>NC_143017.1:138327354-138958426 GCF_055824585.1 Amblyomma mixtum
AATGGCTGCCCGGAGAATCGAGCACGCCCCGAAAGAGAATGGGCAGTTCTGGCACCTTCTTTCTTCGTTTCTGCGGCAGGCCTTTCTCGGGGATAAAACGAAGAAACGACGTGATCGCGTGTATTTGGTTCGGTGTGCTATATGCCTGCAGCTGAAACGAATCGGATCGTTTCTCGCGAATCATTAGGCACTTAATACGCGTTACGAGAAACGGCTGGAAAACAAGACGGCCGGGTTTCTCGGTATTATACCTCCCCTTTAAAAGGGGGAGAAAAAAAAAACGGCAAATCGCGTCGCACCTGGCGTTTCTGAGTGTACGAGAGCGCGGCGTGTGTTCTCGACTAAATGCGACTTCAAGGACGGCAGGTGCGGCAGCGCGGGCACTTGGTCATCGGAGCTAAAGACGGCAGTGGGGGAAAAGGCTTTAGCCCATTGGCATGCGCTGCACAACCTCCTTGCCGTCCCTTTCGTCAGAAAAGTTTCCGCGGGCTGCGGTAACTGCGGTGGTCATTCCTGAGGCTTTTGTGTGTGTGACTCAGTGAATGCTTCGAAGATGAAGAGGCAGATTATGAGACGAGAGAGAAAAAAAAGAACCGCCCCTTCCGTGGGTACCGGCGTGACAGCCTCACATGCCTTCGGAGATCTCAGAAAAAGCTTTATACACAATATACGCGCGTGCCTTCTTCTTCATCTGTGAAAGGAAGAAGGGATTAGTTAGTGACGGCGCCGCTGTGAGTCTTGAATGATGGCGGACGTTGTGTCTCCGCTGCCTAAGGAGATTTTCTTCCCGTTGGTCTCGGCGCGAAATCCGCGGAAAGCCCGTAACCGATGCGCGGCCGTCAACTTTGCGGGAAACCGCGGCGGTCGACGGACCGCGTGTTTCTGGAAAGGCAACCACGACTCTGTCGCCTTCAGGGTCGCCGCGTGTCCCCGCTCACGTGCGGTAATGCAGTATTCCAATCTACCGGTGACACTCTAATCTGACGCTGCTTTACAGCTGGCCGTCAGGGCAGGGTCAAGTGTCAAGCAGCGACAAACATCGAGATTTGCGTCTTCGTAACTTGCTCGCCGTGGCCTCCGCTGTGCGGTGATTCAGAAGCCATGCATAGGCGTTGTAGGTTTATCCAGTTGTAGATAAGTTGTACTTAAGCGTGTCGTTTTGTGGATAGGGATGTGTTCTTCTAAAGAAAGGAGATTTCCGTCCTCGAGAAGCTGAAAGATGCGCCCTAACGAGCAGGGTGTGTAGCGGGAGGTCTGTTCCAGCTTCGTTTTGTACTGGTACGGACTCGAGGAGCTGTCTTGCTGACTACTGCAGGACGAGCGGGTGTCAGTGTGATCTCGCAGCCTGATCTCAAGGAATACAAAATTTATCCGAAAGACAAAACGCTAGAGGAAAACGAATCTGCCGCCGCCCTTCGCTCCTAGTAACTTCGAGGTTGAACGTCACGTTGTTCTGTCGTCTGCTTTCGTATTGCGCACTATAATCTCGCGATCAAACGAGTTGGTGCGGTGGTAGGCGCCCGTTATGTCGTTTGCGTTTTCTTTTTCCTTTTTTTTTCTCGGCCTCTTCGGAGAGCCTCCTGATTTTCATGTCAGCTTTGTTCTCCTTACCGGCGCAGTTTCGCGCTTCTCGTTCTGAGTTCTCGAAATTCTCTAGCTCCCTCGCTTTAAGATGCAACAGGTATAGTGCCGCACACTTGCATTTGGGTCAAGAAGAGTAAACGGTGCATATTATTGCGGTCGGCCCCGGCCGAGCCGCCTCGCCTCCTTGTAAAAAAAAACGCTCGGAATTCGGCGTCTCTCCAAAGTTTACGGCTGCCCTTACGGATTTCGCCGACCCCAATTTTGCTGGCAAATCCTTGAAACGACGACGGACTTAGCGCCGCGGCGTCGTTTCACTTGCAGGTGCGACGCGAGCCTGCGGATTAGGGACGGACGCAAAAATGCCCAGAAATCGCGTTTTTTACGACACCGGGCGGCGGCATCCTTTTTAGGCGCAAAACTGCACTGCAAGGTAGAAAAAGAAGATAAAGGCGTAGGAGCCGGACAGGGGGAGCAAGTCGCGACGGCCGGCCTTCCAAAGCTGGATCGTTATTGCGTGGGTGGAGTGAGCAAGCGATGGAGAGGTCTCTCTGGAAGGGCAGTTAATCCCTTCTTAGCCTATGCCGCCTCCGGGTACCCAGGATTAGCAGGCGGATTGAGAGGCTCCGTAACCCTTGCTTCGACGAAGGTGTCAGGTTGCCCGCGCTTAGTGGCGGCCGGCGGCGTGCGTCCGTGGATGATGCGATTCGTCGCGGTCCCGACGTCGGTGTCTTGCCTCAGCCTCCGAGCCGCGACGTCTAGGCGCCGCGGGGGACATCGCGTTCAATAGATCAGGATCGGTGCTCGCGTGTTGGTGGGGCCCAGGCGCGCGCTCCTTTTGATCTTAATAACGGAGGCCGCCAAACCGAACTGTGTGTGTTTATGAGCTGAGCAGTCGTCCGTCTTTGGCTTCTCTGCACGCCGGCCACATCTTTACTTCTCTTCTTCGTGGACCTTGTGGGTGGTCGTAAGTCAAGGTGACGCCTGACTGAATGGTCTCGTGAGCCGTACGCGTGGCACGTGTTGTGTTTGTCTGGAGAGGTGGGATGCAACCCAAAAGAGAGATCAAGATTCCGGGAGGAGAAAATGGCAGAACGAAGGGAAGCTTCGCTTGCACTGTATATACATATAGTTCAACTTTGTTTAGGACATACACAGACGTTCACCTGTCCTGTGGAAGGGGCTGGTGTTTTGCGTTCGCTTAGAAAAAGCAAAGCCTATAGGTGTTCTTGGTGAGTGCGACTGAGTTGTTGCTGTGCAGTGAAATCGACTTTAAGAAAAAATGGAAGTTAGTTATGAGGCAAGCAAAGAAGCAGCAACTGTTTCACAATAAAGTGAAGTGAAAGCACGTTTGGCAAGCTTTCAAATATTTGTCCGCATTAAGAGTGTTCATCTAGGAAAGTGAACCAACAATACAAACTGATGGGCAAGCTGGTTTTACATATCTAGGCGAAACTGTGCACCAGCACATGTATGTCTCGTCCGTTCTACTCTCGTTGGTGCTAGTGCGCTGTTTCCTTTAGGAGTGAACGTTCACAACCCGCTTGTCTTCATAGTAAATCGTGCGTTATTTCTTCTTTGCTTGGCTACTCTCACGCTTGTATCACTTCGCAGCGTATTCCCCACTTTTCTGGCCTTTAGCGCCCTCTTTAGACGTCCTTCGCGGTCCGCTCAGCTTGCGCACCCTGTGTGAAAGCGCTTTCCCCTGGAAGGCTGCAGCACCACTAAACCTTGGACGCGGTTCTCACGCATGTATGCGGCGTCTCGTTCTCGAGTCTTTGTTTTGCCCTCGTTCATGCTGTCTTTGTCTCGAGCCGCACTTGGAAACCGCCGCCTCGTGCAAGACTGTTGTCTCAAGCAAGCCGGTGGACATTTCTGGTGCGTTTCACTCGTAAGCAGTAGTGATAACAAAAAAAAAAAAAAGCTCAATGAGCCAGGACTTAATCATCGCTCAGTAGCGATTAGGTGGCTCTCTATTCTTCCCGCCTCGCTACGAGTAGCTGGGTGGCGCCCTTTCCGCGGTCACCCAGCGGCCTCAGGTCGCGGCTCCCGTCTCGCCGCTTATCGCTTCCCTTCCTGTCGCGCCTCGCACGCGCGTTATCCAAATCGCGCCGCCGCGTTCTCTTCTTGTTCTTCGCCGCGCCGCTCGCGCCAGCACGCGTCACGTTCTCGCGTGCATATAAATACGCGGCAAAGGCCCGGGCCCCCTCCTCCTCCGCCTGCCTACCTCTTCCGTTCTGGACGGAGCCTGGTCTTCGGTAGCACGGATTCACCGACTATTACAGCGAAGGAAATGAAGTGGGGGGAGAGGGGAGGCCGGGAGCAGACGTTGAGGCATGAGCGCGTACATTGGATGTTGCGGCGCACCAAGAAGCAGAAGAAGCAGTGGAGTCGGCCGCGTGCATCATCTCTCTCTTCCCGCAGCCCGGCGACGAAGGGAGGGGGGGGGGGGGGGGGGGGGGGCGAAGAGCGGGGCGGCTCCTCGCTTGCCCGTGGCTGCAGGAGCAGCCGCCGCCCCTGGAACTGGTTTTCATCGGTCGCGCGACGGGGCCTGTTCGATAGTGGAGGGGGGACGCTGTTCCTCCTAGCGGCGGCGGTCACTGGCCGCTCCGCGCGATCATCGGAGGCCCGAGCAGCGCGGCGGCGGTGCGTCGAATTGGAGCGCTCCCCCCCGACAGCAAAGCCGCAAGAAGCGGCGTGGCAACTGCGGCAGCCAAAGAAGAAGACCGGTCGGGCGACGACCGTGCCGGAAGAAGGTCGCTGCTGGGCGGTGTTGCAGCAGCGCAGCGGCATTCGCTGCTGCAAGCATGAATGCGGGCCGTCGCGCGTTCTTATTGCGAGCTGTGGTAGCGGTGAGGTGTTTCACTGTGGGGGCTCCCCTTATATATTTTTTTTTTTTGTATGACCGACTTGTTTCAGATTTCCCGGTGTTCTCCCCTCCCTGTAAACTCCGAGGACTAGTCGGCTACAACTCGAGAACGAAGCGGAAGATGGCTCTCAAAGAATGCCTTCCAGCCAATAGCTACGACCGATATTCATGACGTCGTAGTTAATCCGAATAAGCCATGGTTAATACCCTTTCAGCTGCCACCCCTGGGATGTCAGGCTAGCAGGTCCAAGTGGATTAACCACACGTCATGAGAATCGGCCGACGCCATTGGCTGGAAGGGGGTCCTTAGAGGGGCATTTGCCGCTTCGTTCTGGAGTTGTACCCGACTATGTACTCGCTTTTCAGACACGACGCTGCCCTTCGAAACCTTCGTGGACGAGCTGGTGTTGCGAGAAACACCGCATGCGGTCATGTGCACGGTAGTTTACGGTATCCTGATTTCTATTATACGCGAGTTAAAGCGGTGTATTTAATCTTCAGTAAATCGGTTGAATAGCGGCTGGAAATTAGCAGTAAGTGACTCGTAATCAGTGGAATATGAGCGATGCGGTCACGGAGCGAGATCTGTGGCGCTTATTTATATATCTCCATCTTTCTTTTCGCGTGATACAGGAGAAATTCATTGGTTCCATCTCCGTACTTTCAGCCGGCAGCGCATACCACGTGCTCTAACGCTTTACATTTCTCTGCGAGCTGGAACAAAAATAAGAATGGCGAAGGAAAAAAAAGTAAAATACCTTTTGCGGAATCGTCGTTTTGCTGCACGTGTGTTTGCTCGACACCTGGCGGTGTGTGCCTCCCGCCAGGGGGCACGTTTACGACTGGCAAAAGCGCAGGCGCAGCAAATAAGGGACGACTGGAATGCCCCTGGTTGCTCACTTACGATATCTCGTGGTACATCTGCGACCCAGGTGACACCTTTCGGGAAAGAAAAAAAACCCGCTAAAATAGACCGGACGGGAAACAAGCGTACACAACTGCACCTAAAGAAGCATCGCCGTTCGGCGCAAGGCGGCGCCAGCGGCGCGGCCTGGATCGCGTCGCTCGTCGAGCCCGCGCTTGTTTGGATAGGGGGAGGGGGGGCGCACTCTTGCTTGGCGGGCGACTATTTTTTCCCTTCGGTCCGGCGTTTTCGCCGATTTCTGGTTGGTGCTTGCTTGCTTGCTTAAGCGCTTACCCCCCTCCCCCGTTCCTTCTTGGCAGGTTCATGCTCGCTGCCTATTTGTCAGAAATTCAGAGAAAAAAATATAGGAAGAGGAACCCAGTGGATCTGCAGGTTTTGTGCGTGTATTCTCGCGGCCATCTGAGTTTGCCGTCCGCCTCACCGGCGCTTCTTCCTCCCACGTTTGCTCCCGAGCAACGAAATCCTCTGCCCCATTCGTGACCCACGTGCGAAACCACAGCCTGCGCCCGATCGAAGCGCAGTCCGCAATCCCCCCCCCTCCCCCTCCTCCACTCTCATCAAGCGCTCTTGGAAGTGTTTGTCGTGCACACAAACCTCCCTGGCGGCGACCGGCCTCGGTGATTCGGCGGTTTGGTTCTGCGGTTTTCTCCGCTGATGGCCTCCTAGCGCGTGCGCGTTGCACGTGTGAGCAGCAAGGTGTGAGCGGAGGAGATTAAATCGCGACCCCAGACGGAGGCTCAGCGATGCGTTTCGTTTGCCTTCACCTGGCGGCGCGGAGCTCTTGCGGCTGCGCAGTTTATAGATTGTTAGGCCTGACGAGCGTGCCTGGGGGCGCAAAGATGCGAAGGCGATTTGCTCGCGCCAGTTTTTATCAAACCTTGCAGACCGGCTTATCCGCAGGCTGTTCTGCAGCACCCCTCCCTGAACAGCCTCAGGGCACGTCTGGGTAGGTAAACACGCAGGTGGTTATCTTAGAGCCGCAAAAACTTTCTGTTCTGATCGCATAGTTCGGAGGCGCGTTCAAACGAGCAGGGATGCAACGGGGGGAGCTTGCTGCTTTTCCAGGCGCATCATGGCTCCTTGGCATTACGTGTTGGCGAGTGTACGCTGAACAAGACTCCCGTGCAATGTAGTTGTGGTGGCAAATTTTTTCTTTTTTTTTCCTGTTGTCCATTGGATGCACTGCTCGTTGCAAGTTTTCATTTCTCCTGCTCGCATACAGGCAGCTTCTGGGTGATCGTTACAGCGCGGGTTCAGGGAACTATTCAATCATTTCACTCCACGCACTTTCTTCCGCGCACTTCGCATGGCCACTCAGTGTTAAGGACATACGAGACAAGCTGCGCAGTGAAATGGAACGGCTACGCGTTTTGATGTGAACTGCACACACAGACACACGCAACCCGTGCTGTCCGTCGTCCATTTTGATTATCCTTTGGAGTGTGCCGTCGTCGGTGGACATAGCCTCATTATTCACGGCGAGCTGCCAGCCGGAGCGAGACGTTTCGGTTACCCCAGGTGCTCTCCTCGGCGGCGCAGTCTACAGCCCCGGCGCATGTTTACTCTGGCCCTGTTCTCTTCCTCCTTGCGCAGTGCGCCCAGCCAAGTCAAGCCAAGGCGGCGTTTCGCTTTCTTTGTAATGCGCGGCGCACGCCGGCGCCATTTCTCCCGCGAATGTGGACTGCCGTGGGCACGCTTTGTTTGCTCCCGACCGGCCCGGCTCTTCTTCCTTTGGTTTCTTTGTTTTGTTTTTTTTAGAGTCTGCACTGTTCAAACGACGCGGGGGCAGCGAAGCGCGCTCTCTTCCAGAACCGAGGTTTTTGATGGGAGAAACGGGTTCTTCTTCTTCCGAGTTGAGTGGTATTTTTGAGTCCGTATATAGCTTCTCCGACGTCGGTTTGGAGACGCGATCGCGCTGCCCTCGGCGCTGTTGTGATAGTGCGTACGCGATCCTATTCGTATGCTACGGGCAGCTTTGACAGAAGCTGGTGTATACGCAGTGATTTCTATCAGCAGTGATGCGTAGAACGGACTCCAAGGGCTCGACAGGTAGTCTATGGTCAATCAATAGTAGTAGGTAGTTGGAACATCGGCCGATGGAGAGGAGGAAGATGAGGCGTAGGAGGAGATTGAGGGCATGAAACATACCAAGGTAGTTAATTGTAATCACTCCTAGGGCACTGCACAAGCAGTCTCTGTAGAACGGCGGGGAAAAGACAAGGTGGGAAGTATGCGCGCTTACAGTCTGAGAAGTGTCAAAGTGGTCGAGTGTTTGGTGCAGGAGAGAATTTTTTGGGTCAGTCTTTCGGGGGGCGGTCCCATTTGAACCTCATATCTCTCGACTTCTTTCCTCGGAAAATGAAAATGTCTCGCTTGGGAAGAGAAGGCCCCCCCCCCCCCCCCCCCCCCCCCCCCAACTCCCAGCCCCTAAATCCGATGAACTAAAGTGGCTGTTCGGGCTTGTTGGTCAGTGATCATGGTCAAATCCACCCGTGATTTGGTGTGCAACTTTAGCTCGCAGCTGTCAATTGGAAACTGTGTTTTCAAGCTTCCCTGTAGCTCCGCCTCGGCATCTATTACCACTACAAATCTCATTCACCCTTTCATGACTTTTTGCGGCTTTGGTACGCAGCCATGTCTCGTATGGATGCGTGCAGAGATAGAAAAAAAAGAAAGCATATATGTATGTACCCTAATTGTGATTCCCATTAATTTAGGAGACCTTAGCTTGCCAACACTTACAAGGAGTCCCACTGCAGCTTTGGGACAGAAACGTTTCGCTCACTGAATTCGCCGCAAACTGCGCTGCTCCCTTCAATCTGTCCATGCTTTCCGTTTCACGACAGCACACTAGAGCTGCACTCGTGTTGGCATTTCGCACGTTGCGTTCGCCTTCTGTGTTGTTGCCCAACAGCGAAACACACCGCAAGAAACAGAGAGAGTGAAGCGAATATCTGGGTTACATATTTTGTGATAAACGCCGGAGAGCTGCAGCCATCGCGGGCTGCTCGCTCACTCGCTCCCAACACCCGCGAGCTACCGCGCGTTCGTCCGGGCACCGCCGCGGTCTCCAGAGACAGACCCTCGAGCGAAAGCCGCCGCAATCGTTGTGGGAAACGCGTATAACGGACCACAACAAACTCTTGGACTGCATGCATGTACACAGCGTCTAGCCTCGCCCACGTTCGAGTTTTTTTCACGGCCCGATAGGCATCGGCGCCGCGGAGCCCGACGCGTTGGCCGGTGTTTATGCACTTGTCACCGCAGGCACTGTGTACAGGGGCGCGTGGCCCGCGTTATGTGTGCGACGGCCCTCGGACTTGCTGCGCTGTCCGCCTCCCACAATCTCTCTCCCTTCATTTCCCTCCTCACCTAGCGCGATAGCGCCCCTCGGGGTCCCGCTGGCCCTCGGAGCGGACAGCTTGGAGCCGGGTGTATGTGTAGCCAGGTTTTCGCCCAGAGAGGTCGGCGACGTGCGTTGCGGCAGTGCCCACCAATGGGCGAGTGGGGCGTGGGCGCGCCGTTGGCGGCTGCCGCGGTTTCTCTCTGCGTGCTCTCAAGGGCGCCGCAAAGCGGTTAAGCGGTCCACGTCTGGGCCGCTTGGCGCCCAGCGACCTATATCGTCGGTGGTTCCGCGTATTACGTATGCTAATGCTTGACCGCGCTCACGTGGAAGTGTGTACGTACCCACTACGTGAGCGCTGCGTGCAGATATACCGCGCGCGCGCATGAGGGTCTCTCCGTGTAGCGTAGACCGAATCGTTTTCCACCCTCTTTGCGTCTCGGAGAGAACCTTGGGGCACACGCGGGGTACGCGGAGACCCCTGGTTTGCATCGCGTATAGAACGTACGGGCCGTGTGGTAAAGGGCCACACGTGTGCTATGCGTATGCATGAAGCGCATGTGGTCAAGGTGGTTCGCCTCCGGCGTGGTTTCCGAAAGAGAGAGCGAGGCTGGTCCGAAAATTCGACGCGCACCGCACATGCAGCACTCCGTGGCGGCGCCGGTTGGGGGGTGACGGGTTCGGGAGTCGGTCGTGCGTTTCGATTACACGTAACGAAGCTCTCGCAGACTACGCGCGAATGGTTTCTTCGTAAGCATCGTTGCTTGATGCGGGTTTCGCAGCGACGCAGCGGCCGCACAAAGTTCACGACCTGCGGCGGCCTTTCGTCCCGCTTGATGGCGGCTGTGTTGCGATCCCTGAAATGCCCGAACAGCGACGGGCTTGGGCTGCTTGTCACGCTATACGAGGACAGTTCATGGACTCCTCGATTAGTACGCACTCAATTTGAAATCGTTAGTCATTGCACCTTGTCTGCTTTGCTATGGGGTTTCTCACGTTCGGGTTTCTCAAGCTGTTGCCTCCTCGTGTCAACATTTGTCCGTAACACGTGCGTCGAAGTTCGCACAATAGTCGCTCCCCACCAATATGGCGGAGCCGTGCAAGAGGAGCTGGCAGCAGCTTTACAACAGGCCTGTCGCCCTCGCCAGCGTGCTGTCTTCGACTCCGCCGAAGTATATTCGTCCGAAGAATCGCGACCGAGGCTCGTTCGTCCGTCTCACGTTCGGGTTTCTCAAGCTGTTGCCTCCTCGTGTCAACATTTGTCCGTAACACGTGCGTCGAAGTTCGCACAATAGTCGCTCCCCACCAATATGGCGGAGCCGTGCAAGAGGAGCTGGCAGCAGCTTTACAACAGGCCTGTCGCCCTCGCCAGCGTGCTGTCTTCGACTCCGCCGAAGTATATTCGTCCGAAGAATCGCGACCGAGGCTCGTTCGTCCGTCTCACGTTCGGGTTTCTCAAGCTGTTGCCTCCTCGTGTCAACATTTGTCCGTAACACGTGCGTCGAAGTTCGCACAATAGTCGCTCCCCACCAATATGGCGGAGCCGTGCAAGAGGAGCTGGCAGCAGCTTTACAACAGGCCTGTCGCCCTCGCCAGCGTGCTGTCTTCGACTCCGCCGAAGTATATTCGTCCGAAGAATCGCGACCGAGGCTCGTTCGTCCGTCTCACGTTCGGGTTTCTCAAGCTGTTGCCTCCTCGTGTCAACATTTGTCCTTAACACGTGCGTCGAAGTTCGCACAATAGTCGCTCCCCACCAATATGGCGGAGCCGTGCAAGAGGAGCTGGCAGCAGCTTTACAACAGGCCTGTCGCCCTCGCCAGCGTGCTGTCTTCGACTCCGCCGAAGTATATTCGTGCCGAAGAATCGCGACCGAGGCTCGTTCGTCCAGCGACGCTGAGGAGCCATTGTTGTTCCCGCGTGCTCCGCGAGGGACCACCGGGGGTCTGTGTATGGACGACCCAGGCTAAGGGGGCGTGTCCCGTCCTGCGGCTAACCGGAGTCTCTTCATCACCAATGGCCGGAGGAGCAGGAGCGCAGGCGACCTCGGCACACGGAGGAGGAACCTCCTCCGGATCGATAGAGTACCGCCATCGGAGGCCACCGGCGCTACATACGGTGGGACACGCCCCCCGTTCGCGTGTGGCGACATACAGACGAGTCTTCTTTTTTCTTTTGTTCTGTATGGCCCGCGAAAGCGCTTCTTTCTTCCTGCTCGAACTGAAAGACTCGCCGCAAGTTTAGAGGTCGCCGGCTGATGGTGGTCTCTCTCGGCGCTCCAAGTAGCTTGGCTTGACTAATCCGCGCACTTCGGAGCTTGTCTCACTCGTCGCCTCGTCCTTCTTCTCGGCCTAGTTCGTTTGATTTCTCAGCACTGTTGTTCCATTTAACGTCGCGCCATTCATCGTAAAGACTGGTCACCGTGTTTCGCGCTCAACTGAACTCGGGGAGCGCCCGACTTGGCGCGATAAAGGCGCAGCGGGGAAGTATACCCTCTGTCGCGCTTCTCTCTCGAGCGCCCCTGAAATGCGGTCAGGTGGCGCACCGGAAACAAAAGGCGCGGCCATTCGGCGGCGATGGCTGCACTTGTTCTGTGGGAACCACGCTGTGTCCGCAGAGGACAAAGTCGACCGGCAAGGTGGCGGCCACGTACGTGGACTTAGCGGTACGCATACACGCACACACACACACACACACACGGCGGCGGCGGACAACCGCTGTGAAGTTGCACCCCCCCCCCCCTTTCTTGCTGCAGGCGCCGTCCTCCACTAGCGTGCATAAAGAAAGGAGCGGCAAGCAACGTGCGTGCGTGTGTATATAAGCTGAGCCTGGCTGGCTGGCTTCTCCACGAAAGTGCTCTGCTTCGCGTCACGTTGAGCGGTTTTGAGCCGCGCTGTTTGGATAAGGCCCCGGCGCAGCATCCCGTGAGAGGGACGGCGCGCCTCCCGCTTGTAGCGGCAACACAAACAGCACGCTCCAAGGGATTCTGTTCAGCGTCTGCCGACGCCGGCGTTCGTTCTTCCGCCTCCCGGCCAGCTACAGCTGTCCCGGCGAGCAGCCGTACTTACGACGTGTCCTCACGCGCGAGCAACGGGGCTCAATCTCGGCGCCCGAGGATTGTCGTTTCTCTTCGGCGGATCCAGCCGCTCCTTGTGTGTCTCGTATCCTGACTTCGCGCTGTGGCTGTCTGGCCGGGCGTTCGCGACTGATTGCCGGTTTCGAATGGGGAGCAGGGCAGCAACAGCAGCAGCAGCGCCTGGCAAATTGTTTGGGGGGAATGTCTCCTGGCACAGCGTAGTGCCACTTGGTGTCCCTGTTTCGGCCGACTGCTGCTGTCGTCGCCTTGCTTTCCTGTTATTCTTTTCTCGGCGATGCGGTTGCGGTTCGAGAGTGTTGCTCGGGTGCGAGGACGCGGGATGTTGCGCCCTGGAAACGGAAGCTCAGTTCTTGTATGTCTGCGGTATGTTTGCACTCTTCCTCCCTCCCAGGCATTCGCGTTGTTTTCACCCAGTGCAAACAGAGATGAAATATGAGGGCGGTTTAGGCAGTCGCACGAGCGGTTGTTGTTTATGGTAAGGAGGGAGCCCCGTTCTTAGGAAGGGCCGACGTCTCGTGCTGATGTCTGGCGTCTTGCAGTTCGCAGTTTCGACAAGTCAGCTATGAAGTGCGGCATATTTGTGAGTGCGAGCGCTCACAGTGAAAACACCCCCCTTTTCTTTTTCTTTCTTCGCATTAGCTTCGCATGTCAGGTCGAGAAGCTGTCAGGGTCTCCTGGCTCTTGACGTGTATACGAACCTCGCTCTGGTCACCATCGTTCTCGCATATAGCCCTTGTTCAAAACCCTCCTTATTGTCTTAAAGACTCACCATGATCACACAGTGCACCATCTCGCGCATCTCTTATCTCTCCTCTGCCCCTCTGAGGTCGTTGTGCCCGTCCATCTCTTACACTTATCGTTAAGCCCCGCGTTACTGGCCACTGCTGTCGCGCCGTCTCCCTTCAGAGCGGTCTCGTGGCAGCAGCAAAAGCACGAAGCTGCGGGAACGGACGCGCGCATGCGATATCTCCTCCAGCTGTCGTTCTCGACGCGCCAGCTTCGTGGCAGAGAAGATATATCAAGGGCAGACGGAGCTCAACTTCGCCTTCCCGTTCTGGACCGTCTAGCTATGGTCCTGGAGCTTCGACTTCGGCTTGGCTCGGTTCGGGGATGGAAGGAGGGTTGAGGGTTTGCTTCGTGGCGGCGGCTGCCTGCTTTGAAAGGTGAACCTCAGGGTGGCCCCGCAGTCGGACAAGGAGGCCCGTTGTGCGTCGCCCGCGAAGCGTACAAGGGGAGGGGTGGGGGTAGAGTTAGCGGCGTAGTGAGGTCCGGAATGCTTCTCGACAGCGTCATTAGCCCGAGAACGAGAGCCACGTGTCGCTTCGTGCCCGCAGCTCACGCTTGGTTGGGGTTGCGCTGGTTGCGTGAAACTTAACGCTAGCGGTTTGTTCTTTTCGGCGCTCTGATATTTTGCGCTATTCCTTGAGCAAAAAAAAAGAAAAGAAATGTCAGGAATAAATACAAATATGGAGTTCTTCGTAGCCGTCTCCGACGACTCATTTGCGTGGGTTGGTCGTAGTGCAGAGATAATATGCCGGGCCATCGGAATTCGGCATTGATTTACTTAGTGTCTCCCCGGCTTAGGTAGAGCGGTGCGCAGTTCTGCACTCGACAGCAGATAGAGCCCCTGCTCGAGAGAATTTTACATGTGTTTCCCATTGTGTCTACTTCCCCCTCCATTTTTTTTTTTTGTTCTCTACCGAGGTTATTAAGCCGGGAACGACATGGCCTCCCAGGCAGTTGAAAAATCCTTTTTGTTTTTGCAGCACAACCGCGACCCCCGCGATGATATCGTCGGAGGAAAGGATGAGAATGACCTTGCTTTGTTCTCCGGCCGGCCGAGCGCTCCCCGGAAGAGAAGCGGGGAGGACGCGGGCGCCCGCATTTGTGCCGTTTGCATCGATCTTGATTGCTGCTGAAACCTCCGTCGTTCCAGATTTTAGACACACTGCTTTGTGGGGACATGAGGTGTCGCATGCGTGAGGAGTTAAATCAGAGTGAGCTCCTCAACGACAGGCGGTCGCAGCGTCGACCTCTTAGTAAGCAAAAAGACTGTCGATACACCCGCGAGATGCCGGATTCAACTGCTGCTGGAGTGCATTCGCGCTGATTGCTGATACAGAAGCCCTGTTTTTTTATCGAAGCTGTTTTCTTGTCCTTCATCTGCTGTTTCCTCCTCATTTTCCAGCGTGACCTGGATAACATATGTAACCTGCGCTGCCATTGTATATATGCATTGTGCTTATCTTTATTCTTATCGAGCTGAGCTCTGCAGCGCGGACGCAGAATCGGGTCCGCGAATATCTGGTAGGTAAGGCCTTAAATGCGTTTTGCACTGAAATCTAAAGGTAGAAAATATGCTGCTGAAGTGCCGACCTGCACGCCATACCCATAGCGTATTCACTGTTCAAAGTTCCTCGCCGGCAATTCTTCCGCTCCGAGACGGCTTTACCTTTAAAGGTGAAAAGCCTTCGGCAGCAGTGGCACGGGGCCACCACTATGCGCGCTTCCGGCTCGGGGCTCGCCATTCGGCAAGGGCGCGGCTGTCCCTTTGAGAAGAGCCTCGGGACACCACCTGGCACGCGCGTCGGGCGGCGCGGGGGTGGCTGTGGCCGATCCCCCCCCTGTGCCACACCACCGGCTGTTGTCCGTCTCCCGTGCGATGCTGGCGCGTGCTGCGTGGCCCAGTCTCGACCTCCACGCGCGTCCAGCAAGTAATCGTCGGGAAAAGCTCTGCCCTGTCCCCCCTCCCTCTGGAGCGAGGGTAGGAACAGGGCTGCGCTAGGCTGCTCCACGCACAATGCCGTCTTGTGTCTAGCGCGGGGGAGCCAGGCTCCGCGTCGTCCATCCAAGCAACAGTTGGTGGGCCCCCGCCGGGAAACCCCTCCAGTCTCTGCCGCCTCCCTATCTTCTCGCTCCTTCGGGGACGCTGTATTGAGGAGCCAGCTGCGCGCGCTCTTCTTACTTTCTTGGAGGCTTTCTTCCTTCGCCACCTCCTTTTAAAATGTCGGCCAGGAGCGACAGAAGAAGGAAGACCTGCGCATAGGAAGGAGCGGGGCGGTGCTAAGGAAGCGGCGGGAGGTGTAGAAGGAGGGGATAGCTGCACAGACTCGGTGCTTTGCTCGGATTTCTCTGTCTCGGCCGTGGCCCTCGGAAGGAATGGCGCCCTCGCCCCTCTCTTTCGGAGATGCGGCTGGTTCGCGAGGGACCATCTGCCGCCGGCTCGGGAGCTGGGGCCCCGTGCGTGCTCGCTCCTTGTTAGGTGTTTGGGCGCACTCAATTTTCTCCTCTCCGCGCGCTTATCTTCGTTGGGGTCGCGAGCCGTGCGATGCCCGGTGTTAGTTGCTGCTGTGGTGGACGCGGTAGTATAGGTTTTAGAGCCTGCTGCTGGGGAGCGAGAGAGGGAGGGAGTAACAAGTGGGGAAACAAGCAAACAACCGAAGAAGTAGTGCTTACTCCCCCCCCCCCCCTCCCCTCTCTTCTTCGGTCTGGTTGCTACACTTCTGTTTTCTTTCTCGAGGAGACGCGGGCTCATCCAGGTCTTGTGTGCTTCGTGCGCGCGTTTTCTATCGCGGATGCGTGTAGCGTTCGGCTCCGCCGTGAGATAGGATCCTCCGAGCCAGGAGAGAGGGAAAGGCGGGGGTGGCGACGACAGATGACTGCCGGGCGCGTGGCGCACGGGCTTGGAAAGGTGGTTCCGGTGGAGCTCCGAATTGGAAACAGTTGGAAAAGGCCAGACCCCACTTCCTTCATCTTTGCCCCGAAAAAGGTTTCCAGATGTTCCAGCTTTTTTTCTGCCTCTTTTTGTCTGCAACAAGCGAACTGCTGACTTCATCAGCAGAGCCGCAGGCTGCTGCCACGAAAGCGCCCGGTCTGAGGGCAGTAATGAGAGATGAGTCCTCCGTAAGGCCCGCAAACAGTTTTTCGTGCGTCCAGCTGTCTTCTTCTGCCTTCCGCGTAGCACAGTGTCTGTCTGCGGTGAGAGGCGCAGTGCGCAATCACGCAGTGCAGTTCTCCCGCCCGCTGTCTGGGGCGAATCTTCTTTGCGCAGCTGTCCCAACCGAGTCGTGACGTGCGGTGGCCACTTCGCCGTCGGTGCCGCCTTGATTGGGCTGACGTCTCTGTCGTGCTGGCCTCCTTCTGAGAGCCGGTGGCAGCTGTTGTAGCGGCAGGTCGAGCTCGGAGGAGAGACGCGACGGGCACAGCGCCCCCCTTTCGGTTTTGCCTTCGGTCTCGTCGGGACGGTTGCGTTGCGAGACATCGACCGTACGGACTCTTTGCTTTCTTTATTTTGGTGGTTATTTTACGCTGGGAGGCTCCTGCGCAACGAATCGAAGCGCTTTCACGTCTTCACTCGCGTTGCTGTTTGGTGGCCGGTACACAAGTGCAATGCACGAAGGAGTTCTCTTCCCCACCTCCCACCCCCCTTTTTTTTCTCTTAAGTTTGTTACGGTGCTTGGGATCCATCGGGCACTACCACGCTGTCACGATATATTTTTCCCGTCTTGTTCCCGTCCTTTTACTGTACAACTCTCGCCTTCACTTGGAACCTACTCTGTCACCTTACAAGTGGTCTGTTGTCCCTTCTTCTCATTGCGTGTCCTGCTCAAACCCATTTCTTTCCATTGGTTTCAGGTAGTCCGGACTGATGTTTCCATCATTTCGCCATCATTTCGACATCATTTGCCATCATTGCCATCATTTCGTGCGCGCGCGCGGATATCCTAATCGTTCAGCGACAGTCTGTAAGGTGTCACTGGGCGGTTCATAACCCTGTAATGCGTTCGGACGGATCTCGCTTCGTCGTCGAGCGCGGTGTCGCTGTCGGTGGAATGCCTAATGAGACACCTCTTCCCGTATAGCCTTCACGCGTCGGGTTATGCGCGCCCAACGCGATGAGGGCCGCCAGTGGCGGGCAGACTCGCCTTCGCAGGGGCACCGAAGGGTCAAGAAGAGGGAGAGGGCTTGATATCAAGCCGCTTCGTGAATGCCCTCGCCGCCCGCCAGCTTGCATTGAGGTCACGCGCATCCACGAGCCGCCTGACCCTTCTTCCGTTGGCGCGAAGCTTTGTGCACGGTGACATCAGCCTCTCAAAGAGAAAACGCTGGAAAAGGTGATGCGCGTCCCGCTTTTGTGTCGTATACGTATACGTTTGTTTGTTTGGTAGTTCGCAATACAACCCCTGTGCGGCGCATTCGAGCGTGCGGTGGCTGACATATCTCGCCGTGTCAAATGGAGGCCACGATGCCGGTTTTGCCGGCGAGCTGCCGCCATGTCGGGACGCATGCACACGCGTCTCTGTGCGCGTTTACATTCCGAGTCATTGCAGTTGCAAGATAGTTTCGAGCGTCAACAGTAAGCTGGGCGTTTTCAGTGCGTAACTACAACACGGCTTGCCTATACTGTATACTCTGCAGCTCAGGTTTATGTGCTCCAGCCTTTCCAGCATCTCGTTTTCTTTCTTTCATTGCATTTTTTAATATGACGTTCCATTGTTGGCGTAGTATGCTGACCATCTCTGGCAGAGTATACGCTATGCGCTTCCCTCGTTGCTGTAGCTAACTAGTAACGCGCATGGCAGCAGTGCTGTCATGCGCATCCCTTCTTTACCATATTAGCGAAGTACACGAAATAGAGTGAGCTTAAACGTGCGTATAATTTTCAAAATTCAGCGTAATTACTTGCGCTGTTTCTCGCGCCTCGCAAAACATAAACGCATAATGAGAAGCACAAAAGTTTTCCCCCTGAAAAAATGGCATATTTCAGCACGCGTCGCTGGAACGTGTATATAAACTTTTCGCTTTTTGTTTTACTTTTCCGCTGATTCTCAAAAGGCGCGCCAAGTCGGCGTGAACGGCGAGTGAGCTCCCAACACGGGCGGGTTCTCCCGAGCTCTTCGAGGGCGTCGGCAGCGTAGCGCTGTCGCCCTGAGACGCGCAGGCGCGTCCGACCTAATGCCACGGTCGCCGCTGCGTGTCTTCACCCCGTCCCGGCGAGGAGAGGCCCACGCCTGCACGTCTATTCCGCCCACGGTGCCCGCGACGTCGTCACGCCCGTGCAGGCGCTCGGTGGCTGCAGTACTCCCCTTTGTCTGCCCAGGTAGACCTCCGGGGGAGAGGAGGAAGGGTAGCGCCCTCGCGTCGACGTCGTCGCGCCGAGGCCGCGGTTATTACCGCTGCCACGGGCGTCGCTTTCTCTTCGCCGCCGCCGCCCAAACTTGGCTCAGCGTTTGCGGGGCTCGGCTTTATTGCCAGCTCAAATCAGCGGCTGAGTGTGGAGCTCCCCCTGAAGAGCGCACGAGGATGCTGGGAGCAGCAGCCGGGTGTTCGTTCTTTAGTGCGAGTAACGCAGGCCTGTAGTGGCACTGTCGAGTGTGTTTCGCAGAGGATTCGCAGGCTGTCGCTTCCCTTCGAAATTCCGACTGTGGTCGCGACGACGTGCCCGCTATGCAACAGCCTTAAAGCATAGGTCTGGTCGTGCACAGCGTCGGCGGTTTGGGCAGGCGGCACGTTGCGATGCGCGGCCTTGTATCGCGACACTTTGAGATTATTCCAGACGGAGAGCCGAACGTTCGTACCGTGTGTGTTCTCTCCACTGCTTTCTCGAGTTTTCTCTGTTTATCTCTACAGAAAGTGGGGACGTAATAGATTAAGATTTTAGCATCGCTATATTATACAGTCATTTCCAAGGCCAGGCCCATGATGTACCCACTGTTCCGCCTGACATCAGACGGGAGCAAAAGTCCAGGACATCGTGGTCCAGGCGTGCCCACTACAACTCGGGGACCCTCTCACTGGCGCCGCTGAATGAATTCCAGCGCCCCCTGATGTTGGTCCTGCCCTTTCCACCTGTGCCTCTCTGCTGCCCCATCTCGCCTTGCCCGGCGTCCCAGGACGGAAACAATGGCCCTCTACGGAGTGAGGGGATGACGAGGAGGAGGAGGGCACGTCGTCCAGCGCAGCGTGACCGCAGCAGACGTCGAGGATTTCGTGTTCCAAAGTTTCGTCGCGTCGCCCGAGCCCGTCTATTTGCGCTGTGTTCGCCCGTCGCGTCCGCCGGGGAGCGTCGCTCTTTCCAGTCTTCTCGATTCATACCTGGCCGTCGCTGCCACCGCAGGCGCCACCGGGATCCTTATCCCCTCTCCCACCCCTTTCCCTCTCCTCCGGCGTCGTGGTCGTCGTGTAAAGGTGGCCATCAGTCCTTTGTTCTGCGGGCGACATGCACTGCTGCCATTGTTCTCTGGGCTGCGTCGCTGCATCGTCAGCCATCAGGTGCGGCTTCTGCCGGCCTTTATTTCTCATTGGTGGTGCTTCCGGATCGCGCCGTCTCCGCTTTTGCGTCTAGATTATTTTGTAGCCCCCCCCCCCCCCCCCCCCCCCTTCCCTCCCGTCTGTCGGTGCTGTTACGTCCTTCTTCTGCCGCCGCGGTGGTCGCACTGAGGGGGACAACTCGTGCGCCCGGCAGGTGTCTCTCCAGTCGCGGAAATGGAAATCGAACGCTGCGGGGTTCACTGAAGTCTCTTTATCGGGCTCGTGTCGCCCGTGCTTTTTTTCTTCTTGTATTTCGTTTGGAGCTGTGCTTCTTGTCTTCGTTAAGTTCTTGCGGAACGGCGTTTGAGTGAATGAGCTTCGTAGTTCTTACCTGGACGCGCGATAAAGCCCCCGATGGCAATAAATTACGCCGGAGGGGCGATGCGCGAAAAGGGTTGCCAGTGTCTGGAGGGGCGAAGTGCCGAATGCAGTCGCCAGCTGCATTTTGAAGCAGGCCGCGTTGATATCTCAATGAGGATCTCCACTCGGAACACGGCGGCGAGACGCGCCGGTACAGATCGCAATCACGCGTCAAGGAGGGGTCTGGGCCGGGCGGAGTCACTCTTTTGAGTGTTCCATAGGGACTGAAGCTGTGAGTGCGTGAAGCACATGGGCCCTCGTATAGTAAAGATGCGGTCGCTCCTATCGCGCCGAACGGGTTGGCATTCCTTATTGTGTGCGTCGCCTCTCGAGCCCATCTTCTCGAAGAAGGCCTTGAAGGAGAAGGAATGTGGACTCCTCTGTATTCGGCAGGATGAAGGCTAGAAGATGTGAAGTTTTCTTCTTGGGTCGCGGATGCATAACAACCATGAGCTCTGGCGCCGGTCGTCGGGTGAGGCGAGTCAGCAGCCCTTCGACGCAAGTCAAGTTCTTTGTTGATGTTGCGAATCACCGATGAGCAAAGTGCGTGCGTGAGAGAGAGACGCCGTTTAATGTATACAGAGGTCGTGTTTCATTTTCTTAGTGGAGTGCAGTGCAAAGTTTTTGAATTTTGCAATGCCGCCACCGTTTATGATTCGAATTCTAATAGAAATTGTTGATTGGTGCATAAACGGTGTGATGCGACTACTGTCCATATTGTAAGCAACCAGCGCAATCATGTCCAGGATTCCTGGACATCAATTTTAATTGTGAGGCAACTGCGAAATATTTTTAAGCTACTGTTACGGAAGTATTGAATGGAGGTAATGGTGCATTCTTCCGATCAGTTTCAAAATCTTTCTTTTAAGTTTGTGCATCGTTAGCATCGAGTAGTTAAGACTGCCATATAAAACCAATGGGAACGTTTTTGACGATAGCAAAAATAAATGCAAGCCTGCCGGGCGGAGATCTGCGGATATATTGATTGCTATGCTGAAACCTTAAGATACATGAAAAAAATTTATTCATAAACTGTATCACATTGAAAAATGCGCTTGGTTGTCCAGAATTTCAGGGCATTAAAAAATAAGGGACAAAGAAGTAGACCTTGGTTTCTTACCGTATCAACCCGAAGCAAATAGCACATCTTCGCGGTATTGTCCATAGGCCGGCGGTGGCATGGGGACGGGGCAGGTCTTTATGTTATGCAGAAGGAAGCCATGCTGCTTTTTTTTTAATTACGCGATCTTCTCCCCGTGTATTGCTGCGTTCGTGGCCTGTCAGTGATATCAGCCGCAATCGGCTGCAGTTTCACAGAGGAGGAGTTCATAGTTAGTGCTGCTATGCTTATGCAACTTCTTCACCTGGCGAAGGAAAGCGTGTGCGAGTCGTACCGATAAGCGAACCTGGAGTCGCCCTCGGTAAGTGTTTTCTTTGCTGGCCGCTCTGCTCGCAGACGCCAGGTGGTCTTCGAAGGCTCCCCGCGCTCTTTCTGGGAGACTTGTAGCCTGCTGCCGTCTGTCGCTCCCTTGGAAGGAAGCCCCGAGGCGGAGGCATCTGCTGGAACGGAGCTGCCGTTCAGCGGTTTCGATCAGGCCTCCTACCTCGAAGGGTTTCCTGCGATTATTTTTCCGTTAACATCCGAATCGTTCAACAAGTTTTTGTTCCTCGGTCACTTTGCCGTAGGTTTACTTTGAGAAACAGTAAAAAACGTAATAACGCGTTGAGCGGTATGATGAAAGGTTTTAACGTGAGAATGGGTACTTCTTAATAGCGGGTGCGTACAGGTAGAGTGCTGCTGTTCAGGAAAATGCAGAAGGCTTTTATTGAAAACAATAAAAATGAAGGAGCTTCATTGAGTTTTAAGTTCATTCTCGTATCCGTTCTTAGGTCGTTCAAACTCCACCTCAGTGGCCGCTCTCAAGAGTCAAAACCCACGGGAAGACGCGTGGTAGAAAACGCGCACCGCCGCTCCAGTGCGGCCAGACTTACAGTATACCGCAAAAAAGCGCAGCCCAGCAGCATCAGCGTGTCGTCTACTGGCAGCGCCTGCTGCCCCGTGGGGGTCGTCGGGAGGGGCAGGGCGGGCGGCGCGCCACCACCTGTCGCCTCTGTCGCGGCGGTGTTTGTGTTTGGCCACCGTCGACCTTGCAGCTGTCGCGGGGTCGCGCTGATGGTAGTGCAGAGAGACGGGCGCTTTCTTTCCTGAGGCGGGCCTCGTCTTCCAAGGGCGGACACGAGGAAAACGAAAACTGCCAGACCGGGCATCCAGGCACGGCGGAAGAAGAGGAAACGCTCTTCTCTCGTCGCCCCGCTGTGCGCCGGCCGCGCGGAGATGGAAGTGCGAACGTTATTGTTTGTCGTCGCCCCTCAGCATTTGTTTGGAGCTGTAAGGAGCGTTCTCAAGCGATTTTTTTTTTGTTTCTTTCTCGAGTTATTTTTCCCGCACTCCCAAGTTTAAACGCGACGGGACCTTGCGGCGTTACGACAACCTGCACATCGAATAGTGAGCAAACTGCCCACCCTGGAAGGTGGCAGTTAAATTAGGGATTTGTTGCTCGGGAAGAGCAAACTAGGCCGCACAAGGCCCACCGCTGGGAGCACCTGCCATCGCAGTGCAGTGGCGCACTTCACCGCTGCGCCAGGAGGGGTATGAGGACTACCAGGGATGTATGAATGTGAAGTAGAGAAGGACCTTCTGCATATTTGGGAATTAACCCAATACGCTATCACGGCATGCCCTTAACGCAGATCTTAAATGTGCCCTTCAGTTTTTGTTTGTTTGCAGTTTTATTTATAAAGATCATATCTTATTACATTCGTATTTCTTGAAATTCGTTTATTTATACTTTTAAACCGAAACTGAGCACGAAAAGAAAGCGAGACACGCGGTTCGAGACTCGGTCGTCTCCCGACGTTGCGTGCACCGCAGCTTCGTAATCCGTGGCAAATCGAGAAGCCCCGTCCATCCATCATTCGGGTGTTTTCAAAGGCTGCCTTAAATAACGTCATTGTGCCGCCCTTCCCTCGTGATCCCTTCGTACAGAAATGTCGGACCACGTCTTCAAAAACATTCCGGCAACCACGCCTGAGCGGAGGCACGCGAAGGCGCGCGCATTGGCGGGCTTTCAAGCGGCGCTCGCTCATGCGCGCGCCAAGCATTCAGAGCCGCTCCCGTTCCACTGCAAATGCCTGTCCGGTGCTGTCATGGGCCGCGCGCGCGGTCGTCCAGAGGGGATTAGTTTCAACGTTGCAAGCGCACGGGGCAAGCGGGCAGGCAGTACATTCGGCGGGCAAAGGGAGGCAGGGATTACGTCGAATAACAACAAGGCGGACGCATGTATCATGTTGACGCCGTGGTGCGCACACTCGTCGCACCAGCTCTGGCTCTCACAAACCTCCCATCGGATTTTCTTCCAGTTGGAAACACGTGATGCTTGTTCACGCGCGCCGGCGGTCGTCGCCGTATACTTGGGTGCGGCTGGAGATTCGTGTTCGGGGAAGAACTCAGCGGTCACTCGCGGTCTCTGCTGCGTTGCCCGCTAACTCGTGCATGCGAAGTTAGAGGAGGAAGAGTATAGCATGGCGAGGCGTGACTAACGCGATTTGCACGTGGGCGCGCCGGAGGCCATTGCCGCTCTTCGCTTCGTGATGCAGTCTTGTGCCGCGGCTAGGATCTCATCCGCGCCACTGCGTCCGTAGCCGAGCGGCATCGTCATCCATGCGGCATTGATTGTAGCTGCCTCGGTGCCGACTACCGTAGCATGCTTCTTTCTCGGATGTGGTACTTGCACGTTCGCTGCGCCTACTGCTCGCGCAACTGCCCCTCCTCCTGTTGAACAGCTCCTCATCACTTCCACTCTTCTGGATGCGCATTTCACGCGACTGGTCTGAATCCCGCTACGATTTTCGCGACGGAGGCCAGTTTCCTTTGAAAGCATATCGCAAGAAACGAATAAAGAAAAGTGCACTCGCAAGCCAGTTGGCAGTGTACTTTCCAACGTGATACGACTTTTAGGCGTTCACTGGCACGCTCTTTGTTTTGTCCCGTGGTCGCGCAGTGTTCCCTCTATCCGTCCTCATACGACAGCTTGCCTCAGCGCGTGTTTGTGAGTGTGTTCTCGGCGCCTGCCGTTTTGAGCCGGCGCATGCGTGAGTGTCATTTGGGAGCGCGTGCTCCGGGATCTTCTCCTCTCCTCGGGTGACGGAATACCCTCGCGTCCGCAGCGAACCTGTTGCTCTCTCTCCGCGTCTGCGCGCGGGGCGTGGCGCCGCAAAGAACCGGCATCTTTTTTCTTTTCCCCGAGCCTCTCATTCCTTTCTGCGTATAATCTTCAGCGTGCCTCTCATTCTCCGGAGATGGCGGACACGCCTGTCGACTTATGCTCGCTGGCCCGACCTGTTCGCGCTTTGTTCTCTCACCTCCGGCGGGAAGCCGGGCATCGCAACAAAAGCGCGGACCGCGCCAAGGTGCGGTCCGAAAACATCTCCGCCGAGCTCAGCTGTGGTCTTTCCATGTTCTCAGAGGGCCGCCTCCACTACACCACTTGCATCAAGCACGGTGTTGCCTTTCGCTTTACTGCAGCGACCGCGGTTGGCCGGGGCACGGGCCTGGCCCGTATACAACCACCGACCGGGTAGTGTTGGCACGGGCCCCGAGTTGGATGTGAGGGAGAGAGTGGGATTAGAGAGTGAGAGAGAAGACGCTGTGCGCTCGGTTCGTTCCGCATGGCGCGCATTTAAAGGCTCGCGTGGCGGCGACGCTTGCGCGCGCGTCGGACGGCGCACGCGTGGTGAATCCGGCGTGTAATCCCCAGCACCGACGGCGGGACGATGACTGCGCCGTAATCCTCTCTCCGCTTGAGCTTCGTCGATCGGCCGACGCCCTCGCTTCTTTTCGCAAGACTTCGATGAGCAGCGCGCATTGCGACCGGAGAAAGAAACCATTGGCGGGAAAGCTTTAAAGAAACCGAGGGGTGGAGAGGAAGGTGGGAGGGAGACTAGAAGAAGGAACGAAACAACGCTTCGTGACCGCGTAGACGCTCCATCCGTCTCGGCAATCGGATTTTCCCGGAGAAGCTACGGCTAGCTGCTGGCGTCGGCCCCTCTTCGATACGCGCGACCTGCTTTTCGCAACTCGCGCCCTCTCTGAAAGAAAGCCTCTCTAAATGCGCTTTTATGCTCGGTTCCCGCCGCCTGCACTCCTCTACCTGCGTATAACCTGCTTTCAAATTGCGCCTTGTATCTGCCCGTCATTTTCTAAAAACGAAGAAACGTCTTTCGAGGTGTCCCGTGTCCGCATGAAGGAGCAACACTTATTGAAGAGCATCGTCTTTTATTGCTATTGCTTCTCGGTGCCGGCCTTTTCATAACCCGCGTATCTCGGCGACGTAGAGGGACGTGAAGCCGCTGCCCTGCTCCCAAGCAGAAACGCACCTGCCTCTTATCCTCCCTTCCGCAGCACGGCATTCGTTGCTCCTCCACAACAACCTCGCCCAGTGTCTTTCCTTTCGCCCGCCTTTTGCCTCACTTGGTTCTGTCTGCGCTGCCAAGGGGAAGGCGGCGGAGCCGTCGCGCAGCGCTCTTCTTTGCAAACCTTGTCGGCTGTGACCTCTCTCTCCCTTTCCGCGCTCTGATTTGATCGCGACGCGTTTTATTTTTTGTCTCTCCAGCGTTCATTGGTGCTCGACGCCGACCATTTTGTCATGACTAATCGTCTCTCTTGAAAAGAGGGAGAGTATAGAGACCAGAGGACCGACATGCCATACTTGAGCCTCATTGTATTGTTCCCAAACACTGTTCGCGTTCCCTTCTCCTTTAGTTCTTGACTTTCGTTTTTTTTTTTTCTGGCTTAAAAGTTGCTCGCAACGTTCGCCAGGCAGAGCTAGCTAGCACCCGGTGTGGCCTCCCTCTCAAGAGCACTTCGGAAACACTGTCGGCAAACACGCGACCACGAGCCGGCCCACGGACGCATTCGTGCGCGAGAGCTGCTGGGCAGCGATAAATAAGACGCCAGAGAGCGAATGTAGCACTCGCGAGGAGCAGCAGGGGTTTGCCCAAGGCGTCGTCTCTCTCCTCTGCTGCACTCGAGCGCTGAAAGCGCGCCCGCGCGTGAACACACGTCGGCCCTTAGTAGGGGCAAAAAAGGAAGGGTCGTGGGCGGGTTGCTTCTTTGGCTCTCTCGTCTTCTTTACGACGCTAGAGCTGTGGCGCCGGTCTCGAAAGCCCTGTGCCGTTTTTCTTGCGACCTGTGGTACCTGGGTCGTATCTTCCGCGCTCTTCCGTCGTCACAACTTGAGAGGCGGGACTCGTTTCCACCCTCTCTGACTCGCCCCCCCCCCCCCCCCATTTTCTTGTTTATTGAAATGTTAAAAAAAATGGTGGAGGTACCGCCTCTTTCAATCGCGGGCATGCATCTCGGAGTGCTTTTCGGCGTTAACTTTTTGAGGGATAGAAAGAGGAAGGAAGAGGCAAACAAGAGAAACAAGAAAACTGGGCGCAAACGGAAGAAGAAATATACAGAGAAGAGCTTGAAAAACTGCGGTGCCGCCGGTTGTCCCGTGTGGGCGCGATAAGCTGATCATTTTATTCCGGGGCCTACAAGGGTCAAACGTGTTTTTTTTTTTTTTGTTTTTGCGAGATCCCGGGAATCTAGTGCCGAAGCTATAGGCGTTATTACTCTCCATCCAGGCGGCTTAAAGCGGGTTTATGGCCCTCTTTCCGACGCCTCCGCGCACTTTTCCAGCGGCGCGTCCGCGGTTTTATCGTTACTGATGGGGAGACGGCCGTTACTAATCCACCTGGCGAACCCGGCGAGCCAATAGTATAGGTGCGCATGCCTACTTACCTGGCCGAAAACAAACGGAAAAGAACCGCCCGCCGGTCGCCGCGTGCGTGAATATGTCCGTCGTCTTATTGCGGCGCTGGCGGTGACCACAAAGAAGCCATAGAAGCGGTCGCAAAGTGCATGCGCGCGTTTGTGTGTCGCGTTTTCCAATTGCTCTGCCCTTATGACCGTGCTATGCAATTGTGCGACCTTTTTATTGTATTTTTTCTACTTCCTGTCGTATTCTTCTCTTCGGCGAAGTGTCTTAGTTTCGGCGTTCTTTTGAAATTCGCTCAATGGATGCCGACCTGACTTTTTTCTCCGGGGTGGTCGTGGTCGCGAAAGAACTGCTCATCTCTTTTACGACCGCCGATGGTGTTTCCCTCGACAAGGTTTTGATTCTTTTGCGAGTTTTATTTACGTGGGTTCTTTTCTGTTTCTTTTTCTTTCTGCCCCCCCCCCCCCCCCCTTTCTCCCCGCTCACTTCCTGCAGTGCCTACGACAACTAACTGCCGCTACATTTGGCTGGCTGTCCCTAATTTCTTCGTGCGCACTGTTCCTGTGTCAGCGCTCGGTTAATTGGTGGCGCTGGCCTGTATTTAATCACGCGTTGTCACTGGCAGAGAGACAGACAGAGAGAGCGCAAACGCGCTGACGTCACCGCACGCTTCTAGCACCCAATTTCGCAACCACCTCAATTCTCAAGGCCGCGCAAATCCCGTACGCCCCGATTTCGCGCGCCTGTCTTTAATCGCGCACTGTCCCGCGTCGGACGCACGCGTGTCCCAGTTTGGAGTCGTTCACGCCGTCTTGGACAGAATCGGACATCGGCACCTTTCGCCTTTCCATCGTGCGTGCTCGAAAAGGTGCTGCTGAGGAGGAGTTCGTTCGCCGAGCCATCAGCCCTCTTCCCACTACACCTTCACTCTTCCTTTGTTTGTTTTTATCATCACCCGCGAGCCGCTTTCACCCGTGTTTGCCGAGCAATCGAGGAAGGCGCATTGTCTCCCCGCTCCTCGCTGGCATGGCGGGGCGATAGCAAACAATGCGTCCAGCGGGCATTCGGCTCCTTTGTTTCAGTCGGCGCGGAATCCGTGCGCGCCGCCGCCGCTGGCTCCGGCCCTCCCCGAAATAAAAGCGTCATTGCCAGCACCGCGGTCCAGATCCGAAACGTCGTCTTCGTCGTTGCTGCCCCCGTGTATAGGCCCGCTGTTGCTGCCTCTTCTGGGCGAGCGAGCGTGCGAAGAGGACCAACGAGGATAATAACAACGAGAAGGTGCAAGAAGGGCAAGCTCTTTCACGCTTGGCTTGTCCGCGAGGCACCAATTGGAACGCGACTTGACGTCGTCCTGCCGGCTTCGGCCTCTGGCTTGAGCAGGTGGAGTCTTGATGAGAAAGAAGAAGCGAGGCTCCAGAGGAGGAGGAGAAGGGAAGAGGTTCGGGGAAGTGGTGCTCCACAACTGAGGCGTCAAGAGAGAGACACACTTGGAAGTGGTTGCCTTAAATATACGTTACGACGTTCCCACACTTCGCTGACGCGCGCGACCTCCTGTGCGCGTTTGCGACCACTTTCCCCTCTCGGGATGGCTTGGCTGGTCGGCGGAGAAGGCTTGTCGGGGGAATGGGAAGTGACGGCAGTTAATGCCCTGCACCTTTGGTTATTTCTGTTTCTTCCTTGGGCCGCTCACAGGTCAGGCAGTATAATCTTGTCCCGAGGGCCCTGAAAGAGCCGTGCAACACTGGAAAGTCGCTGTCAGAGAACCCGACGGAGGTTCTCACGGAAATAGAGAGAGTGCAGCTGCCGTATTGTGGTGCGGCGAAACGGGGGCGAGAAATGACACTTGTCGAGGAGAGTTATTATTTTTGATGACTGTCGTCCTTTTCCCCATTTACTCCTTTTTAACTTTTTTTTTCGCAAGCAAAGTACCGCTCGGTTGCAGCAGCCAGGGAGGCAAATTGCGAATTTAGTGAGGCTGTTCCATTCCGTCTGTGGTTTGGAGTGTCACACACCGTCCAGTGCAAAGAAGGTGAAAAACACTTGCTCATATCACACGACCCCTCTCGCAACGTTGGTTCTTCCGGCAATGGTGACAAGGAGCTTGACGCCATTATGTTGATGTTATGTTGATGCCATGTTGATGACTAGATTATGTTGCTTTTCCTGCACAGTTGAGAACCCTCTTATTGGCCGATGGCTTTAGCTACATCACATTACGGTAATAAAACATGCATTTTTTCTGATTTCTTTTTTTGCCAATCGGGTTAGTGAGGCCCCATTACCGTTGATCACACTATGTGGGTCGCATTTGGTTGCGTAGTTTTTTTGTGCGCGCAAAGCTCTGAAAGAAAGCCAGCCAAAGAAGGATGGAGAAGACTAGTAGCCAACTTTGTGTATTATTCCTCGTCCACGAGCGAGGGGTCAAGATTGCCGTTTCGTGATTTCCAATGGTACGGTTTCTCTGGGACAAAGCAAAGGCGTTGACATTCCTTCGTTTGTCTTGGCTGCTGCGCCGCGTACTGTTAGTAGAGGAGGAGTTACAGTGACTCCTTGATTTCCCCCGGAGACGCTGTTTGTCGTAACCTGCGCCAGAGCGGCTCCAGCCGTGACGACAGAAGCCGGTTCGCAGCTCAGTTTCTACTCTTGGCGTGTCGCTTGAAGCCAGCTGAGCAGCGTGACGTATAGCCATACCAGCCATACCGAGGACCGCACGCGAAGTGGCGATTTGCTAAACGGGATGGCAGTATATGGGGCATTGACCACGGGCAGACTCACTGTCGCCAGCTGGGAGCTGCGCCCTTCCATATGTCCTCGGGGCTTTCGAACTCAGCGCCGCGACCGATGTGGAAGCCGACCTTAGATGGAATGGATGTGTCGGGGAGGGGGACCAGCAGAAAGGAGCGGAGGAAAGTGGTTGCACTCACCGGGGGGAACGAAGGTGAAGCTCAAGGCCGCGTCGTCGTCTCCTTTGTGCTCGGCAACACCCCCTCCCGACCTGAACCGGTCTCCCTTCGTGGGCGCAGCCTGGGCTTCCCCTGGATCCTTTATGCGGGTTACAACCCCGCAGCCAAACCCCTGCCGAGCGTGCTCGTGCATATGTTCCGTGACTGCTGCCGGCCTTATCGCTGTGGGCCTCTTTCCTGTCCCTTCTTGCGATGTCTGAGCCGATCCGTTATCTAAGACTTCACTACCCTTCGCATCCCCCCCCCCGCCCCCTCCTCTTTTTTTCTTCCTTTTGTAACTGGCATGCGCACGGGGCTGTTCTTTGCTTTCTTTTTCACTGCTGGTTTGTGCCCCGGTTCCAAGGTGGAGAGGGAGCCTCGAGCTTACTTGGAGAGGGAGAAAAAGAAGAGAAAAGGAAAACGCAGAACGAAGCTGCGTGTTTTACTGCCGGCGCCCCCCTTCTTTCATCTCCGTGGGCCCGGAAGATACGTGCTACCTGGCGGATCGCTTTGTGTCGCCGTTTGAAGGAATAGAGCCGGTGTGGGAGAAAGAAGCAGCTTTCTTTTTCCTGTCTTGAGGACCCGGCCTGTGATCGGCGCACCCTTTGTGGGGCTTCCCCACAGGCCCCTTTGCGCAGTGATCTGTTGGTCCGTTTCGCTTCAATTTTTTAAATGTTCTTGTTCTCTCGTCCTCCCTTTATATTCCTTTTTCTTTCTTATGGCGTGGCGATTTTGGTTTAGTTTTTTTTTCCTTTCTTTCGTCATTGTTTAGGTGGTGTCCTCCCCCTCCTTTTTTTTGTTCAAGGCACGTGGTTCGTGTTATGTAATCCCGACCCGCTTAAGCTGAGGGAGTTTCCCGGCTCCCTGTGCTTAGGGACCTATGCTCACTGCTAGGAAGGTGGGGATCGGATTTGAAAAAAAAAAAAAAAATGGCCCCAAAGAACTTTCCGTGCCCTGCCTGGCCGAGAGAGTAAGATGGAAAACGTGTTGACGAGTGGGTTGCCGGGGTTGCACGTCGTACATGCGTCTTCCATATGCTACATAGTAGCAAAGAGATGTAGTTTTATAGATAAAACCACGTGGGTTTGCTGAGATACGATTAGGGCTTCCTGGCATGGCAGTAATCGCTTTGACGTTCCGTATGTAGACAGTTTGTGTTGTTACCGGCAGAGAGCTGTGCTCAAGGATGGTCACTTCTCGAGCTATGGTGGAGGTAAGCGCAAAATGAACTGAGCAAAATATCTGATCCGCTCCCTCTCTAATTAACTGATCGCGAATAGTCGATCGTAAGTATGCAGTCCTTAAACACCCTTCAAGATTTTAGCATTGCTCCAAAGTTTTGTATTACCAGCTGAGATGTCGCTTCAGGAGGCTGGAAACAAGCAAAAACACTATAATTGAAACCAAGTCAGTATTCAGCGCTACCATACCTTGCCTAACACTCTCCCATTACAATGCTAATACCTCCTCGGTTAGTAAAATGTGCTTGGGGACTAATGGAAATCTAAATAAAAAATAAAGTAAATTGCGCACTGACAAGATCTCAGGCAGCATCTCAGACAGTGGCAGGATATCAGCCAGGACAAACATAAGCAGGATCTGGGCGAGACTTCTCGTGCGCAGTTCAGCGTTCACAGGGAAGTGCCGAAGTAAGGCGAAAACAAAAGCAGACCGCGCACATGAATCTACAGGAAGAAGGGGGAGACCGAGGGCCTCGGGAGGGCGCATTTCTGTTGCCGCGAGAACTGCAGCGGGCTGGCGGAAACATGGGCGGCGAGCGGAATGCCACCTTCGGCCCGTGGCGATTCCGGGTTCCTTTCCGCCGCTCCCGCGTTCCTCGAGAGGGGCACAGTGGAGAGGCGCGCCCAGCCGCGCCATCATCGTCATGCCCACGGGGCGTTGCACCGCTCGCGCAGCGTCCTTTTGCCGGGAACCGCGCCCAGAAGCTGTTTTCTTGGTCGGATTATATGCGCGCATTTCCGAGCCGCGAATATCCTTTGCATACATGCATCCCCCCCCCCCCCCCCCCCCCCCTACCAATGGTGTTATGTCACCGTGCGCCACTCGCGTGTCTTCTCGTGGCCGCATGTGTATGTATGCGTTGGTGTCCCGAAATCCTCAAGGTGGGGAGAGGATTCCGGGAATCGTTTCTGCACCGGCGGAGTCGGCGCACGCGACCTTTGACGGGTCGTCTTCGCTAATGCGCTCTTATCGAAGCACCGCTTCCGAATGTATAAATCAGCGGATGCTTCGACGGTGGCGTGAAGGGTGTGTGTGCTTAAGCGCGAAAAATGTCGGCGGCGCTTGTGACGGATAGCGTCGCCCTCATTCCAAGAATTACGTCAGTATGTGTCAATATTCTCGCTTCTCCGCGGTCAGGGCTCTCGGATGGTTCCGGTACCCAGCTTCTTTTGTAGCTGAGCGGCTGGTAGACGTCAGGTAACCATGGCTGTAATAACGGAGTCCATTTATAACAGCCTTAGTTGAGACGCTGTAGCCTCTTTTATATAATGCCCCATCAGGGGTCCTAAAGGCGAAGTAAATGATGATGATAATTGTAATGATAACTGCCATCTGTGCATTAGAACTTTTCTTGCGTCCTCAGCGAAGCCTAGATGCCGCAACGCCGTTTCGTTTACATCTGTAGCGAATTACGTTACTCTACGCTTCAAATGAAGTTGTGTATCCTTCGTTATATGTGTTCCTTCGATATAGACGTTATCTTTACGACGAGGTTCTGTTTGGCTTGTGCCAGTGCTGCACTTGCGCTCGGCAACAGCGCCCCTCTTAGCGCCTCGCCATCATTGATGGGCATTGCCCATCTGCTCAATGGTTGCACGGCGGTCGTCCACCCGGGGTCGTCGGTGGCACTGAGGGCTGTGAAAACATACCGCGCTTTTGCTTCGCCGCGCTTACTCAGGAATGCCGAGAGAATGATACACGGGATGTTTTTGCTTCTACAGCTAGGAGAGGGCATGTCAGCGTCTCCGAAACCGCTTACACTGATCGAACGGGGGAAGAAAAAAGTTACGTAAACATTCTGAGGAGAAGGCGCTGAGAAAATGATGGTGCTTTTTCAAGGGCTTCCTGCCGATGACAGGCCTGCAGAGAGGAGCGGCAGCGATCGTGGCTATGTGCTGTACGCGGATACCCTCCGAGAGCAGTTTGCCGCCCCGAGATGGCGCTGTCGGGCAAGAGTCGTTCGGGAGGGTTGGTTATGAGTGCGACGCCGCCATGTCAACCTGCAGCGACCTCGTCAACCTAGCCCACTGTCTCCCACACCTCCTCATCCATAGAGACCAGGCACCCCCTTCCTGTCAACCACGTCCCACGAACAGCGTCCCCGTACATATAAATACACATACGCATATGGCGAGACGCGGCCCCATGCATATACACCGTGTAATACCTTCCGCCACAGCAGATGTCTCACTCCCCGGAGCCTGTGCTGCGTGCATGCACTTTGCCCGGAGAGCGTGAACCTGCCGCGCTCTTTCGGGAGCTCGTAATTTAAACAGCGTCGCCGCACCTAGCCCGGAAAAAAAGAAAGGGAAGGAAAAAAAAAGACATCAACTCGCGTAACGAAAACGCTTGTGGCGTGTTACATAGCGCGTGCATACATGACACCTCTTTCCACCTCGCTTCCCCCCTGCCTCCCTGTCCCGGTCTCTCTGCTACGCCAGCGCCCCCTGCACTTTGTCAACGTGTCCGCGTCGGTCGCGGTAGCGACGAGGCCTAGAACGACGCGTACGCGATTGCTGTCGTCGCGACGAAGCCGCCGAGACATCCACGCATACAGAGCTGGGTTGCAGTGGCGCGTAGGAATACATACAGAGGGCTTGTCGCGTGGGTTTTTTGCAATGTGTCCCTCTTGCACCACACGAGGGCCTGCTTTTTTCTTTTTCTTTAGAGTCTCTTTCTCGCTGCTTCTGTTTCGTAAATACGCGTGTTGCCGGGGATGAGCGCAGTTGCGAACAAGAAAGAAAAAAACGATGTCGCGTATTCTGCGTGGTAATCGCGCTAGAGCTTGCAGTGTCTGGCCTTCGTGTACCTTCGCGCCGTGCACGGCGGACTGGTATTCGCATAAACTCGGAATGTTTACAGCCGTGTATATTTTAGATGTGGCGGAGGAGTCCTTGTGCGACTGCCCCGTCAGCTGTAGAGCTGGATGCTTGGTAGGATTGCTGGGGCGTGCGAGCCAAAGAGAGAGTAGGGATGTTCATGTGGGAAACGCATCGGTGGTGTTCTTGAGATCTGTTTGGTTGGGCAGAAGCAAGTCGTTGACGGAAGCTAACGTCTTTATACCAGTGCGAGATTGCTTATCTCTCACGCTTGATGCGGCTCTTACTCGGGTGTCTGTGCTCTTTTTTTCTTTCTTTCTCCTTTCTGGGGTCATTACCATGTACTTGTTAGCGGTCTGTTCGTTGCAGTAAACTTGCTTTTGCGTTTCACACGATCCTTCAAAGCTGGTCTTCTCAGCATGTTTGGGTGTGCGTACAACGAACTCTTGGGCTTTCATATGCCCATCGAACTTCCCTGTGCTATTCCAGACCACCGAACTCGGTAATCATCCAGGTTTCCCTATCGTTCGAAAAGTAATTCGCCAGCCAACTTTGCATTGTTCTCCATGAGGCTGGAGTGCTGCCTTCAAGTGTCTCTTTCTCTACATATTTCTGCCGCCCAGCTCTGACGTTGCTGCTTAGCATAGCAGAACATAAAAGAAGCATTGCTTTCGTCACCAAACGTGGCTCTATTGTTCAAAATTTCAGGTTTTTTTTTTCTTCCTGAGACCCGAGCAAAAACTTCACGCCGATAACCCGGAGTTGCACAGACGGCAGCTTTCTCCCTGTCAGCGCCTTCCTTTATCCGCAATTACAGCCTCTCACAGCAAACTGCTTTCAAGGCCGTTCCCGCTGCCGCCGATCTCGCCGATCTTGTTTGCAGACGCGTCCCGCTCTGGTATACGTCTCATCGCGCCTGTAGATGCTGCGCCCACCACGAGTACCGCTCTCACCCAGTTGAGCGCGCACGTATCCTGGCAGAGACCCTCTATTCCGTAATTGCGCATGACGCGCGCAGTGTGCTTGCCCCCTTGGCCCGTGGCGCCCGCCACGACTCCGCGCGGAATCTACATTTCGTGCGCACGCGGCATGAGACGCGCCGTGTATATAATCGCATCCCACACCGAAGGAAAAGAGGGGAGAGAGGTGGAAGAACGAGAAGCGGGGCCAGAAGTAAGACAGGCCCAACCCAAAAAACGATGAGCGTCTGCACCCATCACGAGCGCGCAGACGAGCGAAGGAGAAACGCAGGGGAGATCATCGGAGGGGAGAAGAATGCCCAGGAAAGAAAGAAGGAAAAGAAAGAAAGCGGGCCGGGGGCGGAGATCCGATCACAAGGCCGCGCTTCGACCCTGCAGCAGCCGAGCCCGCGCCCGCTCCCCTCCCGAAAGCTAGGAACGGGCCGATCGCCGAGCGGACGGACCCGTTTCAGGGGGAACGCCGTCTGGGCCGCGCGATGAAGAGGCCGGAGGGTGTGGATTGGGAGCCTATGTTACGTGCGGGCATTCGCATTAGGCAACCTGGATACACACGAACGTGGCCTCCCATAGGGCTCTTCGAGTGTTCGTTACTCGCTCTTCGGCAGGTGGCGATAGGCGAGGCCCCTGGCTTCAGTCAGTTAGGGAGGCTCCTTCTCTCGATAAAAGGGCGTTATTGGATCTGGGACAGCGAGTTCAGCAGTGGTGTGCTGGGGCAGAAATAAGAAGCGGGCGCTTGTAGATGCTAAGCTCGAAGCTCTATTAGCTGGGATGGGCGGTTTGGTGGCTTCAAGGATGAGGAAAGCCAGTACGCAGCTCTCGTCCATAAGGTAGCACATTTTAAGGGAAGGTTTGGTTTATGGTTTATGGGGTTTAACGTTCCAAAGCGACTCAGGCTAGGAGCGACGCCGTAGTGAAGGGCTCCGGATAATTGCGACGACCTGGGGCCCTTTTAACGTGCACTGACATCGTACAGTACACGGCCCTCAAGCATTTCGCCTCCGTCGAAATGCAGCTGCCATCGAATCGAAGCCGAGTGCCATAACCATTGAGCCACCGTGGCGGCTCATTTTTAGTGAAGTCTGAGGTGACGATGCGTGCCGCGAAAATGTGGAAAAACAAGAGTTTGAAGGCACGGGAAAAGTCAGCTCTCTCTCCTTGTCTGGCTTGCATGTGTGCTACGTGTTTATTTTTCAAAGATCTTGAGCTGCGTATACTCGTCGCTGTGAGTGCATAGCCCGGTAATGCCGGACATATTATGAAAACGCGAGTAATGCTTTGTAAATGTTTGAACAATACCAATAAGCCTGCCTGTCTAGAATATCGTCAGCAGTAACAGCCGGGACTTCTCGAGAACAACAATCTGCACTGTACGGTCTTTCAGCCACGACTGCATCATACGATTTCCAACAGAGGACGTGTTTGTTCGTGTGTATATATGACGTCAATGCTGCTGCCTTCGAACGAGGCTGTTCCTTTTTAGCTTGCGAAAATATCAAGGAAGCCCATAAGCAATACTCAGCTCTTGAACACAGTTTGCTGTGTTTTAAGCAGCTCCGTTTAGTTTCCCTAAAGGGAAGCTTGCAAGCCAATTTGCTCGCGCTGCTCAACTCTCTTTCGATGTCACTATCCGTAAGCATCTAGCTTCCTTTCTTGGGATTGCTTTTATGACAGTAAATCGACGACGGAAAAAAAAAGCACGACCGGCCGAGCCGATGAGCGTCGGGTGCTCGGCGGCTGAGGCAACGGCGTTCGGGCCGTGACCTCCGGGAGCGCAGCCCGTTCAGAAACCGCTAATCCTGAAATCGGGCAACCGGCTCTGCCGGGTCTCTCCTCCGCCAACCGCGGAGAGGCAGAAGGAAGGATGGAGAGACGGGCGGAGAGTAAGGAATAAAATAACACAAAAAAGAAAAGGCCACTTGCGCAGGCGGAGGAGTGCCCCGCTCTGCGGAGCGTAGAGCTTGCGTGCGTCCTCGGCAAATAAAAAAAGAATAATGAAAAGTAAGCGCGGCTCGATTAGAATGCGAAGCGCGTCCGGCGCCAAGTGGACGAAGCTTTAAAACCAAGCCAAGCGAGCGCGGAGATCATGAATAAAAGAAGGAGCGGGCTCAGAGGAGAAAGAAGTGCGCTCCTACTGCTGCTGTGCGCGAGATTTGCGAGCACTTGAGGCAAGAGAGAGAGAGCGCATCGCTTGGAATGAGAGAGCGCGTACTGTATAAGACCAGAGACAGTGCGACAACGGCGGCAAACCCCTAACGTGCCCCGCGATATTTCCGGTTCTGGCTAAATCGAATCGCCTCGAACCCGACCGGATTGGGACGCTGCTGTTTCTTGGTTTGCCGCGGCCCCGCGCCGGGGCACGTATGGAGCTATATAGCTGGCGCACGAGCGACGCCTTGTTAAGAAACGGGTGGCGTTGAGCGTGCCGAAAGGCTTGGGCGATATAGGAGGGGCGCTCGATTAAGGACACGGATAAAGGGTATACCAGGAAATGTCAGTGATTAAACGGCTTCTGGTAGGACCGTTAACGAGTACAAGGGCGGTTTCCGAGGAAGGACAAGAAAAACGGGCAGTGCTTATCGAATGCGCATACACTTACCTGGCACGAAGGGCGGGACGGTTTCCGCTCCGATTGTTGCGGACTGAGTGCGTCACGCCGATATATACTATACTGGTATACGGCGTGGAATTCTGTAGGTAGAGTCGAGTGTTGTAAAAAGCAGAAATCGTGGTCGAATGCGTCGAGGGACAGGAAAGGATTTCCGTGTTGATGTTCAGACGTTGGAGAGCCCGTTCGGTGGGATAAGTCAGGTCACATGCGTCACGCAGTACGTACACGATTACAGTGCAGCTACTGTGCTAACGTTTTAATAACCCTGCGTCGCGGTGGTTCGTTGCACGAGGAGGAACAACCATTAGCGCGCTGATTTGCCCACATACAGGTGACGTTTGGGGGGGGGAAGAGAGATTCCATTCTGAACAGGCAAGGGAACGTTTTATTCATTACTTTCTATACCGCGTCGTAAGCGGAGCGGTCGTGTTAGCACTGCAACAGTGCATTAAAAACTGGCGTTCACTCTAAACAGAATGGAGTGAAAAGGGGAGTAGTGTGCGCTAGAGGTCAACGTACTCCCTTTTTACTCTTGCTTATGCGCCATAAAACCCCATATAACTAACTAACTTTTTACTCTTGCGTATTCATTTTTAGAGTGTACGACCGAGTCCGGCTTCCTGCAGGTCAATCAATGCTCGATGCTGTGCCGTGTTACTCGTGCAACTTGTGTATACAGTGCAGTGGTACACATCCTCGTGTTCGTGCGAGTTCGGTCCAAAGCCCGCATGTACAATGTGGGACGAAGCTTTCGTGCGACGCGAGCTCGGCCGTCGCGTCTTTTCGCATCGACAGTCTCGGCGGCCTTCTTCTCGCGTTCTCGAGGCGCAGAAGAGCTGGCGGTGCCAATCTCGCTGATGACGATCCGTCTCGCGCATGGACACAGACGCGCTCTTCGCCGTTCCGCTTGCGGAACGCGGTCAGCACGCACGCCAGTGCTGCCGCTCCCGCTGTGTACGCTCGAGGGCTAAGAAGAACGCGCGCGCATCTTCAGCGACACACATACCAGCTGCGCGCTACCGTTAGCGTGTGTAGTACGAGTGGAACGTTTGACGAGTTCGAGAAACCCATCGAGTTTCTCTCTCTCTCTCTCCGTTGAGGAAAAGTTTTCGGGCACGCAATGCGCGGGCTCTCTTTCAACGCTTCGGTCAGTTCACTTCGTTTCGCGCATGCAGCTCGCTGGGCGCGCAGTCGTGGAGCGGTGGCGCATTTACGCTTTCGCCGCGTAAGCGGAATGATGTTATATTTCACGCGTTCTCTGCGCTTCGAGCACGGACAGGCGGGTGTTGGTGGCTTCACGCGGTCGGCCACTGCAGCGCGAGGAATCACTGACCGCCGCTACGCTCCCATGCCCGCGCTGAATGGGTGTAAAATGGGCAGAAGCCACGCGTGAGAAGTCTCCTCCTTTGCTATGCACAACTTTGCGTGTGTGTGGAGTCCAGACTGGGCAGGGAGCAGTGAGAAGTCTTGCTTTTGGAGCTCGCCTCGATTTCAAGCAGCTACGCTGTGCTTGTCGAAGCTTATCGAAGCTCCGTTTTCGGTAGGATTAGAGCGCGATACCCTGTCGATTCAGACTAACTTTCATTTGTCCTCAGTGTCCGTTTAAGTAGCACTTACTTTGGTTCAAACTGACAGAGGGCACTGTTTGTTTGCAGTAATGCAGTTCATTGGTGTCTCCCGTTCCTCCTTTGTTGTTGCACTTCGGCGAAGCGTTCACATGGCAACCACCTTTTGAAAGTGACAGGCCTCTTGCAAATGGTACACGAACAGGCTTCGCTTCCTCAAACACACACCATTCTTTTCAGCCTTATAGCGAGACGCTTGACTCTCGTGGTGGTACACGGCTGCTGTTCTCGTGGCTTTGACACACGCGCGAAGATTGGAAGTCTCTAATTGCGGGTTCAGCGTTGTTATATCCCGACACACGTGTCTGGCGGCGGAGTGTTTGTAAGTCGTGGGCTGTAATTGCACGCTACGTGTACACGCGCGTATATCTTTGCGTCGGTGGCGTTGTTTTGCGCTGACTCTTTTTTTTTTCCTTTCTCTCCTCTCTGTTTGCAGGTAAGCCCTGTCAAGGCTCCCAACTCCTGAGAGGTGTGTTCCCTTGCAGCTCAAGGTAAACCGTCCTCCTCCCAGCGTCATTTGCGTCGCAAGATGGCCGTCCGTTCGCACTGCTGCGTTTTCGCCACGTGAAGAAAAAAAAAATGTTCGGAAAAATTGTTCGAAAAACATAGGTCGCCGCGACTGCTTTCGGAGCGCAGGACGAAATAGTCGATAGTCTGAAGAGTCAAGGTATTTGTACTTGGCAGGCGCGGAGCCGGAGTATAGAACGAAGCCATACATGCATGAACGTAGAGTAAACTCAAGCTAAAGCCGGGTAGATATGGGACTAACTGCAGCGTTTAATCCCAACTACGCACGGTTAGTCCAGGCAGAGACTAGCGGCGCTGCTGATGCCTTTACAGTTATTCCCTGGGTGAGTAGTGGTGATTGGTTGGGCAGTTACTCCCTAACGACTCGGTGGTGTTCCACATTCAGACCTTTCTGGCTCGGAGTGTATGTGAATGGCGCCTTTGTTCCTGGTACGCCCCTTCCCCGGCAGAGCCCACTAATTCATGGATTCATGCAGAATACAGTGGAGTCCGTCTGCGCCTTTTCATTACACTGCAGCGCAGCGTGAACTTTCTTTTAGACTTGTAAAAATCTTGTTCGCGCAATGCCTGGCGTCGCTCTAGCTTCGTCACATCCTTGTAAACTTTAGCCTGAAGTCGCGGTGAAAAGCTTGAGCCATTGCTCTAAAACATGCGCTCAGCAGTACGGACACTTGTGTGTTGACAGTAGTTTAGTGGACTCGCATTAATTCTAACTAGCTTAATTCGAACATCCGGATTATTCGAACTGCCTCTTTGATGCCGTCAACGTCATGTGTGCTAAAAAGTTACCCATAATTCGAACTCCGCACAGTTCGAACATATTATCGGTTCTATCCGAGTTCGAACTATATCGTCAGTTGCCTTGCCGGGCACGCTAACAGACAATCTGCATTAAGCGGCGTTCCCATTAACCGGTGCGGGGCCGCACCGTTCTCACGCCGGCGTCGGCACGAGGAGCTAGCTGTCCGGCCTCATCGTCGCGACAAGCGCTGCGGCAAACGAACTCGGCTGGCCCCCATCGCGCACGCACAACCACCGCTCGCCTTTGTCGGCGCCGAACGAGGACTGCGTGACGACCGAATACGTGCGCGCTCGTGATATCGATGACCACGACCGCGAGTCAACTCTCTCCTCTCCCACGTCCCAGTGCGTGCGTTACTGCCGACCTGTCTGTGGGGGCGAGCACGTCGACTTCCCAATGACCGGTGCTGCCGCCTGGGGCCTGTTGTATGCGCGAAGGACTACGCACTGCGAGCGGCTGGCCAGCGCATTTGTCGTCACGCTCCGGTCGTAAGGGGGCGCTAGCTGTACGCGCCGGGCTTCAATTAGCGATGACGTTTTAATGCATCCAGTCGCGGCAACGCCACCTAGAATGCACATCCAGGTGGTGCCGGCCGTGGCCGGGAGGGACATTGAGCGGCCTGAGGCGAATTGTCATCGAGGAAGGCAAGAAGCATGGCGGCTAGCTGGGAAAGCCTAACGACGATGCCCGCATACTCCCACCGTCTGGCGCACGCATGCGCTTCGGGATTAAATACTAGGCACGTAGCCAAGCGGGCCCGAAAAGGAAAGTAGGAAAGCCGCTTTCGCGGCGCTCGTTTAATCCTGTGCATGTGCCGGCGGCCTCAGTGGTTACGCTGCTTGTAGTAAGATTACGTTGTGCTGGTCAGAGGTCGATGGCGCGGTTCTTGTGCGGCTTCGTTTAGTGTAGCTATGTCTGTGAGTGTTGTTCATTTCCTTTCGTCTGGGCGAGGGCGGGCTGCCTCAGCCTCATTCGTACGTGATGTAGTCCGCATGAAGCACACTGGTTACATGTCACGTTCCGCACTACGTCACAATGGATAGCAGCATTGACTATTGCGTCCAAAGTGCTTGCTCCAGGTGCAGACAGCTCCTCAGTGAGGTAAACTGCCACGCTCATGGAGCGCTTGTTAGAAAGGCCTAAGTATTGTACTGGTTGGGAGAAGGATATGGCGTCAAAGACCTTAAAAAATTATGCGCTGCTTGCTTACTGTCCGTTACATGCAACACGCAAATCCAAGCCTTTGAGACAGAAGTTACCAGAGTATTAAGGATGGGTTGGGGTGCATTTTGCCAGGCGCTCTCAAGCTACGAACAGCAGAAACGCAACAACTGTATCGCTTGAGAAAGCTCAAAGGCGTGTTCAGCACGAGCTTACGTGACACTTTGATGCGACGCTATGCAGGACTCGCGCAAACACCCTAATGACAAAAATCACCGACCTAGTCATACCTCTCCTGCGGCACTCTTGCGCCTACTGCTGTTTCTGCGCCTTCTAACGTGCAGGAGGCACGTTTTTCTTTTTGCTCTGAAGGGATAATAGATGCTATCGCGTACCGCGAGCATCATAATGCATTGACGAAAGTGCTTCCCGACCTTATCAGGAGCAGACATGCGGCTCCCGCGCACGCTTGCCGCAAGCACCGGGCGGCATGGGCCGCGCGCGGGCAGCCAACATCCCCTAGACTGAAAGCCAGTGTGCCGCATATAATGCGAACCGTCGGTCCCTTCTTAGCGTGATGCCTCTGTGCTGCTTGTCTCGGTATTACTTTTTGCATCGCCATCAACGCTTGTCACGATGTTTCGTTGTTGTTGCTTCGTTGCCTTTAACGTTCTCTACGGCTGGCCAGCGCTTAGGCGCGGCTGTCTCGCTCGGGGAGCTGCCTCTAGCCGTCTTGGCAGCCACGGCGGGTTTGCGCATCACGCATTTTATAAACGCAGCGTGTTTTCGAGCGTCGGATGCGAATCGCAAGGACGAGAGCGGGGGCTACGGCTTAGCTTTTCTCTCTCTCTCTCTTTCTCTCTCCCTCTCTCGATTTCTTCCTGTGCTGAGATTGGAGCTGTAGGAGGGATGAGGAGGACGTTCTGAGACAAAGCGCTTTCGCTCTGAAAAAGGCAAGCGAACGGGGAGAGGTGGCGGCGAGCGGAGGACCGGAAAGGAGGCAGGGTGGGCGAAAAGACGTGGGGTGCCGTGGTCAAGGTTCTGAAAAACGCGCGGCGGTGTGTCCTCCTCGCATGTATACAGCGGGCCTTCATTGCTTCGATCGGACGGCTTCATCGGTCGTTTCGTATAAAGGCCTGCCTTCCTCGCCCGCTTCGCTTCTGTCCTCCGCTGGCCTCTTCATTTGTGGATTTTGTTCTCGTTCTACCATTGTCTTCCTCTCCTTCGACCTGCCTCTTCTTCTCCGCAATCGTTTTGTGTCTTTTAATATCCCATTGCTGCGGGGCGTCTTCTCTTTCCCCCTCTCGGCAAGCGTGCCTCAGGTGGGATGGGGGCAGCCCGAGATCGCGCTTCCAGATTGCCCTCTTTTGTTTCTCTCCTCTTTCATCTGTTCTCTCTCTCTCTTTCTTTCTCGTTTCCGAGCGTCGCCTCGTTTCTCTCGTACTTGGCGGCTAAATTCTCATCTGCCGATCGCTGGCTGGCCGGAGCCCAACCCACCCCTCTGCCGGGAAGAGGCGAAAGCAGCGGGAAGCAGAAAGAAAAGTATAGAGGACGCTTGGCGAGTAAAAAAAAGAGAGAAAGAGAGAGAGACGGAAGAGAAAATTGCTTAGGCATCTTTGGTTGCCTCTTGTTTCTTGCTCTCTCTCTCTTCCGCCGCTTCCCCTTCTCGTTCCTAGTATTTTTTGGCGTTGATGTTTGTAGAAGGAGGGCGAGCCTGGTCCGGGGCCCAGCGACGGACGGCGGTGGTGAGCTGCCGCGATGTCTGTGGAACGCCGTGATTACTATGATGCTTCTCCGGCGCGCCCTCCCTTCCCGTTCGGCCATCCTCCTCTCTGGGCGGCGGGCATCGTGTGCTTGTGTGTGGCGCGGTTTTCCCCTGGCCGGGAGAGGAGGAGGCTTGAGATGGCGCTTTAATGAGGGTCCTGGCCCGCCGTTGCCGAAAGTGCCGCGGAGGCTCTGGCGGCGCGCGCGTGCGCACGTTCGGAGGGCGACGCGATTAGGCAGCGCGCGCGGCTCAGCGGTAGGTTGGTTGCTGGTTCGGCGTCGAGCCCCCGAGCGATCGCTCGTGCTCGGGCGCAAGCTTCTGCGCATGCGCCGTCGGCGCTCTCGCCGGACCACCCGTAGGGACCCCTGGCAGCGTCCTCCGGGCGGGACTTGGTCCCAACGCAGGCCCACCGGTGTAGACAGAAGCAGCGGCTTTTCTTCACTTCAAACTCACTAGTCTCTCTAGGTGGGTGACCAGCTTGCTGTGAGGTGTAGTTCAGCGGAAGTGGCGAGAGCTCGTCGGCCACCTATGTTGGCTTCCTTTATGGGGCATTTTTTTGGCGGGCGCATAGCATCGCGCATGAGGTCGCAGTGAAAAAGAAACTCGGGACGGATGTTCTGTGTGTGGTTTGAGGGGTGTGATCCGATTCGTAGAAGCAAAAGGCCCAATCGTGACAGCAAGTGAGCTGCGTTCACATATAGTTGCCTGAATCCGACACGCGTTTATGTGTTCGCTTCTAGATAACTGTACCAGGAAATGCACTTCCGGTTCTGTCGGCACTTCCGCCGACCACATGCGTGGTCGATGTCTGTCGGGCCCCACACACGGCAACGTGCTTTTGGATTCCAAACTAACGGCGCCTCTCGCCCGGAAAGCGACTCGTGATCATGATGCGTTGGGCAACCCGATATCGGGTCGTTGGAGTGACCTCATAACGGAGCACATTGCGGCTTACCTTGTGGGCCGCGTTTCGACTGGTCTCTGACACTTCGCCTCTGGGCAGGGCGCGCACGGTGGCAGCGCAGAAGCCATAAGAAAGAGGGCAGCCGTGTCCTGCCGGAGATTGCGAGAGGTTCATGCTTTACAAGTGTGACTCGAGGGTAGGGGGGTGTCGGTAAGTGACTATAAGCCGCCCGAACAAAAGGCGCGGGGCGCGGCGGTAGAGAAAAGCCCCTGAGGATCGTCGTCGAGGGCGTAATTGCGCGCCGGGCAGCCGCTAATTAACGAGCTGGAAAACGCGCAACTTTTTCCCACCCGTCGCGCGGAACTCGCGGCGGGCGCGGACCGAGGAAGTAGCGCGACCAGGAAGGAAGCATGGTGTACTCCGCACAAACCGCAGCCTGTACGTACACTGGTGGGGCTGGCGAGCAAACTGGATTACTGTCCCTCGCAAACGGTGCGAGCTTATTAAAGCGAGAACGTGACTAGGAAGCAATGCGTCGTCGCAAGAAGGTGGGAGTCAGCCGCACGTGCTTGGAGCATTCAATGAAATGCTATACTGTGCGCAATAGCGGACAGCACAAAGGAACGCGGGGACAAGCTCTTGCTTGCGCTTGCGTTCAGGATGTATAACAACGCTGTGACGACTGGAAGTTAACTCCCTCATGAGATGTAACGGACTCTGCATTCCTCCGTGACGAGGTTTACCGGTAAAACGACTTGGCGCTGAGGGCAGGACGTGGCAAGCTTGCGGAAAACTTTCCGGGCTGTTTAAATGGGCCGCACAACCTCTAGACTACGCAGTTCCTCTCTACTTGATCTTACCAACAAGGATGCTGTCTTGTACAAGGACTGAGAAGGAATGTCAATAGGCTTATTGGTACAGGCGTGCGGTATACGTCACACGATTACGCGTTTCATTTCCCAAGGATATCGTTTTCCGATAGATCACTGGCTGCCGGAGGAGAAGGCAGGGCGGGGCATGGTATACAGCCGTCGTTTAATGAGAAACAGGGCCGAGCTCAGCTCACCCGCGCTGAACCGCCAGCGAAAAGCTGTAATCAGAGTCTGCGCATGCGCCGGCGGCAATTACGCGAAGCTGTCCCGCTTTCGAGTGAGGGGGGGGGGGGGGGGGGGGTCCGTATAAAGCGCGCAGCGCGACACAGGCAAGTAACAAATTAGACGCATGCAGCGCCCCGATTACTGCGTGCGCAGTTCTATATGTGTGTGTGTATACCAGGCCGCGTGTTGTCCCGGCGCCGCGAGTTCCCATGGTCGCCTTCGTCGCTTCGGGCTTCGTAATTCGACAACCGGCAGCCCGAGCCGTTGCTAATTGCCCGAGAACACGGTCGCTGCTGCAGTGGCCGCGGAAGGCAAGGCGAGGGGTGATTGTCCCGCCGCCGCTGACACAGCCGAGACCTTTGTCTTCTGACCCCCCTCCTCCTCCTCCTCGCCGGGTCGACGTGGCGCGGAAACAAAGGCAGGAAGGAGACGAAGAAGAAGAAGGGGAACCGTCATTCTGGCGTTTCGCGCCCGCGCAGTGTACGTTTAAACGTTAGCGCGGTCGTGTCGCGCCTCACCTCGTGCCGTTCTTCGTTAGCAGAAGACAGAAAAAGGCAATGGCTTCTCTGGGGGGCATTCTTTTCTTCTTACATCTTCTAAACACCCCCCCCCCCCCTCCCCCATTTTCTTTCATTTGTTTGTGACGCCTCAGGAACGAATGACCGACGCCGCCGATGGCTCGCTCCGAGTCCTTTGCGTGGGAAGGCGACTCGTCCGTCCCGGCGTACACTCTAAACACCTCTGTAAATTTTTGCTAACTTTTGTAAAAGGGAGTGGGCTGGAGGACAACTTACTCCCTTTTTACTCCTTTCTGTTTAGAGTGATGGGAGTTTCCTTTCGTCTCTTTGTGCGGTGTGAGAGAGAAAGGAATTTTAATGAGAGGAAAAGGTGGAGAGGTCGACATTTGCATGCGTGGTCCGATTTGGGACTTTCGCTTGGCTTTCTTTCTGAGGGATTCTCAGGACTCGGATCTCGTGGAAGAAAACGAAAAGAAAGCGTATTCCAAGCGTCTTCGCAGAGAAGACGCTTCTTAAGATGACGCTTTCTTTCTGAGTGAGAAGAAAGTATGTATATAAAACGACGCAAAGCGTTTTCCTCACAGCTGTACTAACGTCGAGTCTGCAGATGCTATCGGCACTAATTGTTGATCTCATGACTTAATTCCATTCCCCGTTTCGACGTCGGCGCTCCGCGGTCCTCCCCTTTGTGATGCGTCGAGCTTATAGTGCGTGTTTCTCCGTGTCCGGCAGAATGTGGCGTGACTAACTTCGATAACCCGTGCGGCATGCGTCGCTTGCATGCTCGCTTGCTCGCCCGTCTGTCCGTTCCGGTGATTTCTTCATCTCCCGTGCGAGCAGAAAGAACTCGGGAGAGAGCGGGACCTCCATTTTCTCAGGCCGCTCGCTCGGTTCGCGTTTTGGAGTCAAAGGAAACGCTCTCTCCGCGTTCACTATCGTTGCCACGTGACGTTTGCGGGTATATGGTAATTGCGTGTTCCTTTTTCCGAAGTGCATGAATGGTTCCTTACTGCTGGCCCTCCACGTGATGTGCGCACACAACTTGTCTCACGCAGCTCGTTTTCTATATTTGTGTACGTTGTTTTGTGTTTAGTCGTTGTTGCTCCACTGCGTCGTAGTTTCTCAGGTCGAGCTTTGCGATGGATGAGACCCAGAAACAAAGGCGCGCGAAAAGGGCAGCGACGCGGCGACTGAACTCCGCTGACTCCGGGGCCGAGGTCAAGAGAGCCGGCGCTTTCTTCTGTCCTGTATTCTTTTTGGGAAAGCCTCTTCGGGCCCCTGGCGGCTTGGCTTGCACTTATCGAGGGGCGTGATCTCGGCCCCTTACAGCTGGCTTGTTTTTGTTGCGTAATTCGATTGAGGCCTCGTTGTTGTGAGGAAGAAGATGTCGCGTGCTGAGAGGATGGATGCCACGGGCGGATGCATGCGCGAGATGAACGTCCGCGCGCCGCCGCCGAGTGTTTGCGTGCGAAGAGCTCGTTTTGGGCTCCACCGCGCGCCTTCGTGATGCCTGGGTTCGTTGGGTTGGCTGCCTTCCCGTGGGCCAGCCTTTAGGCTATCGCGTGGCAAGGCGTGCGATGTGAGGGGGGTCGTGAGGTGCTCTCCCAGCCGCAGGGATTTTCCTTCTTGCTTCTTTCTCGTGGGGCATCAAGATCTGAGCTCCGTGCGTGTCTCCATTGTTGGCTCGGCTGCCTCGGCTCTTTCTTCGCCTTTAAACTTTACACGCTTCATGTGGACACAGCTCGTAATGCATGCGCGCTTTGCCGGTTACCGACGCCGTTGTATACGAGCAGACGTTGCCGTTGATGGCCCCACAGTCGGCCTGGTTGGAAAACAGAACCAGTTCGCTGCATATAGAAACGGCCTCGCGGACCGCGTCGCTGAGTGCTTCTAAGCGTATACGTGAGTGCGCTAGCTTGTCCGCGCCGAAATCTTACGACTAAAAAGGAAAAAAGAAATAGTTATACTTTATGAGGGCTGAACCTTCGTAACCTGTGCACAGGGTTAGGGACCTCAATTCATCATTCCTTGTTAAAGTCTAGGCGCATGTGTAAAGGCTGACTCTTGAAACACAACTGTCTGGCAGACGTTTGTGGTCTAGCAGGTCGATGTTAGCGAAGTTGTGGTATCTGTCGTTCTCCGCAGCGATGGCAAGCGTATAGTGACGGTTGGTTTGCGCGGTGCATTTATTCAGGAAAGTGCCTCTGGTTTTTGTTTGCGTGATTCCGCGATGACACTAGATTTTTCTATTAAAATGATGTTCACACACGCCGCGGTGACTCACTGGCTGTGGCGATCGGCTGCTGAGCTCGAGGTCGTGGACCCGATTCCCGGCCGCGGTGGATGAATTTCAATGGAGGCGAAATTGAAACATGTCCACTGACGTTTTGGTGCATACTAAAAACCCCAGGTGGTCTACGTTAATCAGGTGCCCTTCGTTATACCGTGCCTCGTAGCGCCCAAGGCTTCTTCGGAGTAAAGCTTCATTGTTGTTATAACGGAAAAAAGAAAATAAATGATTCCGTTGTACAGGCGTAAACGCCGGCGATGACACCACCTGCCTTGTTACTATCAGACATCAAGACGGTCAATAGGCCAGCGAGCACACGTGCACCGCAGAAATAGGCTCCGTGTAGCGGCGTGATAAGCGTGTTCTTAATTACAGCCCTTGTCAATTGGGGATGTGCAGGAAGTCATTAAGCACGGAGCCGCTAAGGAGCCGCTTTGTCTCGGACGGATCTCATTTCTTTCTCCTCTTCTCTTTTTTCCCATCTCTGCCACGCGTGCTGAATCTCGCCTCGCGGCGCCTTCATTGTCTAGCGCGGCGAAGCCGTGACCTGCGTGGGAGGCTTTCCCGATGTATCTGCATAATGCTCACTCGCGCCGAAAGGTGGCGCCGCCGACGTAACGCCGCTCCTCGCCAGGGGTGACCGCGATGCGCCAACGCCACCTGGATGCGCCCAGCCGACCGAAAAGCAGCGGCGTTCCTATCTCGCCGGGTCATCGCGGTGCCCGTGCGTGTGGTCAGAGGCCTCACAGCGCGTGTATAGTAAGTAGTACATATACCATCGCTGGATAAGTGGGACTCGCTGGGAATAGACTTCTGAGGCAATCGCTTCTCTTTGTAAATTCCTCTTTTGTTTATTTTCTGCTTGCGTTTCTACCGACCAACGGTTCTCACACTCGCTTACGCTTTTCTCTATGCGAAAGGTCAAGATCAGTCGAAGCTGCGGTACTCGCGTTGTTATTTATAAACGTTCTCTAAAAACGGGGCATGCTATCTGTAGTTTGGGAAAATCCTATAGCTTGCAGAGGACAATCTTGCCTGGTTTTTATCTTCGCACGAATCCAACGATACAAAGTCATAGTAAGGGAGGCAACAGTGCTTGGCCAGACATCGGTGTGCGTTGGCGTTCCTGGGTTGTTTCGTCGCTACAACCAACACAAAGGGAGAGGGAGCGAGATGCGCACATCGTGTTTGATGTACGACCCAATATCGTCTCTTGCATGTTTTTAATTCATTTTTTGTTTTAGAATTTCTTCAGTTTTGAAACTTTCGCTCGCATAGCACACATCGTGAAACATCGTTGGCAAATATCTCTTGCAAAGGCTGCCTGTGAGGCGCACGGCCAAGCGCTCGCTATTTGCGTTATGAAACGGAGAAGGTGTGAGGGGGCGGGGAAGTTCGCTAAGCGTGCACGATTACCGTGTTTCCCGCGGCGACCGCGCGCTTCGTGGCTTCGTGGAAGGCGGGTCGCCGGCTTTCCGCTGTCGCAAATGCGACCTTCACGTGAGGCTCGCGCCCGAAAGTGACTCCTTCCGCTCGGAACAAAAGGACGCAGCTTTCGGGCAGGCGCGCGTGCGTGTGTTTCTCGCGGAGTATACACAAAGATTTCTTCACTTCTGTGTACTTTTCCTGAAAAAAAAAAAAAATGTATTTAATTTCTTTCGTTTTCGTGTGTGACTTCCACCTGCACGAAAGAGCGGGTGTGCGGGCCTTGCATGGCGCGGCGACGCGGGATGGAGGTGAGAGTAAAAGTGCGGCGAAGTAATTTTTTGCCGTGGTTTACGGTGCCGTGAACGACGGAGCTGGCGTGACATCCCCGCGTACACGCTTGGTGACGGAGTGAAAAGGGACGAGCTTTTCGCGCAACGAACGTGGCACGCCGGGCAGGCAGGGAAGGCGTGCATGTTAGAAAGTAGCGAAGGGTATGCTATCAACGGAAAGGAGTAAAAAAATTGCATGGACACCTTGGCAACTAAAGTGTTGAGAGGCGAAAGCCGAGGACACTATGCTGTGACCACTTCCGGTGGATGTGACGTCACACCGTTCCCGTGGCTATATCGACGTCCGCGCTATTTCGACGCAATTCCGACATTTTGCCTTTAATTAACTAATTAATCTACAGTCATCAAACCTGGCTTCTTGGTTCATTTTTTCCTCCTCTATCTGAAGTAACCATTGGTTTTCTTCTATCTTTATTTAGTTTCCGAGTTAAACGCGTGTGACACGCTTTGTTAACGGACGACAGTATGAGCCATTAAAGGCTTTCGCCTTAAAAACTCACTCCCTTTCTTAAAAGAGAGTGCGCTAGAGGACAGCTTACTCCCTTTTTATTCCCATACAGGCGTATTCGTGTTTAGAGTTCAGCCGAGGTCGATGCTATTTTTTTTTTTACATGCGCATAAAACGAGATGTTGGCGCCTCATTGTGGCGCCGGCTACTCCTTTCGCACAGCGCGGGGGGGGGGGGGGGATGCTGACAGCTTGCAGCCCTGCGAGGGAAAACATATTTGAACCGCTGGCTGACGGAGTGGCGAAGAGCGTATTGATTGGCTGCCGAAGCGATCGCAGATAGTGTGATCGCTTCCCGAAGAGGTGTGCAAACGACGACCCGCCTCGTGCTCTCTTCCGTTCCCTTAATGATCCTCCGGTTTTGTATACGGGGCACGCCGCCTCGTTTGCGCTGCCTTTCATTGCGAGCAGAGACCAATTACGCAACGTCGAAGAAGGAGCGTAGTTTTGGAACGTCGCACTGCAGCTTATGCTCGTGTCCATTCGTTATCCGCCGCGTCCTTTCATATTTGTCCGGATGATCATTTTTCAGCCGACTGTTCCTAGGGCTGGGAGTATAGGAAAAGTATGCAACGACATGCAAAAGTTGTATCTCGCAGAGAACTATAGCCTTAAGCGCCGCGCCACCTCGCTCGGCGTCTTGCTGATGGCCTCGCCTCATGCAGCAGCCAGCGCCGCCGGTCGGTCGGTCTCGCCTGAGTTGTCGCGATCATCAACAACGCCAGCCCCGCGAGGAGGTTCGTTCTGCGTTACGCTATAGCGGGACCAGTTGGAAAGAGGGGGGTGGGGCTGGCGAGGAAGTAAGCGGGACAGTGAGTGGTGCGGTGTGCGTCTGTTACACACATACACACCGGATGCGCTTTGTTCCACGGCGTCCGTCACGAGAAGAGCTGGGGCTTCATTCTCTTCTCCCCCTATGCTGTCCTCTTCCTACTGCACCGAACGTGACCAGTCTGACCGACATGGCGTCGGCGGCACGCCTACGCACTCACACCACCGCGGGGGCGCCCTTTTTTGTTCCATCCTGGCACCGTTCGTACTGCTTGCTTCTTGTTTATTTATCTGCCGCCTTCCTTTCTTCGGCCGGCCCACTGCTATCGCCATCGCGTGGTCACCCCTTCCAAGCCGTAAGCACGCACGGGGATGCGGAGGATGCCCGACTGATTACGAATTCGCCGTCGTACTACTTACTACTCGACCACTACGCCTAGCTGACCGTTGCGAAACTGTGTCGCCGTATAGTTATGCCGCGTGCGTTGTGGGTCTTAGCGAGCTTGCCTTTGCCCGCCGAAGCCTTTTGTCTTGGCCGCGGTCTCTTCGCTCGGTGTCTTCGCATTGTACAGGAGGCCCGCTTACGCTGTCTTAGCACGCGACACAAGCGGCTAACTGGTGTGAATGGCGCTGTCGCGGCGCCGCGTGTCCCGTGGCTTGCGCTTCTTCGTCCGCACTGGTGCCTGACGCCGCATTGCTCCAGAGGCTTGTATTGAGAGAGAGGGCGCAGGTGTTGTTACCTGCCGTTGCTTGTGGATGCCACGCAGTAGAGCACCGCTTGTCGTCACTAATGGGCAGGCATGGCTCTCTTTGGAAGAGACAACGGTAACAGCGCCGTGGCCCGGATCCCCATTCATTTGTATGTCTCCTGCGGACACCCTGCTTATCTTGCGCAAGTTGTGCGTTGTTACACAACGCGCGGCGGATGCAGGTAGCCGGACATAGTGACCAGCCGCAGGACTGATTGCGTGTGAACCGCGGACACTTCGCCGAAGACGACCTGGGAAGGCTGGTCCACGGAGCATACGTAGGCGTACTCGTCGGTTCTCTCGCCTAACATGGTTGCAACTAGAAGTAATTTCTGCGTGCGTGTAGGCGCACTTGTCTTCGCCGTTGCTGGTTAGCGTGCCGACAGTCGCACGGTTCAGACGGAGCGCTCTCACGCTAATGGGGACCCCTCGCGACATGTACACACTTCGTCGCGCCGTCGTCGGCCGTCCCTTCCTGTCGCGGACCAAGGCGCCAAGCAATGTGTGCGTGTGACGGGTCGTTATACCCTTCCGCGGTGACCCTCTGATGCTGTGACCCTCGCGGCGTTATATAACTGCTCCATACAGAAGGGACCGTTGTCTGGCGCATCCGGCGCGGATCAACCATCACATCGAGTAGATGGAGAGAGAAACAGAAGAGGGAGGCGCGACAGCCACTTTCTTTCGGGCACTTCCGCGTGTTGTAGTGGTAGCGCGAACCCCCGCCACTTCTCTCTGGGTCGCCGTCGCATCGAGAGAGTGCAATCTCGGCGCTCCGCCGACGCCAGCGATGGGAGAGTCGGCGTTGATGAGCCGCCGCACCACGAGGAGTAGGAAGGAGAGGGGAAGGTTCGATTGTCTCCGAATCAGTGGCGCGCGGCCCCCCCCCCCCCCCCCCCCCCCCCCCCCCTTGTGTCACAATGGTGGCGGCTGAGGTTGCTGCCTCCGTTGGCGCCATCCTCCGCGTCCAATGATGCGGCGAAGGGGGCGCGACGGCAGTACGCCTCTCTCATCTCCTCCCTTTGGTATTTCTTTTTTTGTGTGTGTGGCACAGCCAGCCGCCAACTCGAGTGCGGTCAACGTCCCAGCTCGTCGTGACTGCGCCACTTCGGACAGCCTCACTGGCTTGCAGCCGTGGGCGGAAGAGAGTGGTTTCCGAAACAAAGAGTGGTGTTCGAGTGGGAAGTGTGTGTGCGTGGGTGACTTATATCCGCTGTGGTCACAGAGGCCGAGGGGACGTCGAGCTCCGTCAGCTGAATAGCTACGCGACTTTAAAATCTGACCATTGGCTTTACAGTGTGTCTCTGATGATGAAGGGAACGCGAAGAGGAGCGTGTGCGTAGCGCGTATTTTTGTCGAAAAGAGCTTGTAGGATTCCCCCCCCCCCCCCCCCCCCCCTGCACCACTCGTCTGTAACATTAGCAGCAATGGCGGAACACATAGAATTACGGCGGCTTTCACTCCTAAAAGTCCTCACAGGCGACTATTCGCGTTGTGCTCGATAAACGATCTAAACATACCAAAGCGCTGAACTGTAGTCAAACAATATAAATTCTTTGTATTAATTTTTTTTTTTTACTCTATAGTCGGCGCTATGTGGTTTTGAATGCTTGTACAGACATGGCCGCCCGTAACAAGAAGCGTATGTGCCGCTTGCCTGTTTTGATGAGCACTCGCTGATTCGTTGGTTCTTCGAATATTCGGCGCCACGTCTGAGAACTAAAGTGACTTCCGCGAACACTGCGCTCCGACACCCTCGTCATTGTAAGGGCGTCAACGACCTCCGCACGCGAGACTGAATGGCGCTCTCAAGACGCGCAGAAAGGCACATGTATTAACGAACACTTGTTTCGGTCGGCGAAACCTGTTCCTAGCGCAGTAATATGTGTCGCTGTTTGTTCCGGCTCAAGTTTTCCTTCGTCGACGAGGTCTGGCTAAGTCATGGGACTTATGTATCGGAGTAGCACACACTCAGCGAAAGATTAGTAGCGGCTTGCAATTTCCTTCGTACTCGTTTTGGATTCTTCATCATTGTCTCTCACGGCCGCTTTATCGATAGCTACAGTGCAGTGAAGCGTATCGCCAAGTGCATATCGTACGTGTATCCATTCCTACTTGGCCCGCGACCTGTACGGCTATATGTATACTATATATGAGCCCGCGAAGGAGCATCGTGATGGAGTGCTGTGGTTTATAGTGACATCGACCAGCTGCGAGTTTTGGAACCTAACCCTTGCGCTGTTCGGTGCAGTGCTATAACTAACGAGACCGTTTGTTGAGTCTGAATCAAATCCGTAAACGACGGTGAACCCATCGTGAAGGATGATCCGCTCTCCAAGCAGAAACGACTGAATAAGAAAAAAAGAGAGGAAAGAGACGTGTTGAGGGAGAAGGAACGGAAAGCGTCGAACGTGCGCATGCTACATAAGACCACATAGTAGAGGCCATGTTCTACACAACATCATTTGGCGGCCAGGCGCGTGATTGATAGCGACGCGCGGCCACCATGCGTGTTCGGGGACGTGTTCATCTTCGGCGGTGCGCCGTGTAGAAGATTGAAGGAGCCGGGCAAAGTGTCGAGGACGAGCGTTTGCTGCACGCCAGTCGCCTTGAGGGTCAATCTTCTAGAGGTCTATTTTGTTTTTGTTTTTTGTCTTTTTGGCCGTCACGGTCGGTCCGGCTCTCTGGAACCGGCGGCCAGCACTAGCGCGGCGCTGCCGTGAGATGAGGGGGTTGGCGGCCGAACGGACGCTCGGGAGTGGGGAGAGCTGGTTACGCGGCGACATCTTCGGAATTAATTAGGCGTCCTATTAGCGAGCAGGTCGCGGCACGCGGTGTTGAGGGGGAGTGGGGGGGGGGGGGGGGGGGGGGGAGGCGTCGTCCCGTGTCGGCCCCCATTGTGCCCGCGGCGTTGAGACCGACACGCCTCGGGGCCGATCGGGAGCGCCCGGAAGAAGGGACGAGACACGCTGGCTGCTAGATGCGGAGCCGGCCCTGGATAGACGCCGTGGTCCCTTCTTTCTTTCTTCCTTTCTTTTTCGCTCGCTCCAATCCACTCGAGGATCCTTCTAGCGTACGCACTTGCACGGGTCACGGCCGACCACCGCCATGTACGCGGCCACCCGGAGAACACTGGCCAAGCCGTTACGCGCTACAGGGTGTGCGGTGTCTTAATAGTGAAATCAAGGACGCCAGCGGTAGTGACTCGCGGTTTCTCACTTTTGTTTCGGAGCTTTTTTTTTTTTTTTTTTTTTTTGCATGCGCGTGAAAGCGTCGACTGAACGACGCCAGACAACTGCTTGCGGTCCAAAACGGAACACGACCGTATTCTGTGAATCGAGGTATACGAAACGAAACGTGGGACCTTGGCTAAAATTAGAATTTGCCTCAAGAAAAAGAAGAATGAGACAGAATTCGTTGCCGGTGTTTGGTGTACAGTGAGGAAGGAAAGAGGCAAAGCGAATTTAATGAAGCACGTAGTCTGATATTCTGAAACCACGGCAACCTTGGCGTCTTGGCGAGAGCTTCTTGGCAAGCTAGGGGTTTCGAGCAGTCATTGCAGCAATGCGCTACTGGATAAGGGTGGTTTCTATGTGCGGGCAGCCTCAGAGGAACATGCGACAATGTAGCAAGAGAGGCTGTGAAATATTGAACAATTGAAATATTGAAATATTGAAATATTAAACAAGCGTTTAGTTGGTTGGCACCATGACGTCGTCATTTTCGAAAACCGCTTCAAATGTTTGCACAAAGTAACTGCGCAGGCAAGCGCTGTATAATGGCGACCGCGAAAAGGCAGCGCAGAATGAACGACGTGACTTCATCGCCGTCTCGTTTCCCGCCCGGGATCGTTCGGGGCGTTTTGCATAAACTCGAAGGCGATGACCCTGAAGATGAGCCTTTGTGGTTCCTCCGTCAGACAACGAGCGGGGCGTGCCACAAGCTCCTTTTCTGGCCAGCGGCTTCCTCGCCGAAAGAAAGGCGGTCGTCTCCCCATGTCCGTCGTTACGCGTAGGTATATACGGCTTTCGAACGCTTTGCGTAGCAGCCATGGACGGACAGCGCCTCTTCACGCGCAGTTGGCTCTCGCTTCCTGCGCGCATCGTTTTTTCGCCCGATTCACTCCCCGCTGATACACAGCCGGCCCTGTAATCGTCCCGCTGGGGCTGGAATCGATCTGTTGGAACTGGATCCCTGAATGACGCCATTGTCGATCGAAGCGCGCTGCGCTTTATATACACATCCCCCCCCCCCTCACCCTCCTGCCTCCATCTGCATTCCCCACTGTCTGAGCTGCATCCCACGCGGCGCATGCTCTGGCCTGTTGTCCCGTCTGAATCGGCAACTGGTTATTCAAACCTCGCCTCTTTCTCCCCGGTCTGGCCTGCAGCCCATCCGGCTGGTTTAATAATGCCGCAGCAAATACACCCGCTCGGCCGACGGCCATCTCTTCTTCGCGTGATGCGGATTCGCTTCTGTGCTGCTCTTTCCGATCGCCGGTAAAACCGACTCTCGCAAACCGTCTTTATCTAAACTCCCCGTACTTATAATGCTCTTTCTCCGCACGTTTCTTTACTCTGTCCTGTTGTTTTCTCTTTTCTTCTTTTTATTTATCCTACGTGACGTTCTGTAACACTGTGAAAAAAAAAACAAAAAGCAGTAGCCTCGGCCAACTGACGAAAACAGCAACAGCGGCGACGACGGCGAAGCGTGTATGCATAAGGGGTTCGGAAATCGCTACGTGTGTTATTCCGTGGCTGGCGCGTAGAAGCGGCCAATGAGGGGTGGAATGGAAGAGAGAGAGGAGGCGAGTGAGCAAAGGGAGGAGAGAGAGAGAAGCCTTCGCCGGTGTAGTGGCGCGTTACGCAAGCGCGTGCAGCGCGCGGCCAGTCACCATCGGCCATTACGCGCATTGACTTCCGTGCGTCGGCGCCGCGGCTGCCGCCTCTGTTTGGCGCTTTGTTTTCTGTTTTTGTTTTTCTTTCCTCCGCTTCATCCCCCTTTCCCTCTTGGCGCGGACGCGACTCCTCCACCCGTTCTTCTGGTCTGGGCGTTCTGCCGCGCCGGCCGATGCATATTTATGAAACGGCTCGAGTCACGTCGGTGCGGCCTGCCCTGGCTCTATAGCTTCGGCCTCCGTGTATTCGCAGAGAGGCGTTTTGCTATAGCCGTCGGAGCAGCGACGGCGGCCGCAAGCGTACCTTATAGCTTCTGCGCCTTGCCTTCTTAGTTTTAGCGTCCGAACTCCGCGTCGTGTTTGGTGCGTGCGCAGTGAAACATGGACGGATGGTTTCGCTATAGCATCTGTGATTCTGCCATCAGCTTATGATGTATCGCTGCCGGGACACTGTGTGTGGCCAGTCGAGAACGTATACTGCTGCTGCTGCGGTAGCACGTCATCGCTATCAACATGATCATGCCAGAGGAGGCCTCTCCCTCCGATTTCCAATTAACCCTGTCCGGTGCTAGCTGCGGTCGTCCTGTATCCTCGCGCATTTATTAGTCTTATCCGCCCACTCGACCCACTGCTTCTCGCTGCTACATTAATTCTCTCCGAGAATCGACCGCATGGACCATCGGATTTTTTTTTTTTTTCGCGTTACATGTCGTAGCCCTGACCACATCTGGCACACTGAGGACAACTCCGTAAAATTGACGTTCACAGTAAAAATTGACTCTCGGGTTCTTTCTGGTTATGTTGACGTTCGTCGGGCAGCGCAAATAGAAATTATTGCCAAGAAATTGGGATTTTAAAATGTTCCCGCCAGTCGATTCATACACGTGACGTCCTTACAGAAAAGTAGAGGTTGCCACCGTTTTGAAGTCAATGGCGGTGTAGCGTAGCCTCCGAGATACGACACCTATGGTGGTGGCGACACCTATGTTTCGTTCTGTGCACTTCTCTATCTTGCAAAAGCTCCATTTTCTGAACGAGTGGCCCCTTAGTGATTAGAACGCGGTAACCTATCGATTAAGGTCAACAACTGTTCGCGCTAATCGTCGCTTTAATATCAGCTAGGATATCGGCTTCATACGGAAACGCCAACGACGACGGAAACAGTTGAACTGAGAACCTTACTGACGTATACAGTATATGCTAGGAAGACAGCGGGGGCGGGGGCCTAGAAAGGCTTAACTGTGCCGTAGTTTTTGCTTTCGACCTTCTGAGCGCGCAGGCGCTCAGCTGTACCGATTCCATTTCTGCGTCATCGGTATGCCGACGCATAAGTTTGGAAGTTTGCACCTTCACAGTTGCAAATAAATATGAGTCCTGATACGAAATACAGTTAAGTTATAAGTTTTTGCTCCTTTTCTGACTCACGAGCAAGTGCCCCCCCCCCCCCCCCCCCCCCCCCGGAACTTTTTTCTCTGTTTTGCCTTCCTTTCTAATCTCGCCCCATTCGCTTCCGTGTGCTTTTAAAAGAGCTGTTTCGGCCTTTTTTTTTTAATCCGATCGTTCGCATCATTTTACTCCGCAAGCCCTTTTGCAGACGTGAGTGCGTTTAGCTCACCTCTCTGGCTTGCAAAGAGTGTCAACTTCCGCCATGCCCCGCGTGACCTCACACCGCTCGACGTGCTCGGTGTAGCCGTCTCCTCGAACCACCGGGAGTCGCGCTGGCCGGAAGAGTTTCCTTTTTTCTCGTTTCCTTTTGTACTTCCGTTTAAAGTCTCCCCGGCTCCCTTCCCCCCTTTGGCGGTGATATCCCCCGTTGCGCGGCTTAGGTCAAACGTGTGGGCCATTTACTTATTATTACAAAAAAAAAAGTACCTTTAAGAAACTGAAGATCGGCTGAAAGCCTCGCTTTTGGAACTGCGCACTGTGCGTCCATTCTCCGGAGTCTCCTTGTATACTGTTTCCGTCATCAGCCACAACTCCGTATCATAGTGTGCCAGGTTTCCTCGTTGCAGATCGTAGAAGCCCCATCGTTGGCCATTGCAACGCTGTCCCCTCGCATGCGCTTGGCAGTACCAACCCTATCCACCCGTAACTGTGGTCTGATGGCCCCGACGTTGGCACGTGGGAAAGGGCATATTATTCTGACTTCCTAATAGCGCGTAATGTATATATACTGCATCAAGGATGAAGTCATTACCCACTGCGTGTGCTCGCAGCCGGCCTCGCTCCGCCCCCCGGACACACACACGACTAATGACCGCTCTGTCTCTGTGTATCTTGAAGGGAAAATAAACAAACAAAAAACAAACAAAAACATGCGCGGACCACCGCTGTGTACGCCATTTGCGAGACGCTCAGTGTAGAAACAAATAACAAACTAGTCGCAACCTGCCCGTACATACACCGTTATGAGTCGTCGCCATCGGAGCCGTTCGTTCTGCTCGAAAGCCCTCCGCGTCGGTTCATCCGACCGAAAAGAAAGCGGCGACGACGTCAGCGAGCGACCGAGGAACAGAACGGGGTCGGGGACTGGATCCCCCTCCACAGCCAAATCCTCCGTTACGGTGCGCGGATGTCCCCCGTATACATATTCCACACGTGAGGATCGGGCGTGCCGGTTTCACGAATCCGGGGTGAAATAACAACGTTTGCGCGCATGGTGGAAGTGGAGGAGGACAGGACAAGGAGAGCGCACAGAAGACCAGAGTTTACTGTTTGCCGTCCTACTGCGGCGAAACTGCATTGTCGGTGCGTAGCGCGGTGGAATTGGCAATCACGATCACGCGCGGCGTGAAATGTGGGCGGCGCACGCGCGGCCAGTCGCTGTGGAGCGCGCGCGTTTTTTGCTTCGCGCGTTTTTTGCTTTGCACGCTTTTTGCCTCGCGCGCTTTTTGCTCCGCGCTCTTTTCCTGTTTTTCTTTTAGCGTACGCTGTCGGCTGTAGGTATGTGGTGAGATGGTCGCTGCGCAACGGGGTCATCCCGAGCTCGGCTACTGAAATTCCGTGACGCCGCCCGTTGCAACGTTTTTGCGGCCGCATACACTTTGATGGCCGAAGCGTTTTGCTTCTCTGTTCCATCTCTCCTAACACGTAGCTGTGGTTTCCTTGTTTTGCTTTCGATACTTCGAGAAGAATGCCTGGGCGGTCTGTTTCTGCTTGCGCTTAGACCCGGTCATTGCCTGTTTACTTTTTTTTTCTCCCCCAGCAGCTTTTAGTCGTCTTCATTATTTTCTCTATATACATATGTAACCTTAATCTCCCTCGGCGGGACTTTTACAAAGTGGCTTTCTTTCTTTTTCTGCTGCAAGCACATCTTATGCCCCCTCCCCCCAGCTGCGTCTGCATTCTCGACGATGTTTGGTGCTTTCCGAAAATGGTGGCCCTGCAACTCGCGGACGATGTGGGACAAGGTTCCGGCTGGAATGCAGATTCCGTTACAGCGCGTTGCGGACAGGCTAAATCCGAAAAAAAAAAAAAATGACGCTCGTTTCTCTTTTTGAGCGGTACTGGCGTTTCGCCTTCTGTGGGCATCGTTGAGTTGAATCTGATTTTCTCGGAAGACGGCCGACTGACATTTAAAATGATTTAGCCTGTCTTAAATCTTTTGAGAGTATAGTTACTAAATAATTACGAAGCGAGTGTTTTGGGAAGGGACGGTCTAAGTCGAGGAGTAGACGCGGGCGTTATGTGACGGATACCTTGGTGTTGGAAGTTGTGGCTAGCGGATTAGGCATACGCACTCGCCAGCGCTTACTGTTCCCAATCGTGGCGACAGTGATGGCGTCAGCGGATACACAACTCGGACGTTAAAACCACTAGACGGCTTGACATGGCGCTGCGATATCGCGCATTTTTCCCCTCGCGATTTGCCACCGTAGTACAGCCCCGCTAGCCTACTTTTTTTTTGTTGCTGTCTTTCTTTTTCGCCCCTCTCTAGCTTCTAATGCCCCTTTAGCCAGTGCACGGCGCCGCAGACGCGACACCAATCGCATTGGCCTCGCCGGCAGTCGTGGCGGTGCGCTCAGCGCGTCGGCGGCGGGACTCCGCAATATTGACACGATCGAGGCAGGTCCGTTCCGTTCCGCCAGTGCGTGACGCTCGCGGCTCACTGCTCGTCCAATCACGCGCGCCGAAAGAGCCGCGCATGCGCAACAAAGAGAGCGAAACAAGAAGAAGAACGCGGCCGGCACGAGCGCACAAAGGAAGATGCGGTTCCGGGAAACGACGCGCCCGCGGACAGCGCGGCCGCACAATGGAAGAGCAAATAATATCTGCGAGGCAGTGCAGGGGACGGCGGCGGGGGAGACCGGACAACTGGGCCGAACGACGCACGACTTTTCTCGCCTGCACACCTCGCCTCGATCATCGAAAAAAAAAAAAGAAAGCAGGGAATAGCGGGAGGTCAAAAGCTTTCTTTTTTTTTTTAATATATATTATACTTACTCTTCCAGTTTACGTGCATGTAGTACTATTTTTTATCCGTCATGTGCCGGTGGGATCTAGCGCTCAAAACACAGTCCTCCTCGTTCTGTGCAGTTTGGGCGAAAAGAATGTTGCGTGTCCTCCCTTCTGGCCTCACGAGCCTGTGAACAATTAGGTGTCGCTGCGGTGGAGCAGTTGTCGGCAGGATCTGCAAGGCTAACCTCAGCAGTAGCTTGCAACAACCTCAACCTGTGAACAGCTCAAGCTGTTCAGCGTAGCGGGCCAGGCTGGAGGGGTGCCCAACATTCTTAGAGGCAAATTTTGAATTTTACAATATTGTAAGGTACTGTTATCGAAATATTGAAGGTAATGGTCCATTATTCCGATGTGTAGCAAAATCATTCTTTTGAAGTTTTTCCACCGCTCGCATTGAGCACGTCATAGCTCATGACACACACTGACCTCTAGGGGCTGCAGTATTTTGCTATTGATGACTGGAAATCATGCCTGCGAACGAAACCGGGCGCGAGCATAAGTACTTAAGCGCTTGTATGTGTCCTCATTTAGTCGCCTGTAAATATATGCGAGCCGTTGTCCTCAGACGACAGCGGACGCCTTTAAACAACTGCTCACTTGTGGCTCATTTAATGACTGCTCAACGAGAGATGTCGCTGCGCTGTATTTTATGTCGGGAGTATGTTGTCACGCGGTGACAGCTGCTCGGAGCGCTGGGGTGATAGTTAGGATGACTCGCCAACAGTTTATCATTACTCTTTTTTCCCTTTTCCGATTCGCGCCAGTGACTGCAGTAAAACTCGCGCTCTGGCCTTACAACGAGAACGAAGTACTATGATCGAGCATGACATAAAGCTCGCGCCCCATATGCAAACGTACAGTAGAAAGCAGGGACCCAGAGATTTGCGGCTCGACTTGGGCAGCTCCACCTCTCCAGATGACCCTAATCGCGCCGTGCTCGCGTTTGCCTCATCCGACGGCGCGCTCAACATCGAGCGATTGCGCAGGACGACCTGCGTGGAGTTGCTTTTCTTTTTTGTATATATATTTTTTGCTACCACTGATGACGGGAGATGCCGTTGATGCGCTCTCGGAACCCGGCGAAACGAAAATGGTGGCTCTTCCGCGCCCTGCCCCCCGGGCGAACTCGCAGTTGGTGGCCGCGGACTCTCGATAACTGCGCATCATCCGCGGGTAGGTGTTATGAAGCGCGGGAGAGCTGCTTTGGGAAATCGCGGCCTGTGCAGCGCTCGCTTCTGCTTCCGTTTTTACTTTCTCGCTTAAATCGGCCCGCACAGGGCGATGAATGAAAGGTCCGGGCCGGCTATCAGGATTCGCTCTCTGCTCTTGTTGCGATTTCTGTTCCGTCATTTTGTTTATTTTTATTTTCTGTCTCCCTGTCGCTGGCCTCATGAACCCGTGTTGCGCAACATCCTTCGTCGAAGATGTTCTCTCTCTCTTTCTCTTTTTCTGAGGGGTAGGGTATGTTACGAAAGACGGCGAAAACCGACTGGATGTTGGGACCTATACTAGGGCGTGCATGTTCGGCCGATCATTCACCAATTACACCTCCTCTTCCATGCACTGTATCATCTAGTAATGACGCGCTACGTGCGATCGTGACCTGTCAGCACCTCATTATCTTCCATCAGTTTGTGATCATTCATGAACCATGTAGATCGACTGAAACTGCGAGAAGAGAAAAAAAAAATGTAGAAGAAGGAAGCAGATGTGTTTACTTTCTCATCTTTCATTCGTACTGAATTTTTGTAAGTGCATTTTTTGTTGCCCAATAAAGCGCCATCTGCAGGCCCAAGGTCATTTCAAGCTATTTCACTTGCCTTTAGCAGCGACCACCCCGTGATATGCATCTGTGAGCCATTCGATTTAGGCTTCGAAGTCATCGAGGAACCCTTTGATTTAGGAGAGCACTCTTCACGGCCACCCACACAACTTGCATTGCAGCCAGCACCGCATGGGTGGACTGGATGGCGGGGATGCGCGGTATCGGAATCGTCGGCGCCATCTTGTGCTGTGCGCGATCTTTCCCGTCCGCAGTCGTGCCTCGCATTGCTTAATGGCGCGCTCACCTTGCCTCCTCTGGCGAGGTAGAAGATGGGAAATGCTAGAGTAACCTCGGTGGTTTCCTCTTCTGCGGTGGTATACGTGCCTGCATTGCGTCGTGGTCCCAAAGGGGTCCGGCTTGGAACAGGAACGTCCGGTCCTTGGTGCGGGGAATTCCCGCCGCTGTCAGATAAAACAGTTTAGTGTACTTGAAACAAGAGATAGAAGGTTTGTACAATGAGAGCACTAAATACCAAACCGTAAATTCGACGTTGGAAATTCCAACCGAATACAGATAAAGGTGCTGAATTGAGCTTTCCCTATAGTGAGACAACCAGGGCAACTGTTTTGGAGGGATTTTCGTCATTAAATGTGCTGTCTTGCTTGTCCGTAAATATTCTGCGTGCAGTCCTCGCGCCGATGTGTGATAGCTTTCTCGTATAGTATTCTTGCTGTCCGATGGTGACAGGGCAGGCACGTAGCTAGGAATTTTTTTCTAAAGTAATTTTGTGTTTCGAGCGGGGGTGGTGGAGATGCGTGCCTGTGACGGGGTAACGGAGACCCTGTACGTCCACCAGCCCGTCTCGGGCCAACCTTGGCCCGCGTAAGGAGCGATCGTACCTGTTTGGCCTTTAGTTGCTCTGTGAATTGGAAATTACTCTCTTTCGAACGCCTGGGACCGTACAAGCTGTGCTCGGGTAGTGTGCGTGTCTGTGCTCCCCCACGACGTTAGTCGCTGAACGGCAATTAGACCGCGTAGTATATGCGTCCTTATAAGGGTAGTTCCGGAGTGACGCAGAGGTGGCAGCTATGCGATGGTACCCATGTCCAGTGCTCATTCAACGGTACCCATCCAGCGGTAACGCCAACATAGGTGGTGCACGGGCCATGCAAAGGTACCGCTAATTCATAAGTGGCGCAGGGACGACAAAGATGCGGTGTGCCTATGCAGGGCTACCTGTGCAGTACTAGCCCCTGTGCCGTCACAACTAAGCGCCATAGATGTTGTACAGGTTCAGACCCAATGCGTAGCCTTTTGACGCGTAGCGGCCCCTGGTGGAGCGGCCGTCGTCACCGCCTCTAGCCGCCGCGACCAGCCCGTGTTTCCTTCCCCACTTGGAGCTCTAGGCGGGACGGTGGCGGCGAGGGTACCGGTCGTCCTCCGGCGCTACGGAAACCTGTTTGCGGCCACTTCGGTTCAAGAAACTCCGGGACCCCCGCTTGAGGGGTGGGGAGGCGAGTTAGCCCTACATGTTCGGCGCGGGCGCCCGCCGTTATCGCGCGCTGGCGAGCTGCGTCGGTTTTTTTCGATGCTGTGTGATCATGTTTTCGAAACGCTCGCTGAAGCTTGGGGCCGATATTGGCCGTAACAAGGATACGGATTATGGCGGTCTGCTTGGGATTCACTTGCCGAGCATGCGTTGCCCTATCCAGTCACGTCCGTTTCTTGTTGCAGTCGTTGCCGGATATCGGGTGGGTGTTACTCTCCAGTGCAGGCATTCATGGTGAATTACCGAATGCATGCGTGCAGAGCTGACCTTCAGCTTTGTGTTGTGTCTGACGGCTAAAGCAACCAGATCCCAAAAAATCTGGCCGGCTGCCCCCACGGTTCACCTCAGGGTGGTGTGAAAACCGCCCGAGCTGGACGACAAAAAGTAGATGCTATAAAATATGTGTTGCGTGTTGTCACTAATCGAGACCTAACAACCCGCCGCTTGAACTTCTGGTCGCTTTGACTACTTCGCGCAAGAGCGCCCCAGACAGTTCACCGGTAACGTCGTGCGTCCGCTCCGTGAGCCCAGTGTGGTCCGCGCGCTGCCCCTGCGGGCTACGCCCCCATCCCTTCGAGTCCCCCCCGCTGCCTTCTCGACAGCCGCGGCGGCAGGCTGATAGATGCCCCGTCGCCGGAGGAGGGGGAAGGAGGCTCTGCCCTGTTTCCTTGCTTTGTTTGTGCGCGTCGTTCGCTTGTTGTTGCACTCTGCCGCTTCTTCACCTGTCGACGGAACACCGAAACCAGCGCGAGAAGAGAGCGGCAACCACAGCAACAATAACAGCAGCAGCAAGCGCGCAAGATCGAGATGGAGGAGGAGGGCGAAGGAGCCCGCCTATTTGTGCGCGGCGCTCTGATTCGAATTTTAAATAGCGGGAGAAGTTGCTCCTTGCACGAGGAGGAGGGACCGCCGTGGCCGTTTCGGTATCGCGGAGGCTCTTCGGCCGAGGTCAGAACACTCGCTCGCTCATTCTAGAGCTCGCATTTATTTGGGAAGCAGCGCGCCATCGCGGTGTCTGTCTCCGCTCCTCCCTCGCTGCTTTCTGCGTCGGCTTCTTTCGAGATTCCCCCTCCCCTGAAAAACGGGTTGATAAGGCGGGCGACGCGGAAATCGGACGGCGACGGACGTTTCGGCTTCTCTCGGTTTCTGCTCTCCGACCGACCGTTCGGGCGCGAAGCAAAGCCTTAACTTTATGTTCCGCTCGGACGGAGTTATGCGCTGGAACTGATACACACTGTGTTGCGTGAGTGCACTAGCCTGCAGGACGGGGTGTAGGTTCCGGCGGCGGCGGGCGTAACTCTGTCCCAGCACGCGTCTTACTTCACTTGCGGCTTGCGCGGTGATTCTGCGTCCCTGTCGTTTCTGTTTCTTTTTCGCGTCGCCGCGATAACGCCGTTCAACCGGATCCGCGAGTTGTGATGTAACAGGTTAGACGACTGGTCGCGTGGCGGGACGAGGGTTGGCCACCTTGAGCGCGTAATCACGGGTATCCGTGGTCGTAAAGTTCTTCGGAGAGGGGGGGGGGGGGGGGGGGGGGGGGGGGCTGGTTAAATTGAGCGTGCGGGCAGTACCCCTTGAAAAAAGAATATGATGCTGTGTGGTTTAGGTGCTAGTGAACCGGTACGGGTAGCAGCCGTGTAACCTGTAGTGGTTTGGTGCACAAACGGAGGTTAGTAGCTACAGGGCCAGCAAAAACGAAACTTGAAAGTATACGTTGCGTTTCGTTTGCATCGAGCTAGGACCGTCTTCGCTGGTAAAGTACTCGGCGGTTTTGCACCGCTTTTAAGTGGTGTTCCGAGGATGTGCAGACTAGTGCTCCGGTCTACTGGAAGTGCGCCGTCGCTGGTGGGAACTGCATCAAAAAGTGGCATGCTGCTCAGAATGAAGATATTCCAGAGTTTCATCCGACAGTCACCTCTCAATCACACCACTTGATAAAAAAAAAGTAAGTTGGAACGGAGGCAGATTTTTAATAGCAATCCTCGTAGCTGTGCGGCAAAAAAAAAAGGAAGAAAAGAAAGCAATGGATGGTAGAAAGAAAGAAGGGCGGCGGTAATTTTTGCGACTGTCGCATCAACGCCCACGCCGGATTGCGTACATAACCACGACCGGTCTCGAGGGAAGCGCGCGCGCGGGTCTTCGAGAGCGGCTGTTGCATAGCACGCTTCCCGACGGCGGGACGGGCTTTGAAAAAAGAAAAAAAAAAAAGACAAAAAAGAAAGCGCGCTGCAGAACGTCCTGCTTGCCGGCTTTGCCCGCGCATATTGCATTGCACAGCGCAGTTAACAGCCAACCGCAGGACGCGGTATAAGCGTGTCCTTGAGTGTATGCATGCAGACTTGTCCCGTATGGGCGTCTCTGCCGGCGACGCCGGGACTACTTAGCCCCGTCCATTAATACCTGCCTCGCTTGCGCGTGCGTGCGCGTTTTGCAAGAACGTTTGCGTCTTTGTGCGGACGTCTCTTAGACGTCGAGGATCAGTTTCGACGCGTTGCGCAACACGGCGCCGTATACGAGCAGATAGCCTGCCGCTGTATCGAATGAAAGCCGCTTTGAACGAGGCTGGTTAAGCACTCGCTCTGTTCCCCTTTGATTAGTGAGCTTGGCTCGATCGTGAGTCGGGCGCGGGGGCGCAGGGCGCAGGTACTGTTTGTCGTGGGTGCACGCATTTCCGTCTCGTAAACGATGACAGTGATTGAAACCTTAATGGCGCGCTTAAGAGCTCGTCAGGAAGCTGCATGTCAGCTTGTTGTTGTAGAAGTGTACGTCAGTTTTGTACGGATAACCGTCATTATCTGGGCGCTCATAACCTAATCGGTCAATATGTGCGCAGCCAGTCCTGTTTGTCCGATTTGCACGTAAAAAAAAGTAAACGAATGAAATGGGCACCTTCTTTGTGGCTCTACCGTAACATAACGTTACTAGCGGAGATTTTACAGATGACGCTGCAAAGAGCAGTATAGTTTTAACAGCCGTCGCCGATAGCTCAAGCTTGTGTATATGTACGGATCGTCAACTTACTGGTGGTTGCTCACTGACTGTGGTATAATGTCCAATTTCTTTATATCATGTTGTCATAATGGTTATAGCCAGTGAAGCACCTTGCACAGCCCATATATGGCCCGCTGGGGTTTCGTGTTCTTGTCCGAGCAGCCTCGTTCCGACTCAGTTAATAATTCGTGGTCGCCTCTGATTGATGTCTTGTCTTTTCCTTCGCATATAATACGCGCCTTTGACGCAGCCGCGTACATACCCTTGGGCTGTGCGCGCAGCACGCATTGCCTCGGGGGCTGAGAATATAGATCGAAGTGGGTCGGCGGGGGTGATTTGTTTGTCGGCGCCAGAAGGAAAAGCGGCACGCGAAGCTGATCGAGCTGGTTGTGATGCACGCTACAGACCAGCACCACCTAGTGGTGGGACATCAAGTGGCCGAGTTACGTTTCCCGCTCAGTGTGAGGCGGGACTGCTGGGGCTTTGACACACACACACACAGGCTTACATACGGAGTCTCACCGAAGAGCGTGCGTGTGTGCTCCGTTTTCCCACGTTGCCTTCTGGCGCTCGCACTCACGCCCAAATCGGATTGCGGTCGAGCGCCGTACTGCGGCCGATCGCAAACGCGTGATCCCGGGCTTTATCCGCATGTGCAGAGACGGGACTGTTACGGGACGGCATTGCTCGCAATTAGCTCTCTTGTTAGCGGGGTCTCGTCTCTTAACTACCTGGCAATGTGCGCACAGATGATGATGGCCGTGACGAGTGGTTAAGGCAAATAAACGACCGCGTTACGTGTGTGTATAGCAGTGGAGCCGAAACGGAGGGCAGCCGCGTCTACGCAAACCCGTTGTTACGCCTTTCGGGGGACGAACGCCGTTCGAGGAATCATTGCATGGGCGGCAATTAGCGGCGACCAGTCTCTGAGAAGTCGCGGACGGCAGTTCCTTCATCCTATACGTGCGAACGTGCGGTGCGTTTGGATAATACAAAGAGGGAGTTAATAGGCGTGCGGTGATCGGCTTCCTGGCTTGAGGCGTCGCCGGAGGCGAACTCTCATGCGTCACGCGGTCGGGAAACGAAGCGCCCGAAAGGGCCCGCTCGAAGTCTTGCACTTTTGGTTGCTTTCTCTTTTTTTTCTCTCTCTCTGCCGACGCTATTTTGCCGTCCATATCCTTCTTGTCGCTGAACACGCTGTGGCGGCTCTTGCCTCGTCTTGTTTCCGCTTCCCCCTTATTTACCGAAGGAAGGATATGCGTGCGCGTTGCCACAGGCTCGAACTGGAAATTGGTCTTCGCCGTTGTTTCCCACGACATCCGGCCGGCCTCGATGACGCTGCACGCGTATGTGCGGCGTCTACTGAGGCGGCGTATGCCACTTCGAAAGCTTTGCTCCTGCTATGGCTTGTTGAATGTACGCTGTAGAATAAGTTGAAACCTTTTCCTTGAACTTGGATAGATCATATAGTAGCTCGCTGCTCCCGCTGTCACGTACTCGTAATTGCCGTCGCGTCCTGTCATTTCCGCGGGGACTCCGCGTTGACAAACTTGTGGCGCGTATGCTCTCCTCGCGGCGTTCACGTCGAATTCGCCCGCTTGGTGAGAAATTTGGGCGCGACGCGCATGAGTGGCACGCGGAAACATACGTGTGCAGCGGTGTAGCACACAGCTGCAGCTCGGCCCACAGTCAGTGTACCGAAACGCCCGGCTGCGTTGCCGACGCGTACGTAGCCCTGTTCTCACGTGGATCGGGCGCCGGGTGTCCCAGGAGGACAGTGTGTCCCCTCTGTAATCTTCAAGCCGACTCTGATGCTCCACAGCCGCGAGCAATTCCCCCTAGCTTTCCCTTGGAACTGGCCTCGTTGCGCGGGGTGCACGGACGGCGCCCGCAGCAGAACATATTCGTTCCTGTAGCGCGCGCCTTTCTGCGCACCCTATTCCGCAAACGCACTTGCGGTGGTGTTGAGTAAGACGTGACAAAGAAGGGGGGCTCGGCCGTTTCTCCCCCGATACACACCTTCCTGCGGCTGTGCATGCCGCTATCGGAAGCCTTGGCGGTGGAGCCCGTCGTGTCTGTGGGACTGACCACGGCGGGGGGCTAGAGCTCATTGTGGTCGCCGCATGGGACACTCTGCGGCTACGAAGTGGATGGTGTCATTGTTCCACGTCTAGGGCGAACGCTGGCGGCGGCAGCCGTAGCTTGGCAGGACAGGGGGGGGGGGGGGGTCATTGCTGCTGCTTCATGATGACGGGTTCCCTTTGGCGATGGAGTCGGGCCTCTGGCGCAATCCACGGCGACAGTCTGTTTGCGCTGCGTCTGCATTCAGGTGCTCGGAACGTTCGTGCGTTTGTGTGCGTATAGAAAGAGCTCCGTTGTGCGCCTTGTCTGGCTGCGGCATGGAGTCTGGGCTCTGTTATATATGTATTATTTTCTGTCTGTTTACCCCTCCCTTAACGAGGTTCAGTCTGGGTGCAAATAAGCCTTGAAAGGATTGCGCGGAGTACGGTGTTTGCCAACGACTCCCATGGGTCCTTGCAGTGGCGCTCGCGTTGTTGACATTCAGCCACAGCAAACGGCTGGCGCGGAGAAAAGGCCCTCTCTGTATGCGGGCTGGCCAGAGGTCGTTCAATCTCTCAACCTCTCTCTGCTCCGGGAAGGCGGGGACAGAAGCAGGCTGTGACCTTGACAAAGAGGTCGAATTAAGGGCAATGCCTGGGTGGTGTTCTGCTGGAATATAAGTGTATTTGCGAGTATCGCTTAATTTTTTTTTTTTTTTTCTGTCGGTTCTCAGCTTCAAGCGTATGCAGTTCTGTCTTCTCGATAGACTGAGCCACTGCAGTTCAACGGCAGCCACAGTCGTGGGTTTTGGACTGCAGCAGGCTTTCGTTGAATCGGACCGATGCGGTTTAGCTCATGCGATCGTTGGGAGCTATAATTTGCATATTCTGGTACACGCGGCATACTTAGTTCGCTCAGTGTTCATCCCATTATTGGGACAGCTTGCTCTGTTACGTGGAGCTTTGGGCGGTGTTTATATCAAAATTAAATTAAAATAGTCACTGCTCCGCTTTAACCGTTCCTACGCTGTTTCCGCATGCATTTACAATCGCACCTCTTATAACGAAACAGTTTATAACGAAATAATGGATATAACGAAGGAATGACGATCCCCTTTGGCAGCTCTGTCAGCACGGGTTATAACGAAGTAATCGTCGGGGGCCCTTCAACTTCGTTACAGCGAGGTTCAACTATACTACCTGTTTGCTGCTTGCTGTTCGCGAGGAATGACAGCGCTTTAGGGCATCTCACACACGTCTCTTAGTGGCGACAGTTCTATGTACTTCGAAGACGGTGCAAACCTTCGGAGTCTGGGCGACGGAATGAAGAACTGCCGCCTCAGACAGTGCCCATGACACCGCGGGCCGCGCACGACAGTCGCAGCCCTTCTGCACGAGGCGTCACCGCCCAAGAGCCCTTGGAGGCCAGCGACGCAGCGTCGTGCGTAACAGAGAAGGCGGGCGCTGCTCGTGGCCCCCAACCGCGGCCAGGGAAACAAGGAGCCGCCCGGCGTGTGACGGATGGCGGCGAAGAAAAATTGCCCGAGCTTGTCACCGCACCAGGACCGAGGAGGAGGAGAGGATACGACCCGCGTACCGCTGCGGACAAAGTGGGATCGGCCGTCACGCCCTCCTCTCCTCAAGATGGCAGCGACAGCGCGTGCGGATGGATCGAGCCGTGTGCTCTCCCCCGATGTGGCGTCCACCTTCGCCGCTGGCTTCGTACAAGTCGATGCTCGCTGTCCGAAGCGCTGGCGTCGTGGGGGAGACGACCCGCAGATATAGCCCATCGCTCCCCCGAGGCCCCCTGACGAGGAGGTGATGGCTAGGGCCCCGTACCATCTCCGACATCTCCTGCGGGTTAACGTTTCGCGTAGGCTGCAGGCGCCGTTTCCTGTCCTTTTAGGGCGAAGCCATGTCCTCTGGCCTTCCGGTGGCGAACGTGTGTGCAGTTTCGGTTTTCTCCACAGCAACCGTATTGGCTTCTATAGCAGTAGTATAACGTGAGCTATAATACAGCATACTTTATTCCATCTGGCGTTGTTTATCGCGCGCTTCCCACTGCCTCAGATGCACTGTCTCATTACTTCTCAGTCACAGTGTGACCTCTCTGACGGCGAATTGGGGGAAGGCGGTTGTGGACCGGGGGAGGCAAATGCGGCCGTGATGGCTCAGAAACCGAACGGGTGTGTGCTTGGCCACTACGGCAGCAGAATTCTATAGTTAAAATTTGTGTCGGGCATTGTGATGGGGGCTTTAATGATGCGCTGTAACGGTTGTTTTAAATTAAGATGTTACCGCGATCGGAAACTTCTGTCGTGCTTTAGCGATAATCCACAGATCGTTCGAGAAACTGGTAGGCTGAGTGTACGTTCCGCACCGCGAACGCCTACTCGTGAGTACTGCTTACGTGTAGAGCTCACGTGCTCGTCCCGCACTTTCTTCTCTTCGGCCTGTGTGTGCAGCACTACGGCTACGCAATAATGGACCGCGCCATTCTGCGAGGCGTCTCAAAGACTCCCATTGACTTGCGCTGCCCGTACAGTGTCTCCGATGCCGTGTAAATCCCACTGTTCTCTGTTTCTGCACATACACATATGCGCTCAGGTAGTGCCTGTGCAACCGGGCAGGAGCAGAGCAGAAAGAACGTTGCAAAAATAAAAGAGAAGAATAGACGGCTGCCGCTGCGCCTTCGCGAGTGGGGCCTCTTTAACATTTTGGCGCTTTCGCGCGCCAATCAGGGAGCGAGGCCAATTACTCCACGGCCCGATCGCTTAAGCCACGACGTAATTATACGCCTACCCGGCGAAGGCTGGAGAGGCAGCTGCGGCAGGCAGCTTCTCCTCTTGTTCTTTTCTGTGCGTTGCCTTGCACGCTGCGCGAGTATAGTTTCGAAAAGGGTCAGTAGCCATCGGGCCGACTTCAGAGAGCGAGCTGCTGCTGCTGCTATTAGTTGTGCAGCAAACCATTATATGCGGACGAGGAGGGAAGAGGGAGAGGCTTCGCCGCTGCGCTTTCTCAATAAAGGCTGTGTCCCAGCTATCTTCGCAGGGCCCTGTTGCATCGGCCGTAGCAACAACTGCTGCTGCTGCTTCTGCAGCCTTGCCCCCCTCCCCGTTCTTCCGGTCACTGCGAAGCGCGGTCATTAAAGCTACCGGTATAGCGAACCGGAAATAGAGCGCATACCGCGTGTACTACTGCGCTTTGCGCATTATCAAGCACACACTCGAAGGGTTGGGCCTTTCCTCGCGATCGCGCCTCGCCGATTCGGGCTTCGGCTAAAGTTAGGTCGGCCGCCGTTACGTGCGCGATGAACTTTCATGAGACGGAAGAGTGGAGAAGTTTGTTCGCCTGCCACCGCGCGTATAGAAAGAGAGAGCGTGAGGCTACTTGCGATCGAGTGGTCTGGAATTCATATGCGCTTGCACGGGTGGTGCGCCCCGAGAAATGACTGCCGTTTAATCGTTCCGCCCATCGCGGTCGCCCGGAAGCTGCCTTTGAGTCTTCCCCTATTTGCGTTTTAAATTACTGGTAGCTCGCTTCCTCGATGCAATCGCTTGTCGGCTGGCATTCCGAAGCACCTATCATTGGCCGCAGCCCCTGCGAGTGTCGTTTTCCACTTTCGCCACTGCCTCAAGCTCCGCTACGCTTTTTTTGCACGCTGTCGGCGAGACCCGCCACTCGGCGCGGCGGATAAAAATGAATTAAAGTAAAGGGAAATGAATCGTTTCATTACACTGGCCGATGTGAAGCGTACGACTCCTGAGTGTGTTGTGAGCCTGATATGTGCTTGGCATTCGTTTTCGCGCTCTTTTTCAAACTGCTCTGGGTAAATCGTAAAGACAAGAGCAGAGAACACGCCACGAACGGAGGAAAAAGTTCCTTGCTGCGGGCTAAAATATACTCGCGGGGGATTTAAAATGGAATGAACGGTAGTACCGTGGAACTAAACCCCCTCAGGTAGGGGCTGAGCCACCTGGTTCCCTTCTTGGGAGGCGCCGTTTGGCGGGGCGCGGTCTATGCCGCGACAGCCTCTGCTCATTAGAGGTGCGTAGCAGTGGTGTTCGAAACAGGGCGTGCAAGGTCGCCGTCCGTCGCACACGCGCGAGCCACCGGGTCAACCACTCTGTCGCCTCGACCCGCTCGCTTTTTGGCCCGCCCGCGGGAGAAACGACTTCGACGCTCGCGCAGCAGTATGCAGTCCTTCGCTCTTGCGGAGAGAGAACTGCCGCGTGGCCGGCTCGAGGGCGACGCGAGCCTTGAGCTGTCGGCGGCGATTTTGCGCGGGCTCCTGCTCCAGTCACGGCTCATTGCGATTCCGCCAACTCGCTCCCTCTAGAGACGCGGACGGACCCAGGCACGCGGCATGCAGCGCCGTCGAGGGGAGGTGCAATTGGCGGCCGACTGAAGCTGCCGTTTGTTTCTTGCACAACGGCGCCCCTCGGCTGGGAGCTGTTGCGATGGTGGTCGGCCTGATTTTGCGCCCCAGAGCAGGATGTCGCCCGATCTCCTGCTTGCTTGTCACGGGGCCGCATAAACAGGGCTTCCTTCTCCTCCCGCGTCAATTCGCCCTGCATTGTGAACGCGTGCGCTCCTTTTTGTTCGGCTCAATGTACAGGATTATCATTGCGGCGTTAGCCCCATTATATGCCACTTGAGCTCGTTGTGCGCTGGTTAGAGGAGACAAGGAGCTGAGCGCGGCTACGAATTGCCATCTCTCTACGTCGTAACCACGTCTTGTTTAGCTTTGAGTCGGAGCCATGTGTTTTCTTGTTTCTTTGAGACCGATTCGGCGGAATGAGTCACCTTCTGATTGGAGCGACGAGTCATCCTTTCGGAAAAGAGAAGCTGGCGTTATTGAATTCAGAGTACCATCCGAGTGGGATGAATGCACGCCGTAGAATATCGTTCGTGCGTCATATCACATTTATCGACGATAATGGGTGCGGCTTGCCTTGGAGTCCACACATGGCCGAAAACGCCCAAATATGTTCTTTCAGCACTGTTCAGGCGATGCCGCTTAACGCTTACTGTCCAACCCTGCTAAGAAGGCATTTTCGTGAGCTTCACTTTCGAGTTTACCTCTTCACTCTCATTCTCCCCTTTTTTTGCGTTATTTCTTCATTCCAGCTTATTCCTTTGACAGTGCGTGTCACGTGGTTGCTTGCTGTTCATCTGTCAGGCTCCTAAAGGCGGAGTCTGCCTGTAACAACCTCGTCCACACCTCGCTGCGTTTAGGTCAACCCAGTTTCGGTGCGAACACACCTATTCGAAGCGTTCAGGGCAGTGTCTGTCCTGTCAGCGGCTGTCGAAAGCGGCAGCTAGTTGCTGCCAATGCACCGTTCACGCCGCCGACAAAGACGCGTGCGCGCATGCGCGAGATGAGAGGAATCGCCGTTCCAGTTCGGCTTTCGTCTCTTTGTCGTCGGCGCTGTTATGGCCGTGTATTTATAAGGATGCCGAATGAAGGAGAACGAGCGGTCCGGCCCATGCTGGAAGCAGGACCGGCCTCTGCGCAGCACAAGCGCGCGCCGTCGCGACGTGTCCCGCCCTGACGCTTTCTCCGCAAGCGCAGTCAAAGCCAGTCCGCCGCGGCGTTTGCAAACTGGGTCTCTAGGCAATGGGGTTGATCGCCGCCGTTGCCGCTCCGCTCTTTGCGCGTGCCCGCACGCGCTCTTTTTCTTTCTTCTTCAGCTTTCTTTCTTTAACTCATTCGCCTTTTCTTTCTCTCTTTTCCTCTTTTGCATCACGCGCGGCAGCACCAGCAGGCCTCGGTGGCTACTGTGCGCACGCGTTTCTCGGCCGACCGATGGGCCAGGCCCATTCGATTTGTTGGTCGCGCCCGTTCCTGCTTTCTTTCTCCGCATTTTTTTTTTTTGTATTTCTATTCTTCCTCTCCAGTTTCGGTCGCCGCGAAATCAACGGTTACTGCCTGCGAATCCCCCGGGTAGGAGGACGACGACTTTGGAGAAAAAGGACTAGTTCAACAGAACTTCGATCGTTAGCGTCGCGGCTTCTTGTGGCCGCGCCGTCGATAGCCCGAATACGTACTTGCGAGAGGGTGGGGAGATAAAAGAAAATTAAGTAAAAGAAAGCAGGTGAAGGCAGTGGCAGTGGAGGCCGGCAGGCTTCCTCGTTGCTTTGTTTAGGACGCTGTGGCTATAAAACTGGCGAGAGCTTTTAACCCGCGAATGCGGTCATTGTTCTGCGGCCTGCCCGTCTCGGTGGGGCAATTCACCGTTGCGACTGTAGCGGTAAGGCGATAGGGCTGTAGTAAACTAAGCCACTAATAGAAGTGTCCCCCCCCCCCCCCCCTCCTACTCATTTGTCCTTTAAACGCGCGTACATCTTTTATCTCCGTAATCTGCACGGCTGCGCGGTTGGCACGAGCAGTGTTCCCTTGGCGAGCTCCGCAATAGGAGCCGCGTCACTCTCTAATTAAGGAAGAACAATCGTTGCCAGCACCTTTGCATGTACATACGCTTCCTTCCTTTCCATTCAGCAGGCGGCGGAGTAAAAATTGCTGAGAGAAACGTTCATTCAGACGTGTAAGCAGCACTTTTCGCGCGTTCCGTCCGAAAGGTCTTTTCGTTTCTTTTATCTTTTGTTTTTCTTCCGTCGAGTGCGTCAACAGATAAAGCATCCGTGTTGTCAGCGCGTGTGACAAGCCCAGGCCGTCACTTAACCGTCGCGTTCTGTCGTCTCTTGAGTGGCGCATTGTCAGCCGTGAATAGAAGGAAGCGGCCGCTGCCGCTCTGTCGTGCTCCGTCGTCTCTCGGTACGGATTCAGCCACGCGTCCGTTCCGTGTGTACATACAACACCGCCCTCACCGTGGAAGCCGGTGTCTTTGACCTCCGAGCAGTGTCCGAGCTTGGCGCCTCGCTGCCCACCGCTAAATAGAAAACGAGGGGGAGCGCGTGTGGGCAGCCTCGCGTCTCCTACTCGTTTCCTTTCGAAACCGCTCGTCGGCAATCAACGTCAGTCGCGCTTCCTTCGCGGCAACAATTACACTTTCTCTTCGAGACGGACTCTTCTTCTACTTCCCCTTGTCGTTCCTTTCTTTTTTTTTCTACTTTCTTTTTGGCTTTCCAAACCTCTTTTTATTCACGGCTCGTCTGCAGCTTTCGCCCCCTTTTTCATTTCCATCTCTTCGCGCAATTTTGAGGCTCATCGTGACCGCTTCGCTGACTCCGCAAAAGACTCGCTCGGTGGTGTTGAAGGAGAAGAAAAAGCTGAGAGGCTGGGGAAGGAAAGGAGGGGGGGGGGGGGGTGCAGTAGACTGGCAGGCTGTTGTGTTCCGCTGCTCTGAAGCGTCGGCCAGGGCACACACCGGCCAAGTTCAGCGGCGCGCGGCGCGTTCACTTTCGACGTCGCCGTGCTCGTCGGCCAGCCAAGCCGAGCCAACCGACGTCGGCTCGTGCTCACTGGGCCAGTAAGTCTCCAGCTCCGCGCGGCTGCCGAAGAACGGCGGGCTCGTGGAAGACTGTCTACGCTGTTTTCCTTCGCTTTTTCTTGTTGCTGCTGCTGTTTGTGCCCGTACGCCGCGCCATGGGGAGAGAGGTGCAGACGACGCCACGCCTGGGAACCACCGTGTCGCCGCGTGTGGCTTGGATCGGCCCATGGCCGGAAGGGAGAGGAGGCAGGAGCACATCCGCTCCGAGCGCCCCCCGCTGTCGTTCCCTGCTTCTTTTGCATCTTCCTCCTCTGCCTGCGTGGCTTGCGCAACTTGCGTGTGCCGGCAGCGGGAACGCAGGGATTGGAAAAGAAGAACAAAAAGCATAAATGTAGTCAAGAAAACGCGTTCGCTGCTTTAAGCTTTTATATGCACCTCCCCTTTGCTGGCACCTGGCGCGCCCGCTACTGTTCGTGCACGCTACCCCTGTCTGGGTTTCCTATCTTCTTCCTTTCCACTCCTCTCTTGCCCTTACCCTCCTCCTCCTCTTCTTTTTTTTTTTTGTGCACAGCACTGTTTAATGCATTCATCGGAGAGGGGGAGTAGAGAGAGAGAGAGCGTCTTGTTTCCGTTGGAAACGCGAGCGCGCATTATTTGTGCGTTTATTTTGATGCGGACGTTGAACAAAAAAAAGCGGAAAAAAAGTTGAGACTTTAGCTTTACCCCCTGGCATCTTAGCCTCGCTCTTGGGGTGCTTGAAGCTCGTGTGGCGAAGAAGGAGGAGCTCTGTCTGTCTTCGTTTTTTTTTTTTCTTTTTTTGAACCTTGAGCTCCGTGTATCCGGGCGCTGAACCCTGCGTTTTTGTTTATCATGTGCCGCGTTCTTTCTGGCGTGCTTCCTGTCGTGAACGCGTTACCGAATGCCATTTTTCAATCGCATTTCACTGGCGTGGAATAAATAACTCCTTATTTTTAAATGGCGCTCGTGGAGAAGGCCTGAAGGAGAGGAGGGGCTGAGGGATTCAGCTTTGTGTTTCGTATTCTTTTTTCTTTACTTCAGTGATCGTGCTGCATTCATGCGAATGAGAAAACGCACCATACGTGACTGCGAAACGTTTTGAACACCTGGCGCCTACTATTTACTTGGCTCGTATCTTCGGCTTTTTATTACGGAAACTATTGCACTTGTTGTAAGCGCGTCTACTGACGCGTATCGTGTTATTCACGCTGTAGTTGCGAAGGCTTTCCGTCTCCACTTGTTAACATGCTTACCATTCTACGCTGTCGATGAACTGTGTTGAGCCTTTATGTACACGCAGCTCAAGGAAGCCTGCGTGTCCCTGGTAAAGGGGTGGAGCTGGAAGGAAGCGGTGGGAAGGGAGAGCGTAACTCGTCGGTTGTGCCATCTGGTTGTAGCGAAACGAACAAAAAAGCAGAGACTTCGTGTACTCCTATCGCCCGCACATCTAAGCCTCTCGAACGCCTTTTCTGGCAGGTATAGCTGATTGGGCTTGTTGGTACAAGACGTGATTGAAACGGAGTAGCGAGCAAACAGCACCGCAGACGAAGACCCATCACGGGTTTGCCTCAGCGTTTCCTGTGTAGGTGGTTCTTGTTCGTCTGGCGTCCCCTCTGTGCTGTATTCATTGCAACTTTCTCTTCGCGCCTCTTCGCTGACTTCGGTTTGAACTGCGCGCCGTGGCCGATGCTGCACGCTTGATCGCTTCGGTAGATGCAGGTGGGTCTCGTTCACGGACAACGCACTAGCCTTCGGGCGCATGCTCGAGAACAGTGAACCGTGGCAGTCGATGCCGACGCTATCGATCGGCGCACGCTGCGATGGCGAAGGAAAGCATGGAGGACAAGAAGGTAATATAAACCGAGGAAAAGGCAGAGAGATTAACAACTCTCTGGTTTTGGTTCGCTTAACCAAGGAAAGGGAAAAAGAACGAAGGGTGTGATACGCACCGGCGACATCACAGGTTTTGCTACAATCGCAGCCTGCTCACAATCTGATCTCAGAAGTGGACTCGGAATCCCTAAACTTAATCCCTCTGTCCAGCTATCCATACCGGTCTACATATCCCCCTCCATCTGAGGCACTTCATTAAAACTTTTTTTTTTTTTTTGGGGGGGGGGGGGGTGCAGTTTCGCGGCTTTGCATAGTATAGAAGTCCACCTTCGCCAGTTCTCTGATGGTGGTGGAAAACATTTATTTACAGATAAACTTCGGGAGGTGAGGTATGAGCTGACCCAAAGGGGGCCAGCCCTCACAAGTACTAGGTGGAGGTCCCTAGTTCGGGACCCCAGTGGCGTCGGCCGCTGCCCGGGCTCGCGCGACCAGGGCCCGTTGGGCCTGCAGGTCAGAGCAGCCGAGCAGGGTCGCCTCCCAGTCCTCCCGGGTTGGGTTGGGGTGAGGGGGGATAGCAAGGTTGGAGGGGCAGGCCCACACCATGTGGTAGATGTCCGAAGACTTCTCCGCACAGTGCGGACAGCTGCCAGAGAAAGAAGGGTCAAAGTGTTTTAGAGCTGCCGGGCACAGCAAAGTATTTGTATATAGGCGAAGCAGAAGCCGCTCCTCCGCCTTTGAGAGACCTTTACACGGGCGGGGATAAAGACTATGGCCAGATTGATAAAGTAAAGAAATGTCTTTAAACGAGTAAGCTGGAGAGAGTTCTCTGAGGCGTACTGTTGTTGTGTGGCTGATAACATTTGAAATAGAATTGTGAAGAACTGCGTGCTTGTGCGCATCCGCGCCTATAGACACTTCACAGATTAATCGATTGGCAGAAATGAACCGCGACATCCTACATACGTCTCGCATATGTCACCTTTAATCACCTCCCGCGGTCAGGATGTGTGTCCACCTACTGCTGTCGATGTGGAGTCGCCTGTGTATGCTTGCTTACCGAACGCGCGCATCCTATACCGTCCCTGGGTGGCGCAGGTATTGTGCAATTTGAAAACCCGTTCGTCCCGTCTCGACTTCGTGGAGCCCCGTCTTGATGGTGAAATTGCCATCCGCTGCGCACGGCGCGACCGTAAGACGGAAGCCCGTGACCCACTAACCGTCCTGGCGTGATTCTTTCTTATGAATGAAACTTGGGGAGCGATGAGATTTCTTTTCGTTCCTCTTTGATTTTGGCATTTTACCGCGGCGTCTTTAGTCCAAACCCCCAGATATGTCCATTCTGCTCCGATACGGAAACCCACACTTAATCCTCGAGCACATCTCTGGCCCAGTCTATACCTCCCCGTCCGTCCACCACGAGCCGCGTGTATCTATGTATACTCGGATCGGGTTTATTGCGGGTCTTCCTCTGCCAGATTGGACGTCGTGGCCCGTAGTTATGTTGTCAGCGTATGCACAGTCGAGCCGTGACCGAAACAGTTCCGTGCCATACACTCTTCGCGCAGGGCCGTCACGCTCGGCGTCTTTTTTTCTTTTCCTATTTTTTTGCGGCGACCGCGAAGCTACAGCTCTCGGTCGAAGGAGTATTCGCCTCTGACATCGAAAAAAAAAGTAAAACAAGAAAAATTCTGTGGCGTGACCGTGACGCCGAAATGGCCAGTCTCCGGCGGAAACGAGCGAAGTCGTTGTGCGGCTGTTGGTGGCGGCGTAGTAGTGCCTGCGACGACAGTATAATATATATATATATATATATATATATATATATATATATATATATATATATATATATATATATATATATATATATATATACACACACACACACACACACACTGCTCTCAGTATAGAGGCCGAGAGTTAGCGCGCGCAGTCGAGCAGAAATAGCGTTTCGTGCATGCAACGGGCTGTGGTGCGAATGGACAGAGCCAGTTAGGTCTGTCTCTGCTGTCGCGTGCGTGTCTGTCTGCTATTCTCGCCGACTGACGGATCCGATTTCTTCGTCTTGTTCTTTTGACATTTACCTTTCCCAATTGGTTATGTTGTTGCGTGAGTGGATTTGGTTTGAAATCGTTGTTTGAGCGGGGGAATGATACCTTGTCCCGGGAAACCGACACTGTGGCAACTGAACGCTGAGTCTTGAACTGTTCGCCGATGACATCGCAGACTAAAACTTAATCTTGGTTTGGTTTGGTTTGGTTTATGGGGTTTAACGTCCCAAAGCGACTAAGGCTATGAGAGACGCCGTAGTAGAGGGCTCCGGAAATTTCGACCACCTGGGGTTCTTTAACGTGCACTGACATCGCACAGTACACGGGCCTCTAAAACTTAATCTTATCAAGACTCCATCAAGCTTGTCTGGCGAATCGAAAAGTCCAGCAGGGCATAGATCCGATGCATGTGTGGCAGCCATTGCATGCGGTACCTTGGCACGTTGCGTCACGGAAGATCAAGGAACTTGCGGAACCGGAATAGGCGTGCAAAGGGAAAGAAAATAATTCACAAACACCCGCTTTAAACCAAAGCACCCGTTTGCGTGTATACAGCGCGCAACAAAGGCAGGTATAGGGGGCAGACTTAGGCACAGCGCTTGTGGCGTGCAGCAACAGGATCTGCTATACGTCGCGCTTCACAAAACGGATGAGGGCGGTTACGTAACGGTACGCAGGGAACCGTCCGGTCATGCCCCTGCAGAGACTTCACAACAGGGCAGAAGAAAGAAAGAAAGAAAGAAGGAAGGAAAGAAAAGAAATTAATTAAGAAAGAAAGAAAGAAAGAAAGAAGAAAGAAAGAAAGAAAGAAAGAAAGAAAGAAAGAAAGAAAGAAAGAAAGAAAGAAAGAAAGAACGCGTGAGCATTGCTTCCGGTCCCACATGTCCGGGTTGTTCCCGGCCGTCTCTTCGCAAGAGCTGCGGCGGCAAGGAACACCAGCGCAAGGAGCGGGGGGCCGCTGTGGATTAGCCTCGATTGGTGGTCGCGACCGGGAATCGGCATTCCGCGATGACCGAGCATCCGCGGGTGGAGGCGCGCTGGCGTGTAGCGGGGGCGGGGACGTTCTCCGCGTCCTGGGAACAGCGCCGCCTAAATTAGTCTAGGTGATGTTGCCTGGGAGCGGAAAGCGTGCAGCTGTTTAGTATGTGTCTAGTTGCATTTCGCGCGCGCCTCCCGCGCGTTCCACGAAGCGGTCGGGCTACCCCGCGTCGTTGGCGAGCAGCGCAAGCTCGCCTCTCTCTTCCACTTGTTCTCTTATCTTTCCTAATCTGCAGAAGAGGTGAAAGTTCGAGCTATCTAACTATTTTCTATATATAAAATGGTGCCTACAAATAGCTCGCGAATCGCTTCGCGCTTTGCTTTTTTTTTTCTCGCTGTCTCACTCGTGTGCAATACTGCCTAATGGGTATCTCTATGCCTCTCACCACCTCCTCTTAGAGCGCATGAAACGGGAATTTGACCAATCAAGAGTGAGAGAGAGAGTGTGTGTGTGAAGCACGCAAAAAACGGCGGAATTTCGCCCCTCCCAAGCTAGTCTGTCTTGTTTCCTTTGCTTGCTCCGTGATGTCCGCCAGAAAAAGAGCGATTACACGTAATGTGTGAGAAAGCGCTGAGCGCTCTGCGAAAACAACAACAAAGAAAAAAGATTCCCTTTCGCGTTCCGAGCGGCGTGCCCGCTGCCCAGAGAATGCATGCGCAGCCGTGCGATTCTTTTCTTGTCTCCCAGAATCTTGTAGAGTTGAGTACTGGAACCCGTTACGTGTAATGCATGCTTCCGTAGCCTCCCTGCTAGCCGCTGTACAGACGTCGTGTTTTCCAGCGGTGCAAGAGAACCGACTACCCTGCCTTTCTCTCTCACACTCTCTGTCCCTCGCTTTGTTTGCACACGTTTTCTACACCTCTCCCTCTCTCCACGGAGGAAGACGTGGCGGCAGAGGCGGACTCGTGAAGATGGCCGGCACAAATGCGTGTCTTGACGCCGTGCATGCGTCCCGACGGTGCCACGGAGGCATCCGAAAGGGAGAGTGCACGGGTCACGTCATTGTGCCGCTGCTATATGCCCGGGGCCACGTAGTACAAAGAATAAGAGAGAAAGAGAGAGAGGGAATGCTTTAAAAAGGGCGTTGCGTCGTGGTTATTTACCCGAGGGCTGCTGCTGCGCGCTTCCTGGCGGAAACCAGCGAGTTTGCATTCTTTTTACTCGATTACTCTGTTTGTTTTGTGGTGAATGCTTTCGCTGGCTTTACGTTTACCTGAGGCACGGAGGGAGAACGAGAGGATGGGAGGTGCGTACCCGACTTAATACTGCCGTCTTCTCCCCACCGCTCCGGGCATGACCGATCCTACGGCCCTGTCTAAACTGCCTTCTGTCTCCAGCGAAAGGAGGTCTATTGTTTGTTTTTGTTTCCTTTTTAGTCAGTCCCCCACACGCTTTCCCCCTTTTCAAATTCACTTTATCTTTGGGCGAGCCTGCCTTTTGGGTGGCCCGGATCCCCCTCTCTGTTGGGGGCTATTGTGGCGCCGTTGCGAGCCGGGTCTCGTGAAAGTTCTAAAAGGTCCGGACAAACGAACAAAAAAAGAAAGAAAGAATGGCTGCAGAGATAAAAGCAAAGAAAATGCTAAAAGGGCTGGGGAATAGGAAGTGGCGATAGCGGGGGCGCCAGAAGAAGGGTGGATTGAGGCGACGACTTCCCTTTTAACGCGACGTTTGGGCTTCTTTATTCCGCCCGGCGTCGCCTGAAAAGCCACTGCTGCCGCCTCGCTTTCGACAATGGCCGGAGCGCGCAGGGGAGGGCGGCGCCGCAGCCTCTCGGGAGTGTCGCGCTCGCTTTTGACGGCGGAGAAGAAAGGGCGTCCGATATCGCACCGGCTCTCTGTTTGTCCGTGCCCTGGATGACGACTGCGGCGGGCGACGTCACCACTTGCCGGACGTCGTCCGTGCGCGCCTGACGAAAACAAGTCTGGACGGTCATTTAGCCTCAGTAAGGCGTTGAGCGGCTATTTTGCCGTATTAACAAGCCCTCCAGTCTACTGCCACCACCACGTAACGCTGAAGTTTCACGCAACTCAGATGCCACGCAATGTGTGGCTTCCCGCAGAGGCAACCATGAAGAGATAAATCTCGCAATGAGCTACCCTCCTCCTCCGTATTTTATAGTATTGCCCCAAGTGAAAAAAAAAAAAAAAGTTATTGACGAAACTAGAAATAGGAAGTCTCTCCCTGCCTTCCAGCCTATGCGGCTGGCTCTAGCCACAACTCTAGCTCAGCAGCTCGTTTTTGTCAGAGATTTAGAACGGCTATCCAATTGCACTGTGACTAAGACTGTAGGACAAGAACCCTGGACATGGGGTCTCTCACAATGTCCGTGGCAAGTAATAACGTTTTATTTTGCTTTTATTATTGCGACGGCCTCGATGATTGAGCTCATGTCTCAGTCGTACATAACCGACCCGGACAGCCGCTGGAGACGAATGACCTCTGCAAGAGAACTTATGCAAACGGAGAAAAAACCAGTCACACAAGACGACGGACAAGAAGAGTGTACACACCACAACGACTGGACTAACAACTGAAGTTTATTGGAAAATACATGGTCCGAGAACTTATGCGAATGCCGTTTGTTTGCTCTCCATCAGCTACACTGGTATCTGAGAAATGCCTTGTGTTAGTAGGAGTTCCCGCTCACGAAAAGCAGTAACGGTTAGCTAACGATACTCCCAGAGCAGCAACATCTCCTCGCACCACCTTTACTTAGGTACACACACACACAAAGGCTCGCCAAATCTCATGCAGCCTTGTCGCAGAAAGATATCGCGCGAGTGCAGGCGCGAAGCGGCGCTTAAGGATAGTATACACGCAGATCGTATACATGTGGTTCACAGCCCTCGTGGTTTAGTCGGAATCGTGATTGCTCATTAACATAATTGTTGAGTGGCTTCCAAGTAGGACCCATCTTGAAGGTCATGTTCTATAAGGCGCGTATGTACGCGACCCCCAACTGGGCCTTAGTCACCGCTGAGACTCTGCGGACAGATGGCGTGAGTGTTATATAAGAGGGCTGACCCGCATACCCTGAAAGCAAGGATTAGGGGCACGCAAGCTTTGGAGGCCCTTGTTTAGTTTCTTTTTTTTAGTCACAGCGTAATATCTGCCCCAATTATTCCAGCTGCACTTTATATAGCGTCGATTCAGCATTTCTGGAGCCACGCTGCTCGCGACGCAGATGCTCCTCCTTGCTTAGCCTGCCACAGTTTCTTTGTTTCCCACGACCAGGGCGAAGGTTCGTCCTCCGACCGGGAGAGGGGCCCAGTGTCCGCCGTTTTGTCTGTCGCGCACACGACCCGAGAGCGGAGAGGACCGTCCTTGCCGCTGCTCCCGCCGCCACCTGCGCGCAGGTCCGGTCGGCCAAGCGTAGCGAATGACGGCGCAATTATAAGCTCGCCCGCTGAACGCTCTTTTGTCGTGCGGCTGTAGTCCCCTGTCCCCGCATTGGCCGCCGAGAGCCATTACCGCTCGCTAAGACGTCGCCGTTGCCGACGCAGCCCGCGCCCCCTTCTTTTGGCGACCTATTGTCTCGGCGGCCCGGCTATACAGTCCGCATTTTGTTCGGTTCGTCGTTCTCCTGATGGTGTGTCTCGTGGGCCCCGTGTTCTGTCTGTGTAGTGTATACGTTTGAAAGTGTTCGTATGAGTTGTGGGAACGTTAGGTGTGTGTGTGCGAAGCCCTTCGGTCGATTGCTGAGCTGCGTTTTCGTTTTCAGCCCCCCCCCCCCCCCCCTTCCCTTGTTCTCGGACATCCTTTTACGAACGCTTTGAGATCGTTTTGTGTCGTCGCGATGAGACAGGGCACCGCCGGCGAGTTCGTATTCTCTGTAGCTGTACTGCGCGCCGTTTTACCCTGCATTTAGTTTTGTGTTGCTGCTTTTGCTTTGCCTCCTTGGCACATAAGCTGATGCATTCGCACGCTTGCGTGTGTTTATCTCAGCATGACAGTAAAAGTAGACGACTGAGCTGCCAAACTAAGTGTAGACTAGCGTGAAAGCATGATGCGTTGTCGCTGCCGCTTTCTGTGTTTTTTTTGTTGTTGTTGTTGTTCTTGCTTACGCCACGGGGTTCGCACAGAGTGGCGCAGTCCTCCTACAAACCAAGTAAAAAAAGCACGCAATTTTTGTTTCGTCTTCCGAAAATCGACCGACTACCGACTGCCCACCGGTGCACGCTTAGCGCGGCTGGGAAGTCCTCGTCCCGACATCAAGGTTTTCTCATCGAGTCTCGCGTGCGTCGTTGCAACGCGAAACAAAGCGCGAGTTTCTTGCGCGGGAAAAAGGGGGCGGCCGTGTCATAAGGCTGGCCTCGCGTCTCGGCACGGAGGGGAGTGCAGCAGCTGTCAAAAATATCGGCAGGTGTATATGGGCGGCCGGCTCGTTCCGTCGGCTCGCGCCCTTCGACCAAGTCACTTCGCCGCGGAGAGGTCGGCCCCATAAATGTGTGCGCGCCTGCATGGGTGCGCGCGCGGGCATATGCGGAGAGAGGCTGCTGGCTCTGCTGACCCAATGGGCTGCCGGGGCACCGGGTCGCCACCGCCGTTCGGAAGAGACGCTTCTTTCCCCCTCTCGTCCCGCGGGGGATCTTCCGTAGGCTTGCGGAACACGCCACTTGAGCCGGCCCCATCTGACGGTGGACCCACAGCGTCTGCGTTGTAGTAACTGACTCGTTGCCGGAAGCGCTGTATGGTGCATCTGCAGGCCTAAGCAAGCTGCTCATATTAGCAGCGGGCATGCAGGGTGTCTGCGGCTTCCAGGGTCGCGCCTGCAGGGGACGGAGGAGGAGGAGCGGAGAGGGGGAGTCTGCGGCTCTCAGTTTCCGATGAAGCTCTGGTTTTTGTCTCTGGAACAAGCGAAGCGCCTTCTTTTAGTTGGTCTGAGGCCAAACGATTATTCGGAGGCACTGGCGAAGTCCGACCGTCGGCTGTGGGCTCGCTTTATGATGGAGTGTCTAGCAGCATTCGCCTCTGCCCTCTGCGCATAAGTCACGATGATAATACTGAGCATCACCATCATCATAATGCGGGGGTAGTTGCTAGCCCACATGTTAAAAATTTCGACCACTAGTGGGGAGGGTAAAACAGTGCGCGCAGAAAGTGATGCACATTTGGAACTCAGCATACAGCGGCTAGGTCTCTTGGGTATTTTATATTGTGAAAAGGAAAAAAATCTGGAATCAAATAATGCAGGCTTAGGCAGGTTTTTGTGTAAGGGTAGCCACAGTGACCATTCACCTGAAACTGTTCTATCTCATTATGCTGGAGCACAAGTAGTATGTACGTGAAGGCAGCGCTAAACGCTGAGATGACTACGCGGGACTTGTTTAGGTTCCCGTTCATCGGTAACTCTACCAACGGGTAGATTCGAAGTAAGCGTATTATGCGTTTGCGAAGCAGGCTATACTTGACACCGCATCACTGCGCTTCGAAATTGTAGCAGTGGCCTTGCACGGTGTTGAACAGTCGCATGCATGCTTCTTCTCAAGTTCGCTTCGATGTCTTTTTTGCTACCGTTTGAATTATCTGGCTAGTTTACTTCCCAAGTTTTCATGGTGTTATTTCCTTGTAATTTATTTCACACCGCTCGTATGTCTCTTTAACTCGCAGTTTTAGTCGTCACCACCGTTCGACATATAAACTCGTATGAATGCTGCCTTTCTTCGCACCTCCTTCTTTTTTTTCCGTTTTAATGCCATACTCCTGAAATACCTCTGCCCAACACTGTGCTCCCCCTTCCGGTTGGCGGTTCGCAGGTACCCCCCCTCCCCCTCACACTCGCACACATTCCATTCACAACTGACCCTGAACGCCTCAGTTCCGTCAACATCGCGCCGCGGGTAACAAAAACACCGGCTGTTTTCAAGAGCACGGGAACAGGACTCCATTGCGGTCGCCCTCGGAACTATTGCGTCCGCACATATCTTCTCCCATATACACACATACGGGCTGACCTCCCACGCCCCCCAGACTCGAGTGTTGCTAGACGTAAGAAGCCATTGCGAGGCACAACGACGGTCGTGCTTCCAGCGCCCGGGGCCTGCGGATCACGGACGGACGCGTGTGTCACTGTGCCTTTGTGTGCACGAGCGCGCGCTCAGGGCGAACGACTGGCGCGCAGATCATTTGGCGGCCGATGATGGCGGCTGCATGCACGTCCCCTCCTTCGCACGCCTGCCGTTCGCCCCCGTTGACCCCCTCCCTCCCTTCCGAGCTCGCGGTTGTGGGTCGTGTGCGTACGTGGTGTGGATCCGATTAAGGTTCCAGTCATGTCCGGCGCCGTCCTGGCGTGCTTTCCGAGAGGTGGGCACGAAAGAAGCTGGTGTTCGCTCGGGCTTGAAGTGGCGGAACACAGAGCGAAATTTAGCCTGCACGGCGATTGTCAAAAACGTACCGGAGAGCCTCCGTGCCCTGCGGCGAAGCTCGTGCTGCGTTTTCGGCGCCGGGGGCTCACGAGACCATTGACAGCAACTCGACTGTACTCTTGGGGAGCTTCGTGTCCGAAACACGCCGAGAGCGCTATAGAAGCGCGACAAGAACATTACTGAGCGGCTTTGCCGAATAACTTTTTTCCGTTTCTTTGCCTGGAGTGCGGATTAATTCAGAAGAGCGTGTTGTCGGGCTAGTTGGTTCTGCATAGTATATAAGTGAATGCGCAACAACTTACACAGGACACAGAAAGAAACACATACAACAGTTCACGAGCGCACGATGCGCTCGTGAACTGTTGTATGTGTTTCTTTCTGTGTCCTGTCTAAGTTGTTGCGCATTCACTTATATACTATGCGGATTAATTGCTTCAGACTGTGGGAATCTGGCTTTCCGCCGTCGCCTTTGCGCGGCTGTGCCGGCCTACCGCGTCGTTTCTCCTCTTTCCCTTGCTCCCGCCTCAGGCGGTGGAGAGGCGGCTGGGTGACTAATCACTGTCATTTAGCCACAGCTCCGCCCCGGCTCCCCAAGGGCCTTTGCCATTGGCGCCTTTTGGCGGGAATTTGGGACCCGCTTTGGGCGGCCGCGCGCTGCGCGACCGTCCGAGCGGGGCCCAGAGAGAGATCCCTCCGAGACAGCGTAAGGTGCGTACGTTACTGTTTGTCCGTGCCGGCCTTTGCCGTTCGGACCAGTGCTTACTCGAGCTCGCCCGCACGTGTCCTCTGACCTGCAGCGGCTCGAGCCTGTCCAGCGGGGTCCAGCGACCTCTGACAGGCGTACCTTGCGTTGAATGCCCACTCTCTCTCGCAACCGGCCCAACGGTCGACACGAGAGAGATCACAGCACTGCCGCGGGGACATTCTCCTGCAGCGGCGTGCTAGCGGTGCGCATTACTCGAGTCGCTTCGTGCGCGCAGCGGAGCCTTGCTCCTCGCGCGCCCCCGGGACGGGGTGACTATTGAGTGTGTGTGTATCAGCTGGAGGACGATGTGAATAAACGTCTCCTTTGTGAACTTGGAGGCCTATTTCTTTGCGGCGAATCGCTCTCCTCCCAGCGGAGGTTGAGTGCGCTGCAGCGGTGTCCCAGTGTGTGTGTGGTGACGGCTGATCGGGGCCCTTGGCTCGCGCGAAGCTCGAACCCGCGGTGGGTGGTGGCCTGTGTCCACGTAGAAACCCACAACTGGCGCCCAACGTGCTAAGTCATTGGCGCTTACGCCTTTGATGGCACATTAGCCGAGCAGGTCGCCTTGACGATCACGCTTGCGCACCGTGTCTACCACCCCAGCGCGGCACTCGGCAGCTACATGTCGGCTCCCTACGGAGTTGTAGCGTCGTTTGATCCGCTGGCTGCTGTTCCTTCGAATAGCTAGACACCGTGGTTGGCCGCGGCCCCCATTGGGGTTTACGGTGACACAACCCAAAATGTTGACCACGTGGCTCCCATTGGAGCTGTATCGGAAGCACCCTGCGGTGCATCCGCTGGTCACATGCCTCAGCTGTGCACGCTTTCCGCCCAGTTCGAAAGCAGTTCGTGTCACGCTGCCGCAACCGGCAGTTTCGAACAGCAGCAGCCGTGCCCCGCGAGCAGTCAATTCTGCTCTGGGAACGGCGAGGCGCTGGCCCGGTTCCCTGTGGAAACCACGCCGCTCATCGAACTAGGAGCCTTGCCTCCCTCGTTCGTGCAGCCCGCCCAAGCCTCCACTGAGGCAGGGGCGCAGTGCGCTCAGTTGGCTGATGCGGCTCCGCGAGCCTGCGGGTCGGCTGGCGCGCTGAGCTCTCCTGATACAGCATTACGACTTTTCCGTGCAGTGTCGAAAGGGGAGCACAAACGTGGTAGCTGACGCGCTATCCCGTGCCCCACTCGCCAGCGGCGCCTTGACGCCTGTAGGCGGAGGGGGGCGAAACAGCGGACGAGCCGCCGGGCGGCAAGGAGGGGGAACCCGCAAACGGGTTAACCCATTCCGCTAACCAGGCGAGCAGCGCTTCGCAAAGCGGACGAGAGGCGAAGCTCTTCGTGAGCGCCTCGGAGTTGCCGACGCGAACGGAAATTTTGGCTGCAAACCTGAGTGGGGACGAGACCATGCTCCCCTCTGGGATGACTGGAATCGTTTTCAGCCGTAAGAGCTACTGAAAGCCCAGCAAAATGACCCCTTTTGTCGCGTAATGAGCGACGGTCTCAGGGAGACGGAGCGCCGTGACGCTACTTGTACTGTAGCGGGCGCAGGGGGGCAGAAGCCAGCGTGTGTCGCGGCGAACCCCGGGGAGTCATATTTGCTGGACCATGACGGGCTCGTGCTGAAGTACATAGCCACCTATGACGAGTCCATCGACCCGTTCTAGGTGGTTATCCCCAAAAGTCTAAGAGGCGCACTTTTGCGATTCTCTCATGACGAACCACTGGCCGGTCATCTGAGTGACTCCAAAGTTTTTGCAAAACTGAGTCAATCGGTGACGTGGCCCGGCATGAAGCGTGACATTATCCGCTATTGCCGTTCCTGCCATGTCTGTCAAGCGGTGAAGTCACGGGGCGGCAAGCCGCCTGGAATGATGCAACCGATTGACAGTGAGCGTCCGTGGCAGATGGCCACCTGCGATTTGATGGGGCCTTTCCCCAGGAGCAAGCAGGGGTTCATTGACCTGAAGGCCTACGCGTCACGGTCTGATGAGCTTGCGCCGGTACCCATTGGTATCAAAGGCAAGTGTAAAGGCACAACTGGTGCTGCGGAACGCAAGCGTACGGAGCACCGGTACAATCTGAGGCGACGGTCACCTGTGTGATTGATGCCGGACGGCGGACTTTTCCGCAACCGAAGGCACGCAGCCTCAGCTAGCTGGCGAGCTTTCTCGTCGGGCCCTACCCAGGCGAAGCACGGTGTGTTTTTTTTTTGTTGTTTTGGCAGCATGCTCAGTTCCAGCCTTGTGTGTTTATCAGTTTATTTATTGGTTTGCTTGAGTCAGTTTCTAGCCACTTTCGTTTCCTGCTTGTACGTCTGTTTTCGTTCTAACGTACCGAGATGTACATAGGCAGCATGCGTTTGCGTTAGCCTTCAGTTTTTTTTACCCGACATGTGCATAGGCAAACTTCAGCCCGCTCGTGCTTGCTCTTATCTTCTAGAAGGAATAGATTGGATTAGGTGTCGTTTGTACAGCGCGCCTTTTCTCATTTCCGGCCCGACTGTGGGTGGTTGGCTCGTTAAGGAGCCGTGTGTCGCGGTGCGAGTTTTGTGCGGCCCGTATGGAGGGGAAGTTGGCGGGGCGTTTGGGGCGATGGGGGGGCGGAAAGTGCACCCTTTGACCCTCGCCGCGGCGCCTCTGGACGCTTCTGATGAGGGGATCGTTGTCGCCGACCAGCGTCCGCGCACTTGCCGGTGTATTCGTGGTTGTGGCTGTGACTGTGTGCGCGCATAACCATGAGCCAAGGCGACGCCTGTGAGTTGTGCCGTTGTGTCCTTCTGCGTGAGCGCGAGGATGAGAAGGACCCCTCGCGGTGGACAAGGTTACACATCTGGACGCCGCCGAACGTCCTCGCCCGTTTCAGCCGGCGTGAAAGGGGTGCACTAACTGTCTTGTGCCCGAACGTGATGTCGTGTCCAAGGGCGCGAGGTCAGTGCTCTGCCGCGGCCCCGTCGTCATCAACGCACCCTACATCAACGGAAAGAAGACCGCCATCAGTCGTCGGCCCTCCCAACCTGTTCAACTTGAAGTCTGCGAGCGGTGAGTCGCCGACAGGCCCACTGGGCCGCGCCACCGAACTTTGAGGCTGGCATCCACCTGTAACATAGTTGTACAGTTTTATTCACATCTTCTTGTGTGCCGTGTATATAATCTGCAAGCTGTTTTGATTTACTGAAGCGTATGCAAGTGTTGTTTGCCTTGTTTTTTCTTTGTCTGTGCGTTGTTTTTTTTACGTTGTTCTGGCTGAAACTGAAGTGTGGCTAGTTTTTTTTTTGTGTGTGTATTCATTTCTTTATTTTGAAACTGAAGTGTATCTAGTTTTTTTTGTATTCATTTCTTTATTTTGGAACTGAAGTGTAGCTTATTTTTTTTGTGTATTGATTTCTTTATTTTTCGCCGTGTGTTCTGCCGATGGGTAGGAGGGCATTTAAGGAGAGGGGGATGTGGGAATCTGGCTTTCCGCCGTCGCCTTTGCGCGGCTGTGCCGGCCTACCGCGTCGTTTCTCCTCTTTCCCTTGCTCCCGCCTCAGGCGGTGGAGAGGCGGCTGGGTGACTAATCACTGTCATTTAGCCACAGCTCCGCCCCGGCTCCCCAAGGGCCTTTGCCATTGGCGCCTTTTGGCGGGAATTTGGGACCCGCTTTGGGCGGCCGCGCGCTGCGCGACCGTCCGAGCGGGGCCCAGAGAGAGATCCCTCCGAGACAGCGTAAGGTGCGTACGTTACTGTTTGTCCGTGCCGGCCTTTGCCGTTCGGACCAGTGCTTACTCGAGCTCGCCCGCACGTGTCCTCTGACCTGCAGCGGCTCGAGCCTGTCCAGCGGGGTCCAGCGACCTCTGACAGGCGTACCTTGCGTTGAATGCCCACTCTCTCTCGCAACCGGCCCAACGGTCGACACGAGAGAGATCACAGCACTGCCGCGGGGACATTCTCCTGCAGCGGCGTGCTAGCGGTGCGCATTACTCGAGTCGCTTCGTGCGCGCAGCGGAGCCTTGCTCCTCGCGCGCCCCCGGGACGGGGTGACTATTGAGTGTGTGTGTATCAGCTGGAGGACGATGTGAATAAACGTCTCCTTTGTGAACTTGGAGGCCTATTTCTTTGCGGCGAATCGCTCTCCTCCCAGCGGAGGTTGAGTGCGCTGCAGCGGTGTCCCAGTGTGTGTGTGGTGACGGCTGATCGGGGCCCTTGGCTCGCGCGAAGCTCGAACCCGCGGTGGGTGGTGGCCTGTGTCCACGTAGAAACCCACAAGACCTAATGACGCACTGTGCAGTTGGTACACGCCTCGCAGATATATATAATCCAAATAGTAATCCAAGCTGCATGCACAGACGGCAATGAAATTAATTTTTTTTTTCGCGAGTATTACGTTCGCAAACTTTTGACTGCGGGTGCACGCAGTGTCAGCTGTGTAAGAAAGTTTGGCTGTTTTCGGGCTGTTTTCGGTGCAAGTCTGAACCGAAGTCGGTGTCCAGCGGCAGCCAGTTAGTAGACTGAGTCGAATTCTCGATCATTAGCGGCACCCCTAAAGTAACTCGTTCTAACGGTTTGGCGTTGCCGGCCAGAGAGACGCGAGTCTTATCTTGATAAAGGGGTGTCTGCTCAACTGAACGCAGGCGGGGACTAGCTGTGCTCACGCGGGATTCTTTGATGACGAAGAGAGGAGGCAAGAAATTAACGCGACGGTGGAGAGAGAGAGGTAAGGAGGAGGTGTGGGCAGCCAGCCTTCCTCTTTCGCCTGGCCTCCCTGTGCGGTCGATTGCCGGCGAGGTCGCCGTGCCACCGCGTCTGCGGATCGCCCGGGAGCAGTTTGGCTGGGCGTGGACCGAGTCGGCAGGGGCAGGCCCAGTTGCGCCCTCTCTCGCCGGTCTGTCCACCACCCTGTGAGCCCCTTAACGACCGTCGCTCGTTTCTGTAGCCCGGTTTTTAATTGAAGCGCCACGCTGCTGCTGCGGCTGCTCCATTTATTTATTTCATAGTTTTATGTGTTTGATGTAATGCAAGAGTGTATGTAATCCCGCGCGAAACCTTTACAACGCGCCCGTCTCGACGAGCTCACGTATATCTCCTTGGATGGTTCGAATATCGGCGAAATACAGGGTCAGGGGCGCGCCGTTCTTTTTACATGTTTTCTTTTCTAGAGATTATGTGGGGGGCCACTTTTTGGGCGTCTCATTAACGACGATGTCTTGCTGTCGGACTTTGGACGGCTCGATAGCTGGCCTAGCGTAGGGGTCGACCGGTCCCATGGGTCGTGGTGTGGGCAATTTGTCAAACAGAGCTGAGCGCGTGCGCATTGTGCAGTAGCGCTGGCACCCGCATTCTCACAAAAACACGATAAGCAATGCTGCAGTGGTGGCTAGTTGGTTTTTCATCTTTTCAAAACACGATGTCTGAAGCCGAGCCCCACCGACGTCATCACCTGCCATCGCGGGGCAGTGGCATATCCCTTAACCGCTGCACCACTGCGCCAGGGGACTCCCAAGGATGTATAAGTGGGAAGTAGAGAATGACCAGTTCTGCACATATGGCCATTAATCCACTATCGCTATCAGAACAACTTCCATCCGTGAACAATGGATCCGAACTCTGGAATCGAAGTGAAAACCGAACTGCTAGCGCACCTAATTCGCATTTGGCCAAACTATACGGAAATCGACCGTCATTTTTTTTCCTCCCGACGTCGAGATTCTTTTCTGCGTACCACATGCGGTCAGCCGCATCTAGGGATAGCGAGTTAATGCACTAAACTTCTATAGCCTTAGTCGCTTTGGGACGTTAAACCCCATAAACCTAAACCAAGCACTAAACTTCGTGTTCGCGTGGTTCTCTTCGTCGCAGTTGTCTCAGCTTTGTTCGAACAGACCTATAGCGAGCAATTACGCGCCAAAAAAAAAAAGCAAAAATGACTCAGCCACGCGGTGGTGGTGAAAATATTTTAATGAAATAGTTTAGGAGGTTGTAGCGGCGGTTGCAGCTCTCAGTCCGGAACTCCATTGGCGTGGGCTGCTGTCCGGGCTCTTTTGTCGAGTTGCTTTTGACTCGTTTCATCCGAGCTGGTCAGAGCTGCCTCCCACCCCTCCTGCGTTGGCTACGCGGACGCGTGACCAGCTTTTCTTCCGAGATCCGCGCTGAAAAAAGCTACGAGAGAGAAAAGAAAGAAAAACTGCCGTTTTACCCGCGTCGGCCTCAAATAGGCTCGCGATTACAGAGACCGCTCAAGCGATCGACAGAGCAAGCATGCTTGCTACGTCCGTCGCTTCCTTTTATATCGCAACAACGGGGCACGGATGAGAAGTTAACGCGGAGTACAGAATGTGTGTGTGTGTGTGCGCGCGCGCGCGCGTGTGTGTGTGGCTAGCCGCGATTTGGGGCCGTTCTTTTTGGTCTCGGCCGCTCAGTGCTGTTCGCCGTTTGAGTGGCCCTCCTCGCCCCGGTGGATGGGCGTTGCACCACCATTGTCGCGGGCACTTCGGTATTAGGCTGCAACTGTGGTTTGCCGCAAGCACCGTTACGACTCTTTCCCTCCCGCTGCTTTTGTATGCGTCGCCCCTTTTCGTTCGTCGGCATCGAGGCGCTTTGGCATGCCCATGGTCGCTGCGCGGTCCGCGCTCTTGGTACGCACAAAGCGCCTCGTCTTATGCGGTGCGGGACATCGGCCAAGGCCGCATTACGCATGCCTGTCGAAAAGCCCGTACGTCGGCGAAACGCCCGCGGTTCGATGAATAGCGGGTTTGCAAGGAGCTTACGTATGTATACGCGTGGGTGTCGCTTCTCTTCGCGTTTGAAAGTAAACAGGGAGAAAGCTGACCTTTTTCGTCATTAATTAGCCTCTGTGTTTGCATACGTCTATTGACGAGGCGACTGTTTTCTTTCTTTTTTTTTAACAAATCGCAACAGGGAATAAAACCTTATTGTAGGAAGTTACAGCACTTACTAAATCGCTTGCACGTGTGGCTTTTCACCTGCATTTTCCTTTATTTACGGGTTGATTATCGGCCATACGAAAGTACTTGCTACAACGTCTGACAACCTTGGGCCGCGGATTCGCGAGGCAGTTCACGCGTTCGTTAGACTGATTCATGTTTTGGCGGCATCTATAAAGCGCCGACGAGTCAGTAACCGATGCCACGTTAACAACGGATGCGAACCTTCTGAGGGCACAGTCATATGTTCAGTCGCAGAATCCGCATGAATCATTTTGGCCAAAAGGTGTCAGTTTAAAACTAGTTTCTTTGGTCAAGAAGCGACAGTTTTGGGGCATTCAGTCGCTGCTGCATTTTCCAGTCCTATCAAAGTGAGCAACTGGAGTCGTTAAGCTGCCAGACCGTCATCGGAGCCTCAGAAGTGACGCGGTGTACGTTCTATTCCCATCTGTGGACAGCGTCAATCCCGCCAATTCTCGTTCCAAACGAGACCCTATAAGCGAGATGCGAGACTCCCAAGCAGCGCATGCCAGTGTTGCATCGCTAAATGACGAGTTCCTTCTTGGTCGAGAATCACAGTCGGCCGCGCGACTTTGAATGCATCATGAATCTAGTGCATTGTTTCTGAATACAGTGATGTGATTCTGATCCACCGAACAGAACAAACAGCTAGATGTCGTGCCCTTGCTTCTAATCCACCCCCTTCCTCCTTGTCTCTTCGCGGTTGTTGTCATCTACTAACGGAGCCTCCCCGATACGGTACGCGGTACTCACGTCGTCGACAATGAACACTGACGGCTCTACAGCTTTCCCCCGACCCCATTTGCGGCTTCGCCCCGTTCCTCAAACCGCCCGCGTACACGTATGTACCACATGCAGCAGCGCCTGTACGCGTCCCAGCGAAACCTCCTTCACTCGCGGTTGCCTGAGGCGCGAAGGCGGGACCGGCATCGCACGAGCTGTGATAGCCTGCAGCCCTCGGTGGGCACACAGCCGGCGCATAAAGGATGAAGAAGACTGCCCTCGATATACACCGGTCGGGCTCTGTGTTTCCTATTCCTCTGCCTCGCGCGCTGGATATAAAGAGCTGCGCTTCGTCGGTGTCAGCGGTATATTTATGCCGCGTCCCAAGCAGGCGGTTGCGAGCTTCGGCAAGCCGCTGGCGGCGTTTGGCGCGGCCCAACGAACCAAGGACGGCTGCGAATCGGTCGCTGCGCCGTCCTGCAAGAACGCTCGGTCGGGCCGAAGGAGGCCAGAGCGAAGGATGAGGAGGTGTGAGAGGGTACGGCGACGCACTGTGCACACTGCGTTTCTTCGCCCAAGCTTTGGGATTTCTCTCGCGCCGGCTTCAGAGCAGCGGGATTTTCTGGATGGGGCTGGCGAGTTGCGACCCCGGCCGACAACTTCTTGGCTCGTCGAAAAGGCATCAATTTGGTCCCCCCCCCCCCCCCCCTCCCGTCCGCGTGCGTGCTTTCGGACATTCTGTTCCGTCTTTATTGCACCTGCGAGGCTTGGGCAATATAGTGAGGAATCGGGGGACGTAGCGGCCCTGAATTCTTGCAGCTTTTGCCCGGGTTTGACAGTGACCGAGTGTTGGGAAGAAAGCGAGGACCGTCGTTGTTTCTTCCTTTTTTCTTTTTCTTCCAATATTCGTATCGTGTGCGTAACATATATCTTCCGTCGGCCTGCCGCGTTTCTTGAAGCACAGGAAGGCGCGCGTATTTTGCTCGCTCATACAAGAGCGAGATCGAGCTGACAACTTCTACGTTGGATACATTCCAATCGCTGCGAAAGACTTGGGATAAGAACTGGAGTAAAACGGAAAGTTGAGCAAGTTATTGCTAGGTCATATCTGTAGAAACAGCGCGAAAGACAAGGACAAACGAGTTGACAGAACTGAGGATATGTGTGTACTTTCCCTAATGTAGAAGTGGTTTGGTTTGGTTTGTGGGGTTTAACGTCCCAAAGCGACTGAGGCTATGAGAGAGAGAGAGAAGTGTACAGGATATCGAGGGGGGGAGGGGGGGGGGGAGTGGGGGGGGGGAGAGGTAACCTTAAGAAGGAGATGGTATTCTCTCTTGAGTAAGCCAAAGTCGACAAAACCATGCGATGTACACTGAAAACATTTCCGTGAAGCTCAATGGCTTCGTGACGACAGCGTCTAAGAGGATGGGAGGTTGCGGCAAAGTTCCAGTCATTGAAGTGTTTGTTGGCGGGTAGAAATGGAGGGGGGGACACAAATTCACTACGTCCTTCTATCCGCAACAGTTGTTGGCCAAGGAAGAAATGCCTATGGCCATGTGTATGAATTGGGGGGTGCAATTAAAACAAGCCGACCCGCAGGCTTATGTCGCTTCAGTAAACGCCGCACGTACTACGCGTGTTTGATTCAGCTCTTGGCTTGCGATGTAAGAGGCATTCCTGCGCGCGCCTCCGCCATATGGCGATCTTGGCACGCCTGTTCGAGGCTCCGCGTAGCCACATAGCAGCCGCCGAGAAAAATGCCTTGCGCGCCCACGAGTTTGGATACGCTTCCGGCGCTTCAAGGACAGAGCGCCTGACTGTCTGTTTCACTCTTCGGTTTATCTTCTTTCCTTTTTTTTCTTTCGATTTCCTTCCTTCTTTCTCGTGCCGCGATTTGCATTCGTTCCCTGCTGCGATCCCGTTTCCTGCCAGGCGAAATGCAGCGTCGCGGTGGTTTAGAGTTCCTTTGAAATCGGGTTCGCCTGGCGGCAGCTACGCCTCCTGTACTCTCTAACTACTGTATACCAGCGCCATAGTCACGTCCCTGTTTGCAGCTTCGTGTGCAACCGAAGATGCCCGCGGAAATCGGAGAGCGTTTTTTTTTACGCGTAATCTGGCGCGTGACTTCAGTCGTGACTCACTAGTGTAAACCGCGTTGACAGGGCTTGCCGTTTGGATATCGAGAAGAGTGTCTAAGCAGAAAGTCAGCCCGGCGGTGATGTCAGCTCTACGCCGCTGGGCGACGGCTGCGTCGTGTCAGCGCGCTTCAGGCGTTTGGAGAAGCCAGCATGTGTGGCGCGTCACGCGATAGCTTCCGGTCAGAGGGTTCTCCGCACTTTATCATTGAGTTTATAATTCATTAGCACGCTGCCCAACGGAAGCCGTCATGATGTCGCTGGACGAAAGTGCAGTAGAAGGCGAGGATGCTGTGAAAGTATACCGTAACTTCTGGCTGGAGTGTTTCGGCTACAGTTAATATACGCTGCGCGACATGTACCACTGACGTAAACGGCAGTAAAAGTTTTGGATTTATGGCAACTCATATGCAGGCAACAGAAAATGTAATCGGTAGTGTTGCGTACGTAGGCTCGACAGTGACCGTCGAGCACGTGAAGGTGAGGTCCGGTCACGTGAACACTGCGTCTTTGTTCTGCTGCTTCTAACGAGTGGGCGTAAAAGCCTAATTACAAGTTCTCAGCACTGTACTTTGGTAGCATTTGGCGCTATGACGAACCAGGAGGAGAAGACATTGAGGCATCGAACAATAGCAGATGGAAAGAACCGGTAGAAACATTTTGTTTTACGCTTAGCTGGACGAACCAGGAGGAGAAGACATTGAGGCATCGAACAATAGCAGATGGAAAGAACCGGTAGAAACATTTTGTTTTACGCTTAGCTGAATTGGGGTGGCTTGCTGCGACTGTTAATGATAATGATTGTAATGACTCCGATGGCGACAGCGGTGCACCGATTATCTGGAGACTTCTGCCGCGTTGCGCTGGAGAAACTGAGCGTGCACTGCGTCAGGAGTCGTCAACAACACTCTACACAGAACGGAGTAAATAGAGAGTAAGGTATCCTCCAGCGCACCCCCTTTTATAAACGGAAGTGCACAAGAGGACAGTTTACTCACTTTTTACTCCCATATAGGCGTATTCGTGTTTAGAGTGAACGTGGCGGCTTCGCGCGAGAAACCCGTGGTGTGTACACTATAATCAGCGCAGAAGCACGCAACTGCCAAGACGTCCACTCCTGCTGCTTGTCGCCGGCACTTTGCTTTACGAACAGAAAAAGAGTATAAAAAAAATGAAAGGAAAAAAAAAAAAGCCGACGCGTGTCTGCATGCCGGAACGACCTGGACATTAACGTAGCAGCACACCTTACGTAAATCGGCTCTCGCACGCGCACCGTAGTTATAGCTGCAAGGAAATAAATGAACACCAATAGGTGGCGGCTTCCGTCGAGCAGCGGCCCCCGGAAAGAGCGCATAAAGACGTGCCTGCATGCTGAAACGATCTCCGCATTAACATAGCGCTAACGTAACGAGATCGGTGCGCGCGCGTCGTAATTGGCCAAGACTAAGATGAATAGTAACGCGGCGGGCCTCTCCCTCCGCAGTGCAAATCGCCGTGCATCGTCCTTAGGTGAGGGGTGGCCGCTGAAACGGGCTGAAGTGCTATGCAAAAGATGCGAGCGAGAGGAGGTTGCAGCGGTGGTGGTAGTGGTCGTGCGCGTAGCAAGCGAGGGAGTTTAAAAACACAGCGCCGGAGGTGAGGAAGAAGGCGACGGCGGAAAAGAAACATGACGAAGTTTGTGTCTGTGCTGAGTAGCAGCAGCAGCTCCACGTGGTGAGCCCGGTAGGAGCTAGCTGCTCGGGGGGCAAGCCGCGTCTCGGCGGCGGTGAGGGCAGGCCGCCGTCAGCCCCGAGGCGTGCGGCCGACCTCGCCGGGGCACCTGTCCGACGGGTTCCTTCCCCGGGCTCCATTTTCCGGTTCTCCCTCCTCCTCCTCCTCCTGCGGCGCGTCACCGCAGCGCGCGCGCGCGCGAGCAAGCAAGCAAGCAAGCAAGCAAGCAACAGGCTTCGTGCTCTGCATACGCAATGGGGACACAGCAGCACACTCTAGGAGGCCTTGCGCGGCGATCGAGAGAAGGAACTCTGTTGCTGCCGATGCACTGCGGTCGGCTCAGGCTGACTGCACGGACTGTAGAGAATCCTGCGAGGAATAAGGTCCCTGTGGCGCCGTCTGTTGGCCGCGCCCGGCAACTCGCGTGGGCATATCTTTAAAACCGAGTACTATATCGAACCCTTTTTTTTTGAAAAATTTGCCAGGTTCGCTTCCCCGCGTTGCACGCTGATGAACAAATGGCGTCGATAGCCATCACATGGCTGCTGTGAGTAGTGTCATGGGAGCCACGCCAACATCAACTTCACAAAACGAACGATATGCGTCTGCATGTGCCGCATTTAAATTTGGCTCTTCCGCCGTTACTTGGGCAAGCTGCATTGCTGTGAAGCCGGCGAATCACGTTTGGAGAGGGGGAAAGGCGCTGCATTTGTTTTCCGCTCTAGAAGCAATGTGGAGCTGTTGCTAGCAGTGGTAAACTGCTTAGTGGTGTGAGTGAGGCTTCCGCCTATCGGCCCCAGTCTGCGTTCTGTTTCAGGCTGGTATGGAGTAGACCCTGCTTTTGCTGGAACATACAACTATAACGGGAACCTAGATTGGTGGCGCGAACCCCGATTTCACTGACTATTGTTCGTGCGCACTGGAAACTCGAATGTGGGTCCGAGTCTCAATTAACCCGAATTACGCTTGAGTCTGTGTCGGGTCGGGCCCGGGCATATTTGCCACGACCGTACCGACCAAGCTCCCCGATCCCCAGCACACGCACCTTATGCGAAACTGTGAAAATAGCTATGGTGCGTGGGGCGCCTGGGATGCGCAGCAAAAAGTTTTTCGTGCCTGGAACCATCAAGTAAAGAAAGTACAAGGGCGGGAGGAAAGTACAAACGCTAACAAAAAAGCAAACAATAGACTAGTGGGGGCTCGAAACGCTTTTTCGATTCTACCAAGTACCAAAGCAAGGGGAAAAGCCGCCGTTTGTCGTCGCCATGCAGTAAGCAGTGTAAGAAAAGGAAAGCGTTTGGAAGGGCGTGCGCGGGGTCGCCTTTGCGACGCAGGTCAGCCAAGCGGCGACGTTTAGGGGAGCTTTTCCAGTGAACAGTGGAATTGCTTGAAGGCTGGTCGTTGACCGAGGTTTACAGGAAGGACACTTCGTCACTGCCAGCGCAAGAAAGGCCGTTCTCTTGCCGTAGCGCGTCGGGAACGGATTAACTTCACCCGCTCGCCGCTACCTGCATCCAGCTAAGGAAAAGATGGGGACGTTCTCGGGAAGACGCTCCGCAGCGCACCGGAGACAAGCACCACACCTATTGTCCGCCTCCCCGCCCGGAGCGCACCCCTTTAGCGGCCGCTTGGCGAAGTACGTCGGGTTGTCAAAGTTCCCTCGCATCATTTCTGCGAAAATTCCTTGCAGTGGTGAGGTGGGCTTATTTGGCGACCAGTAGTTAGGAGCAGCGCTGGCTTCACCCAGACAGAGGAGATAGGCGCATGAGTCGTCCGTGGACCCACCTTCCGCGCTGCGCTTGATCTCTTTAATCCGTGACTAAAAGAGGCTGTCGAGCCTGACCGCCTCTTCTTTCTTGGGGCCGGTGGGTGTGGGGACCACGCGTGCTTCTGCGGGGGCCTAAAAGATGCTAGCACTGCACCTAATTATTGTCCCGCAATTCGTCGCGCTGTTGATAGGAAACGTGGTTCGTGGATCAAAAATGGCGGACGAGGAGGCTTGGCGCATGCGCAGGACGTTAGTGGAAAAGGGCCCATTGTCGGGGCCTCCCGCAGAAAGTGTCCATCATCAGAACGGATGCAAGCGGGAGCCCCTCCACATGAATGGCATTAAAGGGATGCTGCGTCGCCTTCTATGCTCGTTTCCTTCCGGCGAAGGTTCGGTTGCTGCGCACACCCGCGTCGACGATGTAAAGACAGCGCCACCTCGGCACTGGCAGAAGTAAGCGCTACGCTGTCGCATCTTTGCTTACTTATCCACAGTGACAACACAAGAGGCACAGCCTTGAATTCATCAGTAAGAGATATTAAAGTCTAGATGTTAAAAAGATATTAGATATTGAAGTCTAGACATTAAAAAAATATGTTTGGAATGTGAGAGGTCTACATTGAAGTGGTCTAAGTAAAATTATTTTTCCCAAATTATGTTTTTGTGTCGTCGCCGCTTTAACTGCGCTCTTAGGAGGTCGGGCTGGGCCTGTACCGGGCCTTAACTCAGAGCATAGGACTGGGCCGGGCGGGCTAATGCCCTTTCAGCGTCAAGTGTAGGGTCTCGGCCGGGCGCATGTTCAGCTCTAGAATAGACCCCCATTCGTGCCTTCCGCTCAGGAATGTAGATAGCTCTGGCTCTGACTTCCTGCGCCGCGGAACCTGAATATCTCACTGTGTTCATGCTGCTGTTCTGTTTGTCAAAATGCTTGGTGAGGAACGGAGATTAGAGGCAACTATGTTGAAATATCTTTTCCCCTCTCCTGCTTTCGCAGAAGGGAGCATTTTACTCGCGCTTCATCCGGCTGTAGGGTTGCTTTGAAAAAAAAAGTGATTCAGGGGAATTTCATTATCAAATGAAGCGTTGTGCGTTCGCTCAGAATGAGCTGGGTTGATCTTCTCCTCGAAATCTAATGTGTGCCGCACATTTTTGCTCATATAGTTGCACACCCTTCGCAGGTTCGGTTTTCAGCTCTAATTACATTTTTTTGCAAAGCGTTAGTAGTCAATGTTGGCTCCAGCGCGCATTTTTGTCTCCTAGGCTCGATTGGGTCCTTGAGTCGTGTCACAAGACGCTTAGATGTCGGTGTGCACCCTTGATCAAGACGCCTAACGAGAATGTTTCTCGGAGAACGCATAAGCTTGCCAGATATACCACTGCGTGTGCTCCTCCATGTTGCGGACACCGCAGCTACTCCTGTTTCGTAAAACCTTACGCCGAAGAACAGCGTACGCGATGCGGTTTGCAACAACCAAAATAAAATCCGCCTGTTTGTCTTTCGGGAAGAGTTTCAACTGCGAATACTCTCTTAGTGCAAAACGGTGATGCACCCCCTTACTACGAAGGCTAGTATTTCACTAACCTCCTGACAACGTTGGAACAGTTTCGGGAGAAAAGCTATTAGTTTGTTTGCAGAACGCTCTTTGCGTAGTGTGCAACTCTGGTGAGCGCTGTTTTCTTCGGCCTTGGAGGCACTTCGGCCCGAGGCTGCGTATAATTGTTCATTCACATTCGAACTGTGCGCTCCCTGCAGCAATTGCAGTACTTATCATTTAGAGACTAGAGCAGAAATGAGCCAGGTGGGGAGTGGGCGCCAAAGAAACGGGCACGGCGCCTTGTTCTCAGGAGGCTCTTGCCTGTTCGCCCTTCAAAAAAGGGAAAAAGAAAAGAGGGAGACTAGTACGAGAAATACAAAAGACAATCGAAAACACGGAGAAGGGGGGCAAAAAGAGCCACTGCGTGCCCCCAAAATTGGCACTCGCCTGTGGTGCTTGTCGGGAGGGGCGGGCGTCTCCGGGGCAGATGTTGGAAGGCCACGCGCGCTTATTGATAGAGACGTCTCATTCGGGACGATGGCAGCTCTCGGGCCTTCGCTCTAACGACGGGCCGTCCTTGCCCTTGCATTTCCCCCCTCGCCCCCAAATGGATTCTGCCCTCCCCCCCTCCCACCACCACACGATGTGTGCGCCCGCCGACGCCGCCGCAGAGGCTTCAATCTCGCGCGCTCCTTCTCGGAGCGCTTGTCATTAGGCAACCTGCGCCACCGAAAGCTTGGCGAACAGGGGGTGGGAGGGAGAGGGGGCTGCAGCAGGCGTACATGCCCCCTTCTTCCTCCCTCCCCGCTGTTCCCGGGCGGCGGCAGCTGGGGGGGGGGCACCGGTAGACAACCGAAGCACCGCCGTCGTCGCGGCCCCTGAAGCGCGCTTCCCTCCGGTGGTGGAACGGGCGGATCCCTGTGATTACTTTTTCCCCACCTCACGAGCGCTCAGGCTGCTTTCGACTCACCATCCACCAGGAGCGACCTTGATGAAGCGTGTTGTTGCCCCGTCCCCGCTGCCTATTTTTTATTTGTTTGTTTGTTTTTGTGTGTCACGCCGGTGGCGAGCACGCTCTGTTGGCTACCCCACCCTCCGCGGCGCACCGCCTTACTTGAAACAATGCCGTGCTCCTAGCTTGGCCGCGAACCCCCGTACCCCTGCTGCTCCCTCATCCCTCCTCCATCACACATATACCCCTGAGGCGAAATTAAATGCTCAGCTCGAGGGTGTTGAACGTCGGCACTGGCAGGTGCATTCCTCGTCGCGGCGCGCGGCTTTACTCGTATCCACCGTTCCCGCCAAATTAGCTCGGCGCGCCGTCACCTGCATGCCTCGATGTAGCGACTACCGGGAATCGCGTTTTGACGCGTCCCCTGATCGAAAGGGCCCTGTACGTGTCGAGATGTCGAAGTCGGTGCGGCATTGGCCCCGGCGTCGACGAGGCGCCTCTTGCGAAAGCAGCCCTGTCTCGCTGGCGCGCTATTACCGCACGTGGCGTCAGTGACCCTTGAGAGCAGGACCACCCAGCGGGGACTGCAACTGCTACAGCAGTCAGAGGTCTTTTTTTTTTTCTTTTAATGGCCACGCTGCAATTTAGCTGACGCTATAGCAGTTAAGGGCGTAATTATGCCCGCCAGTGCGCCCATTTATGCCCCTTCGTAAGGTGCATTTGAATATGTAAAGTGCCATGAGATCATGTTGTGGATCCCTCCTTGCGCGCGGCTGAAGTGTTTCTGAACACAAAACGCCGTTTTGTGGTGCCTGATGTGTCAGATGGCTGATAAGGCCACAAGCGAATGAAACAACCTACCCCGCCGTGGTGGCTCAGTGGTTACGGCGCTCGGCTGCTAACCCGAAAGCCGCGGGTTCGATCCCGGCTGCGGCGGCTGAATTTCGATGGAGGCGAAATTCTAGAGGCCCGTGTACTGTGCGATGTCAGTGCACGCTAAAGAACCCCAGGTGGTCGAAATTTCCGGAGCCCTTCACTACGGCGTTCCTCATAGCCTTAGTTGCTTTGGGACGTTAAACCCCAATAAACCAAACCAACCAATGAAACAACCTGAGTTGGCAGCACTCAAGCGCATGTTCCCCGGCTGTGGGAACGCCTCTAAAACATGAAACCTCTAAGACTAATGTAAGGGTGAAGCGCAGTTTAACAGAGCTTAGCCCTTTTGTTGGAAGCCGTGCGTGTTCCGTCTTGCAGTACCTCGCGGAGACTCTGGTAACGGAAAGTCGATCCCTAACCGCACTGTCCCCTTTTCTCGTTCGCAGTCCTGGCCGTGCTGCTGGCGGTGCGGTCGAGCCGGAGCGAACCCTTGGAGCCCGAGAGACGCGATGTGGTCGAAGGCGAGAGCTTGCGGCTCAGCTGCCACTTCAACCCGGCGTTGGTGAGCCGCAACCTGCACTACTACTGGGCCCACACCAACGCACGGCAAACCAGGGACTTCGCGGCCATCAGTGGCGGCACGCTGGACCCACACTACAGCGTCGACTACCAGCCGGCAGAGGGCCGCTACGAGCTGCTCATCGCACGCGCCGAGTACGACAAGGACAACGGCGTTTTCGACTGCACACTGAAGGAGCAGGGCAGCGGCGCTGTCGTGCACAGCGTCGTCTACGAGGTGACCGTGCTCATCCCGCCCGGGGAGCCGCGCATCACGCCCACCAGCCCGACGGCGCGCGAGGGCGAACCCCTGGCGCTCACGTGCGCCAGCGAAGGAGGGAGCCCGGACCCGGACATCGAGTGGTTCCGTGGCGACGAGCGGCTGCCCTCGGCGCTGACTCGCGGTGGTGGCCGGGACCGACCCACGGCGGCCGTGCTCACGCTGACGCCCGGACGCGAGGACGACGGCGCCGAGTTCCGCTGCCGTGTCACCAATCGCGCCATGACGCCGGGAAGCGCGTACGAGACGCGCACCACCATACGTGTCCACTGTGAGTGCGCAACCTCCTATTGGCGCGGCTGTGTCACAGCTGGGCTGCTGACTGTCTTGCTAGCGATGTGCCGCGTACAGCCCTTTAAACACTTGTCTAGAACTCGCAAGCGGGGCTCTGCGAGTGCGTTATAGCTTCATTTACGAGCGACCTGCGCTCGGAGTAATACTTTATCGTGTATGTGTTTTCTTTCTTATGAGTCATGGTTCACATACCCCTGAAAGCTATGTAAAGTCCATATTGGTGATTGGCAGATCTCTGGAGTGTATCATACTCTGGAGTGTATTATTCTAGCACTCTGTAGGATTGTGTGAAGTACTGTGCCACCTAAACGTTGGGGCTTGATTTTGGGCTGTGCAGAGATCAATATGTCTCATTGTTTTGTGTTACGTGTGCTTTCTTTGATGAGGTTGCCTTTCCCTTGCATGATGTTATGATGTGGTGAAGCAGCCTACAAAGGGGAGTATAAATGTGTAGCGAGTTTGCTGACTGCCACTGTCCTTTATGGGTCGTGTAAGCAATTGGTCTAAGAGCTGCATAAAGGTAAAATGTACAGCTTAGAGTTGTGTCCAGAGAGTGGACTGTTGAATTTAAGAAGACCCTGGCTGAGAAACTGTTATGGACTGTATTAGGCAAGAGGACAAGATGCACTGTTTGGCGTTATCTGATACCACTGTGGTGTGGTAAAGCATATCAACATCTCTTTTTCCTCCAGTAAATGTGGCAGCCCAGGCCATTTCTTTGAGATAAAAATGATGCACCCCTTTATGGAATACCAAGTTCATTTTTCATGCATCTGTGAATGAGGTCACTATGATGGCGATTTTTAGAAAATGCGATAGCAGTGGGGTAGATGAAGTTGCTTGGGGGCGAATTCCTTCAATGTTTTAAAGTGTTTATTCATGCATCTTGAAAAAAGAGAAACAAAAAATTGTGTGCTGTTATCCGTGCAACTCTTAGGCTACCCCACTTCAGCAATGCATGCATGCTGACCACATTCGTTGCCATAAACAAACATTGTTCCATATCAAAGCACAGGGTATTAAAGATTTTCGCGCCACCAGTGCACATGCCCTGGCTGGTCTAGACATGGTCCCAACATAGCAGGCCTGCGCCCACCTCGCCACCTCACTAGAGTCACTGGATAAGTCTGTTCTTGTGTGGACGACCTAAAGCCACTACCGCTGCCTAGCATTCCATAATCTCCTTTGTGATGCCATGCATAGCTGCCTTCACAACATCATTATAGTAAATTTCAGGTTCTTCTTCTTCTTCTTTGCACCAGAGGTGCCCCGCCAGAGACGGTTGGTTTAACTCGAAGACTGAAGCTTATTTCTTCACACCAGGGGTTCCCCGTCAGAGACGGTCTCACGATGAGTTGAGACGCAGGGATAAAAAAGGGAATCACTGAAGATTTATATACAAATATTTACAGAATATACAAGTTAGATACAACGGCAAAAAGACAAAACATCAAAAAGGTGGATCTGGCTAATACTAGGGAAGGCCCCTACTCGGCGTAGCCGAAGATGCGTAGCATCTCACCTTAGCGCAGAACCCCGCTTCCGGCTCCGGGGCCCAGTCTTAAAGCCCTAAAGGCCCGGCCCACATTCCGTAGCACCCAATCATTCTACATTCTTCATATCATTGGCTAATCGAGAGCATGGTCAGCCCTCCAACTACCGTAGGGTAACACCCTTTCCAGAAAAACAAACGCACGGTCGTGCCAGCATGTGCGGAGTAGAACGTTCTCTCCACCACAAAATAAAAACAAACACAAATACACATTCGTGCCAGAACGTGCGCGAATCCGCGGGGCGGGTGGACACCCGTACTTCCCGGCGCGTTCACGAGCGGCCGCGTTCCAAGAAAGGAGACGCTCCGTTTTGAGTGCCCCCAGCCGCGTTCCAATGACCCCCGCGAACGCTACCGATCCCTTACAATTATTGTAGATGATAATGTAAAACCCTGCACAGTTTGCCCAACTCAAATTGACAATATTGAGAACTAACACTTATGGAAACAGGAGCCGAGAATTTTTGAACCTTGTTTAAACAACACCTAGTGCGCTTATGCAGGTCCTAGAGTATGGACATGGGTCGATCAAAAGAGGGGGAACATGTAGGCATTTAACCCTCAACGCTTTACGACTCTTCACCAGTAAACCTAAACCTTTTCCAACCGTTTTATAACACGCAGATGCACCCAAGGTGACTGTCGGGCCCTACAACCCTCTGAACGTGATGGTTGGGTCCGATGCCACGCTGACATGCTCTGTGCTGGCCAATCCTCCTGTGCGTTCTGTCCGGTGGGTGAAGCGAGGCCAGCTGTTGTCCAACACGTACAACCACACCATCCCATCTGTGACACCTGAAGACAGCGGAAACTACGCCTGTGTCGCTGACAATGGAGTTATGCAGCCCACTCAAGCTGACCTGCGTCTTAGTGTGCTCTGTAAGTGCTTGTACCTTTTGTTTGTCGTGAAGTGAAAAAAAAAAAGGCTCCTTAGCTCTTTTAGTGGCATTCTTACCATGGAGAGCGTGTAGAGCTAAGACACACTTATTTAGCTTTAATTCAGTGTGTATAACCTAATGCTTAGTGTTGATTTTCATGGGTGCAAAGATTTCATGCCATAAACTTCCATGCTGAGGAGCTGGAATGTGTCACGATTACTTAATGGTTCTGTAGCTTAGAGTGCACAATTTTAAGTTGTCTGGATGTAAATGAACTGTTCTTATGTTGTACTTCATGACTGCATGAAGTAATGCAATCCGCTCTCTTTTTATTCCTCCAGATGGGCCTCGTGTGAACGTGCTACCAGAGCAGGAGTCCTCTCAAGGAGAAAATATCGCCATCAAATGCAATGTTGCTTCTAACCCTGAGCCACATTCCATATTGTGGACTAAGGAAGGTGACCCCCAGTTTGCACTTCAAGGAGACACGCTGCGCCTTGATCGCGTCACTGCTGAGGATGCCGGAAGCTATGTTTGTCAGGCCACAGTCATCATGCGACCTTCTGCCACTGCCATCCACACCGAGGTTGTTGGGAACGACTCTGTTGTGTTGCACGTGCGGCGTAAGTGTTGCGTGTTGCATTCTGTTAGGTTTTGTAATTCATACGCGGCTGCATCTAAGAGGCAGAAAATACAAGGTTATATGTGTGCTTCTCATGTTAAAGGAGCCAAACATTGGTGTTGCAATTTGTTCAAAACATCTGCTTATCTTAAATGCCTAAAAATGTATGAAAAATCTACAGAAAAGCATTTTGTCTCAGAAGCAAACTACAGTGAAAAGGCATGTGGTTGTCATAACATCATTTTAAGTGCTTTTTTTTTAGTCTTTTGAGTCTTACTCATGTAAACAGCATGTGGACTAGTGTGACCACAACTTAAAGGGGGAGTGGCAGAGCAACATTAATTTTTGCAGCACGATGAAGCTTACTAGCAGAAAGTGTTTGCTTAAGCCATGCATCTTTTTCTAAGGTGCACATATCATTACAATTCTCAGTCTTTCAGGGGTGTTTCAGGTACCCTTGTTATGTTTGTTGTCGAACAGTGTTGGATGCTGATATTTGCGAAGTGCTGGTATAACTAGCTAACAACATGGAAAGGGGTCACTTTATATTTTGGTGTTAGTCTAATAAACTAGAAATTCGAACCTGGCCACAGTGGCCATATTTTGATGATGGCAGATTTCAAGAATGTCCGTTCACTAAGTTTTAGCATGTGACAAAAAACTCCAAGTGGTCAAATTCAATTTGGAACCCTTCACTACAGTGTGCCTAGTAGTCCACTGCATTGGATTGGCATGCAAGAGTCTAATAATGTGCTTGTCAATTATAGAGCCCTTTGGGAGGACAGATAGCAAGCCATCGTCAGAGTTCTGGGTGAAATGATTGCATGTTTTTTCATGTGGGGAACAAACCTGGGCGCTCTGTTCATTGCGTTACCTCATATTTGCAGACAAACCAGGGGAAGCAGAGATCACCCCTCAGGGCCCCACGGCAGTGGCTGGCCGTCCTTTTGTGCTGACATGTGGCGCTCGCCCACCTGGGTGGCCTCGTCCCGAGTACCGCTGGTGGCGTGAGGGCCAGGAACACAATGACCTGGGTCACAGGGCCAACCACAGCTTCCTCCAAGTGCACAGCAGCCATGAAGGACGATACTTCTGCCAGCCACACAATGCCCTGGGAAAAGGATCGATTGCGTCAGTCTACTTGGCAGTCAATGGTAAGTGTGACGTATTTCTTGCGTACAGATTGCTGTTTTGCTTATTTACCTGACAGCCACTATCATGCATTGCTTCCTTTCACTTTTCACCGTCTGGCTAGGGCAGACATTGTGCAAGCATGCCTAGAGTTATTAATGCCTCCTGGTCATTCTGCAGAGGAAAATATAATACCACTGAAACTTGCTAGTTCTTGTGGAAGTGTAATTTGAGAACAGTGTGGGTGATCAGTTATTATTCGTATTCGCAATTTAATTTCTTTTCAGCGCACCTCATGGAACAGTGCAGTAATTGATATTCCTTCTCAACTTGCAGAAGCGGCCACAATAGTGGTTCCCCTGAGGCCCCAGATCATCCGTAAAGCCGGTGACCAGAGCCAGTCGGTGAGCTGCCGGGCGCGCGGAAAGCCCAAGCCGCAGGTGCACTGGACTCATCGAGACAAGGAGCTGCAGATGAGCACTGGCTCGGGCTTTGAGATCAAGACTGTTGAGAATCTTGAAGACAATGAGGTGTTCTCAGTGCAAAGTACGCTGACCTTCCAGCGACCCCTCACTCCTGACGACCGAGGAAAATATGCCTGCCTGTTTGACAATGGCTTCGGTGGTGCTGCCAAGTCTGAAATGATGCTTAGGATTGAACGTAAGTTGTCCCCTTCACTAATGTTCATCCTGACGCTAGGCTAGTCATTTATCACTACCACTTGGCACTATATTGACTATCTTTGATTACTGGACAATATGCTCTTATTGTGGCACAGTAACACCATACAATAAGTGCAGAAATCACTAACATTGTGTCCGCGGTTTCAAGAAAAAAAAAGATGCGTTTACCAGCTGTGGTTTTATCTCCGGGATGAAAAGCTGACCAACTCATTTGGGCATATAGTACAGGGTAAATATTGGAATGGGTTCAGTCTTAAGCTTAAATTTAGTTATAATACTAGTTCTTGCTGTAAGTGCTGACCCTTCACAACCTGCTCATGGAATTCGTTGCTTGCAGATCCTCCTCAAGTCAGGCATACCTACAACCGAGTGGCCTTTGACCCCGGAGACACGGCCGTGCTGCGATGCCAGATGCAGGCCTATCCCGAGCCTACGTTCGAGTGGGTTTACAAGGGACGCATCCTGGAGCGTTATGCCAACTATGCCACCAACGTGACTGATGACGGTGACGACCTTTACACGGGGGCTCTCTCGGTGGCAGAACTCAAGGAGAGCGACTATGGTGACTACACATGCCGTGCCTGGAACCAAGTTGGGGATGTCCAGAGAACCATTCTCAAGCTTGTCAAGAAGAGTGAGTGCACCAAACCACCTTTCTTGCAATGTCATCATGGGTATGATGCTGCTGGAAAAGAAGAGGTTTGTGCTTGGCCAGAGTGGAATTGTACATTAATGATATGCTTTCCTGTAAGCTATATAGTCCTTTGGGCATTCGTTTCTTCTCTTTTTTTGTGTGTGTGCAGTAAGCAGGCAAGCTATGCTTTCAGCGTGAATGATTACAAAGCAGTGAGCAAAATTTCTAAAAGTACTATTCTAGCTATAATATATGACTGCATACCTAAGCTCATGTTTGTTGCTGTAACTGTTTTCAACAGAACTGGGAAATCAATAGTCCAAATCTTAAGGTGTCTTTGATGAAAAGTATCTTTTAACTTCCCTTTCTTGGAAAATGTGTTTCCAGTTTAGAGAGTGTAGTTTCTCTTGCTTAAAACCTAAGATGTGTTGTGTTTTATTGAAATGCACTTCATATCAGCCTTTTTAAGATTTGGTCTTTTTTTTTTTTTGCACACTAACGTACAGCTTCTTCTTCCCATCAACCACTGCAATAAACCGTCACTGGATTTTGTAACTATCACTACGCATTTGTTGCTAAACTGAATGCTTTTATGTCATAGCGTGTGAATATCTGTGTTTTGTATGTGCATCATTTGTTCCATTAATGCTTATTTCTAAAAAGTTACACCTTTATACTTATGTATACATATCTCTGACCTAGTATACCCCAAAGATTGTGATGCCTGAACAGGACCTTTATTTAATGCAGTTGCCTCTATAAATTTCGTAATTTTTTTCATCAGTGTCCACATTAGTTGTGGCGCTGTTCTTATCATCTTGCTTGTATAGACAGCAGTGGTTATAACAGTATCCTTGTGGTTTGCCCATTGCAGGTGCACCTGACCAACCAAGCCGTCTCATGGCTGTGAGCAGTGACTCTGACAAAGTGACATTACAGTGGACAGAAGGATTCAATGGCGGCTTCAGCAACACAGAATTCGTTGTTACTTACTCCAACGTTGCCAATGGGCAGACAAAGAATGAGTCTTGCCGATCCCATAATCCATGCACAATAACTGGTAAGGGTTTTTTTCTTTCCTTTTATTGCATATTGTGGGAACGAGTCCATGTTTATGCTACTGTGAAAAGCTTAATTTTAAACATAAGTGCAGTGGAAAAAAAAAATGCTTTGCCTGGGATTAACTGTATGCCTCGGTGGCCGTTTCCACAAAGCCGAGAGTTGCATATTGAAAATTCCTTAAAACATTTATTAGCTTAAACAAAACTGTATTATCATGGAATCATTTGTCCAAAAGCTTTGGTGCTGCTTTACTACATTTGCTACAATCGCTCTGCTGCGTTTATGTGTGTAGAAAACTCTGGTTGAGCTTCACTCACTTAATTATTTCTCACAACTGTGCTACTTGGATCACTACTTTGTGCTTTCTTTTTATTGTTAGACTTGCTTCACGTGCATTGTTTTGTGAGCAGGCAAGTTTCATTTTTTTTTTTTCTTGAAGGATTGGAGCCAAAGTCAGAGTACGTCATGAAAGTTGTGGCTGTCAATGCAAGAGGGTTCAGCTCATACTCGGAAGAGATCTCGGTCCAAACAAAGGTCAACCTAAAAGGTAGGTGCCTTTTGAAATTTGTAAGGTACCACCATGTACCATCCTTTTATGCTTTAAAACTATGAAGTTGGAAATGCAGGCAATGAGAAAACTACCATATTTACTTGCATATTGGTCCATAGATCGTATAGGTTTGCCTCTTGAGAACTGGGGAGGGAAGAAATGTTTGAATATTTTATTGGTTGACTAACTCAAGGTCTGAGTGGCCAATATGCAATCAAGGCAACCTTCATACCTTATCATATATTACAGCTTTAGCGACACTGTCCGGAACTTGCCAGTGGAGATAGTACATGCTAAGCACAAAGGCGCTTAACTTCAGTAGGTGCTCGAGAAGCCGCGAGGTGTACTTGTATGCTTTCACTTCAGACAGCCTCAGTGTCTGCTATGTTACCAATGTCACATGTAGTATTAGCTAGTATTATCATACTATTGTGCTATTACGCAGTGACAGTGCACACAGGGCAGGTAAATGATGGTGACCATCGCTGCAAAAATTTGCCAGGCCACACCAAATATTTACCAAACGCTTCCTCCAAACCATAACAAGGCTGAGCTAGAGATTACTCGTAACTTACAGGTAGTGATCACTGTAAAGAAACAAAAATATTGTTATTGGTATTGTTACTGGTCTATACTGGTCTTTTTTTAGAGCATAAAACTTCATTATCGCAAAACTATTTCCTTGGATTACTGCTTGGTATTCCAGCCAATTGTATCAGTCACGCATGCTGTCACGTTTGCATTATTTAGCTCTGAACAGTGTTCCTAAAAACATGGTCTCAGCTCAGTTTTCTTTAGGCTGTCTTCTGCTGCATTGACTTGCTTTAAAGGGACAGTGAGGAGAGCTGTATTAATATTTTTTTTAAAGCAAAACCCAATAGTTCGGCATTTCATGGCTTTGTTGCCACTTGGCCGGCAGCGAAAGATGCATTTATTTCCAAGAAACTTGGATTCGAAGTTGAAAAAGTTTTTCCCGCCACTCTGATTCAAACTTGGGATTCTCTTATGAAGAAGCCGCCGCGGTGGCTCAGTGGATAGGGTGCTCGGCTGCTGACCTGAAAGACGCGGGTTCGATCCCGGCCGCGGCGGCTAGAATTTCTTTGGAGGAGAAATTCTAGAGGCCCGTGTACTGTGCGATGTCAGTGCATGTTAAAGAACCCCAGGTGGTCGAAATTTCCGGAGCCCTTCACTACGGCGTCTCTCATAGCCTCAGTCGCTTTGGGACGTTAAACCCCATAAACAAACAAACAAACAAATCTTATGAAGACACAGGACTAAGTGACGCGAAACATGACGTGCGCATGACGTAACGCAGACTCCGTGATTTCTGGCGGCCAGCAGTGCGGCCTAGCAGCAGCCGAAAAGAAAGCTACCGCCGGCCGCGCGTTGAAGGCATTTCTCGGCCATTGTGGCCGTCTCTACCGTCGCTTCGTTTACATTTGCACCGGCGTTTTTCCAGCGTTACGATGGATCCCGTTCTCGAAGTCGTCAACGAAGTTCTCGCAAGTAGATGCCTCTAGCATACCGTGTACCTTGTAACCGTTAGCGGAATACCGGGAGCACGCCTACCGCCGATGAGCGCGCGCTGATTGGTCCCGACGCTGCAGGCGCGCGCGTAGCTGCCGGGTACGTGGCGCCATTTAGCGACGTCAAGGAGATTTGCGCATGCATTGGCACGGCCACCTGGATCGAGCGCGCGGCGGGGTTCGTGGCATCGGCTGCGCCTCAGTGATTCGTGGCTTCTTGTCTCTTAGTGTTGCTAGAACCATTGGTTCTAGCAGCACTGTTTTTTCCTATGACGTCATCACGCTTGTACTTGCGAGTTTGGCCTGTGGCGGCGTTACCTGTATTTTGGTTCTTGCTCGTTTCTACGTTACAAGACCTTTGTTGTCAGTATGAATGGCGTTTTTGTAATCAGGAGCTGGTATTCTGTCAATACAAGCCAACTTCAATTTCTCCTCAGTGCCCCTTAAATTCTTTGCCAGGCTAGTTTATTCAAGATCAGGTACTAAAAACAGCATCCAGTTGGATTAGCTTTTCTTTTTTAATGATACAAAGCATGCATGGCATTAGTAGTGCTGTTTTAGAGCTTGTTACGTACCACATACTTTGCCCCAGTATTTTGCTGGGTCTTGTTCTGCATTTGACGTCTTAACAACGTGGGGCCTCTCTGCCTCTCTGTATTTTTTCAGACATGCCACGGCCTCTATCTGCCCAGTACGACCATGAGACGGGCCGGGTCTACTTCACGGTTGAGCCGAGCACTGAACGGCTCTTGGCAAAGGTTGAAGGTCGTGCCCGTGGCCAGGAGCAGTGGCTCCCTCTGGCTGAGGAGGAGGTGGACCGTCCCCAGATTTCTTTGGAGGTTGCCAACGCTGCTCCTCTTGTGGACATCCGTGTGCTGCTCTGCCTGCAGAGCAACGCTTCGTGGTGCGGAGATGAGCTTCTGGCTGAACCCTTTGACGGTGAGCGGGGGCAGTGCGTGTGTACCACAAGAGGCACTAAAGAAACCTGCTACAGACTGCAACTGTTGGTGGATAAAGAAGAGACAGAGGTTTGCCTTGGGCCAATTTTGCAGGGTGATTTCTCACTCGATGGGTAGTTGAAAGCTGAAATTAAGAATTTACTTTCCACTTTCAGGTAACTGTAGTAAAGATTCACCAATGCTTGCGAGCAGCTTTCATGGAGATACTTTGTTCAGTTGGTTATAAAACTGGGTAATAAAAAGAGGTGCAGTATTATTTCAGTCTCAAACCAGGAGTAATGCAGTGATTAGCTTTTCTAGCTTTACAGGTATCATTACCACACATTTGGCTTCTTTTCTTCTTTTCAATTCGTACTTCAAGCGGCCCATTTTGTGTTCTTAAATATTTGAGCCAAAATGTTTTCTGTTCTTTGCTGTTGATGAACTTTTCATTTCCCAGGGGTTGGACTTTTCTGTTTTTATGTTTTGAAAATTTGACTTTTTTCGCTGTTTATTTCAAAATGCAATATTCAGATTTTTTTTTTTTTTCAATGATTATTATTTCCTACCCATGAATTACTTTTTTTTTTGCGCTGATATAATGCAGCATTCATGCGTGGTCAGAAGTAGCAGAGTTTATCTTGGCTATTTTTTCTGCCTGAGCTTTCGATTTACTGGTAACAAGGAAAAATTGTCATTAATTACTGGTAAAGTACTTATAGCTGTTATTGCATAAGTAAACGCTATCGCCAATAAAAAGTAACGAAAGTAAGTGATGGAACAAGAAATAAACGCAAGTGGAAGTCGGATTAAAAAAATGTGGGTTACCTTGTTAGTGCCGGATTGTTGCCGAAAGGGTTGACCGAAAGGGAGGGGGCATCATATGGCCTGCGCAAGTCGACGCCAGTGATGTAACTGCCACCCAAATGTCACGGTAGCCAGAACATGGCACTTTTTTCTCTATGCTTATGTAAGCATTTGAGTGTCCTTATATTCAGTGGAGAATCCTTTTCAACCTAGTGACTGCTCTGAGCAGGTGATGACAGTGAACAGCAAGCGAGCAGATAACGTTTGGTGATGACATGAGGCTTCCCAGTCAGCAGAGGCATGTAAGGTAGCAGCTACTTAATCCAACCCAGAACTCAGAACTCAGTTACTTAATCCCAGAACTCAGCTACTTAATCCAACGATGCACCATATCATCACGCTCCTGGCTTCCACTGTGTTAAATTTATCCCTTGACTGAGTGTAACTCCTACTCAATAACAAGCTAGCTGTGGCTTGTTTGTTAAAAATACTGACATTTTATGGTTAAAAAACAAATTTCGAAAATTTGGGTTGACATACTTTTTTTTTTTTTTCGGTTCAAACCAAAAAGTCTCACCATTATCCTATAACTGGGCTTTTTTTGTTCAAACATAAGTGCCTAATTTTTAATTACTATTTTTTCTTCTGTTTTTGCCTTTTTCAGAGTTTTCCATGACCACAGAAGGCAGTTTGCACCCGGTCGGCGCACCTGTAACCATCCAGACTGTGAATGTTGTCATCATTGTTGCTGCGGCTGCTGGAGTGTTCTTCCTCCTTGTGGTCGTGTTTGTCTGCTGCTGCTGGAAGAGGAAAGCCAGTAAAGGTGAGACACTAAAATGGGCCACACATTTTGACAGTTCTATTTATCCTCAATTCCATTTTAGCAGCCGTGCCATGGAGCTAAATGGGTGATTACTTTCTGCTATCTGGGAAGCAAGCAATTGCACTGCTGGTGAATGGTGCTCATATAAACTCTCTGTCGCAAATAACAATGTGGCACTCCACCTGCCTCCTATGTTTTAATTGAAACCAAGAAGCGGTAGGTATCAGCGAGGAAGGCTTCCAGTCGTCATGTTTATCAGCAAAGATGCAATGTTTTACAGCTAGTATTCACGGAATTTCATTTTATTAGGGTGGAATTGTTAGTAATACTACTCATGAAAGAGTGCCATTGTCATGGTTTTAGTTTGGTTATTTTTGGCTAGAACACATGGCATGAGCAGTAAGCCGGCTGTGAGGCTCTCTTGATTATGAGAAGCATTCATGTCATGTGTCATATGTGATTGCTTTTCTTTTTGCTTCTGGTGACATTGCTTTTTGTTTAATGCATATAGCATGATTAATTTGTGTGGTTATTTTTGTTGCATTGCAGTTAACAAGAAGGATTACGAGTCTGAAGTTCAAAAGTAAGTTGACTTTGGCACTTTATATGCGCTTTTGTATAGCTAAATTTTAAAAATATTTTCAGGAAGTGTTCGTGTACTCCTTTCTGCTAGACATCACTTTTCATAGCCTTCTGGGGCACTCACAGACCCAGTGATGTGGTGTGGATACCTTCCGGTATTACCCATGGCACCGGATTGTTGGAGAAAGAATCTCCGAATTGTGATATTGACATAGTCCGTGCATTTGACCATCAATACCGTTTTCTATAAATTCTTTGATGTTCGTGCCACTGGACACATAAGGCTTTTACTGCACTTGTAACATGCCCAGCATTATTCGCTTGTTTTTTTTTTTTTTAATCTGTACTTCTCAGATTTTTGGTTTGCGTGATGCAGTGTGGTTGAGGAGGCTACTTTATGCAACTTAGCTGTTGCAAATGCATGCAATATGGGCTGTGGACGTGCCATTCTAGTTAAAGACATCTTGCTGAGCCCTTCCTCATGCATAACTGCCATGACCCAGATTGAGCTATTGGGTTCTTGGCTTATTCTCTAAGACGTAAGAGTAGGTACTTCGTGTCACTAAAAAAGTGCCCCAAGCAAAACCGCAGTTGAAGTTATTAGCCAAGTCACCTGGCGTCTTTCTGGAAAGGTTGCAGCCTGCTATGTTGAATCCTTCTCTGATCGAAAGCCGTTCTTACAAGTTGTTGCTTTTGTGTGTTGCAGTGCCAGGCCAAAGGTTATTAGCGGCCCTTATTACCATGAAGAAGTGAGCAAGGGACTGGACACAAATGTTGATGACATGAGCAAGCACACCATCTATGCTGGCAGCATTGGCAGCTCCCCTCACATGGCTAATGGGCATGCAGGAAGCCAGATGGCGTCCAATGGTGAGAGAGCAAATTTGCTGAAGGCTTCCTTTCATATGTCCTTTAATTGGCCATAAAGTGCATTCTCACATTTGCATGCAAAGTAATGGACATTTTCTCTCAGCACTCGGGGTGATTCAGATCGCCCACATCATTGTTCTTACAAAAAGTGAAATGTTTCTGATTTCCACATTTTCGATTTTATATCTATCTACCTTATTGCACTGTATTTTGTGAACACTTCTTTTATCATATGAAATGCCTTGTATAGTATGCGAGTCTTCATCTCTTTGCCATCTCCCTAGGTAACGGTTGCACCGCTCACTTTATCAGTTAATTATCACCTTAGCCTTTTCCAATGGCAGTGCCGTTTTGTGTGCCAAAAAAAAGTGCGAGTCTAAAGCATTGTTATTTATTTGGTCTGATACCGAATATTATTGGTTCCTACTAGTTGTGGAAGTCAGGCATGCTGGGATGTTACAGGACACAAAGCATGCTGACTTGACTATGTGTCTTGTGGTTGGAAGCGTAAGCACTACACACGCATCAGTTTCTGTTGTGCTGATACTGTGCTAAAGTAAAGCTTGTATTTCACCTGTTTTAAGAAAGAGAGCATCACATTTCCACCATAGGCATAGCCAGGCATTTTTATTGTGTGTGAGGAAAGCAGTGTTTGCTGAGATGTAACTAGGCCTTGGAGGTGGTGAGGCAGTGAGGAAAGTGTTGCCTGCAAGGACTTATCAACACAATGCTTCCTTTTGTGTTGCTAACACCCTGTTAACACCCATGCTAACACCCACTTGTGTTAGCTGTTGTAGTAGGATACAACTCAAGAAAGGAGCAGCAGATGTCCCTCAAAGGAGGCCCGCTAGTCAATGGCACTGACCTCTTCTCATGACGTCTTGAATAATCCTCTTGTATCTGCTAGTGTGACATCCTGGGGTGTGGGAGATGAAAGGGGAATAACCATGGCTTAATTGTATTATTTACAGTGTCATGAAAATCGGTCCATGACATTGGCTGAAGGGCCTCTCTTGAGGGGCGTCTGGTGCTTTGTTCTTGAGTTGTACCCAACTGTAGTATTTTATTCGCCACTGGGTACATTGGAGATCCGAATGAGAAGGAAAGGGAACTCAGGCAGCTTCAAATTGAGACAAGTCGCTCTCGAAGAGTCATCCATCATGCTCAGAAGCGTTCTTTCTATTGCAGGCATGCTTTATGGGTCTGCAGACATGTTGGACGGGGTGCACAGTGGCAGTGGCAGCGATGGTGCTGGTGACCTCTGGGTAAAAGGAGGCCAAGGAGAGATGTCCACCCCACCAGAGACTTCATATCAGCCCTATGATGCTCGCCTGCCGTCCGGGTACTACTACCCCGATGATTACCAGGGCCTCAATGAGGATGTCATGAACCTCAAGAACAGGGAACACCTGCGTGAGTTTACAAATCCTCATAAATTTCTTGCTTTGTAAGAACGGGCAATTATAAATGACTTTCTGCTGCAAGGAGCGTTCTTCACTAATGAACCACTGAAATCAGCAGATTAAGCATATGTGTTGCCTTTAGTCAGCCGTTTCTAAAAAAGGCCACTGCTTAAACGATAAACTGAATATACCCTGGAAAGTTTGCGCTGATTGCTGTGCACCAAGATTTGCAACCACCTTTTCTAGATTATCACCTGTTTTTTGGTTTTGTTTTGCAGACTCTCCATACTACGATGTCAGCGGCCTTCCAGACCCCTACGCCACCATGGGCGATGAAGACAAAAACCCACAGATCTCCCTGTCCTTCGACGAAAGCCTCGAATCTGGTTACTCCACTCCAAACTCCAGGAACCGACGCATTGTGAGGGAGATAATTGTGTGAGAGTCTGCGCTGCGCAAAGGACAGCCTCGTTGCGGCTGAGCATGTGCTGACACAGGAAGCATGCAGAATCAGTGGAGTGTGGTGGCTGATGCTCTGACTGACTCTGGACTTGATGTGCCTGGAAAACTACCCGGTCTGTGTGTGCGTGTGTGCGTGTGTGTGTGTGGCTGTGTGGCAAAAACTGCTGTCCAGCAGCAAGACTGCTTCAAGAGCCAAGGACTAGAGCCAACTGTGTCTAAAGGGCAGTCAAGAGACATTCATGCTCTCAGCACATCTGGAAAGCAGTGCGAAAGATGTTCTTCGTGCTTCAACATTTCCATGTGTGTGTCACCAGCCGTCAAGGAGACTCAAGTGCAAGAGCTATCAGCGATGTGTGACTTGCAAAGTTTTGGGCTATGATAGCAGTTCATGACGAAGTGCCCTGTGTGTCTCATCTCTTTCTTGTCTCGTCTCCACACTGTTTCTGCCATGTGCTGGGCTAGTTAGGTTTATTTTGATTTAGGGGGAGCCAGTTTGGATGATTAAGCCTGAGCAGTTTAGAGAGCAGCACAGGACACAAAAGCCCCCCATCCCCCCAAATGGAATCAGTAGTGTGTGGCGTGCTCAACCCACTCCCAATACTAGATTTGCAGTTGTTGAGTTTGAACGATGTGCCGTCTTTCCACCGTTGCAACTGTTTTTTGAGCGCAGGAGCACAGGAGGCGCACAAAGCACAGCTTGTCTGCAATACACTGGCTTGAATTCTCCCCGCGCCTTCTGCACTGCTTGTGTTTTTGCTCAAAGCGGATGTTATTTGTTCCTTTGGTAACTTTTGTTTTATTAAGTTTCTTGACTCGGAGTCACTTTGTGTTGTAATGCATTTAGAGTGCTGTATGTGCCCGCTTCAAAAGCGCTTTGGGCACACAAGTACAGGAGCACAGAGGACTCACTAGGACCAGCTTGTCTGCAATAACCTGGTGTTAATTCTTGCTGTGCCTTTGGTATTCCTTGTGTTTGTACTCAAAGTGCATGTTATTTGTGCCTTCCAGTGACTTTTGTTCTCCTAGTTTCCTGATTGTGAGTGTCGTGTTTTATATTTGCATTTATTTAGAGTGTTACATGTGCTGTTTCAAGTGTTCTTTGAGGGCGGGAGCACAGGAGGCATACAAGGCCAGGCTTGTCTGCAATAAAGTGGTGTTAATCCTCCCTGCGCCTTCAGTGCTCCTTGCGTTTGCGCTCAAAGAGTGTGTTATTTGTGCTTTCCAGCTACTTCTGTTTTCCTTTCTGAGCAACTTTTTTTTTTATGATTACATTTAGGGCGTCGTGTTAATGGAGATATGCGACAGTGCTTTTTGTGCACATTTTTTTGGGGGCCAAACGTTGATTGCTCTACATTTTTGCCAGCTTGTGCACAGTGTTCTTTGCTATTCAAAGGCCAATGCTGAAGGCTGAAAGGCTCTCAATGTATGCACCATTGGCATGAGTGTAAAACTTGTGAGCAGTTCGACTTGTGAGATTTTTAATAAGTTCAAGGCAATCACTCAAAGGCATAATTTACGAGACATCACGTTGCTTCCAGCGATCATCATCATTCTACAGTTTATTTGGTCATGAATTGATGAAACAGAAGGTTTTTAATTTTTTTTGCTGTGAAGAAAAATATTCGTCAAGGCCGCTACCTTGTTTTGCTTGCTCAAAAAATCACCATTTGAGGGATTGCTAGAGCTATCATTAAGCTTTTAATTAGTTGCTGCTCACCTTTTGTCCGAAGTTGGAACACTAGTGTTCACCATGTTCATTTCCTTGTTTGCTAAGCAGCTGTAGTTAAAGCTTGTGGTTTGTTTATTTGATTTATCATCATTATTAAGCTAACTGGCCTTGAACATTGCGTTTTAATACTCGTGCTTTTCATGGTGTGACATAATGTTAGACTGCACATTCATTTTGCAAGTAACAAAATCGTAGAGGTGCATTGTACAGGATGGGCTTTCATTTGTTGTCATACTCATAAGTAATTCATTCTCTATGCAGAGAGGCTCCCCAGTTGATAAAACAGGTGGTGCAAACAGTAAAATTGCCAACCACTACAGATTGGTTTTATCCAGCGGTGTATTTTCTTTTTACCAATTTCGGCACTAACTCTACTGACCTTTTCAGCCACTTAGGTCTAGCTTTTGAATAAACTTGAGAGCGCTGATGGCTCCGGCAGAACCTTGCATGTACAGATGCCCGTAGAAGTTTTTGGAATGCAAAAGGCACAGAAAGGTACATTTTGCCTCTGCTTGGAGGCACAGCCTGGCATTAAAGGGTGCAGTGTGCAGATATTGCACAAGGAATTCAGAACTCCCCTTTCGTTTTGTGGCTGTATACATAGACATCCAAGAAATTGAGTTTTTCGTGCCTTTCGTGCTCTGGAACCCTCTGTGGGCATTTGCACATAGTTTCTTCTCATGTGTTAAAGGTAAAGAAAAGATTTATTGCAGATAATTATGGCAAGACTGTAGCAGAAAGATCTCAAAGTGCACATTCTTGTCAATGCACAAGGTTCTAAATGGACTCCCTTGAGCTACCAGTCTTGCCTGCTGAGAGTCGCATTATATTCTTTGTGTAGAGATGTCAGTGTTGCCACGAAGGCTTCTGAGATACAGAAGCTCTTGCCATTATAAAAGTGTGCTTTACCATTTTGTTTCGTGCTGCCTTCATATAATTTATCAGCCCCTTGGAACTTTTGTAGAAAATATATGATAGGATTGCAGACTACTTAAACTTCAATTACAAGCACTTTAGGATCTAACCTGCTAAAGCCCATACAGTCTTAATACATAATATGACTGCCCTATTTCATGGAAAACTTTTTATGCCTCCGAAGCTTTGCACACACCAGGAAGTTCTGGCTAAGCACAGCAGAGTTATCCTCTGTCCTTCTTGCTATATTAAGGATGTTGTCCTCACTCAGATTGCAATCTACACTGTGTTCATCCATTTTTGTTTCTTTTGAATGGTTTGTAATCATGTTGAGTCACCTAGGTACTACTGGTCATAATTTGGGCAGCACCAAGGCAGCACTGACAGTATGCTCAGGAGAAGGCTTCACCTTCAAGCGTCTTGTGTTCCCAGTGTAGCCTGCTGGGTGTTGTGGTACTCACTGAAATTCAGTACACAGAGTCAAAGCGCATGCTTATGCTTTGTACTCTAGCGCTGTTGTAACATTGTGATGGTCTTCCTTCTGCTGCTGTTAGGTTCCTTGGTAATGTTCAAATCCTTGTCAGATGTACGCCATTACAGCACTAGCCTGGCTAGTGCATTTATTACTGTTTTTCCCCCCTCTACCTTTGTACATATAAGGACTCATTTATGTTCTTTGACAAGCTCATGGGAGTGTGTTGCTGATTTTACTTGTTGGATATCTAGAGTTTTGAAACTTGATGTGCACTTCTTATATTCACATGTGTACAAGGCACAAAATGGGTGCAGAAAAACATCATTGGAAAAATGCTGCAGGACCAGTGAATGACTGAAATGGATCTACAGACTGCTACCCTGATCATGGATTGTTCTAAGTGACCAAATAATACCAGCCTAAAAATTTTTGTTCACAAAGTCGGGAGCAAGTATCAATGTGCATGTAATGTTTATTATGCGACAAATGCTATGTTGCCCATAGAAATCACCTTTTAACTGCAGTCACAAAAACTCCAAATTCTGATTATTTGTACGGGAATAAAGTGCCACACACTGCCATACTTGGTGGAAATGAATGATACCGACAGAAAAAAGTTTATTTAAATATGTCACTCTGAATGAACTACTGGAGTTGCCCTTTAACCTGCAAATCTTGCCTTGTGTTGAAAGACACAAACCAGCGCAGTCGGTATTAAAGTGCCTTTGTTCCTTGCAGCTGTTGTGATGTTCCCTCAGCGTTATGTATTTTCACTGTAAATAAACATGCCATGCTTTGTGAAACCCAACATGGCTGGTGTCATACAATTGCACTGAGAGTGTGGGTGCATACATCTCAGGCCCTGAGAACATGAATCATCAACATTGGCTCAGCCTTGACCACTCTGCATGAGTCTGGCTCTACCAGTGGTATCCACAGCATGGTGCAGTAATTCTCAACAAGCTGTCAGTTTTTTTTTTTCTTTTTTCTTCATATGTGCCGTACAAGACTTAGAGAATTCAGACCTGAAGCTAAGTATTTGCTGTGATATCGCTTGCCTACCTTCACTTGAAGATTACTGCACTCTTTAACAACAGACACTAAAACAGAAGTGAAATGTTATAACCTCGTCTTCATCCTCCCCTCAGACCGCACTTGGCTTGGCCAACGCTACTCGGGAGAGTGCAGATAGATAGTACCGATGAGTGCAGTTAGTCCACCGCTAGTGCAGATGCTATTGGAGAAGTGTGGATATAATGGGAACGCAGCAAAACATATATTGCTGCAAGTTAGGAGGAGCGAGCTAAGTGCAGAAAAACGAGAGTAAGGTACTGATCGGATCTTGAATATAGCACCCCATACAACAAGCGTGAGGGAACCTGGCAACATCAGTATTCATAGCATTGGGATGTGTACTTTTTCCTTCTCCACAGAGAGCACTCTTTGACCATCAGTTATCGGCCCCTTGTGTTTGTTACATTACAGTGCATTAAAGTGTATTGAATTACGTTTGCCAATACACTGCGCGAAAAAGTGACACTTCAAATAGTGGACCGGTGCCACGCCAGCCGCCCGCACCGGTGCATCCACAGCTTTCTTTTCAGCAGGCTGTTCAATGGAATCTCGTTAATTCGAATTAGCTGAATCCGAACTTCCAAACTTATCAGAACTTATGCTTTGGGCTTGTTGCCATCTAGGTTTCCTTTAAGTTGAATTCCGCATAATCCAAACATTCAAGCTCGATCCCATCGAATCGGAATAATCGAGATTTGTCTGTTTCCTTTCACACTCTGTGGTTTCATTTCACCTTTCCACAGACCTCGGAGATACCATTTTTTTTTAGCTGTGGGCACAGCTATTTTGCAGGTGTTTGCAGGTGGACACCGCGTCACATCGTTTTGTGACTGACGCACAGGTGGAAGTTGATGACGATGACATGCAATTCACATTGGGACAGTGTGTGGCAGTTTAAGGGCGCGTTCACACTTGTCCAAAAATCCGGTGAGCGAAGCGGATCCGCTCGCCGCAAAAACTAGGACCTTTTTCTCATCTGTTGACGCCCGGGCGAGGCGGAACCGCCGCGCCGCTGCTGTTTCTCGCTTTTGCACACCATGTCGCCGCCCAAGGCGTACACAGATACAGTAAGAAAATAGCATAAAATTATGCTATCTACGTACTATAACCGTATGCATGCTTATGTACGCTGAACGCAGGCGCATTCCCACTTTTAGTTCAGCGTATATGCTAGCAGGGGTGCAAAAATAAACTCATCCTATAGTGGCGCTATCTGGTTGTCAGGACGGGAACCATTACTGTAAACAAACCGACTCTCCTATTAAGCCTAGAAGTGGCAGCATCGTCACTCTAAACAAAAAAAAAATACAGCATATTTATCACTTATACGTTTTCTAGGCGAAGTGAGACGAAACGAAAGACCGGTGCCCCATTTATGGCCAGTGAATGCACTGAAAAAGGCAGCTACAACGAGAATTCAGTTCGAAGTTAGGGGTCCGGCTTCGAAGGGCGCCGCCATGTGTGTAGCCGCGCGGCGGAAATCGTTTTTTTTCTCCTCCATGGTCTGGACCGATCGACCTCACCACACCGCTTTCCGCACCGGTCGGCGTCAAAAGCGGCCTAATCCGCTTCGCTCGCCGGATTTTTGGGCAAGTGTGAACAGGCCTTAACACGAGGCGCGCGATCGGGTTTGGCTATTTTCATGCAATAAAGAAAAAGGGCTGAGGCTTAACTTTGTTAAGCCTGGAGAATGCGAAGCATCATCGTGTCGCGTAATTTGGAGGCGCACAACCACAGCGACGGCGCGAGGTGGGCCCCCGTTTCTCCACTGTCGTGACGTCATCGTGTCACGTGGTGTGACGTCATGTATCAGGTGATTTGGAGGCGCACAACCATAGCAACGGCGCGAGGTGGGCCCCCGTTTTTCTACTGTCGTGACGTCATCGTGTCACGTGGTGTAACGTCATGTATCACGTGATTTGGAGGCGCATAACCACGGTGAAGGGCTGAAGTGGTAGCTAAAGTAGTATGCTTCGCATAAAAAGCCTACATGTGTGGGTGGTAGAGTTACTGTATATGCTACCAAAGGTCTAGTGGGTGGTAAAGCCCCTCAATGAAATAAAAGTAACGACATATCCTCCCTATTATGCCGGTGCTCCTTCTCTCGGCTCCTCCCGGGTGCCGACGGTGGCGGCACCTAAGCGGGGGGAAGCTGGCAGACGCTCCCAACGCTCTCCCTTTGGCGCGCTGTAGACCGCGCGTGCGTTTTCTGCCTTGGATTCGCTCAAAATGAGATCATGACATAGGAGATTAACAAATTAGTTACTCCGATAACTGACCCGAGCAGCTGTGCACTCCTTTATCGAAAGTTTTGTACTGCGATCGATTTGATTGCGGGCTACGGTGCAGCCTAGAATATCCTGAGAGTGTTGTTTCCCAGCGCTCTTGCTTTGGCATGCGATGGACCGCGCGCCCGTATCAATTGTTTGCATTTTCCGCCTTCGATTCAGCCGCAATGAGATCGTGGCACGGGAGATTAAAAAAATACAGTTAACAAAACAACTGCCCCGACCCAAGTTGCGCTGCTTTATCAGAACTTTTTGTACTGCGATCTCTTTGATTGCGGTGCACACGGTATAGGCACCCTGCACCCGCCAGGCACCGCCACCGTCGAGGCTGCGTTCAGCTCCCCCGCGCGGCCAGAAGGCTCGCCCCGCGACTATGAAGGGATGGCGTCTGCTAGCGGCTGCCGCTGTTCGTAGAGGCGGGATTTCGACCTATTCATTCATGAGGCTGAAAAATTCTTTCGAGGAGCGAACGTCAGGAAAGGAACGAAGCTTTTTGAAGCAGGCCATGTACACACTGTGAAAGAGGTGGTGTCGTGCGACGGGAGCGAAGTAGCAGCCCGGTGCATTGCACAGACTAGGATCACTGCGCCACCGAAAACGATCAAATTAACGCTGATAAATATTTCTATCCAATGTCTGTCAGCGCTGCACTCTCACTCAATTTTTTTTTTATGTAGCTATCTTCCAGCAGACAGCTTGTAGCCGCGAGCTGCAGTTGCAAGGCAGGCGAATGTAAACACGCTGCTGCCGTTACCGTGTTCTTGGAGCGGTGTGAAACGCTCTCCAAAACGAGCCACCCTCAGGCCTGGAGTGTTCCTGCATTTAGAAAGGCTTACCCTGAACTTTCAAAGACGGCCAGTCGGCATAATATTGAAGGTAATTAGAAAACTCCCGTTTCTGAGCGAACGGCGCAAACCTGACTTCAAAACATTCTCGTTCGCCGCACCTTCGGTGTCCGATGTGGAACACCCTGTCCAAACTACGCCTTGAAATGATGTGCCCATTGCATAATCTGCCACTCATATTTTTGCCTTTTTCAGCAACTGCCAGGCCATTATCGCTACAAAATGTGCGTCAGTATTTTGCTGATATGAGATGTCCAATGAACGAGCTTTTGCAAGCAGAAGAGAATGCAAGCGGCGGCGAAGCGCCTGTGCGCACTGAAACTCCTGCGGAACACATCCGCTGCATGTGTTCTTCCTAAAGATGCTTGTCGGCGCTGTACTTTTGGGACAGCCTATTTACGTCCTTTAGCTCCGAATAAATTTGGCAAATGTCACACTGAAGAGGCGCCGAAGCACACAAGTAAAATATAAATTGTGGGGCATCCCGGAGCGACTCATAGGCTACGAGGGACGACAAGTGGAGGTCTCCAGAAAAATTCAGGGGGCACTTTGGCTCTCTAAAGTGCTGCAAGGCGAAAGCCTCTCCTTGCGCACTGGTTTGCATTGATTTCTTTTTCTTTTTTAAAACTTCTTTTATTTCCTTTTCTTTTTTTTTCTTTTTTTGTTGTTTTCTTTTTAATTTTTCCGTCAGGGAAGGGAGGAAGATGGGAGGGAACGAATACACCGTATTCTCTAGACGCGCCTTCGTTCATTCCTACTCGGTTTTATTTATTTTACTTGCAGCATCATTATACCATCCTTTTAATTGGTTGCATGTTACTAGCCAAAGTACAATTGGCCCTGTTTGAAATTCGCGCTCTGTGACGTACAATCAGGGACAAAAGTCTCCGGATCACGTGTTCCTCAAACGAATCTTATAGCTCTACTATCAGACAGCAGCTGGAGACTGCACTTGTGGAGATGACAGAACAAAAATTTAACTTTTACCTCCACAAGTGTGGTCTCCAGCCGCCGACTAATAGCAGAGCTATCGGCTTCGTTTGAGGAACACGTGGTCCGGAGACTTTTGTCCCCGACTGTACAATGTCAGCGTGTGTTGAAGAACCCCACTTTGTCTAAATTAATGTCGATACCTTTACTACGACATCCCTCACAGCCCAGTTGTCGTTTCGGGAAGTTGTAACTCCACAATTTATAATTTACTTTTGTGCCTCTTCAGTCAGACGTTTGCAATTTATTCTAGCCTAACGGGCTCAAATAGTGCTGAAAGAAGTAGCACGGCTATGGGCCTTCTGCAGGCTGACCAAGCTGGAGGAGTGTGCGCATGCCTTCAGGAAATGACGCATCATATATAATTTCTACGCAAGATATCAGCAGACAGATTGAATGTTTGGCCGCTAATATTGCATAACCGTGCAATCTACGTATACTTTATTTACGTTCATTATTACAGCGCAAAGACGGCACAGAACAAGAAGGGGACACAACAGCGCAGTTATGTCCCCTTCTTGTTCTGTGCCGTCTTTGCGCTGTAATAATGTATGTAGGTAACCAACGCGCCCAAAATGTTGTATTATGTTATTTACGTATCTACGTTAGGTATAGCATTAAGACATGTAAACGATGGTTTAGTAAGATTTCCGCTCAAACGGCACTACTGTTTTTGCTGAAGCTAACTCTAAAGAGAGGCTGTATGTTTGCAAAAAAAAAAAAAAGATTCTCCGCATGATACAATAAAAAGAAAAACAAACATTGCCGCGCAGATCGAACGAGGTTTATTCGCTACGATGAATGTAAAGATCAGCATGACAGGAGCTCGACTGCGCAACATTGTCTCGTTGGCAAGCGTCAGCCTTACCAGTGAGGTTCTGCGCATGCGCAGCGCAATCCGGACAGCAGTGGTCATGTCAGTGATGAACGGCATGCACCACCTTTTCAACGAGAATGCTTGATAACACAAGGATTGAAAAACACTCTTTCCACGCTGAAAATCGTGGCATATGTGACCTACGAAGGAAAGAGCGGTGCCGCGCTTGTGTTCACGTGGTGGGCGCAGGGGGCACTATCATCTCGGATTATCATTTTCAGTGGTGTGCCAATATTGATAGTGCTTGGTGTCGTCGTAAGTGCTCCACACCGTGCTCCCCACGCCAGCGGTGATTTTACCCAGTGCTCGACCTCGGAACCTGCTCATCTTCGCGTCTACGCAGTGCCTCTCAAACGGTGAGCCCTTTTTAGGCCTCGCCTGGCGTACTCTCCATGACTGCACGGGGCTCAGCTCCTGTGCTCAAGATGCGACCTACGCCCAGCCGCTCATCTTCAGCCATCGCCTTGGCTCGTCACGAGCAATGCCGACGACCAAACCGGCCGTCGCGGTGGCTTAGAGGTTATGGAACTCGGCTGCTCACCCGAAAGACGCGGGTTCGATCCCGGCCGCGGCGGTTGAATTTCTTTGGAGGGGAAATTCTAGAGGGCCGTGTACTGTGCGATGTCAGTGCACGTTAAAGAACCCCAGGTGGTCGAAATTCCCGGAGACCTTCACTACGGCGTCTCTCATATATCCTGAGTCGCTTTTTGACGTCAAACCCCATAAACCAACCAACCATAAGACGACCCGCACACTAGCATGCATTTGCGCCACAAACCAAAATCCTGAAAATCATGAAAAGCACAATTCTTCTAGCCGTGTGCCCCTGCACAATCTCGGTCAAAGTGTCCAATTAGCAGAGTATTGATCAGAAAGTCAAGACACCTACATGAAGTCTCGACCCCGTCAAAAGAAGAAAAAAAAGTGGCAGTGGACGCATACCGTGATCGATGGCTTCCAAGCTACTGGCTGTTCAAAACTGCATCCATTTAAAACTCACGACGCTGAACACCATAAAGATGCGAACGATGCTACACGCGTTTCCCGATCTCACTGAAGATCTCATCCTCGCCATGTTCTATATACCGAACCCTATACGGCTTTAACTGCCAGACCATCGAAGGGCCCACCACCCTTCCTCAAAATGCTGTCGGCTGTTCCGTATTCCGATTGTGCCAGTCTCGTCCAAGGAGCCTGCAGTGCTCACAATGCTCCAACCTCGAAAATCCACCTCTCGTGTGACCTAGCAGCGACGCCCATCTCCCTTTTCCCCATCCTCCGGCGTTCGCCATGGCTGTGAAGGCCATTGCCCTGATTCAGCTGGAGAACACCCGGCGACGGATCACTCCTGTCCTAAGCGCCTCAAAGAGACGAAGAGCCCAAAGGTAACTTCTTGAACCGCTATTCACTGGTACGCTCCCTGCCGAGACAGCAGTCACATGACCCGCTTTATCCCGTGACAACGTTCATCCCCCTGCCCTCTGCGTGAGACAGTGAGAGCTCTTTAATGAAAAAGGGAGATTTTAGCCAGCGTGAATATTAGCTGACATGCTACTCTGCGTAAGAGAAGGAATAGGGGAGCAAAGAAGGAAGAAGGGTGCTAGAAAAGAGTGCTGTCCTGCATGCAGCTACAAGCCGCAGCAGAAAACGTATTTCTGTCCTCCAGTAACCAGGATTCGCAGTAGCAGCCACTTCCGGACGCCAAACACACGAATGCCTCCACTGACTCCTCCCATGCAGGTCACCCGTACACCAATGCACTTCTGGTAACACGAACCCCCCCCCCCCCCCCCCCAATCGTCAAGGAGCTACTCTCTTCAGTGCAGTGCAACAGGTGTACTCTTCGCCTCGCCGCGGTGGCTAAGTGGTTATGGCACTCGGCATGCAGGCCCGAAAGACGCGGGTTCGATCCCGGCCGCAGCGGTCGAATTTCGATGGAGGCGAAATTCTAGAGGCGCCTGTACTGTGCGATGTCAGTGCACGTTAAAGAACCTCAGATGGTCGAAATTTCCGGAGCCCTTCACTATGGTGTCTCTCATAGCCTGAGTTGCTTTGGGACGTTAAACCGCAATAAACCAATCTTCACCAGCCCCCAACCGCATGCCCTTCTACTACCCCCCCCCCCCTTTTCCCCCCCTTCAACATATACAGGCCGTCATACCACATGAAGCGACATAGAGAATGCTTGGTTTGGTTTAATGGGGTTTAACGTCCCGAAGCAACTCAGGCTATGAGGGGCGCCGTAGTGAAGGGCTCTGGAAATTTCGACCACCTGGGGTTCTTTAACGTGCACTGACACCGCACGTTAAAGAACCCCAGGTAATCGAAATTTCCGGAGCCTGCATGAGAAAAAAATACCTTGATCTGTAGATCATTTGAAAGGGACTTACTGATAGCCATAAGGACTTTTTGGGGAAAAAAAAGGGCACATTGCCGCGAAGCAATTGCTATGTTTGTGTTTGTTTTGTTAATCGGCGCCGGCACGCGGCGCTTCACTTTGCAACGCGAGACTCGATCGAATCGCTGTGGAGCGATCGCGACTGCTTTGTCAGTTCGATCCTATATTTGGCCCGTCTGCGATGTTTTAGCAGCGTTATCGGAGAGTGCGCGATTATCTGTATTGGTAGTATGGCAGAGAGCGGTGGTCACTCTGATCACAACAGGCGAGTGCACTTCATGCTTTCGCCGCTACCGAGTTTTGCAATAGGTTGCAATATATCCGTATACCCCAGGTTAATTCCAGTTAGATGTATGCACGGAGCTGAAACCTGGAGGGTGAAAAAAAAATGCTTGAAATTTAACTATGCATGCCAGTGATCCATGAAAATAAGTTAAGGGTGTTGTTGAGAGATATGAAGAGGGCAGAAAAAGCAAAATTGATGGTACCCCTGATGCAATCAAAAATTAGGAGTCACTTTGGCGACTAAAGTGGTGCAAGGCGAAAGCCTGAGTACAGCATTCTGCCACGAATGTGGTTGTGAATGATGATTCAAGTGCTGCCAGCGAATGACGCGTCCATTGGCTGTCTGCGTGTGTTACTGATGTGTGGTTAACATGTTAAGCTTCGCCTGTAAGAGTGGAACGCGACAGCGTCTTGCAACGCTGCCAGGGAGTCCACAGAACGCCATCGCCAATTCGGCTGTACGCCTTGCTGGACGGTAAATTTATTTTTTGAGGAAAGGAAATGTATCTCTCTCGCATATCTGGGTGGACACCTGCACCTCGCCGTAAGGGAAAGAGGGAAGATGGGAGTGAACGAAGACGCCGTATTAGCTAGACGCGCCTTTGTTCATTCCAAAACCATTCAGCTGGCATTACGGAGTGGCTAGCGTGCTCGTATCGCACTCCGGAGACCCTGGTTCGATTCCCCAACTCGACCAATTTCGTTCTCGGTTTTATTGATTTATGCGGTCTAACTAGAAAGGTTAATTAGGCTATTTCATATTTATGTTATTGTATTTCTATCCATCTTGTTCTGTCATTCACCTGTCAAATGTTGGAACTGTCTAGGATGTTCGACACAACGTATATGAAACGAGCAACGTCGAACTGAGTGGGGAAGTGCGTGGTGGTGGAGCGAACGCGGCTTCGTACTTATCTGTTTTTTCAGCAGCGTCTCCTTCCGCGGACGCTGTTGTCGCTGCGACGCGCGTCCTTCTTTTCTTTTCCTCTTTCTTCTGACCTCTTCGTTCTCCTCTATCTTAATTAGGCTACTTGATTAATTAAGCAATTAACTAAACTCAGTCCCACTTACTTGGAGTATCACTGTACGATCCCTTTGATTGGTTGCATGGTTACTAGCCAAAGTACAATTGGCCCCATTTGAAATTCGCGCACTGTGACGTCACGAGCATTTCGACCAATTGAAAAGCGTGACATTTTCTGTCGACAACTCCTGCTTACAACGACGAGGCATTAAAGGCTTCCGCCTTAAAACCGGGACATGTGCGTTGCGGAGGATAAGCATGACGTTGGCGGGTGCAATAGAGGGGGTTGGCTAGGAAGTCTTCTGCATAGAAATGCGTGACTCCCGTAGAAAAGTTAGCTGGGAGGTGACAACGTAAATGTGACGAGAACATGAGTCTACAAGGCAGGCTCGGCGTCACGTCTGTAAGCAGATTTACGACAAAACAGGAAGGCGCTTTGCTAGCTGCTGCAGTGGTCAGTATGAATCGATAAGAAGCGCGATAGTTACGGCAACCACAAAATGCTCAAACCGGCTGGTGCCAGTGGGCACAGAAGTGACAACAGGAAACTGGCAAAAACACAGCTGCTATAGGGTACGTTTAATAAGCACAATAAAACAAGGGTGAACTCGTGGAACAACGGATGGAATGTTTTTGAGACCCAGCCTGAAGATGCTGACAGGTCGAACATAGACTTTCGGCGATGAGCTGAATTCCGCTGCAGACCGTCTGCTATAGTACTGCCCCGCCGCATGTTGTTCATGGTGACAGTCCGATGACCACAGCAGGCGCCCACATTACACTAATGGTGCAGCTAAACCACATGCTTCCACGTTAGCACAAGGCTCGTCGGGATGTACGGAGGATCGGGAATAAGTTACACGATTCTTGCTGTCGCGTCGAGCCACGCACATACAGGCAACGTAGGCCAGCACCCGGTAGGCACATTGGCAGGACGCAGGGTAGCCGAGCGTCTTGAACTACGCGAGGCTGTCAGGCAGGGGCCAGGAGTCATCTCGGAAGAAGCCACACCAAGGGCACCCTGGGCCGGCCGTACACACGAAGGAGCACATGCAGGTGGCGTAAGGGAGCGCCAAAGTGTGCAGGTCTGCAAAGGTGAAATAGGAGGTGTAACAAAAAGTCGCCAGCACGGAAATGGTGCATTCACATACAGGCAACGTACGGCCAGCACCCTGCACCCGGTAGGCACAGCGCTTGTGGCAGGACGCAGGGTAGCCGAGCGTCTGGTTGGTTGGTTTATGGGGTTTAACGTCCCAAAGCGACTAAGGCTATGAGAGACGCCGTAGTGGAGGGCACCGGAAATTTCGACCACCTGGGGTTCTTTAACGTGCACTGACATCGCACAGTACACGGGCCTCGAATTTCTCCTCCAAAGAAATTCAGCCGCCGCGGCCGGGATCGAACCCGCGTCTTTCGGGCCAGCAGCCGAGCACCATAGCCACTGAGCCACCGCGGCGGCAAAGTAGCCGAGCGTCTTGAACTACGCGAGGGTATCAGGCAGGGGCCAGGTGTCATCTCAGAAGAAGCCACACCAAGGGCACCGTGGGCCGGTCGTACACACGAAGGAACACACGCAGGTGGCGTAAGGGAGAGCCAAAGTGTTCAGGTCTGCAAAGGTGAAATAGGAGGTGTAACAAAAAGTCGCCAGCACGAAAATGGTGCATTCACATAGAGGCAACGTACAGCCAGCACCCTGCACCCGGTAGGCACAGCGCTTGTGGCAGGACGCAGGGTAGCCGAGCGTCTTGAACTACGCGAGGCTGTCAGGCAGGGGCCAGGCGTCATCTCGGAAGAAGCCACACCAAGGGCACCATGGGCCGGTCGTACGCGCGAAGGAGCACACGCAGGTGGCGTAAGGGAGAGCCAAAGTGTGCAGGTCTGCAAAGGTGAAATAGGAGGTGTAACAAACTAGTATGCAACGGAAACACGCCATGCCGCAGTCCGCAGGCAGTGTCGGTTCGTCGTAGTTGGTGGACGAGGCTGGCGAGAATTTCAGAGTGCCGCGTACGGAATGAACCACACTGCCCCACAAGAGCACTTGTGCGCCCGGGCGTTCCTTGTCGTGGAGGGCCCTTGGCGTTCGGAACTGGTTATTGTTCCGTGACGCAAATGACATCGGGCTCACTGAACTCCTTGAAAGTGCGAGAAATGCGGAATAAATGGTCGTTCCCTCACTGGCTCATCATCTACAGCTGAACTGCCTCACGTTAGGTTAGCAAATCTATAGCGCATCGCAAATCCTAGCCCACTGCGCTTCGGTTACTTAATGAAAACCCTGTCGATGCTCCATGAAAAGACGTCACGGTGTGTGTTATCAATTATACACGCCAGTAGCCAATGCTGCTGCGCAGAAACGTGAGTGAACGTTTACTTACAGCCGTGTTCAGTCTGGATACGTGTCGCCTTCGCCCCTCTAGCTCTGGATGCTGAAGGCCTGGCCTAAAGACAATCTCCTTGGCAGTCTTCAGAGACGATATCCGCAAGTCTGCAGATGCGAGAAATGCTGCACAACTAACACGCAAACATGGAAATGGTACACTCACGTTGACGCAACATTTCACCAGCATCCAGTACCGGTAGGCACAGCTCTTGAGGTGGCAAGCGGGAGTGCCAGCGCAGGACAGAGGCGAAGTGCACGACAGTATAGTATTGCACGACGAACAGCTGTCACAGATGCCCAGATATCAGCTCGAACGCCGCTGTCCTTCCTGACATGAGAATCTTTGGCTGGCGCGGCAGAAAGCTGGAGTAAGCATATTCAAGAAAAAAGAAAAATTAATGTAGTGATGAGGAAGCGTGGATTTGTACTCACCGCAGCACCGGAGCGGAACACGGTACGAGCTACGACGAGCGCGGCGGTTCTTCGCAGAAGCCGGGGAGCAGCGAAAGGTACCGAAAGTTACTGAGCTATATATAGAGAGGGAACGAAAGCTGACCGCCAACCTTGGCTGCAGCGGAAACATGACGTGCCGCAGACCGCAGGCAGCGTCCGTTCTTCGGGGTTGCTGGATGAGGCTGGCGAGAATTTCCGAGTGCCGTGTACGCGTCCACGAACCACATGTCGCTCAAGAGCACTGAACACCCGGGCGTTCCTTGACACGACATAGTGGCCGGGCCGTAGTGGCATTCGGAACAGGTTATTGTTCCGTGACGCAAACGGCAGCAGGCTCACTCAGCTAAACCTCCTGAGACAGCGAGCAAAGCGGAGCCTGTATACGTCGTTCCCTCGCTGGCTCAAAAGCTGACCTGCGTGATGTTCGCTAGGCCTAAATGAGCATACAAGCCGCGAACGCTAGCCCGTCTCGCTTCCGTCACGGAACCAAAAACCCGATGACGACGGTCAATGAAACCTCTCCACGGCACGTGTTATTAATTACAAGCTGTTAGCCAATTGTGCTGTTAAAAATGTGTGCGAATGTTTACTCCTACTACTGCCAACTTTACGAGCGGTTTCATGGACACAAGTCGCCCCCGCCGCAAGGCTGCAGCCCCGCTCCTACCTTGGACGCCGAAGGCCTGGCTGGGAGAAAATTTTCGAAGCATTCCCCCGGCGTAACGAACCCCGAGTCGTCGCCCGGTAATAATGAAGACGACGGCAACCCACTGTCGACAGGCACTAAGTCTGGTCTTGGTCAGCAAAGCAATACTACTAATACGGCGCAAAAACTGCATCCCACCCGCAGCCAATGGCGGCAACACAAGACACGCAAAACGATTGCCACCGCTTTGAGTTCCTCAAAACAGCCACTTGCGCATGCGCTATTTATTATCGCCAGGGACGCACTGCGTATTTTGTGGCAGAAACGCTGTGGCAGAAAGGCAGCGCTGGCCGACGCCGACGTCCAGCGCTGCGTTTCTGCGACGCCGACGGCCAACACAATGAACGCCGACGGCCATAGGCCGTAGGCCGTCGGCGTTCATTGTGTTGATTGACGTTGGCGTTTACAACGTTTTACACACTCATGATTTCAAGGAAAGCAAGCGCGCATAACTGGCTCCCCGGGTCCCGGTTCAGTGGACGCCTGAATCGCGCTAATAGGTACAGTCTTTGCCAAAAATTAAGGGGGCACTTTGGCTCTCTAAAGTGCTGCAAGGCGAAAGCATTTCCTGGCCACTGTTTGTTTTTATTTACTTTTTATTTTTCATATTTTGTTTTTATTTATTTTGGTTCCTTTTCTTAAATTTATTATTTTTTATTTTTATTTTCACATCTTATTTTTATTTTGTTTTTATTTTTGTTTATTTTCATATTTTCATTTTATTTTCCTTTTCTTGACTTTACTTCTTTTATTTTATGTATGAAGCCCATGCATTCAGTAGATGAGCCTTTATTCATGCTGGAACCTTGAGCCTTTTAAGCAGTGACGCCGAAAGGCGGACGAATCTGCCGACGCGTTTGTCGACACTCCTGACGACGCGTCTAGTGACACGGCTGCCGACGCGTCTGCTAACGACAGTATGAGGCATTAAAGGCTTTCGCCTTAAAAGCAAGCCGCCTATAGTCGGATACAACTTAAGAACGAAGCGGCTTTTCCCCGTCAAAGAACCCCCTTCCATCCAATGGGGTCGGCCGATTCTCATGACCCTGGTAGCGTGACAATGCAGGGAGTGGCAGATGAAAGGGGATAGTCCCCTCTGTCCATAGTCGGGGATGGACCCGTCTCTCCATTGTGGCACCGCTCCCTGCATTGTCACCTAGCAGGGTCATGAGAATCGGCCGATGCCATTGGATGGAAGGGGGTTCTTTGGCGGGGAAAAGCCGCTTCGTTCTTAAAGGGGTAGAGACATCAAATTCCAAGGTTGTACAAAAGACTGCCATACGTTTCCTTTGTATGTGAGGACCATAAAAGCGAAGTATTAAGTTTAAGGGAGGTCTAGAACATATTTTAATTTAATTTTAAAGTTTGTGAAAATGCTCACTCTTGAAGTCTGAGCCATCGCTAGTGCATCAATGTGACGTAGGAACAGAGAAGAAAACACAAGCAAGTATTGCCTACGTCATTGCACAGTTTTCTGACGTACGGGACCAAGTTTTGTGGTTTCGCAGCCTAGCAACCTTGGTTACGAGTGCTCACGAGTCTCTTTTTTTTCTGCACGCTCGCGAGTGCGACGGTGCTTTACGCCCGGCGTTGCCGCAGGCGATGTCGTTGCCGAAAGATCCACTTTTGCACAGGCATATTGCCGGTGCCCTAATCTAGGAAGCATTCTTTGGTATCATGGATGTTATGTATTTTCTTGTGCGAACGTGAAGTACGCCGACCATGCCGGCCGGCCGGCCAGCCTGGATCCCGTCTGCCGGCGTCATAAAAACGAGCTAAAGTGTGTTCTTGACGTAAATAATAAACCCTGGGATAAGAAATGTGAAATATGTGCCATTTTTGAGGATCGCTGACCAATACTGAGCTGCTGGCAAAGGTAACGACTGTGATACGAGCAAACTTCTTACTACAACCGCCTCGCAGCTGCCGCTGGCCCGGTTGCGCTCGCTTCGCTGCTGAAGGCGTCGCGGAGATTTACCATACTATTATGTTATTGTGAGATGATGCTGTTGACATTAAAGCGATGTGTAGAGTAGTCCTTTTATGATAGCGCAGGCGACTTCCGAAGCGCCGGCCGCTGCGGTTTCAATGCGAAAGAGGCTATAGGCCTAGCGACGACCACGGCAACCAGGCAGCAGCACAGCTCGTTTCCCGAAGCGCCCGCGAGCGATGCCGTTGCCGAAAGCTCGAAACATAAGCCGGCATGCTTTGTCGCTGCTCAAGCAGTCTTTCTGATAACAAGGCGATCTTGTCTTTTCTTATGAGATTTGTACACCATCCCAAGCAGCGCTCAGGCACTGCTGCACGGCGGCGAAGTGCGACACCGGTTATGGGCGGAGCTTGGGTAGAGCGGCGCAGCGATGCTCACCGCTCCGTGTCCCTGCTTGCAGTGGGGCGGCAGTTCGCAAGCGACGATCGGTGCGGCGCGTCGGCCAAGTGGCCATATGGCTTGATGAATGTTGCTGCGCGTGCATTGTTTGTCTAAATAATGATTGCACTTCGCGCTCTGAGCTCGCTACTTGCTTTTGGTCGGCGAATGTTCTCGCTCGGCCACCGATCTGCCCAAGACACGTCTGCCGACGGGTCTCGTCGGCATCTTTGGTTGGCGGCGTTGTCACACTAGGACGACGCTTGGTCGTTGGGGCATCGTCGTCGTCGTCGGTGCAGTGTGACTGGCTAGTCGGGGAACGACCAGGTTGGCCGACGCGACCGTCGGCGTCGCTGTCGCGTCAGCATCGGTGTCCCGTCGGCTTAGTGTAATTCCTCGTCTGTGTCATCCCGCGATTCCTCTTAATCGGTGTCTTCGCCGAAATAAAACTCATTTTTCCGACTCGGTGCTGTTCGGCATTGCGACTTGCCCTCCGCCCGGCTCTCCGTGTTTACGCGCACCACGTGCGTGCCAGTATATTCTAGGCACTATAGTGTCAAGCAGACGAAATGCCTACAACGACGTCACGGCTTTCCGGACCCACGTGACAGCGCATTGTCTGGTTTTTGACGTCATGTAAAAGCCTGGCAAAACCTGGCAACTACGAACCGAAACCGAAACTGCTGGGTACAAATAATACGATTATTAATTATATAATGCGAGTTCATGCTTCTAAGATGGTGTTCCATGCTCACTGAATTGCTACGCATTATTTACAACCCAGAGGTACAACACAACAATGTGGTGTCTCTACCCCTTTAAGTTGTATCCGACTATAGGCGGCTTGCTTCTCAGTCGTATATTGAAACTATTATGCCAGCCCTCAAGCTCTAAATCTCTGTATGGTAAGGAGAACCCCTGTCCTCACCTTCAAAGAACTTTTTGATCTTTAGGGAAGCCGTGATGACTCTAATATACAAATTGGAAGCAAACCCTGTAGCCAGCAGGTTACTTTTGGCGAAGGCTGTATACGTGGGGAGATGGAGAGATGTGGGCTGCATGCGTTAGCGCGGACAACGTTGTGGCAGACACGCGGCACTGAGGCCGCAGCGTTCATTGGAGGAGCAAACTTTTGCGATCAACCATTAACTGCCACCTGCCAGGATGGCAGGGTGGGTGCGCTGCTTATCCAGTTTCCGGAACTCACTAAACGTTACAGACGCCAAGCCGCTTGTAGTTTCCCGATACGTCATAGCTTCCGCTCTCTAACCAGGTTCAGCAGTAGTTGAACCGCACCATTTTTGTAGCGTGAGCTACAGTGGCCACAGTCTCGGCGTTTCGCGTGCTCTCTTGCTCAACCATACTTCGCATGCGCGAGAAGCAAGGGCTGGCGTTCCTCGCCGCGCGCGCGCTCGCCGCTGCGGCCTACTGCGCATGCGCGAGGAGATCTGTCCTCGCTTCGGCGAGCGCGGCTTCGGCCGCTTATGTTTTTTCAGCAGCGTCCGCTCCGGCGGACGCAGTTGTTGCTGCGACGCGCGTCTTTTCTTTCCTTTTTCTCTTTCCTCTGATCTCTTAACTCTCCTCTATCTGCAAGTGGCAGCGGTGGTGGCTTGGCTCCAGCCAGTAGGCAGCCCCGTGCAATTTCCTTTTCATCCTTCTCTCAGTCACAACAACAACAACAGCGTCTTTACTTGGGCTGTAGGTGGCGAGTGAGTGAGTGAAGAAACTTTATTTCCGCCAGAAGAAGACCCGTGCCCCTCCGGGTCCGCACGCAGGCGTCCGGGGAGGGGCAGCGTTGCAGCTGGAAGACTAGCAACGGTATAGTCGCGCAGCTTCTGCTGCCAGGCGGGTAGCGTAAGCGCGGCTACGGCCGCTTATCTTTTTTTCAGCCAGTTGCTGCGACGCGCGTCTTTTCTTTTCTTTCACTCTTTCCTCTTATCTTTTAACTCTCTTCTATCTGCACGTGGCAGCAGTGGTGGCTCGGCTCGAGCCAGTTGGCAGGCCTGTGCAATTTCCTTTTCATCCTTCTCTCAGGTTGGTTTGGTTTGGTTTATGGGGTTTAACGTCCCAAAGCGACTAAGGCTATGAGAGACGCCGTAGTGGAGGGCTCTGGAAATTTCGACCACCTGGGGTTCTTTAACGTGCACTGACATCGCACAGTACACTGGCCTCTAGAATGTCTCCTCCAAAGAAATTCCAGCCGCCGCGGCCGGGATCGAACCCGCGTCTTTCAGGTCAGCAGCCGAGCACCATAGCCACTGAGCCACCGCGGCGGCATCCTTCTCTCAGTCGCAACAACAACACAACAACGCATCTTTGCTTAGGCGGACGCGGTTGATGATGATGTCCTCAGGCTGAATGGCGGTTGTTGCGACGCGCGTATCTTCTTTCACTCTTTTAACTCTCCTCTATCTGCACGTGGCAGCGGTGGTGGCTCGGCTGGAGCCAGTCGGCAGGCCCGTGCACTTTCCTTTTCATCCTTCTCTCAGTCGCTACAACAGCTACTGGGCCGTTTTCCATGGAGGAAAAATTAGGCAGTGGCTTAGTTCTGGTTAAGCCTGTATATACAAGCGAAAAGTTGCAGTTATGCTTGGGTTGACGTCATGGCTGTCGCAGTTCGCGCACAATGCACTGGGAGCACCACGATAACGGTGGAGGCGTTCGGCCGTCCACTCACCGCCTGTGCGGAGGAGGAGACGGTAATCAGCGCGGTTAAAATTCAGGGGAATCTTTGGCTCTGTAAAGTGCTGCAAGGCGAAAGCGTTTCCAGGCGCACTGTTTTTTTTTCATCTTATTTTTCCCCATATTTTTGTTTCTTTTCTTATGTTGTTTTTTATTTTATTATTCATTATTTATTATTATTTTTTCAATTAATTTTCATTTTCGTTTCCTTATTTTTATTTTTCATATTTCATTTTATTTGTTTTTGTTAATCTTCCTTTACTTACTTTTATTATTTTTAGTTTTCCATTATTTTTACTCTTTCATTGCTTTTATTTTATTTATGAAACCCATGCACTCACTAGATGCGCCTTTATTCATGCTCAAAACTTGAGCCTTCATGGCGGAGTGGTAGCGTCTCCGCTTCAGATGCCGGAGGCCCTGGTTCAATTTCCAGCCTCGACGCAGTTTCTTTTTTTTAGTGACGAGTCGGCAGCGACGGCTGCGGTCGCCTGCGCCGTGCGTGACGTCACTCGGTTTCGCGCATGCGCAAAAGTGGCTAATCTGGGCTTCGGCTCACACGAAGCGCGGTGTTGACTAGCCTAGTGAAGCTTTTCGCTTAAAAACGCCAACGCCACTGAAGGCAACGAACGCCGACGGCCTATGTCTTCAGCGACGCCCACGGCCTATGGCTTCACCAACGAGGGGAACAAGAAGAGAAACCATAAGAAATAAATGAACGCTTCACAATTGATGCTGCACATTATCTCGTCTTTTATTTAATCATCGTTGCACGTACTAGAATTTCAAGGTTTAACAGGCGGGAAAGCAAGCTAATAATAACAAGCTTAACCAATATGTACCAATGCCTCACGCTACGTATATCCTGGCATAACAGAGCTAAGCCATTGCCAATTTTTTGTTTGATCCTAGATGCGTGACTGTCTGGAGCGGCGCGAAATGCACTCGTTAAAACGATATCAAAATGCTTTTCCAAACAGGTCTAGACACGAGTTAAGCGCGTTGAGCCATCCCGAGTGTCTCTCGCCATGCATGCGCGGGCTTGAGCCCGGTCCCGTTTTTCGCTTCTGTCTACAGCACTTGCAACGAGAAAAGTGGAAGCTTTATTAAAACAACTTTCTGAGATCCCGTCGTTTTAAGAACTCCTGAAGTCTATCTTTTCATCTCCTTCGCAATGAAAAACGTTTTCGAGCACCAAGGTGCTGAATATGGACAGCAGTGCATCATAAAAAGCCATCACGAGAAAGGAACCGTGTTGTCGTGTTCACAAATTACGCAACTTTGTGCAATTCAAAACAGTGACAAGGAGATGACGTGAATGATACACGAGTGCTGCAACTCAACGTACAACGGCGCCCGATCTACTAGAAATATATATGACTAATAGACAGTTTGGGTGTGTCGGAAGTTCGTGTTCTGCTTTCTTTCTGTGTCTTGGGTTGCGCGATAATTTTGAAATCATATCGCACCAGTATGTCCAAGCTGAGACATGTTCGTTTCTGCTTTCTTCTTCAGCGCCTCTATAGACAGGCCGCGTATATTATCCGTACATTTTTCCTATTAGCACTGCTATGGGCTTCGTTTTTCAGTAGGCGCGAGTTTTCCTTCGCCACGGAAAAATTTAATGGCACCGTAACAAGAGCAAGAAATATCAGCGATGCTTCTCCACGGCGGTATAATATGCCTCACTGCGTGCTTCTAAACGTCGCTCTTTTTTTTAATACAGTCGCAGCGGTGGCTTAACAGTTATGGTGTTCGACTGCTGACCCGAAAGACGCGAGTTCGATCCCGCCCGCGTCGGTCACATTTCGATGGAGGCGAAATGCTAGAGGCCCGTGGGCTCTGTGGTGTTGAAGAACCCATGGATGTGGTCGAAAATTGCCCGGAGCTTTCTACTACGGTGCCTGCCTCGTAGCGGACCAGCAGAGGACCTCCGAGTGCCTCTTTAAATCCTCCACAGACGAAGTTCGTGCAAAAGCACTGCACCTTCGACGAGGAAAACAGCCGTGGGTATCTAATGTTCCGCGCGCCTCCACGTTAGCAAACGCACCGCTCGGCGTGTTCGCTTCGTCAACGCACCAAGACACTGGGCTGCATAACCAGCCCTACGAGGTCGATTATTACAGAATTCCACGTTCCGATCTCTACACTTCAGCCTTGACGTGGCTCGGATGTGACAGCGACGCTACCCATGCTCCTTGGCGCTCGGACTATGTTGCCAGACCCGCCGCCTCAGCCCTCAAAAGCATCGCACGCTGCCAGCGGTTGAGGTCGCTGAAGTGCAGGCCACAGTTATTTGCCAGTACGTCGTTGTCGAAGTCGGGAACGGGATCCATCGCAACTTTTGTGCAAACGTAAACGAAGAGACGACGGCTAATAGAGGGTCGGCGGTAGTTTTGATTTTGGCTGCTGCTAGTATGCAGCGCAGAACTCGCAACCAGCAATCACGGATTCCGCGTTTCCGCCAGTTTATGTCATTTTTCTCCTATTTCGTCATCAGAGTTCCGAGTTTGAATTAGAGCGGCGGGAGAAAGTTTTGCAACTTCCAATCCAAATCTCTTAGCAATACCTTTCGCCGCAGAACAAGCGGCAAAAAAGCCACGAAATGCCGAACTATCAGATTTTACTAACAAAAAAAAATGATAGCGTTCTCCTCAGTGCGCCTTTAAGGTAGGCACAAAGCTGTACCTGCGCGCATCCTGACCTTGCTTCTTCTCTGAACGCATGTTTCACTGCAAAACCACACACTCTTCACGCATCACTTCTGAAGATGCGGCAATACCGTGTTTCAAATGGCCGCTTTGTCCACGCTAGACGTTGTATCCGCGGTCTGACAACTTCGCCAGATTTGTTCCGTGCTACTGAGTTTGTGTGATGTGAGCGCGTACCCGTCTCCTGCGGTGATACGCTTCTACCTGCCGTCTTCTGAGTGAGTGACGCTGCAACCGTTTCCATATTTTCAGCGAAAGATTCGGTGCTTGCGGACGAGCTTGCCTGGTAGGGCTTTTGCCTCTTTCGCAAAAAAGAAAAATAATGAAGGCAACTTTCAACATATGATGGACAGAGAGCGGACAGGTTAGCACTGATAGAAAGCATGTGAATGGGGCGATATTGAAAATGCACCCAACCATGTTTGTTTTTTCTTCCAAGCTTTCTAGAATGTCGATGCATGCACGTATATGAAAAAAAATGGCTGTGGTGTGGCCAATGGCCATCCCGAGTAGAATTGCGGAAGCAACGGCGCAGGCAATCGCAGCGGTGGCGGCACCTCTGAGTCATCCGCGTACCGGAGGAGTCGGCAGTGGCCCCAGCGCCACAGCTGTGCGCCATGTGACGTCACTCCTCCTGGAGAATGCACTGCTGGCGCAGCGGCGACGGCACCTCTGAGTACATGGTGGAAAAAACAGCGCAAACTAAGACAGAAAACACAGAAAAGAGGGGAGACACTACAAGCGCTGACTCGCAACTAAGATTTTATTAGAAAGAACAGAACAGAATATATACAAAAACCACCCACGACTGCGTACGTCATAACAGATTACGTGCAATGCGTGCAAGATGATCTAAACAGGAGCATCGCGCGTGTGCACCCGGTTATTTAAGTACCTAAATTCCAAATCTGACAAGGATCACTGAAGGATCACTCACACACCGTTTGCCGTTTTTTTTTTCGGATAAAGAACGCTTCTATCGGCTCCCGGGTCACCTTATCTTGGTGGAAAAAAAGCACGTTAGTTTTCGGGAAAAGGGGTGCGCATTTGCAAACCCGGCAGTGTGCGGAAAGGTTGTTTTCTGTCTTAGTTTGCGCTGTTTTTTCCACCATGAATTCACACCAACTAGCCCAAATGTCTGCTTTGCCACCTCTGAGTAATCAGGCCTTACCCGCGCAGCGGAGGAGTCGGCGGCGGCTCCGCGCTGCTCTGACATCACTCGCTCCTCGCGCGTGCGCAGTTGGGGCTCTCCGGAGCTCCGCGAAATCGCTTACACATAGCGTAGTGTTGCTTCGGCAACAAAAAAAGACAGCACGTAGGCGCGGAGCTCCAAATTGATGAATGCAAAATTTTAAATATTTGCTTCATTTGTTTTATCAGGACAAAGGTCGTTGTAGTACATCTTTACTGACTGCATTACTCGCGCATAAGCGGCTTCTCATCGCTTTGAAGGCCTCTTTACCCAAGGAGCGTCCAAGAACGCTTCTAAAATTCTATGCATTCCTTGACAGTTCCTTAGGTCATGAAAACATGGACGGCACCTTAATTGAGGTAGCGAAACTGCGTGACGTAAGAAGCCTACTAAAACTTGACCCTTAATCTCACCTCCCCGCCTTACTCTCGCCGTCCTTACGTGTACGTCTAGCGCAGGAAGGCGTCGATATGAACCGGTACTTACTTGTATGCTTACCCGACGATACCTATAAGGACCTGAAAGAACACTTCGCTACTGTATGGCTCCTTGAAATACCGGTATACATGTTTACGAACCCATACGGCTTCATAATTAGGGTTGTTACCTGTTCGGCGCGTTGTGTGTACCGCTTAAGTCATTTTTTTTTTACATCCTTTGATTTTTGCTAGGAAATCATTAACTCGAGCTAACTGATCCACACAGTTCTCTCCCAATCTCTCAGCGTCACCCCCACCGTCTTTCTTTCCATAGCCCACTGCGCTATTTGAATAAACCAAATAACATTCTTCCGGGCTAGTTGGCGAGATTCAATCTGTTGGAGCCAGTGTGAACTTTTTTCCGTGTTCTGTGTGTCTCGCTTCGTCCCAAAGCTCACGCTGGCCCCGAGAGATTGATTAGTCGATCTTGCCGAGTGGCGTCCAGAAGGGGTTTTCACTGCAGCACTACCGCTTAGTGAGGCAAAGCCAGATTGTGCCCTCGGGAGTTTATTATTATTCTTTGGTTTTTTCAGCCTCGCACCTGCTTTGTTTGCTTTTTATGTGTTTTCTATGCGATATCATTTCCGACGTGCTTTCTATCCACATTTGTTACAAAGACGGACGGCACGTCGTGGCATGAACCGTGTTACAAGCGCGGGTGCAGTGCATTCATGTTTCTAGATTAGAGATAAACTTATCTATCGTAACTTTTTATATCAAATTGTAGATACACCGAATTATTTCGAGATCATTTTTGAGCTGGAAATATGCAGGGTTTGACTAATTCAATCTGGCCAAAAGAGGTTTTTGGTTTTCACTGCAGCGCGACCGCTTGCTGCGGCAAAGCCTGATTGTGCCCTTGTGTGCGTGTTGGTGTGGGAGTTTTGTTTTTTCTCAGGTGCTTTCGCCCTCATACGTACTTTGTTTGCTTTTTGTATGTGTTTTCTATGCGGCTCCTTTCCTATGCCCTTTCTCTCCCCATTTGTTGCAAAAAACCGGCCGTTTTGCGAAGGTTCCAAACGTCTCCTAATGTGTCTTTGCGTGGTCCTTGTTTTCAGGCACCTTTCGAAAAATTGAAAGAGAGAGAGAGAGAGAGAACAACTTCATTTACAGAGCATCAGCCGGGCGCTGACGATGATGACCCTGTACATGTCTCGCCAGGGCCAACTGGTCATCCAGCCGAACGGAAGAAAGCCAAGCGCTCCACGGGGTTGGAGCCAGCGAATACGCTGTCGTATTACACGTTTCATAGCAAGGAAGTAGTTTTTGCGAATAAATTAAGTAAATAAGGTTTCATGATTTTAGAATTGCTTAAGCGGTTCGGTTGATTTTTCACATGTTTAATTCCCCAGTTCCCCCGCCATTTCATTTTTTTTTCTGGGAAAAATTGCAGGCGAGAGTGAGTGAACAGATCAAATGCAACGTGTCTGCTCTTTTATAGATCTTTTTTTTTTGTCGCTTTAGAATAAAAAAAATGCTATGCGTGCGTGCACTATGAACCGAAGTGCTCAACGCAAGGCTTTCTCTTCTACGCTTGCAAGAAGTACAGATGGCACAAGCTGGGATATCGTTGACCAACACTTATTCGGCATGCGCAGCTAACAAGCTTGCTTCCCGGCCTTTTCTCGTTCAGTAGCCCGATCTGTAGTTTTATTGCTTGAAAAGGATAATAAGAAGCGTTTTTCGCCAACGGCGGTAGACCAACCGGTACAGAGCAAGGTTTTTATTTCATTCGCTTCCTTTCCAATGAATCATAGTGCATGTGTCCGCAGGCTGCAGGCGGCATGCCTCATCAATAATGCATTACACGCGTCTCCCACGCTCTTCGCTGCGCCGAGCCGGCAGCTGTGCGAATGATTGCGCAATCCCCTCGACCCCCGCATCCAGGAAGAGAAAGCGCTGCTTACGGAGTGGGAGAGAAGTTTTATTTTATTTTCGCATTTCCTATCTGAGTCGAACGCCTTTTGCGGGGAGGTAGAAAGGCAAGCGGCACCTCCAGTTAAAGGTGCACTGAAGAGGATTCTGAACTTGTCTTTTTGCCGCGGGAACTCGATCTACACGTTCCTAGCATTCTTAGAAACTGCAACTTATTGCCCTGTATGGCCGATTTCCCTAATTAAATCGAATTAACGTCCGGCTCCCGCCCTTTTTTTTGAATTCTGCCTCGTACGATGGGCGGAGTCGACCAACGCGTGAAGTTCCTTTCAGCCAGCTCCGTGGAGGCTTTGCTTTCGCTTTATTTTGTTTTTTAGGTTTCCGTGAATAAATAGTTTCATTCGCAGATAATATAGCCGCAAAATAACCCCGCAGAAATAAAAATACGCGCGGACTATTTGCTGCTACGGACTACTACGTATTACTCCGCCGATGGCAGAGCGGCTAGCCGCCACGGGACTGGGTGAAAGGCACTCCACGCGTTGGTCGACTCCGCCCACCGTAGGAGGCAGAATTCAAAAAAAAGGGCGGGAGCCGGCCGTTAATTCGATTTAATTTGGGAAATCGGCCATACAGGGCAATAAGTCGCAGTTTCTAAGAATGCTAGGAACGTGTAGATTGAGTTCCCGCGGCAAAAAGACAAGTTCAGATTCCTCTTCAGTGCACCTTTAATGTCCGTCCGCCCTTTCGAGGTTTTATGTTTGAACGCTTCGCACCTGTCAAACTGAGAGCCCGCAGTTCCGCTGCATTGGCGTCTTGTTGATATAACCGGCTGCTGCTGTTAGTTCTCGATACTTCGTCTGAGGCAAATAAGAGACGATAGAAAAATAAAGCAAGTTTATATAGGTTTTTCATTTTCACACTTTTTTTAGTGGTGCAGCCTTTCTTTTTCTTCCGTAACAAAGCCGAAATGGGAGAATTTGACAGCGATTTCGGTGCCCCTCTTATAAGGCAAAAACCTAAAGAGAAACGAAAATAAATGAAGGAATGTTTCTCTCAGTAGCTATCATCCATTTAAGCCAATTCAAATTAAGGAACAGCGGCAAAAAAGTTTGAGAGGTGATTAAAAGCAAAAGCCAATTAGAAAATAAAATAGATGTGCGGTGGCATCAGTACTCTACTCTCGCGAGTTCAGTAATGTCTCGCGAAGGGAATTTATGCCATAAAAAAAAAAAAAAACATAAGCGGTCACGTGGTAGATGCCTTGTAAGGAAGAAAATGCAGCCTGTGGAATAGGCCGTCAAGGAGTCAAACAAATGCTCAGTATGATGCAAATTTGTGTTGAATGGACTGCCGCTGTGGGGAGGCTAAGCGCAAAATTTGGTTAAGCTGTGAGTTCAGAAAAGTGTTCAATTACATTCGTGAACTGTGTGCATACTGGCACGTATGTGGCTCGATTAAAGTGCCCAAGGTAACACGACTGATGGGTTTTTCGGTGCTTGGTTTGTTTTCTTCTCTTTTTTTTTTTTGCATGAGAATCAGTAATTGAATGTGGACCAAAATATTTCCAGAGAACGATTAAGTTCGGAGGTCCCTTCATATGCGGGGGAGCAGGTAAGCGTCATTTTAATAAAGAGCCCTTACGCTGACATTTCCGCGCCGGACTAATTTCAGCCAGTCTGGATTTCTTTAGAAGTCCCATATGGTCGAAATAAATTCGGAGTATTCCACTAGGACCTGCCTCATAACCCAGAAGGTTGCTCCGACCAGCAAGAAAACCCCACCAAACAAAATCATCCCAGGCAGTTGTCAGGCGAGTTGTCTGCATCGCATTTAGGATGAGGAGAACGACGTTCGGTGTGGCCGCGGTCAACATTTTTGGAACACGCGGGCGCCATGTTTTTGTTTGCCAGGGGGCGTTGGCGTTCTCCACGGCTGAGGAGACGCGATGGAGAATGGAGTGAGGCGACTCCCACCGGCACCGGTTCGGCCTGGCGCGCCGCCGCCGCAGCAGCCGCTGATGGTGTCTGCTGCCGCGCCGCCGCCAGCAGTGCCTCTCCTGCCGCCGCGCTGAGCCCAGCGCCGCCTGTGAGGACGACGCCGCCGCCGCCGTTCAAACGCGCCAGCCCCGGAGGCCCCGCATAATAAGCTCGGTGCGCGCTTCGAGTCGCAACCATGGGCGGAGTTGTCTCCAAGGTGTTCGGCCGAGGATACCGGACCAACGAGCCAGGTGAGCGCGCTCATCGCGATCTTTCGATCACTTGTTGCGACGATGTGACACACTCGCCAACGCACGTCGTCTGCCGGGAATGTCACGCCGATAGCGGTTCGTGTAGCGGCAGCTACGGATGTCACCGCACGGATCCTCGACACGGACGCCTACGGTCATAAACGCCGTTTGCAGCACCGTACGCATCTGTTTCCAGCGTTGTCACTACGCATGAAAACGGGGAATCCGAAAATGCTTCGGCGCCGTCTCACCGCCGCCGCCGTAGGCACAGCGGTGGCGGCCTTTTGGGCCCGGCCATGCTCTCACATCTGGCATCGCGTTTGCTTTGCGAGGTATTTTTGTAGGCGCGGGACGACAGCGGACGTGCCGCTGCTGCCTACGCGCAAAGGCACCCCGCACGCTCTTTTTTTTTTTTCTGGCTTTTTTCGCCGAAGCGTTGTCGGAGCTCGCGTGAAAGGCGGTCGGGCGTGCGCTCCCCGACGACGCCTTTTCGCCTAGTATGTATGCATGACTAGCGGCTTTTCTAGGATGCGCGGAGACGCGTGCCTCTCTTGATCGCCATCCAACTGCGCATTTGCCTTGCTCGACTAGCTCTGTCGCTGTGACGTAACCTGTGGGAACATCTGTGGCTCTGTGTGTTGGTTAAGAAGTACCATGTGCGCTTCAGCTGCGTGGCGTGTGCTGGCGATGCGACAGTGAAGAGGTTTTATTGTTTTTCGATAACTTTGATGCTACACAAGCTTGGTTTTATTAGCCTATGTGCTGCTAGGTCCGCCCTTGCGAAAGGTGACGCCACGTGCGAATCTGGAAGGCTTAGCTGAAAAATGTGCTTGTTTTTTTTTTTTTTTTTCAGCCTTCATTTTAGCCCCGGTTATTCAATGTCACCTGCATGGAATTGCGGGCAGGATTTCATGGTCTTAACTCTCGATCTGTGCACAGTCTACCCTCTTCTGTTCTGGGCCTGTCAGTCCTCGGATTTTGGTCTTCCGTGCTCCACTGTTGGTTCATCTTGATGAAAGTCGTGTTCGCAAGCCTGTGCAGTTCACTCGCTGTATTCGGATAAGAGCATCGTTGAACCTTTACAGCAAGACTGCAGTCCTACTTATCGTGCATCGTCATTCCCTTTGTCATCTCCGCAGACTCCATTTCCATACCGTCATCAAAAGTTTTACGCGAAATTTCTGACCCTCAAACTTGCGGGTCACCAAGTTTTCATAAACATGGGTGGAAACTCGCACTTTTTCTCCACGCTTTACCTTTGATGTCACGAACTCCGTTAAATTCTAGCAGGTCCAAGTACTAGTTCGTCCTTGCACGCGGTGCTTAAACTAGAAACCAGGTTGTTACAAAGTCTTGAGAAAGCAGACTTAAGATATGTCGACTTCCGTAACATCTTGACCGGTTTCCCTACTCCTGGTGAGTGCATTCGTAGCCGGCCCACCGATTGATCTATAACCCGTCACTAGAATACACTGCGAGGTATTGTGTGCTCGATAATGACCCGACTGTTCTCGTCCACGATTTGTGCCCCGGATTCTTTTCACGGTCTTCTTAGGCTGTCTTGTTTCTCTCTGAGGTTTTTATTTCGTGTTCTTGCTCGCTTCGCGGCAGCGCTTAACTTCAATCGGTTGTTACACGTAGTCGTGATAGATGCTATTCTTAGCAACGGCACCCAGTTATTTGCTCAGTATGAAACCAGACCAAAGCACCGAACGGTTGGGCTGCACTCTCGATCAACTTAACCACGGGTGGTACCAAGACGCGCAGCGGTTTCTTTGTCTTTTGTTCCCGAAGCAGGTTGTGCGGTCTCCGCGACCTCTGATCGAAACCGGGAGGTCAGAAGTGCGGTGTACCACCTTGGCAAGCCTGCATGACCCTCGCTACAGTTCATTCATCCCCCCCCCCCCCCCCCCCTTCCTTGATTTTTTTTCTTGCTTTCGTCGACGTCGCTATGGTTTTGTAGCAGCTTTGCGAGCTCGTTGCCTTTCATTGGCGCCGCGCTATTGTTAAAAGCCGGCCGCCCTCCCGCCGAGCGCAAGGAGGGCAGACGTCACGTGGCAGACGCGTCTCTGTTCACATGGGTCGTCGCTCTCCGGGAATGCTGCAGCGACTCTTGCTGCTCGCCCGCTAATGGTTCGTGAATGGACGGCGTGTATACGGAGCGCATGCGAGAGCTTTGGCGACCAACGTGCCATACTAGGGCCCCTTTACCTGGTATGCCTTCCTTCCTTCTTATTTTTTTCGGCGCTCACCGTCGTTTTAAAGAGCGGTTGTCTAAAATTGGCCTTCGTGAGCTTGCAAGACTGCTTCCTTGGCCGGGACTCGGTGTCTGTCTGCAGATCGGTTCACTACACACACAAATTGGAGGTCAGAGCGAGATAAGTGTATCCGCAAATTGATAAGAAGGTTTCGTAGTCGTGTTAGTGACCTGGTACGGACTGTGACGCATGAACATGGCTCTGTCTGGTTTAATCAAACCGTTTGTCAAATATGGTTTCATTACCATCATCATCATCATCATCATCATCATCATCATGCGAGTTGAGTTCATTGCTGGGCAGAAACCTCTTCTGCTGACCTCCAGTTTTTTCTTTGCTTTTGCGTCTTCCTTGGCAATATTGTTCTTTTTGCTAATTTCCTCCACTACACTCCATACGACTTTCGGCCGTCCACGAACACATTTATCTCGTGCTATCTGCTATGATACACGAAGTACAGCTTGTCGGTTCTGCGCATTGCATGTCATGCTGGAGTTGTAACCCGGCTTTTTATGGCGTCCCATTAGAGATTAAGCAAAGTTTGCGCCCTCTGCAAGCAAAAAAAAAAGCAACGATAAACTTTTAAAACATGACCGCGCAGAGGTGACGCGGAACATAATTAATGCTGTTGCGGCTCAAATCTATTTGGGGCCGCATTTGTACGGTTGGAGCGGCCTAGAAGGGAGGACGACGAATTGAGGCAAGAGAAATGAATAAGAGTAGTGCGCAATCTTCGCATTTACTGCAGTCTTCTCGAGATAAGAAGAGGAAATCTTGGCTTCCGTTGCGTAGCTATGGCTGATTACCCAGCCTTCCCCAAGACACTGGAGGCCAGCTGTGACAGGTCTACGGATTTTCCTTCCTCTTGGTAGACGATTGTGCTGCATTATCGATAATGGGTATTAGTGGTTTCTCGGTAGCATGCGCCAGTATCTCGGCCTGTCACAGTTTTCTGAAGAAAGTTTTCCAGCACTCTATTCCGGTAGAAACCAGAGGGTCAGCTGCACTGTACACTAGAGCTGTGCACGGGCCGAAAATTTCAGCCCGCGCCCGGCCCGAGCCCTACACTACTGACGGAGGCCCGGCCCGGCCCGACACTGAAGAAACCTAAGCCCGCCCGGGCCCGGCCCGAGTTAGTTAAGGCCCGGCCCGGGCCCGGCCCGACCTGCAAAACTGAAATTGAAGTGACGATGAAACAGAAAGAGATAATTTCACTCTGGTGACTCTCGGAGGCCCTCGAATGGTCACGGAGGGGGCGACCCCAATGAGTCGCCAGCGACATGATTGATGCCCGATTTCGCTGTCCTCCGTGACGAATCGAGCCGCGCGACCTCCGTGCATTCACGTGACGGCAACTAAACTATGCGCCTACGCAGGTAACCATGGCGAGCAAGAAGATAATGGTCACAACACGTCGTTGTTGCCGCACGAGCGAGAATCCTGTTGTCCCGTACATGTGATAATGACCCCCCCACCCCTCCCACCCGGCCCCCGTCAACGCGTGGCGGAGGGTACTTTTGCGAGTGCCTTCGGTTCGACACACCTCACCTTCCTTTGTGCAGTGTCATTTGGGCTCGTGAGACCACTCATGTGGAGATTAGTTCCGAACCTTACCACAGTAGGGAGGCTGGAGCCACGCAGGAGCAATCGCGATCGCGAAGCCCGGCCGGCCCGTCCGAGACAAATATACCATGGCCCGGCCCGGGCCCGGGTGAATAGACTTCCGCAAGGCCCGAGCCCGGCCCGCGGGCCGGGCCGGGTACGGGCTTTCGGGCCGGCCCGAGCCCGTGCACAGCTCTACTGTACACCACCGCTGGCAGTCGGCCGGTCCTCACCCTTGCCCGCAGTAGTTGATTGCTTTCTTTCGTCCCCCACCCCTCTTGCTTTTTTTTTTTAACTGACTCTTGTAGCAGTTGTACTTTACCTTGAGAGAGGGGGGTGGGGGGGGGTCTAAACTCTCCGGTTTCTCGGCGAGCGGGTGCACATGAGAGGCACCATCGCTTTCCCCACGTGCGGATTTTCACGCTTGGGCCGATGACCTCTAAGCTGCCGGCAACAGGCACCAGAGTCGCAGGTGCGCGTAGATGAACGTTGGGACGGTCATCCGTCTCGAGCCAGCGCCATCTTGAATTCTGTCTAGGTGCTTTGCTCGAGCACATAGATTTGGGCAGGGTGTCAGGGTTTTCGTCTCGTATTCCAGCTCATTCGTGAATGCATAACGCCGAACGTCTATGCCAGCTTCCTAGCCGCTGAGGGAAACGAAAGCTTATAGTAACTTGCAGATGTCACACAATGTATCTCAGTGTCAGCAGTCCACCTTTTCATTCTCTCAGGTCCTTAATATTAGGTAGTCGCTTATTTTCTTAATTTGCACACTGAGGAGGTCGCGGTCACGTCTGTTGATCAGATGATCAATTTGAATTTTACAATCGCCAACCTAAAATGATTGGTCGGCTGTTTCATTTCACTGTCCTTTTTTTGCGTATTTGATTAACGATCCTGCATGATACCCATGCCCTACGCTCACCGGTTACGTCAGTGAGCCATACTTATAAGCGCCCGAAAAACCTGTCACCGCCTCCATACTTTCTAATCCATAATCCCGCTATAGAAGAGGATAGCATACTACATTTGTTAAGATGATCGAGTGCCATTTTATTTTTCAGGATAATCTGATTTTGTTAGAGTGGCGCTTGTTCACAAGTGGAGAATTCGACCAGTACACACTCTGCACGATTACACGTATATTGGAGTAAAAAAGGGAGTAAGTTGTCCTCCAGCGCACCCCTTTTTATAAAAGGGAATGCACTGGAGGTCAGTTGACTCCCTTGTAACTCCTCTTTGTTTCGCTGCCGCCGCGGTGGCTCAGTGGTTATGGGGCTCGGCTGCTAGCCCGAAAGACGCGGGTTCGATCCCGGCCGCGGCGGTTGAATTTTTTTTGGAGGAGAAATTCGAGGCCCGTGTACAGTGCGATGTCAGTGCACGTTAAAGAACCCCAAGTGGTCGAAATTTCCGGAGCCCTTCACTACGGCGTCTCTCATAGCCTGAGTCACTTTGGGACGTTAAACCCCATAAACCAAACCAAACCATCCTTTTTGTTTCGAGTGCCTGCAGCAGATGGGCGGCACCGCGTGCCAACAGATTTCACTTCTTGAATATATACAGTCTGTATACCCGGGTGCCGGCCAGACTATCCTTCAGTTTGATGCGCACGAAAAGCGAACATTTCCGATAACAATACCGAGCCAGTGCTTCAGAAAGCTGCATCATGAACCGAGCTCTTACCGTGCCTGTGACCACGCAGTCAATCTGGATGATTCCGACTAACTTATCGTTGTAAATAAGTAATACGTTGGCTTTCTGTTAAACTTCCGACGATCATCATCATCAGCATTAAAAGCAGGGGTGGTAAGGCGTCTCCCACTGACCTTAATTTACCTCTGTTCTGCACCAACCGTGGCTTCCTTGTATAACCCAGCAAACTGTAACGTCGTCACTCCACGTCATCCACAGCCGCCCTAACTGCGTTTCCCTAAGAGCATTTTTTTGTCTAGTTAAAACCCGTGTACCTCGCCAGTGCTCACCGGTGGTGCCGAAACTTGGGGCTAACAAAAACGCGCTAGAAATTAGTTTGACAGGAAAGCCACCAATCGAAAGCAAAACGATAGGGGTAGACAGGAAGAGAACAGTGGGCTAGGGAACAGATACAGGTTACTGTTATCTCACCGGAAATCAATAGAAGAAAACGAATTTGCGCGGGACATGCAATATAGAAAAACGTAATAGACTGCCCGTTCTGGCAAAGAGAGTAGAACCAAGGAAGTGAAACTTGGCTGCAGTTAGACAAGTGGGGAGGGGAGGTGCGGTCAGGAGACGTAACGGTGAACGTGGCTTGGGATGATTGGAGATTAGGCAGTGGGTTAAACCGTACTAAGACGGTGATGATGATGATCACGTTGGTTTCGCTTTCTCCCGCAAACATGCTATAGTCGGATACAACTCAAGAACGCAGCGGCTTTTACCCGTCAAAGGACCCCCCCTTCCAGCCAATGGCGTCGGCCGATTCTCACGAACCTGCTGGCGTGACACAGTGCAGGGAGGGGGTCTATCCCCTTTCATCTGCCACTCCCTGCATTGTCGCGATAACAGGCTCATGAGAATCGACCGACGCCATTGGCTGGAAGGGGGGGGGGGGGGGTCCTTTGACGGGGAAAAGCCGCTTTGTTTTTGAGTTGTATCCGGCGCGTTCGTGTAGGCCTCCCGCCGGCAAAAATGCCGCTTCTATCGCTCGTATACAGCGGGATGCAGCGATCCGTGTAAGAGGCACGACCCGTGGCGCGCGTAAACAAGGGCCCATTTCGGCGCCGCCCGCGTGGAACCAAGTGGCGGGCGCCATCTTCCTCGGTGTACGAGCGCGGCCAAGCGAGAGACGACTCGTCGGGTTCAATGCCGCGTGCCGAGCCCCGCCGCTGATAATCACGCCGATGCCCTTCCTCGCGTCCAACTGCGCCGAGTAGTAGTACATCTGTCACGCCTTGTCCGCTCTCTCTTCGCGTTCACGTGCGCCACCACCGCGTGTGAACATCTCGGATGTTTGCTCTTCGCACGCCGAGAACGGCGAGATATGCGTGTTCTTGATTATTTGCTTATCAGCGTGCACCCTTTTTGAGCCGACGTCGATTCCGTGGTAGCTCGCCTGCAGACAATTCGCGCGGGCCATCTCCGGCAGAAAAATAACTGTCATTCTCTGTCTTGAACGAAGAAGTGCCGACTAAATCCGTACCTTATTGTGCCCCATTGCCCTACATGGCCCACTGTGTACGGCATAACTGCAGATGACATACCTGTACTCGGGGAGTGAGCTCACAACCCTGGCCCATATATGTCCGTAACGTTCTGCCCCCCTAGGCAATGCTATTCGGCCAGCAGGGTGAATTTGGGAGTATACTCGCCTACTACACACTCCAGAGAATGTCCCTCATGCAACCATCATGTTTTTAACGTCAAGGTTCGGGTTTGGGCCTCTGTTTATAGCGTAGAAGAAAGCGTCAGCATCGATACGTGTACATAGGAATAAACATTGTTTTAATGTAGTCCTCAAAACTGTTATAATGTTTGAATCATAACAAATTTATTTCAAACACTGGGTCCCAGAAATGTTCTCACTGTTCTTACAGTAAATGTTTTTCAACTGCAGTACTCTGCAGCTAAACCCCTTTACTGTGCCTGCCATATATATTATATGCACATCCCCATTATTTTTTGGAAAGCTTTGATTAATAACCTTTCTACACTATCACCCTGTTTAGAGGGGAGTGTATGCGTATAGGGTCCTTCGTTTTTGGGTAAAACCCGAAACGTGCACTTACATCGCACAGTACACGGACCTTTAGAATGTCGCCTCCATCGAAATTCGACAGCCGCGGCCGGGATCGAACCCGCGTCTTTCGGAACAGCAGCCGAGCGCCGTAACCACCGAGCACCGCGGCGGCAATGTATTTTACCGAGAAAAATATCTGTAAAAAATTACGAAGTTCCAGACACGCATGCCCAGCCTACCTTCTGGCTACCCGGGGGAAATTAAGTGCAAAACGGGCAAACAAACCAAACCACTAGAAGCTAAGGATATTATTTGTTCATAAAACAATGTCGTGGTTAGTTTTCACCCTCGATGTGTGATACCAGAAAGTGAGAAACAACCATACCACTGTCCAACCTCCAATAGTAAAACTTTTTTTTTTTTCCATTTGTGTTTCACGACCTTTCGTGTTTCATTGTTTAATAGCAGAACTCATTCGGAGGATTGCGAATTCAGAACCCTGCCTGCAACAGAAGCTCACCACCCCCTGAATTTGCCCAACTGGCACGTGAACGCATGACAGATTTTAGTGCTTTCCCGATCTTCACAAGGGCGGCGCCAGCGACTGCGGAAGCGGCGAGCTTGATCTAATACTTTTATCGTCGCCATTTCGCACGCCCTTATCAAGCGCCGGTAAGGCGAACACTGTTCGTGAGTCGCGTGCGTCTTCCGCTTCTATAAGGTCATTTGCGGGAGAGTCCTGTCTGGCTTCAAGCCAGCAGCACGCGTACGCGTGTTCATAGTTGCATGACGGCTTTTTTTTTTTCCTCTTTCGTTTAAATCTGCGGCTATATCGAAGTATTTCCGTAAAAAAAAAAATAGAATGCACGGAACGGCCGACGCTGCTAAAAACGGTTTCCCGGGGAAAAGAAATCGTGACTCGAGCAGCGGCACCGAGTGCTCGCGCAATGGTTTCATGTTTCTCCGAAGCTTTCTTTGAGACGTGGCTGTCATTATAGGGGACGCCTTTCTCGTTTATATCCGCAACAGAGCATATATTCGGGCATCTCGCCTCCATCTATAGTGAAAACCGATTTAATGTATCCCTATCAAAATAATGATTTTTCTGTCGTACGACAAAGAATTGTGTCGTCGCAACAGAAATATCTCTTGTACGTTGTTGTACAACACAATTTTTTGTTGGGATGGCATATTGCTTTTTTTAGTCACAACAAACTTTTCTGTCGTTTGTGACAATAAAAAAGTTTTCTGTCGCAAAAGGTATATTACACTGCGTTGCGGACATTCACAGTTCTGTCGCTCAAAACGCAGGGTAGCGTATACATTCGTGGGCAGGCTAGAACGTCTTAATGCATTGTTTGAGTAACACTAATCTCCCTCCTCGGGGCGCGATTCTTGTGGCGGTAATAAGAACTTTCCACCAAATTCCTCGCCACGTACTTATCGCTCACGCGGCCGCCCATCTCGTTAGCAAGAACGACTGCAGCAACAAAACAGCATCAACATGTTTCTTGTGCTCAATCATACTAACTTATAGAAAAAAACCTGGAGACCAGAATAAAGAAATCTTAATTTTTGTCGAAGAAAGGCTTATAAGCTCCGTATACTTCGTCTTCGGAACGCTCAATTATTTTCGTGAAAAGTGTAACCATATTTGCTTAATCCCTTGAAAAAAACCGAGCAGAAACTTTCTGTCAGTTAATTAATCCCAGAACTATATGCAGGGTGTTTCACCCAAGTCTTTGCACACTTTTTAAAAATAGGCTTTTTGAGCTAGAAAAGCGCTTTTCTCCGCATAGCATTGTCAGCGGTGTAGTTTATTGTATATAGCCAAGATCTGGTTAACTAATATTGAATAATTAACTTTTTAACTATTACCGTTAGGCTCCTTAATTACTCAATTCCTTAATTATTATGGAGGGGTAATATCCGTATCAGTTTTTAGAATTTAGAAATCGCAGTTACCTTCGGCGTTGTGGCCCAACAAATTCTTTCTCGGCAAGTTACATGCACTGGAGAGGTTGCTTTGCCGGCAAGCTTCTCGAAAGCTCATGTATTTTGGCGCGATGTGGCCAAAACTTGTTGGGCCACAGTGCCGATTGTAGCAGCGTTTTATAAATTCTAAAAACTGATGTGGATATTACTTGCGGCGGGCTGCACGCCTCTAAATAGTTAAGGAGCCTAACGTAATAGTTAAAAAGTTAACTATTCAATATTAGTTAACCAGCGTACTAGTTAGCGCTTCTTAGCTATATTCCAATGAACTACACCGCTGACAATGCCATGCCAGAAAAAACGCTTTTCTAACTCAAAAAGCCTATTTTTAAATATTGTGGAAAGCCTTAGGTGAAGCACCCTGTATTGCCAAGTTGGTTGAAGCTATACAAAGCCTTCCAAGGACCGGATATCTGTCTTTCACAAATGCTTTTCTGTTATTTGGAATATTTATTTTTCTCTTTTTCGGCAAAAAACAGGGGTCATCTCTCTTGCAACATGTCTTATCGAGGATAGAGTAAGCGGCTCCGAAACAAAACCGCCAAGGTAACCGCGCCTGAAAGAGCGGATACGTGTAATCGTATACGGGCTCGCCTGTCTGTGATCTTCGTGACATGATATACCAGTGTTCCCCTTGTTCCATTCACTCGAGGGCGAAATTAATTTCGCATTCAGGCTGTCGCACTGGCGAAGCCAGCATCTTACCGTCAGCCAGCTGCTCTTTTATTTATCGCTTTAGAAACGGCGCCAAAGTCGTGCAAACCAGTATATAGCGAAGCGCGTCTTCGTAGAATCCACCTGTCCGCAGCTGAGGCTGTCGGCGTCTAATTAGATATGCCGGAGCAGTAGGGGGGGGGGGGGGGGGGCAGCGTGGCTGGCACGAGACGAGCTCCTGCAGCCTGCCCGCAGCTTGCGCGGACGGATCTCCCTCCCGTCCCGGCGTGACAGCTCCCACACGGCGCTCCTCCGCCATGCAGTCGGCGTCTGCCACGTCGATGGTGCCAGCCGCGGACGCTGCCGCGCCTTCTCGAAACCGCGGTGTCGACACCCGGCTTGACGTCAACCGCTCGGCTGCAGCACGGGGCCCGCGTTTGCACCTTGCCAACGGGCTTATATAGAGGGCGCACAATTTATAGATCCGATAAAGACGCGGGAAAGAAGAAAATGTAGCGATCCGGTTGCTAGCTGCAGGGATGTCTCTCCATACAGGCTTGGGGTCTCGTGTAAGCTCATCGCTTCTCTCGGACACCATTGAGGAAACGCCCTCTCACGGGTCAAAAGCCGGAAATGAAAGAGGAGGAAGGGGATTCCATATAAAACGAGGAGAGAAAGCCAGCAAAACAAATCAAAGCAATATTAAACCAGTAGTTCCATTGAAGAGGGCCGCTCGTCAACCAGATTTTTTTTTTAAGGCGAAAGCCTTTAATGGCTCATTCTCCCGTCCGTCCGTCCGGCGTTACATCCAGCGCCTGGGGTGACTCATCGACGAGCGCAGCTGCCAAAAGCGGACGTCACCTTCGTCGACAGGTGGAGCTGTCGGCGCGGCGCTGGGATTTGAAGCAGGCGAAGGGGAACAGGAGGGAGAGCGCGGTGCTAATAGGCGCACACCAACGAAAGCCGTGTCCACCACGAAGGCCCGGCTACAACGATGGTGGCAGATGACGCGGCGTTGTACTATTCCGCGAACTGAACCGACACAGACGTAGTCGCGGTGCACATACGTTGTGACTTCTGGTTGCGTGTGCTTCGTTCCTTTTTTTTTCTCTTCGTTATTTTCTTTCTTTTTTTTTCTTCGGCTAGGACACAAATTCTGTGCCCGCCCGCTACAAAGGGCAATGCTACAATATCATCATCATCATCATCGTCGAGCGCTGCTCCGTCGGCAGTCGGTGTGCGGCAGCTAGTGGAGGAGGATGGCTCCCAAGCGGTGCAGCCGTAACAAACATAGGCAGTCACTGGCAGTCGAAGTAGCGCGACAAAGGCTTTCGCCTCGCGAACTCTAGGCTGCCAAAGTGCCCCCATAGTTTTTTTTTTGTTTCTTCCATTGTACTCTTTTTTTTTTTTTTGGCGCTTCCAGAGTTCATAGGTTGTTCTCGCAAAAAGGTAACCGCTGACGCTGGCAGGTATGAGCGGACGTTGATGAACTGGTTAGTAGTTCAGATCATCAAAGCGAGTTAAATAGGGGAAACGAGTTGGGCTCTTCCAGAGCAGTCTCAATCAGCTTGCCACGCCGCATGTTGAGTTCCTTGGTCTATACCTTTGCTGCGTACCTTATTTCTTAAATACTCGTCGTGAAGCGTTACGTTAATGATAGAAAGCGGTATGTTGGGCTCACGACTGTGGCGTTCGAGTGACTGCGTAATACGTGCCCACCGCGTTGCTGCGACGTCGATGTGCGATACGGTCTTTGCCTGGAACCGGGGGTAGGTGCTGTCAGCTTTCCAAGTGTTCTTCGAAGATGGCATATGCTATTCGATTTCAGTTTCGTGATTTGACGCAGCGAGCAGACGAGACGGCGTCCGCCATTCGCCCATGAATCAGAACGATGGAGTAATGAAATGCTTGGATGCCTGTGTTCGCGAAAAAAAAAAAAATGCCCGTTGAGTTTTTTTCCCCTGCCCTTGGCATGACAGAAGAGGAAGGGGGTGAGTCAGTCGCTACCGAGCGGGATGTGGGGGGAGCCGGAGAGCAGAGGATTCCGAGAATACGGGAAGGGTCAACTCAGTGTCATGGAGCGCGGCCGTCGTGCCGCATCCCATTGTGCACGTCCATACGGCGAGGTAGGGGCCCGCGGGCGGCGAAGAGTCATCATAAATCGCGACGCGTCGCTTTTGTCCAGTGTCTGCGGGTCCGCTGCTCAAACCGTGGTGGGTGTCGCGGGCGGTGCTCTTTGACGGCCTAAAGCGCGGTTAACAAGACAGAACCCCCTCTAGCTGCAGACATGAAAAATGACCGCTGGTGGAGAGAGCATATACTTGTAGTATTGGTCTAGATTACTTATTTTCTTCCCCCAATCCTTGATTGGCTGTGTTTTACCTAATCTGTGGGATCGTCATCACCCGAGTGTGACGGTGTGCTAATTAGGTAGCACTTCGCCCACATATCGCGGGTTCGGGCCGAAGCAAGCTCAGGGCACTGCCAGTGTTTGGTGCGCGCCTGCGCTCTCGCTCCGAAGGAAGGAAGGCGCAGTTATTCGAAAGCACAAGTGTTTATTACACAGAAAGCTGCATTACATAACACTGCACTAATCCCCAGACCTCGGTGCAACCCATAGCCCCGCCGCAGCACCCGAAAGCGGGCCCGCGAAGCCGCGCGCGCAAAGCAAAGACTACATACGCGTGTGACGGCACAGCTAAGGGCGATCGCATGCCGCGCGGCCAACCAAAGGGTTAAGTCACGCGCAGCGCAACACTAGGAAGGATGGGGGTATACGCGGAGCACATCTTGACGACGCATTTCGCACATCGATGGCTCATCGCGCGTCGTCACCGGCAATGGCCGGCGATGACGGAGAACCAGCCAGATCAGGCCCTCCCGAATCCGGAGCGCGTCGGCGCCGCACAGGCGGGCTACACGACTCCGGAGGTTCGGGCCTGGACTCAAGCATACATACTAGGCGCGCACGTCAAAGCACCCGCGTTCTTGGACCCCCGGCAAAGGCCGGGGCACCCGGGAGCCAAACTCTACGCACCTTTCTGCTGCCCGAGTCGGTGGCGATCTCCCCGCTCATTTCCCGCTCGGGACCTCTCGCCGAAACAACGCCGCCAACTGTCACTCGGAGTGACCCAATGGGGACGCGAGGTCGAAGCGGGAAGAACGGAAGGGAGGGTGATTTACTGCGGTTCTCGGAAGAGCTTCCCTTGCAAGGGAGGACAAGCAGCACGGCTGCCGCATTCCGCTCGCGGACACCCCACGGGGGGTCTCTCTAACGAACGAAACGGCGGAAGCGGGCGCACACTCGGGTAGCCCAAGAAGCTCAATCCCCACAAATCTTACCTACTGTTGTGACCGTACTTCTGACCACGTGGGCCCGATCAAGCAGCTACCGTGAACAATCGACGAGGCCGACAACCTCGCGACGGCGATGGTGAAGTGGGTGCTTGGAATGCCACCCCTACGAGCCTCAGCGGATTAGTGTAGCAGAGAAGGCAAGGGCCATTGTCAGCAGCAGGAATGTCAGCAGCAACCCCAGCGGAAGCGGAGTGCAGGTGACTGGCAGCGGCGACGAAGGCAGGCGATGCCCAGGAGCTATTGTCCGAGTAACCACCGTGGATGCGGAGGCGACGTGGCGGCGCCGGTCACGCTGGCGGTTAATTGAAGACTTCTGTGTCCCCGACTCGCGTTCTGGACAATCGGCGGGGAAGCAAGTTCATTCACCTGCTGGAAGACTTCGGGAGATTCCTTTCCAGCCGGGCTGGATGAGTCAGCATCTCCCCCTTTCCATCGACCCAGCTGCGAGAGAGGGGAACAGCCCGCACCTGCCGTGCCGTGGGTGGTAACACGAACATCCCCTTCGGTCCATCCGATTGAACAGTGCTCGTCGAACATTATTCCCCAGCCAGGGATCTGGGGAATCCGAACGATATTTAACTCGGCCGTGAGTGTGGCCGAGAGAAGCCTGCTAGCTCCAGTCGACTACGGTTGACGAAGACGTGCTCTTCCACTGAGAGCCATTCTCAGTCCAGCTCTATGTAAATAATGTAAATAAGTGTATAAAGTTTTTCGTTACCTTCCTCCGAACCCAGTCTCCCATCCTCCTCGTCCCATCACCGGTCTCCGGCCATGCTACCCGGGTCGCAACACTGCTATGTCACTGTCCCCACCGAGGACGGGGACATACGGTTTAATGCAAGCCGTTTTGGCGGAACCGAGGGCTTGTTTTGCAAGGTCGCTCTACGAGTCAGTCAAACGTAGGTTTTCATCTTGCTTGTTTCTATATTTCTGTTTTTACTATTTGTTAATAAAGAGTTAACCTTTGGGACGTTAAACCCCAATAAACCAAACCAACCTTTCCGGAAGTGTCTTCGAGCAACGTAATCGAGCACTATCGAATCGTCGAGGTGTAAAGCATCCTACAACCATCATCATCAACACATTTCCTTCTGTAAGATCCAGAGTGCAAATAAATTTTTCCCTTTTAAGGAGAGGGGGCGAGCGGGCTTTGTTTGAATTTTCAGTTTTTGCAGAGACGTTCTCAATGGCTTTGTTTATTTGAAACGCCCAAGCCTGCTCAGAGGCCATTTAAACGTTGATTGCCGCGCCGCCATGGGCTAAAGTGATATCTTAGAATGGTGACATTGTCTTGGCCAATGATCGCTGTCATAAAGCTGTCCTTTTTATTCAGTTCTGTTGTCACCATTCGTCGCGCCCTCTTTACCTTGCGACACGGTGTGCTGATCCTTTTGACTCCGTGGGCTTGGCGGCGCCTCGGCCATTGACGAAGGGTGGCATGGAGTAGAATCGGAGTAGATTCTTTACATTACTCTGGCCCGAGGTTGAGTATACAAACTTCGAAGCAGCCGCGCCAACGTTTCCACAGCGGACACGCGACTCGCTCAGCGGAGCAGGACGTCTTCGCCCGTCCCGTCGCCGCCGGTACTACACAGCTGCGGATGTCGCGGAGCTGACAAATTGGCCTCGAGGTCTCCGGTGGTGTCGCACCGGCACTTCCGATCGGACGCGCTTCCCCGCGGCCCGGTTGCAGCGAGCGCGTCCGGTGCATGCATGCCTCTGCCGCCGCCGGTGCCACGAGCCGCGCGCCGGCTAAACTTAGCAGTCCTCGCCGAAGAGCAGCAGCGCAGTGCCGTCGCCGCCGAGAAGAGAAATGTCTGGGCCTTGGCACGCAGCTTGGCCCTGCAGTAATGTCACGAGTCCCGCGCCGGCCTTCGGTTTCAGCCCCTTGACGAATGACTGGGGCGCCCCAGTCATCTTAAGGGCTGAGACCTGCCGGACTTGGTTTTCTCCATTTTTCACTCTCGTGCGTGGCATCCCTGATGAGTCGGTAGAACGTCGGCGCTTTTTGTCGTTTATTCCTCATTGCGTGAAAGCAAAACGTGGCGTTTACGCTCAGTGTTAGTTTATGCTCGTCGTACTGACCTGCTGCGGCACGGCAAGTGTACCGCCGTTGCCAAAAGGAAGCAGGTGACGGCATTTTCTTCTCAGCCGTATACAGTGCAGCCCTGACGGCGACCCAAAAACCGAAAGGTCTCGATCGGCGAGGACGAGGGTTCTCCTTGCATTATACACAGATTAGAGCTTTGGGGTGGCATATAGTATGCTACGCTACAGGGCTACGAAACAAACGCCTTTGTCTGGTTGTCTTTGGCATAGAATGTACATATTCTGTCTTAATAAAAATTGTGCAGCATCGGTGAGGCTAGAAGGGGCGCCTGCGGCACAACGGCTGAATTCACGTACGTGTTTTTCCTCTGACCGCGGCCGCCTTCCTCACTTTTGTATCGAGTCATCACCACTTGCAGTGCGAAAACGCCCTTGTTCTCGACGGCGTTAGTCTGATTAAAGAACACCGAGGGGTTGGAATTAATATATTTAGCGTAGCGGTGACGTACGAGCGCAGGCGTGTACCGGTTGCCGGCCGCCCCCTGCGCACGCGCTGTGGCTAGGGCCGACCAGGTGGCGCCACTGCGCATGCGCACCCAGCGTCCGGCAGTCGGGCATGGCTCCGCTGCGCTAGCCCCATTTGGAGAGGGACGAAGGGAGGCGGACGTCCAAGGGCTCCTCTAGGTTCGACCTCTGATTGGCTGTGCTGGCTATGGGTTCCATAGCATTGCAGGGCTTTCGTCAGCCCCGTGGGCTGTGCTCCAAAGAAACCCGGCCGTGAAGCAAAGTATACGGGAACAAATATTGACCTGGGAGCGAAGTCAAGGTGTAGCGCGGAAAACATCGTCGGATTCGCTTCACGTCATTCTGTCTTTGAAGCTTGGCGGATGCATGTTGTTTCCCGCGGCAGTGAATAATTGGGGTTGTTCCGAAATACGTAAATTCGTATGCTTGCGCTGCGCAGCCTTTGCAATCTAGACGCGTTCACGTCCGCGTTTTACCAGCGAAATCGCGTATATATTCATGATGAACCAATTCACGACTTCTCTAGTTCTGCTTTCGCACACAGCAAAAGGCAAATACCAAATGCCGAAAGTTGTTTTCGCTCGAATCTCTCGGTTCTTCCCGTGCCTCGCTTCCGCAAATACATCGGTTTATTTTGACTACGGCTATCCATCCGAATCAGCGCTACGACACCTTTGGTCAATGTTGCTTGCTACGGCGGCGAAAGGCCAGCAGGTTTTTGTTTGTTTGTTTGTTTTTTGTTTCTCGCAGTATAGTTCAGAGCGGTAAAGCTCGATATTGACTCTGTGGTCTGCTGAAGTGGAAGTGACCCTGCTTCGCGAAAGAACAATTCCTCGTCGCCCCGGAGGTTGCGAACGCGCAACAATGGACAGCCATTGGCGATTGCTTTCGCGCTGAAAGAATAGTGTGCCGCAACCCTGCAGCATTAGGCTTTCCTTCGTTCTTCTTCAAGACCTCGTTCGCTACACCTCTGCATAGCCGTTCGTTCGAGTCGAGCGCCTGCGTTTCTTCGCTTTCCGCGGTGGAGAACCGCCGCGGGCCATTGTCAGTCGCAGCCGGCCTGGCACCAAGCGGTAACTCGACCAGACCGCCCTCGGCCCTGAGATTCCAGACGTCTGACTCAAGTCTGGAGGGTCGATCCGTTGCGTCACCGCGTGCGCGACCTCGTTCGTGTGGCGAGATTTTTTTTTTCTTTTCCTTTATTTCGTCTTCGTTTCTGCTTTAGTATTTATTTGCCGGCGGTCTCGCCCACGCCGTAACAGCGAACGAGCGAGCCAGCTAGCGCAGGGTCTTAACGCGTGCTGCCCCTTAGAGCGCTGCTGACTGTTGCTTCTCTTTACGGTCGTGCACCATTTCTGCACACTCCCCCCGACCTTCCCGCTCCAACCCATCTCACGCATCAAAACTTGGGAGGATAAGCCAAATTCGGGCTTCTTTTTTATCATTTCGCGTAGGCTTCGAGTTTCTTTCTGCCGCAAGATGGTGCGGGAATGAGTAGGAAACAAGCATAATACAGTGAACTTTCCGAGAAAAGACGGTGGTCGAGGGACCGCCGGTTTAGATAACTCGTGCCTTCCAGAATGCCTCGGCTGGCCGAAAAGTTCGGCGTGACGTGAAGCTCGACGGCTGATACCCCTCACTAGCGCATGTCACGTGTACGAAGAGATTTCCTTTAAGTGTAACTTTGACGAAGGACGCTGTAAGAAACTTTGTTGTGAGTGCAGGATTGCATCAACAAAAACAAAGACTGAAAGAAAAAGCTTGAGATGGTTTTAGTACTTATGCATTTTTTAAATTTTTGTTGGGGACACTGCCACGAGTTGCGTGAAGATGTCTCTTTTATGTGGCTCAACTGACATTGGCTTATGCATGTATAAGGCGGGTTTCGCGAGCTTGTTGACTGCATCTGGTGGACACATTAAGATAATTGGAAGAAATGAAGCTATTCTGTCGCGCTCCTGCACGCTGCTTACGCATTAACCAGAGGTCGAATTTGAGGAATATAAAAAAAAGCCTTGCGTAGCTGCTGAAGTGAGTGAACAAATTACACTGCAATAGCTAAAGGGCTGGGCCTCCACAGGGTTTTTCTAGCTAAGCTGATGTCTTCCCCACTGAGCAAATTCCCTGTCTTTTCCTCACATATCCAAGGCACCAGGAGCCACACTTTACTCCTATAGAAAGAGGCTTCTCAGCACAGCAAAGAGCTGCATAATCACAAAATGTATTGAGAACAAGTTTTTAGGTTTTACAGCGACATCTGTTAAAGCCGCGTTTCCCCTTTAGCGGTGCCGTTGTCTTAAAGCACCAGGTGCAACGCGTCACAGTTATTGGACAGAATGAAGTAACGCCACGCATGACGACATGATAATGCGCCACGATGATTGGCCAGACTTCCAATTACCGATTGGTCCGAACACAATGACGACAGTCTGGACGTCACGAGTCCCCTCTCTGCCTCGTCCACCCATCGTCGCCTGTCATATACGGGTGGATATGTGTGAATGGATAACTAATCGTGCGTGACTCCCCCTGCCCCTACCCCCAAACCCCGCTCCCCACCTCTACATCCCAAGACTAGTTACTACACCGGCTACTCTAACACTCTTATGTTGAATTCCCATCGCAGATTCGGAGCACTTCCGGATCAGCTTTTTTATTCTGTAATGGCAGGTCGGGATTGCGGGTTTCGAGTTCCACATACTTGCAGAGGCCGCGGCACGAGTGTTCTAAACGCATATTCGAGGCTTGTTCTCTTCGCCGGATTCGGGCGTTCTTTATCAGACCGCTCCTGACCTGCGATTGGAATTCACCATTAGCAGACCCCTACCCGGAGTTAGTGAACACTAGGATCGGCGTTTTGCACTGCCCCAGCTGTCGCTGAAATTCGCTTTACCGGAGGGTAAATGCCCGGAATTTTTTTTTCTGTTCAGTATATTCCAAAAAAAAAAAAAGAAATCCGAAAAATTTGTAGTACGACACACTGTTTTGGGCGAAATTTTCGTTTTCAGCTAGGAATGAGATGGTTGTTAATGACCGCCGGGTACCCACCGGTGATACAATGGGTACAAGTTGTCCCCTGGCCTGGTTCCCGGTTTTTTAGAGAACAAAATGCAACAGCAGTTAGGTTGCCTGCTATAGTGTGTATAATGTCTAATGTTCTTGCTATTTTTCTGCCAAAACTCCGGTTGGAGCCGGTTACATTGTCCTTGCATGGTATCCATGCGTCATCGCCTGCTAGCACGTTCCAGTTCCTTCCATTTAATTACTGTATGGGATTATGCTGATCCGGTCCACTAATAGTAGATAGAGACACGAAACTTTCGGATGCATATTTTTTCCTCGAAGTGATGCTCTGGACAATGGTACGCATGAGACATGGCGCGGAAATCGACTACGACAGCTGAATAATTCATTATTTATTTTTTTTCTCGTGTAGTTTCGGTTTCAAAAGAGCTGTGAAGTACAAGGAGCGTTCAGGTTACGTGAGGCATGCAAAAAACTGCTGTATAATCGCTGCTATATAGCGTAGCGCGCCTATATAGCGCCTATATAGTGACTATATAGCGTAGCGCGCGAGAAGCATAACATATTGTGGCGCCATCTAGATGACAGCAAGTCAAACCTCCTGAACTGTGTGCCGAAGAAACGTTTCTCTCTTTTATTAACGGCAGTAATGAATGCATTCGAAGGCTTTGTTTGGAGATAACACATTAGCTCGGAGATCGCTGGGTAATGAGTTTTGTAAACTCATTCGATACCTAATGTCGTTTTCATCGAATGACATTATATTTTCTTGTGTGGCCGCAAAATAATGTCATTTTGAGCGAACGTCATTCGATGGGAATGACATTAAATTTGCCGTGTGGCAGGGGTATTAGTCACGTGGGGAACGTCAGTGCCGCCACCTCTTGGCTCCTACGAAAGCTACATTCTAGCTGCTGCGGTGGAAGTTAGCCACCGTAGTGGAGCCGCTTGCGCTCTTTCAGAAGCAGGGACCTCGAGCTTTTCCGCAATCGCCGAGAACTACTTTGCGCGGCGTCGCTTTACCGCCTACTCCTCCAACTCCGCGCCGTCTCCACTCTCCGCCACCTGTCGTCTCGCACCCACTCTGCATCTCTTTCCCTCATTTCCCTGAAAGCGGAGAGCGGTATTTCCCTCTATCCACTTTGCCACCAGCCACCCGTCGCTTCCCAACCTCTCTGACTTCGCTCTCCTACTTTCCCTGTCCCTGAAAGACATGAGAGCGCAAAACGGGGACACGGACGAGGAAGGGAACAGGACGAGCGCTGCTCCCTTCCTCGTCCGTGTCCCCGTTTTGCGCTCTCATGTCTTTCACGAATATGCACCAACAAGCCCAGCTTCAAGTACTTCTTCCCTGTCCCCCTGGGATTTCTCTCTCCACCGTTTCACCTGCAAACCGAGGCTTCACGCGGACGGACGGACAGATTTTTCCAGCACTGAGGTTCTGATGCTAACGCATTAAAAGAGTTCAGTCGAGCTGCGCTTAAAAGCGTGACTTACCTTTTACGCATGTCACCATCGTAGGTGAAGTTTTCCAGATCGGCCGCGCACAACTGTGGCCTGAAAAGTCGCAATTATGAGAACGTACGGATTAGTATAGAACTCGTGATGCCCGTAGCATGAGCACCACATCATGATTCCATGATGTAATGGACGCATTCTTGGGACAACTACAGTGGAATTGTATTCACATTAGGAAGACACGCACGTAGAAGCGCTGCACTCACAACAAGGGCACGCTGAATATGTGCTGCGTCGTGCATGCACACGGAGTACACAAAACCAACTTCAGAAAGCTACGTGCCAAACGCAATCCTATAGCCGACATCCCTTATAAAAGTTGTCTATAAACAGCATCGACTTCTTATAGACTCTATTTCCTTCCTATAGATATTTCTATTTCTATTCACGTTGTTTCTATTCACGGTGTATAGACTCTCTACAGACAAAAGTCTACTGAAAGTGTATGGCCATAAATCTATAGGCTGTCGTAGACTGTCTGTAGGATTTATATTGTCTATAAACTACCCTTTGGGATTTGTCTACAGAGAGTCTATAGACTTTGTAGACAGAAGTCCATGGGCAGTCTACAGACTGTATAAAGAAATTTTGGTAAGGGATACGCCGTTTAGAAACTACTTTGCGCGGCGGCGCTTTACCGCGTACTCCTCCTCGTCGTTCCCCTCTCAGCTCTACGCCACCTGTGCGGGTTCCGTGATATCCGCCGCGGTGGCCCAGTGGTTAAGGCGCTCGTCTACCGAGCTGGAGTACCGGGGTTTGAACCCGACCGCGGCGGCCGTGTTTCGATGGAGGCGAAACACAAAAGGCGCCCGTGGTAAAGTAAGGGATACGCCGTTTAGAAAACATCTTCTGGCAGAGAAGAGGTCGTATTCCATCTCTACCAGGCAAGTGAGGCATCGCTTATGCAGTCATTGTCGCTTTTCCTTACATGATTGGCTTCCAGCAGTTCATTTTAGTTTTTGGGCTAGAATTTTCGCTCTGTCGAAATGCGGTGCACACTTCTTGCAATACGAGGTCTGTTAGAAAAGTATCCGACTTTATTATTTTTTTTTTTTTGCGAACACCTGACGGATGTGAAGCAAGCGCGCTTGCAGCAGCCGACCTTGAACCCTCGTGCGCATGCACGAATTTTTTCCCGCCTGCCGATAGCGTCAGTCGCTGGGAAGCAGCGTTTGAGTGAGGCAGTGCGCAGTGCTCTCGTCGGTTTTTTGTTGCAAGGAAAATGGCGGAGCGAGAGGAGCAGCGCTACTACCTCAAATTTTGCCAGAAACTTGGCGATAGCCAAGTGGAAACCATTCGAAATGTTCAGACGGCTTTCGGTGATGATGCTATGAGCAGCACACAGATTAAGCAGTGGTGCAACTGGTTTAAAGACAGCCGCACATCCGTGGAGAGAGAGCCACGCTCCGGTCGGCCATCAACATGCCGAAATGACCAGGTAATTGCCGAAGTGAACGCTGTGGTGATGCGGGACTGTTGTGTGACTATCCGAGAAATTGCGGGAGAGGTGGACATCAGCAATTTTTCTGCACATTCCATTATCACCGAAGATTTGGCCATGGAGAGAGTGGCAGCGAAATTCGAGCCGAAGCTGCTGACGGTGGAGAAAAAGCAGCTTCGTGTTGAAGTCTCACAGGAGATGCTGGATTCCACAAACAGTTACCCTGACTTCACCGACGCCGTAATCACTAGTGACGAGTCTTGGGTGTACGGGTACGACCCGGAAACCAAATCCCAGTCGTCACAGAGGACGCATTCCACGTCACCAAGACCAAAGAAGGCCCGCCAAGTGCGCAGCAATGTCAAAGTGATGCTGACTGCTTTTTTGACTCCCTCTGTGTGGCACACCAGGAGTACGCACCCCACAGGGTCAAAGAATGACTAAACAGTACTACAGGGATGTCCTCCATCGCCTACGTGGTGCTGTGCGGCGCAAGGGACCGGAATTGAGGTCAACAAGAAATTGGCGCATCCCTCGCGGCATTGCTCCTGCACATTCCTCGCATTTGATTCAGACTTTTCTGGCGAAAAACCAGACTCCTGTAGTTCAACAGGCTCCTTACTCTCCTGATATGTCCCCCTACGACTTCTGGCTGTTTCCTAAAATGAAGAGGCCATTGAAAGGAGCGCCATTTCAGAAAAGAAAGGACATTGTGGCTGCAACGACGGCAGAGCTAAATTCCATTCCGAAAAGGGCCTTTTCGGAATACTTCCAACAATGGCAGCACCGATGGGAGATGTATATGGAGCCCCAAGGAGACTACTTTGAAGGTTATTAGGTTTCCAACGCTCCAGTTATGCCAGCTTTTTTTCTTCGGCCAAAGGTCGGATACTTTTCTAACAGACCTCGTACATGCGATGAGCGACTAAGTGCACATTTCGACAGTGGTATTTTGTATAGCATTCCTAATTCACACTATATTTGACCTGGTATGCGTTTTCCGATATCCATTTCTTTTGGTCTCCTTGCCGTAGATACGAAGGCATAGTTTCACAAGCCCACGGGAGCCAGAAAAATGGGCTGTACCCCAAACCTGCTCTGAACCTTCATCATGTTGTGCGATACTTCGTGTATCGCTGTTATGCAACCAACTCGCTCAAAAGCTCTTTGCGCTGAAGTAATAAACGCAGATTAGTGGCGTACGTGATCCTACGCAGCCTGTGGTCTCTCTGTAGTCCCCTGACCCCTTTATTCCAGCAAATAAAGTTCAAGAAATGCAAAGTGGAATGAAACCGCCCTGAAACAGCGCTGTTGAATTACCCCCCTGGGTGCTGGATATTTTAGCCGTAGAACGGTAACATGAACTGAAACGTTTAGGTTCTTAGTGCATCAGTGACACGGAAGACGTCGGTGCGGGTTCCGTGATACCCGCCGCGGTGGCTCAGTAGCTAAGGCGCTCGTCGACTGAGCCGGAGTACCCAGGTTCGAACCCGACCGCGGCGGCCGCGTTTCGATGGACGCGAAACGCAAAAGGCGCCCGTGTGCTGTGCGATGTCAGTGCACGTTAAAGATCCCCAGGTGGTCGAAATTATTCCGGAGACCTCCACTGCGGCACCTCTTCCTTCCCTTCTTCTTTTACTTCCTCCTTTATCCCTTCCCTTGCGGCGCGGTTCAGGTGTCCACCGAGATATGCGAGACAGATGCTGCGGCATTTCCTTTCCCAAAAACCAATTTAGTTTTGTGATGACAGCACGCGAGTTCGTTACGGTCAATCTCTCCGTACTTGTGGACCCTTTGTTATCATTTTTTTTTTTTTGCGTAGCAAAGTATGGGACGTGTTTTTGGAAGGATGCCAATTTTCCTTTTCTTTCTTTTTTTTTTTTTGATGCCGTGCCACAAGCTTCGAAACGCTCATATTGGGAGAGAGAGGTTGCGGCCTCTCGCGCTTGCTGCGAGAGACAGCATCCGCGCGTCCTTGAGCGCATCGCAGAAAAGGCCGACAGAAGGCGCCACAAAGCGTTAACCTATAAGGACAGAACTCTCTGGATCCAATGAGGCGCTCGTGCGGCATGGGTGTGGAATTTTACTCCTTTCGTAAAGGTGTTATTTTTCGAAGCAGTATACCACTCTTGTTTGTTCTTCGCTTAACGCTGTAAAACTCTGCTGTTGTGCGTCTCCTTGTTGCGCGTTTTCTCGTGAGGCTGAGGATGTAGTGAGTCGGCAAAAGAGCTTTATTTATATGTTGCTGGACTGAGAAATTAAGCAACGCGGCATGTATATGTGAAGGCCTGCAACGTCATTCGTTCCTTTTGCACGAGCAGAATGGCCGTTTCTGTGGAACAACCTGTCAGGTTCCAAAGTGATATTTCGCAATTAGCGGCGGGATATATCGGGTGTGCCCGAAGGAATAGTTTAAAGGACTCTGTTTTTAATCTCCCGCCGACCCAGTGGCTGTTGTACATCAGGGCAGATCGATGGGGTGACTGCGTTTGTTCAATCTTTCATTTTCGGCTCACTCGAATTTTTTGACAGAAGGATGCTAAATGCATGATGGCTGCCATTTGACGACGTGCGCTATACGCGTGCTGTGATGCCTGTAATCACATTGTTAAATACGCGACTACTTTCATTTGTTTTTGATGATGAAGGAAATTGTTGCGTGAAAATCGAATCCAAGCTGTAGAAGTTGCAGCGAAAGAGAGTGCTGACGGTTTAGAACGTAAACGCATTCCGGACAGACGGAGAAATCCCCTTTCGGCTTGGTTTTGGTCAAGTGTATTGCGAGATCTCTGCTCGTTGTAGAGTTTGACTCGCTGAGTCACATATCAGATTTCATGGACGTCCCAGGCGACTGGAGTGCAAGCAAAAAAGAAAGTAATTGCAAAGGATTGACGACGTGTATGCAACGCATCGTGTCATACAGCAGGAGTTGTGCACTTGTGAACGTCTTGATACAACATTAGATTGCCATCAACGTTTGACAGAGGACATATTGCAGTATTTATGGAGCAGCGCAGGTATTCAGATGATGACATAAAATGAGATAAAACCACTTAAGGAGAGTTTACATCTACCAAGCACGGTCGGAAGTCTTTCTTATTTTCCTTTCAAGTGTTTCAGGAAATAAATGTGAACGCTGTAGTCACATTCGGACGTCCGTCTCTGTTCTGGAAAAAGAAGTGCGGCTACCGCTTTGCACAACTCTACACAACGCGCATAGACGGTCTTAGGAACATGCATCGGTTTAACTGTCATAGTTGCACAATCCGCATCGAATTTCCTCGACTTCCTCCGCTTTGTGGTTCACGTTTGTTCGTCTTCGTAGGAAAACAGGTTAGCGCCTGACTGTAGCTCGTTTAGCTACCCGCCGGCGTATGAAAGTGCCGACCAAGAAATCGAAGGTGACTCTGCGAAGAGATTTCTTCTTGTTTTTCTCTGTCTCAAACGCTTCGGCCACCTAAAGGTTACACAATAACTGGGGGAGAGGTTTCGTCGTTCGTATCCTGTCGCTCATCACTTCCACGTAATTCTCCTTTTGCTGGCGCAGTGCCCGTGGAACTCCTTCACACAGGGGGTTCGCTTTGTTCCTTCTGGCGGGGTATACGGTGCACGTGAGTCACATACGGCATCGCAGCCGGCATAATGGCCAACCCTTCCGCGATGCGATTCACTCTCTTCGAGCGGGCGCGTGCCAACGGGTCCGCTGGCCGCGACCGCAGGCTCCCTAATTGGCCCGAGTCCCGTCGGTCACGCCGAGCGTGACGGAGCCGCCGGAGCGTCATCTCCTCCGATGGTTCCTCTTCCGTGCTGCAGATGTGTGCTCCGAGCGGATTTGTTTGTCGGCGACGGCGTCGTGCGATCATTAGGCCGCGCGCCCGCGCCGTCACAGTTTTATAATTACGTGCAGCAGTGACCGAACGGGTGCGGTTAGAAGAGCGAGCCCGTTCTGACACGCGACGTGATGCACGGAAGTGCGGTGTTAGTGGCGAAAGCCCCGTTGGCGTTAGCAATGCCTCGTCCTGCGAATGGCTGTGGCAGGGAGGTTTCACGAAATATAAATCGACTTCACACTCTTAATGCCTACACACTCCGTCGCAAGCTCTGCGTTAGGTGCACGTTCTAGGTCAATGGATATCTCAGTGCAGCGAAGGAGGCAATGAGGAGCTAGTGGCATCAGCCGTGCTCGACAACGTCCTGTCCTGTGACGTCCCGAGGACATATCGATCCGTAACCTGCTAAGTTCCTTGACCTTTAGGTGAGTCTTGTCTGTGCAGTCAGATTAGTGCGAGGACTTTGTTTCGGGCCTGATGACCAGTTCATCAGAAGCGTACATAGTCCTATCTTGCAATAAACTGCGGCACGGTCTGAGATGCGTCGCAGTTTACTTTAAGTTATCAGACCCAACCAGACAGACAGTTCTGTCGAAATGTTTAGTTTTAAGCACACTCCTATTTATATCCTGCCGGCAGTCAGTACTATAGACCGGCAGACGACTCGTGAAGAAAACGGAACAAAATGCGGTGCATATGCAGCAGCGCAAAGCATATCCTAGGGCTTTTCGTCATATCGTGTAGGCGACAGCTACCGCGTTGCATTACCGAAGTAACCGAACGGAAGATGGAATACGCCTCCATGTGGTCCACAAGCCATGAACTCAAGCTGCTGGTGAGCAGTCATCGAGACCACAAGCGGGGACGTGGGACGAGAGACACGGGTGTGTACACGAGGCGGAAAACACGATAAGGACCTCGGTACCCCCTCTTCAGTCAGCTAAAGACCAGCCGTGTGCCTTGAGACGTCTCGTGTCATCGAGCTGTCCCGCTTGCCGCGTATCTGCAGCAGCAGAGCGTACGAGGGGCGGACGGGAGGGGATGCGCTCATGCATCGGCTGGCCCGTGCTACGACGCCGGCGGGATGGTGCGGCGCAAGCCGGGCCCCGGTCTAGTGTACACACTGGAGAACGGGCGGGATCCGCACAGTTTGTTCGTCTTCGAACGACGTCGGCGGAACGCTGTGCCGACTCCGAGCCGTCCCGACCGCCGCCCCGCTTTGAGCTTGTCCAGGAGGCCGCGGGGCTGTGCTGCGTTTGGGGACCATGCGCCGAGAAGCCTGGCGGCCCGCTGGGCGCCCTATTTTTAGTCTTCTCCTGCTCCTCCCCCTCCTCCGTTTGCTCGATTCTGCTTTTATTTTAATTACTTTAGTCTGCCTCGTGAGTGTTTATTGCTCGCCTTTTCCCCCGGCCAGCCACCATTCTCTCCTCCTCCTTCCAGTGTCCTTTCCCTCGGCGTTTTGTGGCGCGCGAACCTCCCGTCGAGGCTGTGGCCCGGCCAGCCTCAGCCGCTGCTCTGCTGACTTTGAGTTCTTCGAGTTCGCTTAGCCTCGGCGGAAGGCCAATATGGCGCCGCCGGAGGCGAGCGGCCCCGAAAAGACTGTTTTCGGGCCTCCGCCCTCCGCTGCTGCCGCTTCAGCGGCGGGGGCACGTGCGCGTCCAAGTTGAAATTGGGGCCTCGGCTTTATTAATGCTGTCCGCCGCCTCTTGACGTTCGCGAGCCTCTTGACATTGACTCCGCGGGTGACGTTGCGCGTGTGCGCTCGACTTTTTCTTTCTTTCTGTCTCTCTCTTTCTTCGCTCGAGCTCTCTAGCGTGCTCACGTCGTTTCGTCGCCCTCTCCGGTTGCCCCTCCTCTGCCCTCCCCCCAGACCCCTCCCGAGCTGATAGCCTCTACGACTCCTCGTCGCCCAAGTAGTCTTCTGCGCCCTTCCAGTTCCGTTGCCCAAAGGACTTGAAACCTCGTGCTGCCGACCGCGGGCTGTTTTCGCTTGTTTTATTGTTCCCTCTCTATTTTTTTTTTATTTGTCTCGTGCTCCGTGCCCGGGTGTCTTGACGTTTTCGACGTGGTGCCGACGTCGTCGCCGGGCTAGTTCTTGCGTCTCTTGTTTGTCCTTGTCTGTCTTGCACCGTTCGGAAGTCCCGGCTCTTCTTTGATTCTCGTGTACTTGTGTGTGCGTGCGCTGTGGTCGTGGAGTGAGGAGCGTATCTGGACTTGTGACGGCGTAGCCAAGCGCCCGGCATCTGCTGATTGCCGCGGTAGCGGGTGTCATGGGATGCTGCGCTTCGGCTTTCCACTCTGGCTCCTATCTGACCCGGGAGGGCGGCGGTGAGTTGCTGGCTGCTCTGACCGGGTTGATCCCGCTAGGTGATAGTTCTTGCGCGTGGCGGTGTTTTTCTCTTCGTCTGTTTGTGCGCGACGAGCGAGGTTTGGCGCTTCGTTTTCGGCTTCTGTCATTTTGTGTGCTCTCGCGTCCGGAATTTTTTCCCTCATTTTGTTTATTGCTCGCTGATGGGCAATAATGGTTTAGTGCTCTCTATACATTTTTTTTTTTTTGGCAGCCATATGGTTCGTAGGTTATACTTAGCGCTGGGCGACTCACCAGGGCAGGAAACATGCCTTTTGAGGCGTTTGCTGCCGGTTTCGGCGCCTATGCAGGCTCGTCTTGGGAGTTGCGTTTCAGCCGGTAAGCTCGAACACATGGCACGATGAACACGTACAGTCTTTGCCAAAATTATACAGCCCAAGGGGTCGGCCTCTGAGCCTGCAGCGCGGCTCCTCTTGCATAATCGGGGACCCTAATCTCACGAAGGCGGGAGCAACGTAAGTCCTCAACCCATCCAAGCTTAGGACTGTCAAATGTGTCTAAGAGCACCGCTACATGGCTTGGAAGCGAGCGCCTTGGGCTGTATATTTTTGACAAAGACTTTATACTATGAGCGAGCTTATGCTCGGCCTTCGTCGACCGAGTATGGTCAGCACTGAGCCACAATAATGTTTACGCTGTCGTATACAGTAATAAAGCTATGTGAACATTTACTCTTCTGGAATTACGGAAGAGATGTACTATATACCGGCAGCCAAACGTTAAATGCTGGCACTGCATAGCTGGCGGTAAACGTACATGGGAGTTGACGTTTTACAGGACGGTCTTCATATGATAGTGTTGAGCCACGCCGACGGCACGGGAATGTGTAGCAGGTGCGCCGTAACGCGTTACATCTATTGCTTTGCCTCCCTCACCTTGGGAGAGAGGTATAAGGTTGGCGTTTTTGAGATCTATAATTCGTTTCATAAATAGCAGGCAACGCCGCCTAAGCTAACGCCCCTATTCGCGCAAGCTAAGACCGCGTCCGAAAAGTAGTTCGCCACACAACCACAGTGAACGCAGCTATAACACAGGCATATTCCGTTTCGACAAATATCAAGTACCACAACTGGGAACCTCCTGCACTTCATTTTACCTCTTAGCACATTTTCGTTTTGCGACTCATCGAAACTTCGAGAGTAATGACATGTGGCGCTATGATATGCGGCTGGTAGGGCGAATCGCTCTGACTTCATCCGCGCCTAAAATGTAGTCCAAACTCGGGCATACTTAAAGCCAGAGAGCCTGAGCGCTGAAAACTGAGCGCCTCATAGCTTCTATCGCCAATCTCAATGCTAGCTTTTCGTTTTACACCGCTCTTTGTTTTCGTCCAAACATTTACCGAGGCTTCGAGAGAAACGATTGATACGTGGTGGAGTAATATGGTTTCGTGGGCGCACTACTTTCGCTGCCTCCACTGCGTTGCCTGCTATGCATGAAACAGAGTATATATATACCTCCCCGCTACATACTGTTGCAATTAAATGCGGTGCATGCATAGGGTTGGAGCACTGCATGGTTTCGGTACTGATTGTTTTCTTTTATTAACAGTTAATTTCTGCTGCTAATTAAACATTTCAAACGGGGTTTTTATCACGAAAACCTACTACGTTCAAGCAATTACCTATACATTTGCAACAAGGAGGTGGTCTTTGCGTACATATGTACCGTTTCGAAGCGTATGTGCTAGGCTGAAGCCAACGATATTGCATCCTGTCAAACACTATCGGATGTGGTGTCCCGGGCAACCTGGAGGTGTACTGCACATGTACTTGGCGACTCGTGTCTTTGTGCACTTGGTATCAAGTATTGATATGTTACTGTGGTGTCGAAACATGCTGTCACCACTACGTGTCCGCGTCCTTTTTTTTTCTCGCTTTCTTTTTTGTCAACGTGACCTTTAATGTCCGCGAGACTTCAAAGGAACATTTAATTATAGCGCGACTTTTTTTTTTTTTTTTTGTTCTGCGTTCCACATTTCTAACGCAGAAACACTGACATTATCAAACACTGCTGTAGGGTCGAAATTTCTTTACAGTAAAAAACAAAAGCAAGTACCTGGTAAACTGAGGGAAGCAGCGTTTTGAAATCAAGTTCGTTATGGAAAGCGGCCATGAGGCGCTGAATTAGGAAGAAAACAAACACCGACTCTTCATTTTCAAAACTTGGTGTACTTGCAGCGGAAATCAATATCCGAATGCTTTCAAACTATGATGCAGTTTTTTTTTTTTCTGGCGTAGCAATCAAGAGATGGCCATAGCCATCTCCTTTAAACTCTGCAATAATGGCGCACTATATATAGCGCGTCACTATTGCTGCGTTTAAAGTTGTCTGTATTGATGCTTTAAATTATTTTCTTTGTGATTTTTTTTTTGCGTGTGTGTTACGTGAACTCTGGGAAGATCTTGCGTATCGAATGACGGTGCTCGGAGCAGAGAAAATGTTGGACGTTTTGCAGGGCATAGATTTTCGTATCGCCCAGTTATAAAAATGAAGTAGCGAAAATTCCGATTTCGGAACCTGAGATGTTTTCGTTGGAAGCACGGGTACTAAAATTGCTTGTGTGTGTGTGTGTGTGTGTGTGTGTGTGTGTGTGTGTGTGTGTGCGTGTGCGTGCGCGTGTGTGTGCGTGTGTGCGTGTGTGCGTGTGTGCGCGTGTGTGTGTGTGTGTGTGCGGAACACACCTTTCTTTATAGATTTAAAAGGTAAAGTTAAAACCAGTTCATTATTTTTTTATACATCATTTATAGTTGAAGAAAGCCGGACCCGTATCCGAGCAAGACCTTCGGCTTAAATAACCCTAGTGCGCTGTGCACAGGTGCATATGCCACACTTGTTACGAAACGTGTTGGCATTTGACACAGCTCACACTATGCAGCTGTCCTTCGTTTCCGTCTTTTCAAAAATAGCTTAGAAAAATTTCAAATCTGACAGCTTGACTGCGGCTGTCTACGTTTCTCTACGTTTGAGCCATACTGTCCACCCCTAATATGCTGCCCTAAGATCCAGCCGGCATGCAATGGTCGGCTGTGCCGTCGTTTGCCGTGCAGCAGATGCACTTGGATGCGTGTGCATATTTTTTTAGCGGCAGTAGGACGCACGCAGTAAGTAATCCGAACGCCGCAATTTCAGGCAATCATATACATTCCGTTCGTGTTATAGTATATCCCCCATTGGCCGACCTCAAGGGGGCACCAGTTTTCCCGGCTATCGTCATCATCAGCAGCGGCCTGACCACGCCCACTGCAGGGCAAAGGCCTCTCCCATGTCCCTTCAGTTAACCCTGCCCGTCGCCAGCTGCGGCCATCGTATCCCCGCAAACTTCTTAACTATATTCGTACCAAAATTGTGAGCAACCGCTTGTCGTACAGCGTTCTTGGTGGTGCCATCGTATTTGTATATAGCTTCCATGTGCTAGTCAATTTTGAGGCTAGCTTGCGACAAGGATTCGAACTCACGACATCTACATCTTGCTGTTGAGGTGTACACCGAGGTGTAGACACCTCAACATTTCCTTCCCTCGAAAAACAATTTTCGTATTAAAATTGTGACGCAACCATTCGTGGTACACCGTTGCGGACGGTGGCATACGATTTCTCGTTCCATATAGCATAAGTTTCTTCGTCACGTTGGAGGCTAGCTCGCGACAGGTATTCGAAAAGAGTGTCCGAGTGTTTCACTCGAACCCTCGTGGATTCATCGTTTGTGGAATCAGTGTTCGGAGGCGCGTCTCCGTTTCATTTCTCAGTGCGTAGCCTGCGTCGAGGTCGTACGCTCAGGATGACACGATAATGCTTTCGCCTTCACAGCGCGTTCCGCGCTGGCGCCAGAAACTTATCAGCGCAGCTCACTTGCGTGTCTTTTATAACGCTTTCTTTTTTTACATTCATTAGGCATCTATAAAAGTGCGGTTTGTTCAGGTGGACTGTGCAGCAGTGCGGATATATTTCGTGGTAGAGCTCAATTAAAATCTACTTGAACTCATTAATCCGCTTTTTATTTTTATTTTAGGGCGTAAGACTATATTGCGAAATCGTAGGCCGTCATCATCGAAGGCGGTCCTAATTTTTAAATTTGCAGAATAGGCATTGCGGTTCGAAGTGTGATAAGTGACAAAAATATGGTTTGAAAGCTCGTTGAGTTGGCTTTCCCGCGTTGCTATAAGACAGCGTCGCTCTTATTTCTAATGCAGCAGCTACAAACGCAGGTTGTGTATGTAGTGAAGTAGAAGTAGACGTGATTTCGGCGACGATACCGCGCGCAGCGACGCCATTTTATAAACGTGCAACGTGGGAAAGCCAACTCGACGAGCTTTCAAAAACGCATCTCTAGCTCGATATTTCGTACCACAATGCCGATTATGCAAATTTATAAACCGGGCTCGCTTTCGATGTTGAGGGCCTTAAGTTTCGCAATATATCCTGGATTCTAGAACCAACAATAAAACATTTATTAGTTCATCATCATCAGCCTAACTGCGCCCACTGCAGCACAGAGCCCTATCCTATATATCCGATTAACCCTGTCCTGTGCTGGAGATAAGGTGGCCAGCTGTGGCCACCGTATCCCCGCAAACTTCTTAATTTCATCCAAATTTTTTACAGCCCCTGCTACGCTTACCTTCTCTTGTTATCCAGTTAGTTACCCTGAACGACCATCTTGCCTTCCCGTTATGTGCACTGCCCAAGCCAATTTCTTCCTTTTGATTTCAACTAAGATGTCATTAACCCGCGTTTGTTCCCTCACCCACTCTGCACTCTTCTTGTCTCTTAACGTTACATCTCTCATATTCCTCTTCATATCTCGCTGCGTTGTCCTCAATTTAAGTTAAACCTTTTTCGTTATCTCCATGCTTCAGCCCGATAGGACAGTGGCGGTAAGACATGGCTGTTATTAACTTTTCTCATGAGAGATATTGGTAAACTGTCATGCGTGGTCTAAGAACCGGACAAATGTGCTCCTTCCCATTCTTATTTATTTTAATTGTTTTGTAGTATTGAGCTCTGTCTTGTGCAGGGGCGATGGGAAAAAAACGCCAACAGAGCGGAGTCTAGCGACTCCGTTGTTCGCATTTCTTTTCAACACGCTTTTACTTCAGTGGTAGTAAAATACGCTAGAATCGTCCGTGATGCATTCTAGGATGACTAACGTCTTCTTACCGGCCAGGTAAAAGTGCGATGAAAAGAAATGCGAACAGTGTATCGCGTAGGCGCCGTGTTTTTGGCGTTTCTTTCCTATGCGAGAGTACATAACGTCCGCCTTGTACAATAACTCGTTGACGTATTTCTCACGGTTTTTAGATGAAAATTTGTCAGAATTAAAAAGAATCGTCTTGCATTTAATAGCAGGCTGCCACTTGAGTCCATTGCATCTTTATCCTTCGACTCAACAGCATATATAAAGCGCGCCACCGCCTACACTTCTGGAAATTTTATTCAAACCAGCAGCCGTAAAAGTTGCGTAGTTACTTTTGCTGTAGCGTACTCTCTTCAATTTAGAATAATGAAAAACGATCGTCATACTTTCATTCCCTTCGCTTCTTCCTCTCGACTTTACTGAATGTGTCAAATCCAGTAAATGTGGACAGGCCCTTCTAGTTTTCACGGCTGCCGCCACATACAGCGTGGCGCTGTACACTCAAAGTCGCCGCGGGAATTTCGAATCTTTGGTACATCCCATCCATTTTTTATGGCCGTCAGAAATAGTTGGTGTGAGCGCAGGAAGCATCATCACGATTCACATGATGATCATGATGTCATCATGATGACATGATAATGTGTGGCAGCACTTTCTGCCTTCTCCTGTGGCTCCTGCCACACGAGACGAGTGCACTTACATGAATGAACGTGATTAGCGGAAGAAAAGTTTTCAATTGTCCCAAAAAGTGCTACAAGAGTGACAACCGCGCTTAAAAGCCGGCAGCCATTTGGAGCCGCCAAAAGAATACTCTCTCATCATCATCATCACCACCACCACCATCATCATCAGACGAACTACTTCCACTGAAGGTCAATGGCCCCTCCCATATGCCTCCAGTTACAACCCTGTCATCCTCGCAACACATGCACCCAAGTACGCAGTCCGCGCTCATATGCGCTTGCACCGGACACTCCTGTCCATTCCACGCGCTCCTGGCGAGCAAATTTAGATCTTTCGCCGCTGCTGAGGCCTGGCTACTTTTGTTCCCGGTTATTATTTCTTGCTGTCTCGCTCCCCTAATGAAGGGTTAAAAAAAAGAAAAGACGCTGATTCCTATTTTTGATGGACGTGTTACTAGATTTCTTCTAGAGGGAAAGCTTGTGAAATCTTCTTTCACCGTCGCACGGAGTGAAACTGTTTGTTGAAACCGTTTATACGCGGGGGGGCCGTCGCTCCATGCAGGCATGCACGCTAGCGTCAGCGATTGTTGCTTCGAGTGCTCCTGCAGATAGAGCGCGGCGTATTTGCTTGCGCTGGCAGCGCGCCATCGCGCATTTTGGCCGCAGTTTTTATTACCGCGCTGGCCGTGCCGCTCGCCGTAGCCGGTAATATAATATCACATTCCTGCAGTTTGTTGTCATAGTTGCTATTGTGCCAGAAAATGGTGCACAGCTGTAGGGTAGTCATCATCATGTAGGTAATAGACCACTGCGAAACGGACTTCCGAAAAAGTTGTGAAAAAAAAAAAAACAGTTATCAGGGAACCATCAAGAATGCTCCGAACTCCGTCGATATATACAGGGTGTTTCACCTAAGATTTTGCACAATTTTTTAAAATACGTTTTTTGAGTTAGAACGCTTTTTTGGACATAACATTATTAGCAGTGTAGTCCATCAGAATACAGCTAAAATGTGCTAACTAGCAGGTGGTTAACTAATACCGAATAGTCAACTTTTTAACTATTACTATTAGGCTCCTTAATTATTGAGAGGAGTGTAGCACACCGTAAATAATTTAATACACATATCAGTTTTTACATTTTCGAAAACGCGGTTATTTTCGGCGCTGTAGACCAACATATTTTGGCTATTAAATTTCGACGAGTTGTGTGCACTGGAGAGGTTGCTTTGCCTGCAAGTTCCTCGAAAGCGCATCTATTTTCGGCGCGATGCAGCCAGATTCGTTGGGCCACAGCGTCGACGGTAAACGCGTTTTCGAAATTCTATAAACTGATATGGATATTACTTAAGGTGGGCTACGCGCCTCTAAGTAGTTAAGGAGCGCATCATTAATATTTAAAAAGTTAATTATCCAATATTAGTTATCCAACCTGCTAGTTGGCACATCTTGGCTGTATTCTGATGTACTATACATCGCTGACAATGCTACGCCGAAAAAAGCGCTGTTCTGATTCAAAACGGCTATTTTTAAAAATTATGTAAAATCTTAATTGAAACACCCTGTATATAGTCATTCTGTTAGCCCCACCTAACCATGATGTTACTGGTGAGTGAGGTGGTTCCGTGTCAGCGCGTTCAGAACTGGGCCACGGCACGATAGAACTGGGGAAGTGGCGGGTGCTGTGAAACTGTTCTGCTTTGATAGCGCTGTAAACATGAGCTCTGTACAGCGCCATTCATATACCTAACACCATCCAAGCAAATTTTTCCTTATCTCTTTACACCACCTGGCTACTTGCCGCTCCCGTTTGGGTTTCCCTTCCCTTATTGTGCCCACTGTGTTACACTCCAACAGAACGTCGATTATCTGCATTCGCCCCATTTAATGTTCCGTCCGATTCTATTTCTTTCTCCTGAAGTCATTTGATCTGTAATCCATGCTAACACGTACACCCAACGCAAGACACGTTCTATCTCCGTTTCAGTGAACAGGCAGCACTGTCCTTGTGTTAAAAGAGGTGTGCTGTATATGATTTTCTTTGTGATGTGATGTGCTTTTCTGAGTTCTCCTGATTGATACAGAGCTATAACTGTTACGCTTGCCGCATCAAAGGAGCATTGAATCCTAATTTCAGGTCTGTCAGCGAGCTTCCTGGCCATGTCGTGTGGTCGTCACGGTGCAGTCCAGAACCGCTGTGCTTGACAGCCTTTTATGCGAAGCATACTGGCCACACAACCGAGCTCTTCCTTGCTGCGCCGCGCGCGGCCGCGTAGCTACCACTTGACCTACATCGGCGCACCACGTGATATGACGTCACAACAGCTGTGAAAGCTGGGGCTCAACTCGTGCGCACGCTTGCGGACGCGCAGCCTCCGCCGGCGGCATAACTCCCGCTCCTTCCGCTAGGGGCGCTGACGTCACAACAGCTGTAGGGCATCGAGGCACCCTAAACAGCTGTGAAAGCTGGGGCTCAACTCGTGCGCTCGCTTGCGGACGCGCAGCCTCCGCCGGCGGTATGCTTCGCATCCTAGGCTTAACCATAAGCTAAGCCAGGCCATTTTTTTTTATACTCAAGTGTAATTTTAGAGCAGCTTTCACAATTGCTAGATCAGGGTTAACCTCCCTGCCTTTCCTCTTCTTCCTCCTCCTCCTCCTGGATCAGGGGAGAAAGAGGAAACTCGTTGAGTAATTCGGGGAAGTTTCTTCTCACGTAACCGCAGGGGGCTTCAAATGCAGTAGCACATCTGTCGCGAAGAGATGACGCTTGAATATGACGCTAACTTACTATCGTGGACAAAAATATCCAGGACGCATGACCGGAATCAAAAGCCAATAGCTCCGTTATTAGGCGTTTGATCCATTTGCAAAACCTGCGGAAATGACAGCCGGACCCACGCGCTACCTAAGCGCCTAGATCGGTTTTTCTGCATCATGGAGACAAATTCTGTCCCCGATAGTACATGTACTGCGGGATACAAATACAGCTACCGCGTCATTTTGTGATTATCCTGTGTATGCATGAAGCGCACAGAAAATTAGAACGCGTGAAAAAAGCACACAATGTGTTTTGTGGGGCAGGCGGGCTTTGAGGGATCGCACAAACACCGATAACAGAGATGATAGTTCGGCTGTGGTGTGTTGGGCGTACACGTACACCTAACAAGTGTACACAGTACCTAGCACATAGTAATGTGTGCCCCGGCTAGGTGTGTACACAGGTGTACACCATACTATTTGCATGGTGTGGTTTGGTTTGTTTTGGTTTACGGGGTTTAACGTCCCAAAGCGACTCAGGCTATGAGAGACGCCGTAGTGGAGGTCCCCGGAAATTTCGACCACCAGGGGTTCTTTAACGTGCGCTGACATCGCACAGTACTCGGGCCTCTAGAATTTCTCCTCCAAAGAAATTCAACCGCCGCGGCCTGGATCGAACTCGCTTCTTTCGGGTCAGCAGACTATTTGCATGCATACAACCAGGCATATACTTTCTAGGCAAGCCTACTTGTATGCATAAAATCTGTTACCAGTAGGCTCAAGGTGTGCACCTGCTAAGTGTGTACGCACGTATACACCATACTATTTACATGCATACAACCAGGCATATACTTTCTAGGCATACCTACTTGTATGCATAAAATCTGTTACCAATAGGCTCAAGGTGTGCACCTGCTAAGTGTGTACGCAAGTATACACCATACTATTTACATGCATACAACCAGACATATACTTTCTAGGCACTTCCATTCATTATTACAGCGCAAAGACGGCACAGAACAAGAAGGGGACACAACAGCGCTGTGTTCTAGGCACACCTACTTGTATGCATAAAATCTGTTACCAATAGGCTCAAGGTGTGCACCTGCTAAGTGTGTACTCAAGTATACACCATACTATTTACATGCATACAACCAGGCATATACTTTCTAGGCACACCTACTTGTATGCATAAAATCTGTTACCAATAGGCTCAAGGTGTGCAACCAAACCAAGAAAGCGTTAATGGCAACGGAAGCAAGTGGACAGGAGTTACATTTCGTGTTGCAACTTAAGAAAGTAGAAGTAACCGAGTCAGGAAAGTCAGGGATAGGTTACGTCAACAGATGTCGTGCTCTGCAGTGGTATCTTCCTTGTTCCGCGACTTGTTCTTGAGATACTGGTAACAGAGAAGATGAGAACTGACGGCAAACAGAAGGAACAAAACGAGAGAAAGGGTTTACAGGGTGTGGTGTAGTAAAAGAGGGATTTGCAGGTAACCGCACACATAGGCTAGAAGAGAAAATAGGAGGACAGAAAGAGGAAGAATGCAAGAGCATGAAGTTGAGTTGGCGAGAAGTGAGAGCTATAAACTGTCAGAAGTGCTCGCCGTATGCAGGCTTACTCTGAAGATTAGAGGGCGCACGGCTGGAGTAAACCGCCTGCTTTACTGTCTTCAGCAACTGTTTACTCCGTCATAATTTCGAGAAAATTTAGACGCCGGGTTCACCCCATTTCGGCTGGGAGTAGAGCAACCTGCGCACTCATCCTACGGTAAACGAAGTTGGTTGGTGTTTCTACCCTCTCCACTTGTATAACGTACCAGAGCTTCTGCGGTCTCTTGTGACCTTGATCTCTAAAAAAAAAATTCCAGTCACGTATTCTTGTGACTGATAACTACAATATAGTTTCAAACGCACTGGCGTCTTTTGCATTTCGCTTCCGTCGAAATGCGGCCGCCGCGGCGGGATGTAATCCCGCACCCAAAGGTTCTGTCATCGGAGTGCTTATAACACAGCGAGAGACGTTGAGTGTACTGCCCAGTACGAAAAAGCGAAGCTGCTGGACGCGGCGGCGCTTCAAGCGCCTGTACACATCGTGCCTGTACCGACCCGCGTGACCAGCATCAACCGCGTACCGAAGTAGAGACGCTGGCACCAGCAGGCGCCGCAGTCGGGGTTGACGGATCGGCGGCGTCCGGCCAGCCGAGGCGAAGGTCCCAGCCGTTTGCGTAGCGCGCGTTGGCGCCACTTTTGGCACGTTACCGGCGCTGGTCACTTGAGGGGCTACACATCAAAAGCGGCAAGCGCGCTTTCGAGCGAAGGAAACTTTGCAAAAAGGTATTTTCTTGAGATAATCAGTACATGTTCATCAGGAAAAGGCACAGCGCGGGTGATATGAGTCAGCACTATATCTGTTTAGCTCGGCCTGTCTCATTCGCGCTGTGCCTTTACCTGATGAAGAAAACTTTGCCGATGGCAGAGGCTATTAAAGACCCGAGTACGGCTACCACCATCCTATAATGTCCTATAGGCCTCTCCTGCAGCCCGTTTGATGCTTACAGCTAATTTAGACGACGAAATAGACCGGAAAATTTGTTCTTATTTTCTGCGGGTCACTTTGGGGGAGTACTTGCGACTCGTGCAGAGAGTACGCTATTCCTGGGACTAACTCTGGCCTATACCTGGAGTGTGCTAGGCTGTTGAAAATGAAGTGCAATGTGGGACACGCGTTTCCTCTTTCTGAAACAACTGCTGTAACTGTTTTACCTTCTAGGGGGCAGATAAAAAACTGATAAGCAAACTGCTGTTTGTATTCTTAGTCAGAGGTCCCGTTAGAGCGTTCAATTTGGGATTACTTTCTGTACGTTTCTAATCAGGTGATGTAGCTGTATATGACGGAAGACAACAGACTCTCTTGCAATCTCTCACCATAACCTTCTGGGGGGCATGTGAACCTGCAGGCCCATAAAAGCTACGGGCGCCTCCAGATGATAAAGATAGCGCGGCTGGAACCCCACATTATTTGTGACAAAACGGGAGCACAAGAGCGCACAGGGGAGCGTTCCAGTCGTCGCACGCTACGCTATCGTGCACGTGCTGTTTCCTGCATGAACGGCGCGTCGCACGCGTACACATATCGAGCGCAGCCGGCGCGTTTCCCAGAAAAGCGCTCGCCGTGCTTACTTTAGAACCACGAAACGCCTATCATAGACGGATTCGACTAAATATATATCTTCCAGCCTATTTCGTGCAGTTTTACTCGTAAATAGCCTGTCACCGATAATACAGCCGTGCGCTGCCGTATTACTCCGAGGGGGAATCGAATCGCCAGCAGCGCTGAGTTTTCAGGACCGACAAGCTGTGCCAGTCTGCTTCAACAGGGAGCAGCTAACGGAGAGTTTTAGCATAGCGTGTCCGTATAGAGCTACTGCATAGCGCAACTGTGTACCGATATACGTATAGCGGTATACGGTAACGCTATGCAGCTTTACAAATGGATATCTTAGCACGATCATATAGCTAATACGCTAACTACGGCAACTACGACCGTACGGCAAGGGCGGCAACGGTAGCAACGGCAACGCGTTAGCGTATTGGCCGTTCCACTGGCCGGCTTTTCTAAATCTCGCTAATTCTGATCGCCCAGTGGGTGTTGAAATTTTAAGAAATTCCAGGGCAGAGAAAGTTTCAGCATAGCGGGATCGTATCAGCGCTGTCATCATCATCATCGTCACCATCATCATCATCAACCTGACTACACCCAATGCGGGGCAAAGGCCACTCCCATGTATCTCCAATTAACCCTGTCCTGTATTAGCGTAGACGTATAATAAGGTGTATAAGTTTACTACGTGCTTCTGAAAACGGCATGCCAGCATGTTAACAGAGGTTGCCTGATGAGAGCGCTTTACTCGCGTGCATTCATGAGACAATTTTTTAAAAGTTGCAAGGTGTATATGATCAAAAGAACAACAGTAACCGCCACTGCAATCAATGGTCGGAAGTAGACTGCACATTGTTTTTTTATTTGAAGGACAAATCGTTGGATTTTAAAAACTGATGTTCTGCAGTGACGCATGCCAGGGCCGGGCTGTGCTAGGCGTGCACGGTGTAGAGATGTTTTACGGGGGACAGGGTGTGATGGAGTCATATGGCTCTCACTTCTTCACTCTGGGCTCCAGCAGTATATCGCTGTCCAAGCGGGACTGAGCTGGAGTTGTGGCAAGCGTTATTCCCTCCTTCTCGGTTCCGGCAGTCTTGGTACCCATGTTCATGCCCAGCCTTCGTAGACTTCACAAACTATACCGCCATCTGTCGGCCGGCAGTAGAACTAAACAGTGCGTTGAGATGGTGCGCGAAGGTGTTGACAATGCCGATGGCCTGTTCTTCCTACGTGCTGCGGCATCTGACTTAAATAAAGCCTACTGCGCTCGCGCCGACTAGTTCTGACGGCCATAAATGAATGCAGGTGTACAAACGTTCAAAACTCTTCGGGGAATTTTCGATGTTCAGCGCCATGCGGTACGTGGTGGGAGCCACGCAGACTAGATGCATTTGTCCAGATCTTCTGGGCTTTTGGTGGGCAGTGACGTCATTCAGGGGGACTTAATCTCAAGTTGGCATGCTTTTGTGTTTATCCCTGGTTTACATGCATGGTCCTGTTCACTTTTCTTTTGTGTACCACGTCGTGTTTTCCCGTACAGATTTGCTTTTTCTGTTTGTTTAAAAGCTCTAAGTTAGTAATTGTGTCAAGTGTAGAGAAACGTAGGTAAACGCGTAATTTTGTTGCTTAATTGCTGTCCCGAAGGAGCCCCAGTGTATTGCTTTCAATTCGGGATACGGTAACTGTAAATGGTTACGTAAATGGAAATTGGTATTGGGAATTGTAAATGGTCAATTGTAATCGTGACATCATTTGCAATCAACGTATTCGATATCGCCATCGCAACGATGAACCGGCTGCACGAGACTGTGTGCGCCTTTGCACTTGCGCCGTACGCACTTTCTTGAAAGAAGCAGGCGATATTTTGGTTTCTTGATTTGTTCTGTGAGTTCGCTTACTCTCAGCTCTCTCTCTCTCTCAACTGTTTGCGTGTTACGCGTCGTTCACGACGTGCCCTTCGTGATTGCCTCCGCAGGTTCGCCGAATGTCCCCGCCGACGCCGACGGAGCTTCCCCGGAATCGCAACCCCGGCCCGAAGCTCCAGCGCCTGCGGTGAGAGCTCGAATTTATAGCTGTGTGATCGCGCAATCCGTAAAGAAAAAATTCGCAGCTGCGCGCGCAACTTTTTTCTGCGAGAGACGATACTCCGGTGCTCGGTGACTAATCGTTTTTATCGCCAGTGTATAAGAAAAGAAAAAGCATTCTGATATTCATTGCCGCAAGTGAGGCTGGAAATGGTTTTATGTGTGTAGGATGCAGGCAGATGTCGATGTGCAATGAAACGTTGTCAATTCAGATTTTTTTTTTTTTCAACATGCTACACTGGTACACGTAACGTTGGCGATCTTGGTGGCCCTATATGAAGTAGCTTGGAATGCGGAATGTAAAAAAGCAGCGTATAAATACTCGTATTCATACAAGGGAAGATCGAGCTGATATCTTGTCACAGACTGTCGGAGCAACAAAAGCCGAATAAGAAAAATTAGACCCGTACAGCCTTTGTAAAAAGTAGGCTGACCGTTTCAAGTGGCAGCTTTAGTCCCGCGCTCAGTTGCCTGTGCACTTTGGACAGGAGCAAAGAGCAAGGATAAAGACTGAACGACTGTTGAGCCATTACCTGTCGTTGTTTATCTTTATAAAGCTCATCATGATCAGCCGCTAACTAAACTGTTTTACAGTGAATCTATCTTTATCACATTTTTTCTTACAATTATTGTACGCGCGCCTTCTGAGCTGTGGGCCCTCGGTTGTACAAGTGAGCTCAGAAGCATTAACGGAACACGGTCTTAAAATCCGTGTTGGGACACGCGAGCTTTTGACTTCAATACGCTGACGTTGGAGCGTTTCTGTACCACACTGTGTGCCTTTTATGTATGACAAGCATCTGAATTTCCAAAACCCGTCACGCGAGCGAAACTGTTATCACGGATTCGTGCTTCCTTTACTCATGGCGTGACTCGTGCGTAGTCGTGCAGATAGCGCCCGGACACATGTTATCATTATCTATACGTGAGAGCGAAATGAAGCTGAGAGGTATCGACCGCGATTGGCAAAGAAATTGTGGTGTATAGCCGGGGTGGCCGAGTGAAGAGAGCCGAGAGAAGGTTTGGCAGCGACGAAAGAGAGCGCTTGTTGAGGAGACACGGGAATTTATAGGTTCGGGTAACGTGGACAGCAAATAGCCAGTATAAAAGTATACATGCACATGGACAACTATGAAGACAAGCCACTGAGCACGAACCGAAACAGAAACACAGAATAGAACATATACTCCGTTCTTCGGAGAAAACAGTTGAACATTTACATTCACAAGCTTAACATTTTGCATGTATATATCTTTTGTCATGGGGTGAGTGGTAGTGCTGCAAATGTCCAGGAGCCCTGGGTATTGGTCCATGAAAAAATCTCTTCATGACCACACCTGTACGTTACGATATTAGGCGCTTTCATGCAAGCGCGAACTCAAATGCTGTCCCCGTTTCTTTCCTCGCAGGCTGCCACACAGGATCCAGTGGCAACCAAGCAGCAGGCCAAGCCCGACGCACCTGTCACTGGTGCCGCCGACCCAGGGGTTCAAGGTAAAGGCGCTGTCGAAGACGTCAAGCCTAAAGAGCCCGGCTCCCCAACGAAGGCTCAAGCCGAGCCCACGACTCCGACCGGCGATGCAGCCAAGCAGTCTGGCCACTCGCTGTCGAAGAAGCCTTCCGTCATTGGCACAGCTAAGGAAGACGTCCTCGGCGTACTGGAGTCCGTGAAGAAGAATGTCGAAGCCGCCAAAGAAGCCTTCTTCGAGAGACCTTCCAAAACCGAGCACACCAAGCCACCGTCGAGTCCGACGAAATCCGCGGCTTCTGTGGACGACAAGCGTACGGAGCAGGCTGAACCGGCCAAGACGCCAGAAGCCAAGAAGGAAGGATTCTTCGCAAAATTGGGCTTTACGAAGCCGGAGGAGCAGCACGACAAGCAGAAGGTCAAGGAAGAGGCAGTTCCCAAGTCCCCAGGAGATGGAAAGAAAAGCAGCGGAATCTTCCATTTCGAATTCAAGAAACAAACGTCTACGGAGGGACCACCCGAGCCGTCCAAGAGTGCTGCAGCTACGGTCAGTGTGAAAACTCCTCCCGCGGTGCTTACCACGGCAGATGCCATCAAGCAAAGTTCCCAGGAATGGATAGCTGCTGGCGCGGCCCAAGCTGAGGCTCTGAAGAAAGCATCCGAAGAAGCGGTCGAAGCTGGGAAGGGTAGGGCGTCGGAGGCCGTGGATGCAGGAAAACAAAAAACTCAGGAGCTCGTAAACGTTGGAAAGGCAGGCGTCGAAGACGTGAAGCAGAAGACGCAAGTGGCTGCCGAGTCCGTTAAATCAACTGCTGTAGCAGTCGGAGACCAAGCAAACAAAGCAGCGGATGCAGCGGTGCAAAAAGCGGGAGAGCTGAAAGAGGCTGCCTTAAAAGCGGTGGATACGGGCAAGGAACAGGCAGCGTCACTCGCCCAACAAGCTCAGCAGTCAGCAGCCGCGGCCGCTGGTTACGTGGAAAGGAAGGGCGATGAAGCTGTGCAGTACGGAAAAGCTCAGGCTGACGTACTTGCTCAAAAGTCTCAAGAGGCCGCCTCGGCAGCTAAGTCAAAGGTCGAGGAGCTTAAGGAATCTACAATCAGTGCTGGGAAAGATGCCGCAGCAGCGACGGCTGCAAAGGCGGAGGCTGCGAAGAAGGCAGCCGAACAGACCGTCGCTTCTGGCGTCGCTCATGTTGCTTCAGCAACAGAGAAGGCTAAGCAGACGCTAGAGGCTGAGGCAGAGAAGGTGGGGCTCGCCTTTCAGCAGGCCAAGCCTGCAGTTCTCGAAGCATCTGAATCTGCCAAAGAGGCAGTGCACGAAACTGCCGATGCGGGAAAATCCGGCGCCGAGTCCTTGAAAGAACAGTCCCAGCAGGCGGCAGACGTCGCTCACGAAGTACCAAAGAGCGCATTTGAGAGCGCTGCCAGCGCCGTGAAAGCCGTTCCCGAGTTCCTCGGCGAGGTCGTCCATGAAGGCAAGGAGAAAATTGAATCTCTGTTCGCGCATGAGAAGCAAGAAGAACCAGCCAGGACCCCGAGCCCCATGAAGGAAATGGCGTCGAATGTTCTGGCCGCGGGAATGGCTCAATTCGAATCTCTAGGTCACCAGGTGAAATCCTTCCTTTCGGACGAACCACAACAACCCGAAGAGAAAACGGAAGACACGAAGCCGCTTGACGTTCACGCGCCTAAAGAAAGCGTCCACAGCCCCCTTGACGACAAAGCGACGCTTGGTGGGGAACGCCCTGTGGCCAGTAAAACGGTTACAATCCAGGAGGCGTCCCACGAAACTGCTGAGTCGCCGAAGGCGAACTCCCAAGAGGCCTTGGATTCGGCCAAGTCCGAAGCCGAGCTGCTCGTGGAACGAGTGATATCTTCTGTCGTCGGAGCTTCAGAGTCGCTGAAGCACTCCGAGGATGACGCCGTTCACAGTGAAAAGGACAGAATCGAGAAGCTCAAGGAGAAAGCGCAGCAGGAGTTTGCGCTTTGCCAGGAGAAGGCCCACCAGCTGTTCAGTGACGTCTCATCCGCCGTCTCCGGTGCGGCCACTACGGTGGCGGCCAAGTCGGCGGAGATCTACGACGCCACCAAGAGCAAAGCCCATGTTGTCTCGGAACAGGTGTCAGCGGCGGCGTCGGAGACGACCGAGTCCCTGAAGCACGGCATGCACGTTCTGCACGACCAGGCAGGCATGCTCTTGCACACTTCCAAGCCGAAGGCGACTGGCGAGGCTCCGGGCGACGGCTCCCCTGAGTTTCCCGACAAGCAGTGTGAAGAATCTAAGGAGGCGTCCCTGCTTCAAGCCCACACCCAGCAAGAGAAGCACGGCGACAGGTTAAGCCCGAGTCCGAAACCGGAGGACATTGAATCAGCTGTTGTCAAAATCCAGGCTGGCGTGCGGGGTTACCTCACCAGGAAGAACCTGCACGTCCGAACGCATCAAGATGGTAAGGGTGCCATACGCGTGCGCCTGCTGCTTTTAATGCGAAAGCATTTCTTGGTTCATCAGTGGTCCGACAAGACAGATCGATAGTCAATCCAACACTAGCCACATAACAATCCATACAATGGCTAAACTGGCTAAACAGTCCATTCCTAGCTCATGAATGGCGTCCGCAGGAAAAAAAAAAGCAAAATGTAAAAAATAAACAAAAACAGTATGAAACAAAAACAAAAATAGAAATAATGAAAACAAAAATAATGACCAGGGAAATGCTATCGCATTTCCACTCTTAAGCAGACTTAGGTGTAATCCTATAATTTTTAACTTTTATCGTTTGCAGCTGTCAGCATCAGTGCTTTATACGCTATTAGTACGAAAACTACCGCATCGTTGTTGAGCCCTGCGGCGCCGATTTGGTGATCTTTGGCAACGCAGAAGAATTATTTGTTCGCATCCTAGAGTCTTAAATGCCGCGCGTTCGGCTGTACAGTGACAATTTTCGTATTCACAATCCAGTGCTCGAAAGGCAGTCGTGTCCGATGTACCGTGTCTGCCCTTATACTCCCATCTCTATTGTTGCCTCATCTACTGAGGACTGTAAGGCCTATCTACACCCTGCCGGCAGCATTTTGTCCTGTGGCACTCAGGCCTACAGCCTCTAAAGCTATGGCTAAAGCCATTCAGTTGGAGCTATTAAGAAATACTCCACCTTAACTTCATCAGTTTTATTACAATAGGTATTTAGCATTTTCTCTCACCAGTCAATATTTGTTCCATTATTTATGTTTCAACATTACATTACTTTCTCGTCCGTTTTCCTGCCATATGCAGTTACTCGCGAGCCGCCTGGTCCTCCTCCACGTAGTATCGACACTACAGGGGTCTCAGAACTTTTGCCGCCTATCGTTCCTCCCACTTTCTTGAAAAGTTGTATCCGTACTTGGTCTTACTTTTTGCCTTCTGTGCTTCGAACTTTGATCACCCCGTATCCCTTGTCATTGCTTCATCAGTCGTGCTCCATGTGCGCTCAGAGCCAGCCTGTCGACTGGCCTTTGCTTTATTTAGTGCGTGGAATCGATACCAGCTGCCTGGCAGTCAGCGGTGTTCGCGAACGTTAGTCCTGGGACTGTAGATACGGCATCTTTCCGGATTTCGTGATTCACTTTGCCGTAAGCTTAAACAGCCGCATTTATTTCTTGGACAAATTAAAAAGTAACGAAACTAGGGGACCAGGACATAGCCAGTCTTAATTGCGCCCGCTCGTGTGGGCAGGCACAATACGTGCTTCGCGCCTTAGTTGTACTATCGTTGGTGGAATGAAACGCCAGCGTGAGTGTTTGGTTTGGTTTGGTTTATGGGGTTTAACGTCCCAAAGCGACTAAGGCTATGAGAGACGCCGTAGTGGAGGGCTCCGGAAATTTCGACCACCTGGGGTTCTTTAACGTGCACTGACATCGCACAGTACACGGGCCTCTAGAATTTCTCCTCCAAAGAAATTCCAGCCGCCGTGACCGGGATTGAACCCGCGTCTTTCGGGTTAGCAGCCGAGTACCATAACCGCTGAGCCACCGCGGCGGCCCCAGCGTGAGTGTCAAAGCGACGATAACAGTCTCGTGCTCGGCGCCCTTGTCGACTACCACTGTGCGTGCGAGCATCGCTTCACGCATGAGTTCCACAGCCCACTTCTTGTTGGAGGCTCCCAGCTGCGCTGCCTTATGTGCGATAGCCATCGATAGCTTCGCTGCATGGGTCGTGAACGCATAGCGTGCCGCTCTCCTCTATAACGCGCGACGGCCTGCTTGTTACGTAGCGTTCGGTGCGTAGGCTTTGGTAGCCGTACCGAAACTGCGGCACTAGGACTCGAGCATCATGCTTCATCATAGCTTTGTTCTTAACAAAATACGATAGCTGGGCCTTTCGTGCCTCCGGTGACATTTATACGACAGAGACATACGTACGCAGTCACTGATGAAGAATTTGGAGTCTTTTTTTTTTGTTTCCTGTCACTGCGGTTCAGGCTTGCGACGTTGGCTATGACGTCGGATGTCGCGGATTTGTTCGTTTCATTTTCTGCGTTTAGTTTTCCTTTTCATCTTCAGCGATAAAGTTGAACTTGTAGCGATACAAAAGTTACCCTAATATTCAGGCGCGTAATTCCTCGTTGTCGGTCTATGAAAAAGAAAAGAAAATTCCTGAAGTCGCCGCGTAGCGTACTTTAACTGAAAACTGCGGGTGGTGACATTACTTGTCATTCTTCGCTGTTCTCTAGTTCGTAGTTTATTTAATTTTATACTTCAACGAGTGGGTAAAAACAAAGTCGGGCTGGTAAGAAAGTTAGAGATATGCTTGTCATACTGACAACTTACCAAGATGACCGCATTGTTGTTGGAAGGTTACCGCTCCTTCACGACACGAACGAATCACTGTCGTGCTTAGTCCAGCAGGATGGGTCGATTTTTTGAAGCTGTGATCAGGGCGAGCCGAGACGTGCAATAAGGCAACAAGTAGTACGATCAGTCTGTGGTCGCACAGAGTAGCTTGTACACCGGTAGAGCACTAACTGTATGTGGCATGCAGATGTCGTCAGAGGTCCCGTCGGCTGCTTATTGTTCCTTTCTTCTACTTTCTCCGAAATTATTTCTCATCTAAAGCGCGGTATGCAATTACTTGCGTCCTCTGATCAGCGCTACGGTAAAAAAAGAAAGATGATCTCTGCTTTCATACGTTTCAATGAGGCTGACTTCTTTCACATAGCGCCCGCCGCGGTGGCTCAGTGGTTACGGCGCTCGGCTGCTGACCCGAAAGACGCGGGTGCGATCCCGGCCGCGGCGGTTGAATTTCTTTTGAGGAGAAATTCTAGAGGCCCGTGTGCTGTGCGATGTCAGTGCACGTTAAAGAACCCCAGGTGGTCGAAATTTCCGGAGACCTTCACTGCGGCGTCTCTCATAGCCTCAGTCGCTTCGGGACGTTAAACCCCAATAAACCATAAACCAATCTTTCACATAGCGCACAAAATTGAAGGGACACAACACAAGCGCTAGCCCGAACCCTGACCCTTCTAAGTCACATAGCTGCGGTGTCTCAAACTTATCTCGACACGCGTGCCACATTGTCACTTTTGTCTCTATGGGCCAGTTGCTATATCCTTTCTTTTCTTTTTTTTTTTGGCGGGGGGGGGGGGGGGGTATGTTAAGGCCAAGGAAAGAGGGCCGCAAACTTCTTACAACGTCTGTGCCACCTTGGACGAGTAGCAAAACTCAAACGTAGACTCATAGCTGGGGATAGTGCAGGTGCACATGACTATTTTGTCTACATTGTTCGATATCCGTACAGATTTTCTCTGGGCGCTGTCCTATACTAGTCACGGTGAGCAAGCTGCCAGTGTTAAACTGTGATGAGCGATTAAGGGCTGCGATACCGACGGAAAATAAATCAAGACGCTTCCAAAACAAAGCGGGCGCAGGCGAAAGCCTCGCGCTTCTTACTCGGACCTTTAAGACTCCTGGTACAGCTAGTAGAGTTGTCACTTTGCGTGCATGACCTGACTTCTCTCTGTCCCTTGTGACTGGTGCAGGCGATGCACCCACGGGCAACGCGACCCACGCGGAGCAAGTGGCGGCGGTTGGCAGCATCAGCGACCCGTCGGACACTGAAGCGGCGGCGACCAAAATCCAGGCGGCCTTCCGGGGCTACATGGTCCGCAAGGAGCTGAAACCCGACAACGGACCCAGCAGTGCCGTGCACAAGGAGGAGAGGGAACTAGTCGAGTCGCGCTAGGCACCGCCTCGAGGATTGCCAGGCAGCTCAAGACACGCAGCTCGGAAAATTTCAGCCTAGCCGAGAAAGAAGTGCCTTCTTCTCTAACACCATGTTCCTTTGTTCTTATTTTAAGAGAGTGTTGAAAGAAAAAAAAATGTGCAGAGAGTCTATAGTGCGTGTGATTGCGTATTTGTACAGAGCTCTTAGAGTCGTTTTTGACGTCAAAGGCATTCGCGTCGACCGGACAACAGGAAGAGCTATATAGCTGACATCTAGCCTTGAGGTCGAACTCTGTTCCGCTGTTCCGTTCATTTTATACTGATCAGCTTGTATGCGTAGAGTTACTACACTTATCGCAGATTTACGCATTCGTTACTTTTTCGGGTAGACAGCTCCGATATGCCGGAAATGCGCGTGCACTGCCTACACGCATACAGACGAGAAGTCCGCCGTTTCCTTGCCCTGTTGTGCGCACCGGCTGTCACGTGACCTCACCACCTTGAGCGGACAGTCACGCAAGTTTTCGTCCGTGTGCCTTCTGTATTGCCACTTGTTACGACGAACACACGAGCGTGAGAATAAATGTTAACAAACGCCTTTTTTTTTTGCTGTTTCATAAGTTTCGTAATAAATGTCAACAAGTCCTAAATGGGCATGTGTCGTCTTCGTTGCCGTTCATGAGTCATTTCTCGCGAGGGATTGTGGGTGGCAGTGCGTTATGATCATAGATGAAAGACATGCAGGCAAGAAAGTAGGATTCATACACAAAATTTTGCCGCTGCGGTGCTCTACAAAACTACGGTTGTGGAACGGCTGTACTTAACGCATAGAGTGGACGTTCGAAGCTAACCCCAATGACCTGTGACGAAAATCTCGACTGGTCGAGAGCGTCATAACATCACAACCTCATCGATCGCAGAGTATAGCCCCGCCGCGGTGGCTCAGTGGTTACGGCGCTCGGCTGCTGACCCTAAAGACGCGGGTTCGATCCCGGCCGCGGCGGCCGAATTTCGATGAAGGCGAAATTCTAGAGGCCCGTGTGCTGTGCGATGTCAGTGCACGTTAAAGAACCCCAGGTGGTCGAAATTTCCGGAGCCCTTCAATACGGCGTCCCTCGTAGCCTGAGTTGCTTCGGGACGTTAAACCCCAATAAACCAAACCAAAATAACCGATCGCACAGTATATGACGTCACTACACAATTCCTCAGGTGTCTATACAGCGTCGTGACGACATTTCACCGCCATCATGTAGTGCCCCTGAAGAAATAAAATCAAATGCGCTAAAAAGAAAAATGGTCGAACCAGCACTAGAACCCCTAGCCCTTGGGTTGTGAGCCGGGCGCGCTGCACCTCGAACACTGAGGAACCTTCTTTTCCCTTGGTTAAAAGAATCATGTCATTGTGACTTTGGTGTGGCGTCACTTCTTTGACACGTAACACGTAGTCATAGCTTGACAACTACCTTGACACGTAGTCATCTTGTCACGTGGCTTTTTGTGTAACGTCATCACCTTGACACCTGCCATTTTTAGTGATGTCACATGACCCACTAATTACTTCACTTAATTAGTAACACTAGTTAGTGATGGCGTCATCGTTTTCCATTTCGTTATTTTCAACTGCACTAATTAACAAATTTATTTTAATTGAGTTTACCCATTAAGGGTGTGACATCATTCTTCATCATGACATTTCACATAATAAATTTATTACTCACTATCATTAAACTTTTACATATTCATTACACCAACCAACCATTCATTCATATGAAGTGACGTCATCGTTTGGAGACATTTCGCGGACCAGTTCTGCGGACACATCTGAGCTATATAATGAACTTTTGGGTTAAAAAAAAATGGCTGAGGCTTAGCTTAGGTTAAGCCTAGTCAGATGCGAAGCATATTGTCGCCGAGTTGCATATCGAGCACGCCGCTTGGCTAGACGTTCTTCACGCTCTTCATCAGTCTCTGTAGCACGCCGCAACTTTTGCTTCTCATTCCAACGAGCAGCCCTATCTCCAGGAGGCATCTCTATCCCGTGTACGCCTAGCAGAGGCAGGAGCACCCCCTTGTATACCGCCGCTCCAGCATCACGTGTTCACTACAGCGCACCTAGCGGCAGAAGCAGGAAACACATTGGACGCGACGCCTCGCGCGACGGCGCGAGCTGGGCCCCCGTTTCTCATCTGCTGTGACGTCACGCACCACGTGGTCATCTTTTTTTTTTAATGCGATGTTTATTGCCTCAGGGCATAAAACGACATGTAATGATAAATGAGGATGCCTAAATAAATGAGTGAAGGTTCGCTGATCTAATGAAATCGAGCAGGGAACGATGATGAGGTCCTTGTGTCCAAGCGGTGTATGAAGCACTGTTATCGGGCGAAAGACCCGCTGCCGCCAGGTGCCGAATTCTTGTAGGCTTCAGCGCCGGGCAAACCCACAGCAGGTGGTGAATGTCGGCCTCAAGATTTCTGTTCTTGCAGACTGGACACCCGGGGCGGGGAAATACACCTTCGAATTGCGGCCACATTCGTGTAACGGCCGGAGTTAGGGCAACCCCGACCCGGATCCTCCGAAGCGCAACCTCCTCTGCACGGGTAAGACCACGGGGGAGGGTTACCGCACACGGAGGGATTAGAGCACGTGTGTGGCGCCGGAGGTGTTCCTTTTTTGTTAAAAGGAGGGTGGTGTCATCCAGTGTTAGGACTCGAGGCGAAGACGAAGTTGGGGTCACAAGGTGGGTCGCAGAATCTGCACGGCTTTGCGAACTCAGGAGGTCTCGTGGGACCCACTGAATTCGGATTGGCTGCGGGATGCGTGCCGCGAGACGGTGGATGTCCTGGCAAATGCCTGGGGTGCGACTGACGCGTCGTAGTAGGCGTATGACTTGAAGAGCGTCGGTGCGGATGACAATGCGAGCCGTAGGTAGTAGGGGAACGGCGGCCACTGAGCATAGTGCCTCTTGAACAGCAAGCATCTCCACACAGAAGGAGGAAGGAGGTTCTGGGAAGCGAAACCTGGACGTTTTGTTGAGGGCAGGCTTGCAAGGGCAGTAAATTGCAGTAGTGGTTTCGCAAGCCTGGATGCCTGCGTCAACGTATAAAACGATGGAGCCATACGGCAGATGGGCGTCTTGTGCAATTCGTTCGCGAAACGACGCCGCCGCGAGGGTAGATGATGGCCGACTTAGATCTGTTGGTTTGTTATCGCTTAGCTGCACAAAATGCCAAGGAGGGAGAACTGGCGGAGGCGGCTGTCGAATGGAGTGCGAGGAAGCATACGCCCTGAGTGCACACGTTGCGTGTGTAAGGTTAGACTTAAGCCGGCGAGCATCACGCCTTTGCTGCACCAGCTCATCTAGAGTATTCAGCTGCGCATGTTCTTGGAGCGCCACGATCGGGGTTATGCGGGGAAGGCAAGTGATGACCCTCATTGCCTCTCGATTAACGGCTTCAAGGCGATCCCACTGAGCCCTCGTCAAATGCTGGAATTGGGCTTGGTACACGAGGCGCGGTTGCACAACCGCCCGCACCAACTGCCTTGCAACATGAGAGCGGGCGCCGCCTGTTTTAGGAGCAATTCGTCTAATCAGACCTAACGCCTGAATCGCTTGCTTTTTAGCTCGAGAAAGCCAAGCAGTCCCTGTTCCTGACTCGTGAATCGTCAAGCCCAATATTTTGACTATCGAACTTTCTTGAAGTGGAGTTCCCGATAGATGGAGACGAATTGGTGTCGCAGCGAGTTTACGGCGTCCCCAGCGGTTGGCAACAGACACATACGTAGTTTTGCTCACTGAAAGCTGAAGACCAATTGAAGAGGCATAAGTCGACGTTATATCTAGGGCTGACTGTAGGGCCGAGGCTTGAGTCAACAGGTCGTGGTGGGTGCTCCACACAGTGATGTCATCAGCGTACAATAAAAACTTAATATCAGTCACTTCATGTAAGCGCCAAGCAAGGGGGATAAAAGTAATATTAAATAATGTGGGCGATAGTACCGATCCCTGGGGCACACCGCGAAGAGGCACAAAGGATCCGACGGCCTCACCACTGAGGCGTATGGCAAAGTGTCGGCCTTCCAGAAAGGATTTTACAAAATTGCGCACTCTAACGGGGAAATGCAGCATGTCAAGTGATTCCAGGATAGCAGCATGACTGATATTGTCGTACGCCTTTTCAACGTCCATGGCCAGTACGGTACGCACATTGTGGCTGCGTGTTGATGCTAGAACTGATGACGCCAAGACAGCCAATCCATCTTCTGTACCTATGGACGTTCGAAAGCCGATTTGGGCGGGGTGATAGAAACCGTGGTGCTCAAGCCACCACGACAGGCGTGTGGCAAGCATCTTTTCAGTAAGCTTGCACAAAGTGGGCGTAAGCGATATAGGCCGGAAATTACCAAGGTCTGTCGGCGGCTTCCCTGGCTTTGGGATGGGGATCACAATAGCCGATTTCCAAGTTTCTGGTACGACGCCTTCTATCCATACCTTGTTGATGGTGGCGAGGAGTTGAGGCAGTAGAGCGGAACTCATGTTCTTGTACACCTCGTACGGAATGGAGTCCGGGCCGGGTGCAGTCTTCCGACGGGCCTCATCTATTGCTGCAAGCAACTCGGGCATGGAAAATGGGCTTGCGATACCCTCGGCGTCGGCTGTAGATGGTAGCCTGTCGACATATGCTGGAATGCCAGCCAAGGAGGCTCCTGCGGTCCTTGGAGGCAACACGTCATACTTCGGAAAAAACTTCCGCGCTGCTTCTCTTGCGAAATCATCCGGAGCTAAGTTAGCAGCGAAGCATGCTGTGGCCGCTGCGTCAGGACGACGAGAACCATGTTCCATAGCGCGAAATGTTCGCCATAAAGAAGCATTCGATGACTGTGTCGAAAACTGGTCACACCACGCATGCCACTGCCTTCGCGATAGATCACGTTCATATCTGCGAGCCTTGGCAGTAAGGTAATTCAGCCTTGTGCGTGCTTGTGCAGAAGTCGAGTCTCGGGAAGCTGCCATCTCCGCTTGTCGGCGAGCAGCCCACAAGTTAAGCAGACCCACATCCGGCGCCGGACGATTGACGTCTGTCCAGGTGACAGTTGTAGCCTTGTTGAGCGCAGTTTGTATGCAGTCCATACGCAGTGTAGATGACTGCACAGAGAGATCTTCGAGCGTGGTGCGAAAGGTGTCCCAATTTACCACAGAACACCTACGGCGTAATCGGCGGGCTCGTAACGGATGAAGACCGATGATGATAGGATGGTGGTCACTACCCCAGCAGTCAGGCTCCAGGTGCCACGAGGGAGTGCCGGGACCGGACCACCACGTAAGGTCCGGAGCATACGTTGGACTGCGAGCATGGCGCACAGCCCGCGTTGCTGAATCGGGATGGTTGAGTAATACAAGCAACGCATCCGCGAAGGCGTCCCGCACACGCCTACCACGGGGGCTAGAAGTGGGGTATCCCCAGTCTGGGTGAGGGGCGTTAAAGTCACCACCGACTAAAATAGGGCACCCTGGGTGTTGTCGTCGCAGAGTTAATAACCACCCCAGATTAATGCGGGAGGAAGCTCCACCGGCGGGCCTTACATAGCATGACACGACTACAACAGTTGCCTTGGGAAACTTCACGGCCACTGCAACTACCTCCTGATATGAGGTGCACCATTTTTCTAGGGAGAGGCGAACTTGAGGAAAGCGCGTATCGACATATACCGCCGCCTTTCCTGGAGGGGCTGCAGTGTGCACACGACGGTCGGTCATTGATGGAGACATGTATCCATTAAAGCCCGGAATGGATGGCAAGGCATTGGTCTCCTGCAGTTGCAGGGCCCACACCTGGAGCTTGTTCATGCGAAGTCGATATTTCAGCTCTCCCAGCTTTGTGGAGAGGCCTCTGCAGTTCCACTGGAGCACGCCACAAGAACGTGTACTCGCCATTTTCGATTAAGCGTCCAAGCGTTGTAAAAGAACGGATGTCAGGTTAGATAACTGGGTTACCATAAATCGGAGGAGGGATGTTGTAGAATTATCCCGCAGTGCAGCAGAAGACATGGTAGAGTCAGCAAACAACGCGTGAGGGCTGGACGTAGTCGACGGTGCGGCAGCACTCAGTGGCGCGGGGTTGGATTCCGCTGTTGGTCTTCGACGAGCAAGCAGCTCACGGCGCTGTCGTAGCTTAGAAACCTCGGCTAAAAGGCGTGCGATTTGGTCGTCAACTGCTGCCATGTCCTCAGGCAGTGGCTCCAGCATGCTGGTATTTTTTGTAGCCTGAAGGCGACGGCGATCCTTGCGCACTTTATCTCTGTAAGACAGTTGAACAGAGGCTGCAGGCGGATTGGACTCGGAAAGCTCTGGCCAGTCGTCGTCATCCCACTGGAGGGCCGCAAACCTGTTGGATGTCTGTATCGGTGCTGCATTTTCAGGTGGAGGCACGAGTTTATGTATCCTACGCCGAACCTTTTCAGTTGCCTTTTGTTTTGTTGGGCAGGTTGGAGAGGTGATCTCATGGTCGTCGGTCTTGCAAAGTCCGCAACGGTAAGACGGAGTGCCTTGTGGCGTAGCCTGATCTTGAGTTGTAAAAGGGCATGATCGGCGCATGTGGTCAGATCTGAAGCAACTGTAGCAGTAGACAGCGCTCGGTTTGTATGGCCGAGGTCGCAGAATACAGCCATAATAGTAAAGGCGTTCTGGAGGAGTTGGTGGGCCTTGCAGTGTGACGATACAGGAGCGCCCTTTGCCCATATACCGCGCTTGGATAACACGGTGCGAAGGGCAGTATAGCTCACGCTGTAGGGTTGCCTGGTCTTCGGCGACGTCGACGTTGTACACAACACACCGTTGTAGGTCCGAACCTTCTACAAGGTACACCTGGACAGGCACCGAGATCTCGCTTGTAATCGATATACACTTGAGCGTTTGCAGACGCTCGACGGCAGCCAGAGTCGGGAGCCACACAGCGATGGTATTGGATTTCGTTCTAGCCGTGAAGCCACGAAAACCTTTGGTTCCAAGACAAGCGTCCAGGTTTGCCTGAAGGATCCTGTTCGGGATGTCTGTGAGGCTTGTGTTTGCCAGAGCTTTAATGGCCACTTTATACGATGCCGATCCAGGCGTCGATACAACGTGGCTGGCATTCGCTAAGCAGGAACGCTTGCCTTGTGAGCTGTTGTTGGCCAAAGATGAATCCTGTGCAGTGTCCCCTGATGGACGCTTTTGAGAACCGCGAGAAGCCGGAGTCACGGGTGCAGGTGCTGAAGTCATGTCCATTGGAGAGCTCTCCTCCTCACGCAGCGCGGTTGAGGCCCCGTCCAAAAGTGGAGGCTGGGTAGCCATTGCCGTGTTCCGCCCAGAGGGCAGATCGCTCACGGGCTGAGAAACATTTGGAGAAGGCGGGATGTGCGCTGCCGCTGATGGACCGGGAGCAGGAACCAGGAGTTGGGACCCAGGCTCAGTTGTCAGAAGAGGTGCTGCTGAAGCCGTCGCGACGAGCGACACCGGCGGAGTTACCCCCGCCAGCGCGTCACCGGAGGCCCTAGGCCTAGTCTCGGAGCACAGTCCAGTTGCAGGGATGACTGTGGGACATTCTGTCAATGCCACACAGCCAGACGGCGCATGAGCTTCGGAAGCTTCTTCAGATGGTATGAAGTCAGTTCGCTTGTTATAAGGAACGTATTTACGCGGATGGCGAGATTTTTCACTGGAGCGATGTGCAGCCACCGTAGCAGGGACACTTCGTCTTCCTGGTCATCCTTGGTCACGACGCCTCGCGCGACGGCGCGAGTTGGGCCCCCCGTTTTAGAGCGCAGCTCTTTGGCGTCCGTTCCTGGGTTTCGCGTCGGCGTCGGCCTCGTAACCAGCTCCGCCCCCAATGTCACGCTTTTCAATTGGTCGAAATGCTCGTGACGTCACAGTGCGCGAATTTCAAATGGGGCCAATTGTACTTTGGCTAGTAACCATGCAACCAATCAAAGGGATCGTATATTGATGCTGCAACTAAGTTGGACTGAGTTTAGTTAATTGCTTAATTAATCAATTAGCCTAATTAATATAGAGGAGAATGAAGAGGTCAGAAGAAAAGAAAAGAAAAGACGCGCGCCGCAGCGACAACAGCGTCCGCGGAAGGAGACGCTGCTGAAAAAAAAACAGATAAGTACGAAGCCGCGTTCCCTCCACCACCACGCACTTCCCCACTCAGTAAGACGTTGCTCGTTTCATATACGTTGTGTCGAACATCCTAGACAAGTTCCAACAATTGACAGGTTAATGACAGAACACGATGGATAGAAATACAAGAATATAAATATGAAATAGCCATTAACCTTTCTAGTTAGACCGCATAAATCAATAAAACCGAGAACGAAATTGGTCGAGTTGGGGAATCGAACCAGGGTCTCTGGAGTGCGATACGAGCACGCTAGCCACTCCGTAATGCCAGCTGAATGGTTTGGAATGAACAAAGGCGCGTCTAGCTAATACGGCGTCTTCGTTCACTCCCATCTTCCCCCTTTCCCTTACGGCGAGGTGCAGGTGTCCACCCAGATATGCGAGAGAGATACATTTCCTTTCCTCAAAAAATAAATTTACCGTCCAGCAAGGCGTACAGCCGAATTGGCGATGGCGTTCTGTGGACTCCCTGGCAGCGTTGCAAGACGCTGTCGCGTTCCACTCTTACAGGCGAAGCTTAACATGTTAACCACACATCAGTAACACACGCAGACAGCCAATGGACGCGTCATTCGCTGGCAGCACTTGATTCATCATTCACAACCACATTCTTAACGTACGCTCCCTTGCCGCACATGCCAAGGACGTACACCACGATCACATTCTGCGCCATTCCTCTGTACTTTGCTTTGCTGAAACCTGGATGGATCCCGAAGAGCCTCTCGAAATCATAGATTTCCTATACTGCTGTGGTGCTCGCAGAGACCACAACAGAGCGGCGGGAGTCGCTATCTACTTGCGCACAGGTCTCTCTGCAATACCAGTCGAAATGTTTGGCATGTCACATGAAGTTGGCGAACTGTGCGCCGCAAAGTTGCCCAACGGCTTGCTGGTAGTAGCTGCCTACTTCGCCCCTACCGCACTCACGAAAGAGGTCGTGCACTTCCTGCAACTCGCATTAACCGTCCATCGATCCACACCGATGTTAGTAGTGGGGGACTTTAATATTGACATAAAGACAAACAGCAATTTCCTAACACTTATGCGGGAGAACATCCCGTTCCTCTCGCTCGTAACGCGTCCCACGGCTGTGACAACCTCGCGAGGCACTTGTATAGATCTCGTCTTTGAGAATCAAGCATTGGTGTACCAATTCGAACATATATCACTCTATTTCTCTGACCACAAAGCTTCCTTCATGACTGTCAAGAAATGTTAGTGGAGTCTTTGTTAAAAGAATACGTGTGAAAAATAAAAAAAAAAAATCTGTGATAGCGCATACATGTGTTGCTCGATTTCTTTGCCTCAAATCTATCGAAAAGGTGACACAGCTTATTTGCTGCGCTCAAATTTCGCATTAGGAAGTAACGTAATCGTCGGTAATTTTTTCATCTGCTGTGACGTCGCGCATCACGTGGTATGACATGGAGGTCACGAAAGGTCAATGGTAACGACACCGCCGCGCTCGAGGAGCTCGGTTGGGCTATTTTAGTACGCTTCGCATAAAATAAATGACCACAGGTTGCTATTGGATGATGAACCGCGGCTAGTATTCTTCACGTTAACTGCATAAATTAGCACTACAGCTGTATGTCCCATTTTTTCAAGCTCAACACCGCCAAGACTAGTGTGCGCGACAAAAAACGACACATACGAATTGAAAAACTATAATCGGATAGAGCTCAAGTCTGTAGGGAAGCTTCGCCCATATTCAGCAGCGCTGAATAAGAAACTAGAGACGAGAGAAAATCATAAGCTTAAGAATTATGATGCCTCTGGCTTGTTTGGTACTTAAAAACTTAAGCTGATTTTGTTGACTCTTGTAACTGGTCAGCGGAGTAATACAGGACGCCGCAGACCGTGGCCAGTATTGGTAATTTTTTGTTTTTATTTTAAGTTTTAGCCTATCCACAATATCCGAGATGGTGCAGAAAAGATTGTAAACTAACAGCGAATCGATTGAATTAAATACAATACAAAAAAAGTCAGGCATTCGTGACTTCTTGGCATAGAAGCACGTTTAGGTATACTGTACGGGTGCGTCTTCGAAGCTCAGGTCGGAGGCCGTTGATCGAAGACGCGTCACGGCAGGCACACACCCAGGAGTCACTCAGGAACCAGCACAGCACTTCGTTCACCTCTTCGTCGCACCGCGTGAACGACTGCCGGTCGTTCCCATTACAGTACCTTGTAATACACAGCACCATGCTCTTGTCTGTAGCCACCTTTTAGCTCTCTGCACCTTCAAGGATCACCGGAGAGATTTCACAAGATTCACTGAAGACACACGCAACAGTATGAGGATGCCTGCAGTGCGAAGAGAAAAGCTTTCGAGTGGGCAGACGCATTTGAAGTCCAGCAGTCACAAAGACAGCGAAAAGGGCTTCCAAAAGAAACTGCTTACTGGGCGGATCTGCGCCTACAAAGAACTGAATGACTCGGCGGCGGTGTGCTACGCTCAGCGTGATCGGCGGTCGTCGAAGATAATGCTTGCCGCTCTCGTCCACGCTCAATTTGAAGCAGGCAAGGAACCCCCCAGACAAGCCGCCAAAGCCTGGAACAGAGCGGAATCAGTCGCGCGTGGCTGCGATCATCAAAGATAAGTCTGGTCGCATATGTCACTTCACAAATAATATGATAAAGCCCAGTGCCGGCGGCTTTGAGTGTGAACAAACGAACATTACAGGGATTTGTGGCAATATTGATATGTGATAAGCTTTACTCTGCCACTACCAGCACTACCATCAGTGGTGATATGCGATTCGTTTGCATCGCGCGGTCAAAACGTTCGCGCTCTGCGCCTTCGAGCCACATCGCCGGCCAGGCCACTCCTCTGTCAGGTATGTGAGGCCTAGTCTGACAATTGTCACGCGCCAATGTGTCGTCATGTTACCTAGCGTTACATGTCCCGCAGCGTCCTCATTTTTCCATCCCTTATTGGGTGAGCCCTTTAGGGTGAGATAGGCTGCCAATACGATGGGAAATATCGGTGGCCTTCATTACCCACATGTGGGCAATCAGCATACCGGGCCGGACTGCAGCCTCAACCCGCCTATTTAATTCTGCAACTTGTCACGCCATCAAATCTGCACATTCAAATGAGGGTCGAGTCGTTTATTGTGCTCACGGTGGATACCCAGGGTACTAACTGATGCGAGGCGCTTCATGCGCATGCTTCTGCATATACTTTTCGGAGGGGGGGGGGGGGGGGGGGGGGAGTAAAAGTCTGGCGGCATTTTTAAAACTCAAATCCGGGTAGAAACAGGGTTATTCAGTGAAAAGTTCCATAACTGGTTTGTGTCGGACAAGCTTTGCAGGAAAAGACAACTTACTTTATGGATTTTTGCTACGCAAGCACTGATAAGAGTGAGAAATTTTCGCTAAGAGTGATCTCGTTGCCAAGGCTTTTAGACTAACTATACTGCACAAGTGGACACGTTTTCAAAAGTCTAGGAACAAAAGACGGCAGCCATGCATGCACATTTTGTCATAGTGCTTAATTCCGCCAAGTTTTTGTGCCAAATCTTTCTTGTAATTCGAGCATAGCATAAAACAAAGCCTGTCGAAGTTAGACCAGGAAGGGTACGGAAAAGGTCCTGAAACCTTCCCGTTTGGACTGCTTGAGGACCAGTTGAGGACTAGCCGACGATGTCTGAACAGCCTGACTGAGTCATCCTGAGGACATGCTCTGGACAACTTTGCAATGACTGGGCTTTTGAAAAAAGACGAAGCTCAAAACAGACAGCACAGAAGTAAGACAGAAGAAACAAGCGCAACTTGGAAAGCGAGTGAATATATACGAAAAAAAATTGGCAGTGGCTTAGCTCTGGTTAAGCCTGGATATACAAGCGAAAAGCTGCAGTTATGCTTTGTTTGACGTTATAGCTGTCGCAGTTCGCGCACAATGCACTGGGAGCACCACGACAGCGGTGTAGATTTTGAGCCAACTCCATCGCTACCACTTCTGGGTCTTCTTTTCTTCCTTCCATGGCGAATGTCTGCGCCTCTTCTACGGCCGCCGCCGCCGCTCACGCGTGCGTTTTCGCAACGCCTTGCGAAAGAACTTTCTCTTGGGACGGAGACCGCCGTCCCAACCGTCCCAAGCGGTTAACCGATGGCGAGGAGGAGAAGTAACGACGGAGCGCGCGCCGCGGCGCGGGGCCTCTGAAGTCCGCCTCCGCCGCTCGGGCGTTATCGCAACGCCTTGCGATAACGCGATAAGAACCGCTAGCAGCGGCGAAGGGTAAACCGGTGGCGAAGAGGAGGAAGGGCGCGCCGCGGCGGCGCCGAGGGGTGGCTCACGCGAAGCGCGTTGTTGACGAGCCTAGTGAAGCTTTTCGCTTCAAAAGGCAAGAGCAGAGAGGGGGACCGACACATTGTTTCGTCTGTCTTCCTCCTTTTATGTCTGTTTTGCGCATTTCCTTTTTTCAAAACCGTTCACCAACTAGCCCCCCAGAGTGTATTATTGGCTGGGCTGTTTGCGCGGCCCAACTGTGTCGCGCGAGCAGCTCTGACGGAGCCCGTGACACACACACATCCGTCACGCTCAGTTGCCGGAAGTGGTGTCACTGTCTTGTCATAGAGGGATGAGCTGTGCGTTCAGTTCCGGAATAGGGCAACAGTGGTTAAGCGATAAGTGTGCAGTGTACACGGAGCAGAAGAGAGATGGAGGCAGGGAAAGAAGAATTAAAAATGGCTGTTGCTCAACTCGGCTGAGCCAGGTTACGTACGGAGCGAAAGGCAACCGAACCAGTGGCCAATGTCGACACGGAGATGTTGGCATCCGCTGCCCCTGTCGGCTTGAGATACTCTTGTTGCCGGTGCCGCTCCTTCTCCAGACGTAGTACCTCCCGTTCTTCATCAACTAGACGAGCGCGCTTTCGCGACTCATCTCTAGCCACCGCGGCTTCGTGACGCTCGGTCGAAGAACTCCTCCCGGTGACCGGTTCTGTCTAAAAATGTTGGTTCTGTCTCCATGTCTCTGCGGTGTGAGAATCACGTGGTTAGTCACGCGACACAACTGGCGAGAGGAAGCAGTCGGAGCAGCGGCGGAACAATCGATAACAGCTGCGAAAGTCACGTGGTATGACGTCACAGCCACACCTCCGGTGAGCCTCCAGTTAGAGGTCAGATTCAAGCCTCCTTTGACCTTCAGTTTTGCATGCGAGAAGTGGAGCTTTTCGGTAAAAAAAAAAAGGACGGCAGGCTTAACTTGGTTAAGCCTGGAGAATGCGAAGCATCATCGTGTCGCGTAATTTGGAGGCGCACAACCACAGCGACGGCGCGAGGTGGGCCCCCGTTTCTCCACTGTCGTGACGTCATCAAGTCACGTGGTGTGACGTCATGTATCACGTGATTTGGAGGCGCACAACCACAGCGACGGCGCGGGGTGGACCCCCGTTTCTCCATTGTCGTGACGTCATCGTGTCACGTGGTGTAACGTCATGTATCACGTGATTTGGAGGCGCACAACCACAGCGACGGCGCGAGGTGGGCCCCCGTTTCTCCACTGCCGTGACGTCATCGTGTCACGTGGTGTGCCATCATCGTGTCACGTGATATGGAGTCGCACAACCACAGCGACGGCGCGAGGTGGGCTCCCGTTTCTCCACTGTGGTGTGACGTCATGTATCACGCGATTTGGAGGCGCATAACCACGGTGAAGGGCTGAAGTGGTAGCTAAAGTAGTATGCTTCGCATAAAAAATAAAAAAAAAACAAAGCTCCTTGTCGACGACTTGTACCCCGGTCTCCCGCGTGACAGGCGGGGATACTAGCCACTATACTAACTAGGAGGGATGGGGGAAAATGGCATCACACCGCGTCCTTAACAGAGAGAATCTCGCTGTGCATTAGACTATCGGCCATGGGCAGAAGTGGTAAGGAGGAAAGTATGCAGTGTGCACAGAGCACATGAGAGAAGGAAGAAAAAAAAATAAGCTCCCCGTCGGGGAATCGAACCCCGGTCTCCCGCGTGACAGGCGGGGATACTGGCCACTATACTAACGAGGAAGGATGGGAAGGAGAGCCTCACACCGCGTCCTTAACAGAGAGAATCTCGCTGTGCATTAGACTATCGGCCATGGGCAGAAGTGGTAAGGAGGAAAGTATGCAGTGTGCACAGAGCACATGAGATAAGGAAGAAAAAAAATAAGCTCCCCGTCGGGGAATCGAACCCCGGTCTCCCGCGTGACAGGCGGGGATACTGACCACTATACTAACGAGGAAGGATGGGAAGGAGAGCCTCACACCGCGTCCTTAAAGGGGCACCGCGATGATTTCCTCAGTACCAGTTAATATCATCAAATAGATTCATCACGCTTTTCAGAGACCAGAGCAAAAAGAATTATTGAAATCGGAGCATGCAAACAAAAGTTATTCCACTCTGAAAATTCGAAATGAAAAGCTCGGACGAAAACGCATTTCACTCGCCCATTTCACTCACCCAGTGCCCAGATTGGGCGCTACCAATCAGAACCGCGCCTAGCGCGCACGCAGCGGAAGCGTGCATGCAGTTGTTGCTTTGTCGGGGCTGTAGACAGCCGCGAATTTTGACGGCGTCTTCCCCCCGTGTACGCGGCACCATAGTCAGGGCAGGGGTGACTAACAACAAAGGAAGCTCCCCGAAGTTTCTTTTTTTAGTCGGACTGGAAGGCTGTGGGCAGTAGCCCCCCTCCCCCCCCCCAAACTCGACTCCCGTCTCCTGTCCGGCCTTTCTCTTCCCAATTCTGGGCAAGGTGTGTCGACTGGCTTTTTTTTTTCGCTGCCGTCTTGGTATGGTCACGGCCGGTTCGACGCGCGCGCTTTCTGTTTCGAGCCAACGTTTTTTGAACAGCGCTGGCCGCCATGAAGGTTTGAAGCGGAATGGAAAGTGTCGCCCCTAGCTGTATTCTTGTTAGTTTTCGTTCGCTTTCCCAGCTTCTTTCCAGTTTTTGTGGCATGCGAAAAGCTTTGAGTACTCAGAGACATAATATTTTGGATCCATCTCGCAAGTATACAGGAACAATATGCAAACTGGACGCCCAACCAATGAGAAAGGCAGCGCCCTATCTGGATGCCACCTCATTTCCGCTGCAGCAAATAGCCGCCGCGTTGCGACACCATCGGCTCGAAACAAGCATTTCCAGAGAAGATTAAAATATCAAATATTATGAGTTCGGTGATCTCATTGCGCGTTCAGGACTCACAATGTCCTTTACTCTGCATACAAAGAATAAAAACCCCATGCTTTATCTACGTCGCAGGGCACCTTTAACAGAGAGAATCTCGCTGTGCATTTGACTATCGACTTTGGGTAGAAGTGGTAAGGAGGAAAGTATGCAGTGTGCACAGAGCACATGAGAGAAGGAAGAAAAAAATATAAGCTCCCCGTCGGGGAATCGAACCCCGGTCTCCCGCGTGACAGGCGGGGATACTGACCACTATACTAACGAGGAGGGATGGGCGAAAATGGCTTCTCGCTGTGCATTAGACTATCGGCCATGGGCAGAAGTGGTAAGGAGGAAAGTATGCAGTGTGCACAGAGCACATGAGATAAGGAAGAAAAAAAAATAAGCTCCCCGTCGGGGAATCGAACCCCGGTCTCCCGCGTGACAGGCGGGGATACTGGCCACTATACTAACGAGGAAGGATGGGAAGGAGAGCCTCACACCGCGTCCTTAACAGAGAGAATCTCGCTGTGCATTAGACTATCGGCCATGGGCAGAAGTGGTAAGGAGGAAAGTATGCAGTGTGCACAGAGCACATGAGATAAGGAAGAAAAAAAAATAAGCTCCCCGTCGGGGAATCGAACCCCGGTCTCCCGCGTGACAGGCGGGGATACTGACCACTATACTAACGAGGAGGGATGGGAAGGAGAGCCTCACACCGCGTCCTTAACAGAGAGAATCTCGCTGTGCATTTGACTATCGACTTTGGGTAGAAGTGGTAAGGAGGAAAGTATGCAGTGTGCACAGAGCACATGAGAGAAGGAAGAAAAAAATATAAGCTCCCCGTCGGGGAATCCAACCCTGGTCTCCCGCGTGACAGGCGAGGAACGGGGGGGTGTCCTAACACGAAACGGAATGCAGACATGGTACGTGGTACAATGATTACAATGTGGCAGGGCATGTCATGCGAATGTAAGATAACCGTTGGTCCTTAAGGGTAATGGAGTGGATTCCAAGAGAAGGCAAGCGTAGCAGGGGGCGACAGAAAGTTAAGTGGGCGGATGAGATTAAGAAGTTTGCGGGTTACGGTGGCCGCAGCTAGCAAAGGACAGGGTTAATTGGAGATACGTGGGAGAGGCCTTTACCCTGCAATGGGCGTAATTAAAGCCCCTAGAAAAGCTCATAAAGGGACTTTAGGCCTAGTCAGGCCGATGATGATGATGATGATGACATTGTGTACACGTAGCGCAGGAGAGAGAGACAAGGAGAGATGACAAAAGGCTCCTCGTCGTGGAATCGAACGCTGGTCTCTTTTTCTTTTCTTTCTCACATGGTATTTAAGGAAAAGAAGGGGCTATATATGCTGACCATTTACAAAGCACTCAGCTATAATGCCGGCGCTGCGCAAGGTGAAAGAAATCTAAACTAACACAACAAAAAAAGGCGGCAAGGTTGGACAACGTATAGCGGAAGCCATAGAACGAGGTGGAAAGTCCCTTCCTCGTAAAAGTCCTTTAGCTGGAGCATTATTCGGCTAAAACAATTTCTGATAGGAACAACATGTTCAACGTTGCGATCGAACATACGCGTTTTCCGCAGGCTGTGGAGTCGAACCAGGAAAATCATGTCATAGTGTTTGTAATCATGTTGAGAAGCCACTAAGAATTTGAAACACAATACGAATTTAAAACAGTCTTTCTTTGTACCGTAAAAGCGCTCAAAAGAAGAGGACACAGAACGATAGACACTTTAAATTGCCCTCCTTTTTTGAGTGCTTTTACGGCCGCCTTCTGTAGTGCCCTTTGCAGCTCGTGCAAAAACGAAATTGCGTCTTTGCAGAAAATGAAACAGCGTTCAGTGGTTTCAGGTATTATTGCACTGTCGAGAGTTAACAGAAAGCACCAAAATATTTTTTTTTCTATGGAGCCACGCGTTAACAGGTGTATCGTACAGCTTGAGCGTGTAATTTATTGAAAATGTTTTGGTGCAAGGAGAATACGGCGTTTAGCGCACTCCATGGTTCATTCACTCATCATTCTTGAGACCAAAGCAGGTAGAACGATACTGTGACGGCAGAAAGAGCATCGTTATCAATTGGCTGCACAAATTCTCGCGCGGAACAGAATCAAAGTACTCAACAGAAATCTGTACCAGAAAGGTTACCGAAGCAAAACTTACATCATAAATTCCTCTAAAGAAGGGCGCTCAGTAAAATTTTGAAGAAGCCGCTACGTTCGGAAGCAGCTTGCCATGGAGTTAATTTGCAAGAATGTTGTAATAATTGGATAGGAATAATCACGAAAAAAGAAGAAACAGGCAATTACAGTGTCTCACATACAGGTGCCCAAAGCCCTGCCCCCTGCACAAAGAGGTCTGTAAAGGTTATCGCGTAGCAACGGCTCAAATTTGCATGACCAAATAAACGTCGCAAATATTCGATGGAAACAGTGGATAGCGTCTAGCACAGTGGATAGCTGTTAGCGTGCATAATAAATTTCTGTTGCCAGAAAAATGTTCCGGGCCTGGGGTCGACCAAAAATTGAAAGCCGATGAGAGACAAACAGTTTGAACATAACGCTCAACTGCCTGAGCCCGATCCCTTGACTGCATGCAGCCTTCCACAGAGCGCAGTTTAGTAGCGAAAGCTACATTGGCCACGAACTTGCGATTTCGCTCTGGCGATGCTCCGAGGAGGCACAGGGACCGACCTTGAGCCGTTGCCTAGCAACCGCCGCAGCTGGCGGACGCCGCCGTTTGGTATGACGTCACACCGCTTGCCTCGTCGTTGCGCTTGCTTTCGCTATGTATATCCTGACATAGCCGAGCCAAGCCACTGCCAATTTTTTCTGCATCAGTAGACTGAGGCCTCTACATCGAAACCCATCGTGCATACCTCTAGCAGGACAGGAGTAAGAATAGATTTAAAAACCGAAAAATTCGTATGAAATTCCACCGGGACCAGGCGTTCTTGGGAGAACTATTTATTAGTTCTTCTACCTCCGGGCCCGTGAAAGAGCCTCTATAATAACAATACAATCATCCCCTCATAAAGGCGTCACAAGGGACGTCAAATACGTGAGAATGTCGGGATTATGTAACAGGGAGCACCGCATAATAGCTCTCAAATACACACTTCGCTTGTACTTGTCATTATACAATCTTAAACAGATATGAGGAAAGTGGGAGTAAGTTGCACCCTTTTATAAAAGGGTGTGCGGTCGAGGACAGTTTGCTCCCATTTTATTCCCATATAGGCGTATTCGTGTTTTGAGTGTAGGGTGCCATTGGACATCGTTCCCAGAATCAGCTTTGCAGTCACAAGACGTTTCTCATCAAGCAAAGCTTGTCGTGTCGGGTGCTCCACTGTCGGGCGCTCCACTGACATCATCCCGTGACTACTGAGATCCCGCGACCACTGGCATATACTGAATTCGTTGCCAGCTTCCCGAGTGGACCTAGTGGCAAAAAAATAATGCAGCTGTATTACGTATATAGCTCGGGTTACGGTTATAGTGTTACTGTACGGCTCAGCGGAGTGGTAGACGCAACTTTCCGTCGGCACGATGACCGTGCGTCAGCCGGATACTTAAACCGTTTGCAGTTTAGCGTTTGTATATACGGCGCAGTAACGCGGTGACTTATTCCGAGACACGCCTCCTATTGGCTGAATTCTCACCGTTGGCTGAGTGTGAGCTGCGTGACATAAGCGTATATCTATAGGTACACCACGACGCAGACCACAGAGCGGGGCCGGCAGTGTAATCTTGGAGGAATCGGAAATGCACTTTCCGAGAAGCAAGCATCGCTGACCGGCAATGCTGCGCTTAGAGCACTTATATTTTCGGTCGCGGCGACGGATCTGTGCAGATGTAAGCCTCGCCACTCTTATAGCGGCTTGATTGCAATTGAGAGCCTTCCAGCGGGTCAAGTTTCCGTGAATTAGGAGTTTTTCGCTCCTAATTGCGCTCGCAAGTGCATGCTAGCAGGTGCACACTCGCAGGTGCAGGAGCACAAGTGCACTCGCAGGTGCACCTGTGAAGTGCCGGGCGCACACCGAGACTTCAAGCGACGCACCAGTCGAGTGGGTTTACCGTGGCGACGGGTCTACCAGGCACAGTCACGACCGGCGACTAAGAACGGGTACGTATACAGCCAAAGCTCATTATTTTCTATCTCCATCTTTCGAAACGAACTGTTGATGTTTCGGAAAAAGATGTTCAGCGCGTCGCTCGTGTTCTTTCCCTCAAAGTTGCCCACCACGATGACTCGGTGGTTGTGGCGTTCGGCTAGTGAGCACGAGTTCGCCCTGAGGAAATTTTGAAGAGAACTTTTTCAACGACTATATATATACTGCATGATGATCTGGTTAGTCATTTTTCGGGCAGTGCTGAACTTTTTCAGTGACTATATATACTGCAGGAGGATCCGCTCTGTCATTTTTCGGGCAGTGCTGACACTGCTGTTCACATAACATTTGCCAGTGCACCATCCACGCTTGCAGAACCTACTGCACCGCTCTTTCACAAGTCTGGCTTCTTGCGCAACCAAGCTACATATAGTTACACGCGCGCCAGTGACGTTTGGAATGAGGTCTATTTCCCAGCGTCGTATGTTGTATATACGCGTGGCCTTAGTGAAGACATTACGAGACCTCTTTTCTGGTCTGTCTCGTTGTTTTTTAGCGCTTCACGTCTTCCAGCTATGCACAAAATTGTCCAAAAGCGTATTTTTCTATGGGATGCTCTTTCACTGACCTCGGTCCACATTTCCCTTTTCTCCGCATTATGTGCTTTAATTTATCAGTTTGAAAGAGCGATTTCCGAATTTTTTATATTGCTATTTTGTCGATTACTACAACGACACCATCGTCTTCGGTGTCGCAGCATGCCATAGCTGCGAATTACCGCGAGCACCTGCTGGTCATGTCGGCCTTAATTGGAGAGGGCGCTCTAATCGAGTGGACTGCCGTAGAACAGTTGGTAACCTCAAGTGTTCATTATTATTATTATTATTATTATTATTATTATTATTATTATTATTATTATTATTATTATTATTATTATTATTATTATTATTATTATTATTATTAGTCTTGTTTCTTCGGCCCGAAAAGATAACGAGGTCTGGAAACCTTCTTTTTTTTCACTTAGTAAGGCTACGCCACGCGTACCATTTTCAATTGATTTCGGGAAAACCGAAAATACAGCTACGCGATTGCAGTTTCTTGAAATAATTTCCATGACCTTTAAACATTGCACATCAAGGCTCAGTTTACTTTTTCAGACACACAGCTTCAACAAGGTTAAAACATGCAAAACGAAATAAAAAATACAAAGTTACATCTGAAATGCATGAGTATCTACCGAAGAAGTACAAATTCTTGACGCCGTCGTTGGTCTCGATACATGGCTACTCATCACTTTAATTTACTCTGTTGGTTAAAGTAGCACCGTCGACCAAAATAACATCAACAAGGTTGTTATGTGCACCGATATACTACTACATCGGTTAACAACATTTATTGCTTTTACTAACACTGACGGTGAAAGGGAAATCAGTAATGATGTGCAGACGCACACGCGCACGCACAGAATATGAACGTAAAGCACTGATCACGCAAAAAAAAGAAGAAGAAAAGGCTTGCTCTTGCATCAAAAAGACGGAAGACACCACAGAAATGCACCAACAGGTGCGGTGTTGCAGCTGCTGGAATAGCTAGCAAACAAGGTAGAGCCCTGCCCATGCAATACCAAGAAAACTTGAGAAGTTCCGCAATCCACAAAAGAGCGATAACGCTACGAAAGAAGGCCACGAGGCAAAGGAAACAGCAGCGTTTGTTTTATCTAGAAACAAACGCAGTTCAGCCGAAGTACGAGATAACGAGAAGCAAGGATAGATAAAAGTCATTCTCCCGCATCGAAGAGCAGGGGTTAGTGCAAGATGCAGAAAAAAAAAATGAAGGCACACAGAGATACAAAAAGCTTCAACTTATCGCATCTCTCCAGGTACGTTGTGACTCCCTCTCTCGTTTTTCTCGCACACCGCAGAACAAAACTCCCGGACTTGAATGACATGGTCACAACCGGCACATTCACATTAGCCATCATACAATGTTCCGCGCTCATTGGCTAAAACCTGATCACGTGTTTCCTGGCCGTGTCGACTGCATTTCGTCCGCAGCGTAAAGCGCAAACGCCGTGTGACCTAGGCGCATACGTTAAATATCCCCAGGTAAATGAAATTACCCGGAGCTCTTTACCACGCCTCTAACATGCCCCGTGTAGCTCTGGCTCGTTAAAAAAAAAAAAACCATAAACAAGCAAGCAAGGAAGTACAAAAATATTTAATGGTAATTATACAAAGTGGTAATGCGAAAACGTAGCGCTAGCTTAAGAGGAAAATGTCTGTACTCACAGAAGGATGCCGCTCCCCGCCGCTGTGGCTCAGTGGTTAGGGCGCTCGGCTTCTGAGCCGGAGCTCCCGGGTTCGATCACGATCGCGGCGGCCGCGTTTCGATGGAGGCGAAACGCAAAGGCCCCCGTGTGCTGTGCGATGTCAGTGCACGTAAGAGATCTGTTGGTCGAAAATATTCCGGAGCCCTACAATACTGCGCCTCTTTCTTTCTTTCTTTCTTTCTTTCTTTCTTTCTTTCTTTCTTTCTTTCTTTCTTTCTTTCTTTCTTTCTTTCTTCCTTTCTTTCTTTCTTTCTTTCTTTTCTTTCTTTCTTTCTTTCTTTCTTTCTTTCCTTCTTTCTTTCTTTCTTTCTTTCTTTCCTTCTTTCTTTCTTCCTTTCTTTCTTTCCTTCTTTCTTTCTTTCTTCCTTTCTTTCCGTCTTTCTTTCTTTCTTTCTTTCTTTCTTTCTTTCACTCCCACCTTCCCCCCTTCCCTTACGGCGCGGCTCGGGTGTCGACCGAGATGTGAGACTGCGCCATTTAGTTTCCTTAAAAATCAGTTTTCCGAAGGGATGAAACTGCGATGAAATGATTTTGCTTGAATGCCCTTATAGTTGCCGCTGATCCGGATCATGAGAGGGAAATGACTAGAAGAATAAGAATGCGTTGAAGCGCATACGGCAGATTATGAGTGGCTGTTTACCAATATACCTCAAGAGAAAAGTATACAACAGCTGTATCATACCGGTACTCACCTATTGGGCAGAAACGTGGAGGCTAACGAAGAGGGTTCAGCCTAAGTTAAGGACAACGCAGGAAGCAATGAAAAGAAATATGATAGGTGTAACGTTAAGAGACCGGAAAATGGCATAGCGGGTGAGTGAACAAACACGGGTGAATAACATCCTAGTATAAATCAAAAGGAAGAAATGTGGTTGGGCAGGGCATGTAATGCGAAGGCAAGATAACCGCTGGTCATTAAGGGTAACGGAGTGGATTCCAAGAGAAGGCAAGCGTTGCAGGGGGCGACAGAAAGTTAAGTGGGCGGATGAGATTAAGAAGTTTGCGAGGATACGGTGGCCGCAGCTGGCAAAGGACAGGGTGAATTGCAGATACGCGGGAGAGACCTTTGCCCAGCAGTGGGCCTAGTCCGGCTCATGATGGTGATGAATGCCCTTGCGATGAAATAACTCTGCGCTGCTCGTACACGTGGATGACGCGAAGCATTCTCCTGAAGCGAACGGTAAGACTGCTTGCCCGCCCGCGTCAGCGCTATCCACTTATATTACATTATGTGGATATCGCAGTGCTCACCGCCTATATAGGTGGCGCGCTGAAATTCAAGATGGCTGCCTTGGAAAGTGTAACGCTGTTTTGCCGATACGTAGGATAATCTTGGTAGTGTAGCTGCGTGCGCTGAGGTTGCTGGGCAGCAATATGCCACTGTCATTCGCTAATCAGCTCACCCCAGGAGATATAGTGAGCCATTAGAGCAGGGCCGACCGGGATTCAATGTTTAATTGAAGGTGGAGAGGTGCTAATAGATCTTACGCAACATTATTTGCTGCGACATAAGCTTCCAATACGGTGAGGACGCCATGAGTTTGAATCGACTGGCGGATACTTCTAGATCCTACTTTCCCGCCGATAAATGCGTATTTTGGTGCTGGTCAAACGTCAACATAGCCAGCAGGAGCCAGATAGTCAATCTTTACTAAAAGCTCTTATCGGGAGTCGTCCTCAGTGCCCCTTAAAGGGTCCCTGAAAAGGGCGTTAGAGGTTGGCTATAAAATGCTTGCATTTTAGCAGCGGGCTGCTATCATTCGAATGATAGCAGCGGACTGCTATCATTGGTTCGCCGTGCCAGCTCGGCTCTCCGGGGATTTCCCGCGCGTCTCGGCAGCTGGCGGAGGAGCAAGTGAAACCTAAGTTCGCGCGACTTGCGAGATGGTTAATACTCTCGCGCCAGATACAACAGCGCTAGTCCGCTACAAAGGACTTAAAAACGCGTTTGGCCGAGCGAAGCACCGTGTCGCCCATTAGCATAGAAAGCTCCAAAATGCAAAGCAATAGTGTTGCAAAGAAACGTCGCAGAAACACTTCGTAGCAAAACGTTTGGTATTTTGCCTGAGCACATCTAGAAGCTTCGCTTTGATAAGCCGGTGGTACTAGAGAACAAATCACTGGCGATGAAATGTGCACTTCATAGGCTTTCACTATGGTGGCGACACCCATACCAATGCGCAGCTTCATTCACCACCCATTCTTGCCTCTGCTGAATATCTTTCGGCCAAAAAGGGGGAATTTCTGGTTGTAGACGGATCTGGCTGCATACTGAGGCAGCAACGCATTCGTCTTATTTCGCATTTAGCCTCCATGTATTTATTTATAAAGCAGAAAGCATATCAGCGTACGCCGCGCTAACCAAACAGGAAACGCGCTTATGTTGCCGTTCGGTCGCCAGTGCATTGCTCATCACTTTCTTGAATTTCTCTCACCGGCATCTCTCAGCAGTTCCTGAGCGCTTGCTCTTCTAGTCTTCTTTCGCTCGTGCTTTTTGATGCCTACGATTGCGAGCACAAACACGCCTTTCCCGGTAACCTTCCCCTTTTTAGCTATAGCACCTGCCGCGCTGCGCGCTGCCTCAGGGGTTAGGGCGCTCGGCTACTGAGCCGGAGTACCCGGGCTCGAACCCGGTCGCGGCGGCCACGTTTCGCTAGTATATAGTACAATACTTGCGAAAGAATTGCACCGTACTGTTCCCTGCTACCCCGACGACATGAACGGGCGCTACGATGAAACTGAAATCCAGCCCCCCTCATGGTGAGTGAGACATATATGGACGCCTATGACTGTGATGTGGCACCGTACTGTAATGTTGCTCTTCTAAAATATTCCCTTTCATCCATGATTTGAGCGGTGACTCAATGCGCGGCAAAGTGGCTATCATCCCTTCTATAATGCCGATATTACCATTGTCGAGGACAGGTCTTTCTTAAGGGGGAAAGGGGGAGCTCCTTGCGGTTCACGTCTCGTGGAAAGACAAATTTTGAGTCCTCCCATGGCTATTAGCTAGGGAGGAAGGGGTTGGAAGTTCGTGGCAAGGACGCACTTGTTAAATGTCTGTACTATTCAACTTTAAACAGCTGCATAAGGGGAAATTTTCGCGTGTTTGTACGATTGCTCAGCCTTTGAGTGCAATTAATAAATGTTAGTTTATCACGGACAGTCGCAAAAATAACCAATTTCTCAGTCGCAATTTCTCACGTACGGCCTAGGGAATGATATGCTACATCGTTATGCCAGTTAATTTGGGACAGAAATACTCACTTTTCCGTCGTCTATAAATGTCTCGGCGCAGTGACTGCCAAGCCCTTTATAGTACTTGCAGTGACCGCGTAAGCCCTCACACGCAGTGAAAGAGGAAGATGGTCGGTAATTCTCACGGTTGCACATCACTTGCTTCATGCGGTAAATTTACCAGACGCGGACATGATGCGACGGTATAAGAACCTCCCGCTGGGTTAGTTGTTGCTCACTTGACGAAACGTGTTCGGAATAAATATGTTATACACGGAACACTACGCGCATGGGTAGTTCGGTGTTTTCTCGCTCTATGGTATCTTCTTGCAGACAGCGTGTCTATAGCAGACGCAGGTGTTGTACCGAATTTCACAGTCTGGTGAGTAATACACGGAGATTCCAAGCTGCTGGTAAGCTTGTCTGACGGTGCTGCCCAAGGTCGTTTCGAATGAATGAATGAATGAATGAATGAATGAATGAATGAATGAATGAATGAATGAATGAATGAATGAATTTTATTCTCGTCATCATGGGGCCTCACGGTCTGGGCGCAGCAATTAGGAGGGGGTGCCTCTCAGCCGGCTCTCAGCACCGGAGACCGCGGAGAAAATCTTGTAGTAAGCTGTCCCCGCCTGGCGGATGACGAGTCTTTGCTGATCCGGTTCGTGGCTCCGGATCAGCTCTTCCCAGCTGGCAAGGTCTGGGATGCTATGTGATTTAGCCCCAGGAGAATGCTGACACTCCCAAATTACGTGATTTTGCGAAGTCATTCTGTGGCAGCTGCTGCAGAACTCAAGCTCCGCAGTGTCTTCATCGTGTATAGAGTACGGAAAGAATCTGCTGACCTGAAGCCTCCTCCAGGCCCGACACTACTTTGGAGTGAATGACCTATCCAGAACTGAGAGTCTTTTCTTGTGCAGTCTAGGTGTTTCAGTTATTTCGTTATATACGTTATGAGAGGGTCTTGATTCCCACTCAGGGGCACTTCCAGAGCGCAGCTCGGATGTATAATTCTCGAGCGAGGCTATTAGCAGCCTCATTACCCGGAATGCCCTCATGAGCAGGGACCCATATGAGGGAGACCTCTCTGCTTGAGGGGTATCTTCTTAGTAATTTGGCGGCTTGACTGGAGACCACCCCCTTACAAAAGTTGGGAACAGCTGCCTTATTGTCAGACAAGATAGTCTTGGCTTTGGTACTGACGCATGCTAGAGCAATTGCCGTCTCTTCTGTCACTAACGCATTCCTAGTATTAATCGATGCTACAGTCACTTTTTTTGCCCTTCCACGGTGGCTTAGTGGTTACGGCGCTCAGCTGCTAGCCCGAAAGACGCGGGTTCGATCCCGGCCGCGGCGGCCGAATTTCGATGGAAGCGAAATTCTAGAGGCCCGTGTGCTGTGCGATGTCAGTGCACGTTAAAGAACCCTAGGTGGTAAGTCGCTTCGGGACGTTAAACCCCAAACAAACCAAACTTTCTCCCCATTCCCATCAACGAACGCGATGACCGAGGCGACATCGGCCGCACAGGCTGCGTCGCAGAAGGCTATGTTCCCCAGCGGGTCCCGGGCAAGATTATTCATTGTTCTTCGAGCTCTTTATTACGCTCCGGGTGCATGTTCTTAGGTATACTGGCAATTTTGAGATGCTTCCGTATGCCTAAGGGGATTAGCTCTGCAGTATACGGGGGTTTCCTTTCGCTCTCCCCCAGGTCATTTAGGATCTGTCTGCCTGCTATTGAGGAGCTAAGCCTCCAAACCTGCGCTTCTCTTACTGCCCTGGTGATCTCCGCACAGGTATTGTGGACTCCCATGCTAAGCAGCTTCTCCGTTGAGGAGTTCGGCGGGATGCCGAGAGCTCTTTTGTATGCATTCCGTATTAACTTGTCTATTTTCTCCTCCTCTTGCTCACTAGGATTCAAAAATAGAGTCGCGTATGCAACCCCACTTACTATGAATGCTTGTACTAATCTGAGGAGACAATGCTCTGCTCTCGCAGGCCTTTGTTTCCGAGGAAGACCCGCCTAAAGATACCTATGACCTGGGTGACATAAATACTAAGCTTCCTGATCGTGGTTGTGTTCACGGCAAACTAGTTCCTTTTTGGTGCTAACCTACCGCCGCCCCCATCCCCGGACATCGAGTGCCCCTCCCCCCTGCAAAAAGTTCTGCGGACGCCCTTGGCTGTGTTGCGTCCGTTCTTCTGGAGGAAGTATCCAAGGGCTCATATTATCAACTCTAGATACTAACCTACCACCAACGACAACTTCTATCGGGCCGTGTAGATGAGGGAAACGCGTCTCTTTCTTCGCTTCGTTTGGGGGGGTGTGCACCCGTTTAAAGTGCGCGCTACAACGCATTGACTCGTCGCTAGACGGCGCCCTTCACATTCAAACTTCAGTTAGAAACGCTTTATACCTCTCTGTACCCCCGATCTAGTAACGTTGCCCTATTCTTCATAGTTTCTCTTTCCCATGTCCTCCCCTCTAGTCCTGCGGCGGGCCAGCGGCCAGCGCGGGTGCCCGCTCTCTTGCTTGATCCGCCCTCTCCCGTTGTCTGCAAATGTCGTGTGTACCCGGGCGCCTGTCGTCTCGATGCTGTGGAGGGAGTATTGTGTCGCTGCCGCTCAGAGCGTTGGAAGTCGAGTAATGACAGCGTTATTATGAAAACTGGTCACCGTCGCATGCCTGATGACGATCCACTGTGCTGCTGCGAATACATTTCGGAACTGGGAGAACGATCGCACATTTTGGCATGCCTGTGCGACTGCGAAGCCTTGGATACCGCGTTTGACAGGCAAGTTGTCCTAATGCAATTTTGTGCTTATCGATGCCAGTTGTATCCGTACCACTATCATTTTAAGTGAGCCGTTATGCCCTATGCTGCTCGCCGGCCGAGCTGCTTTGTGCGGTAAGCAGTGGGACAGCGTTGATCGGTTTTTACGAGGAAATATGTCCCTCTGTATTGTTCGTGGTGTTTACTCGTGTTCGCTCTGTCTTACCCCCCGGTTTAGTTGGAGCTTTTTGCTTTGACGCTATGCGGAAACATATCGGTATGCCGAAGCCGTGTGGGCGTGAATAACCTCGCCTAATCGCTTTTTGATGCTGCGCAGCATGCTGAACCGGCTTGTATATATATATTTTTCTTTTTTTTCTTCCCGCTCACCTGAAGACTCTTTACGTGCCGTCGAGTGCCCGCACCTTACTGGTCACGCATAAAAGCCACAGCGATGGACCGCATTCGGGTGCCTTGGCTCGGAGGCGCGAAGCGGGTGGAGTTGGACCTCATCTCGCCGATTATCCTCCTGCCCACAGTTCTTTTGCTCGCCTGTCACAGCTGGACAATGCTCATGATCACATTTTCGGTTCTGCCGTTTGCTCTCTACTTCATCCATCGGCGGTGTTCGAGCAGCAGAACAAGAACAAAGTACGTATACACAACACTTTGTTTGCCTTGTGCATATTCGACGCATAAAACAGCTCGAACAACATGGGACAAGCACCGATTGCTCGGAATCTTGTTCCTTGCCAAAGAAAGGTTGTCCTTATGGAGGAAAGTTTAGCTTGAGATACATAACTAATGGACGTAAAATGTACCGCAGTAAGCAAAATCCGCAACGAACCTTTGCTCATTCCAATTGGTTTTAAGTGCCAGCTGATCGGCTGTGATTAGTTTCATATGGTTGGTCTTCTGCTCTTTATATGTTCTCGAATACTGAAGGGAACGAATACTTTGTTGTAAAGAAAGAAGGGATGATCACAAACTTTGAGTTAAATGAATGAGCATGGGACCATAATTGTTAAAGGCCAAAACATGAGAATTTTAACAGAGAACAAGCATGAAGTGTTAAAATACATAGAAACCTGTCAGCTTGAGAACTTGCTTAGTATTACTGCTGTGCGATGCTGGAATGTCACTGGGATGGTCCTGTGTGCATGACCCTTTCCACTGTGTCATGTTTGCTTAGAGTTGGCTCCATTGCTAAATGGGTGATTTTTTGGACTTGAGTGTAACATCTCGTGTACTTAAGTGCTAAACATCTGAGTGGGGCTGTTCATTTTAAATGGCTTTAAACTGCAGATTAAGTGTTTCTGCAGTTCATATTTTTGTATTTAAACAGCATGCTAGGCTTTGTGCAGGAAGCACTGAGAAACACTGATGTATGTGTACAGGATACTAGCTTTGACTAAGGTCTTAAAGATTTCGGCGCAGGCACTTCGGTCTAGACAAGCGTGAGCTCTGCAAGGAAATGTATTCTGCTGGCATGAATGGCTTCCTGTCTGCCGACTCAAGCCTGAGTTGTTCAGTATTTTTTGCTCACTCTCCCTGTGGCCAGATTCTTCCTGTCGTGGACTGTGACGTCCCTAGTCGTGCTGCTTGGCGTGTTCCAACTCGAAGTGGTGCCCTACCTCGAGATCCTCTTTTCGGAGAACACTGTGCTCATGCTGGCGGTTGCCTTCACTTGCCTGTGTGCCTACCAAGTGCATAGCTGCCCGCCTGACCTGGTGGCCACAGGCGTTACTCTCGAGGCTGGCAAGTCAGTCGAAGCCTGCAGCGTCAATGTGCCCTACTCGGAAACGGAGGATGCCAAGTGCTCTGTGTGCCAAGTGGTGCAGCCACCACGCTGCAGCCATTGCCACCTCTGCGGCCGCTGCTTCCTCAAGAGGGACCACCACTGTGTCTGGTAAGCCAGAAGGTAGGGGAGGGGGGGATTAAGAAACGGCGCGTTAACCCTTCCAGGTGCTTTGTACTCAATTGTGTAAGCGACAAACTTACACCTTTTTCTGAGAAACTGGAGCACTTGACAGTGATTTCATTATTTCAGCCAAATTGAGCACCCCTCTTGTTGCAAATAAGTTGCTTTTTTGTACCATGTAGCGAATGCAGTAAATAATATTTCACATAAAAGTGAGCTAGGTAGTACTTTGTCTGCCGTTTTTGTGCAGACAGATTTTGCCGCAAGTGAAGACATCGATTGTTTTTGCTCAATTTCGAGCGTAATGTGAATATTCGAAACACAAAGCGATTCCACGATCCCTAGGGTGTCTACACGACACACGGGAACATTTCGATGTTACTATTTCTAACAAATCTCACACTTTGTACGGAATTCTCCACATCGTTGTAAAAACTTACCTGGTCTTTCACGTTCGAAAACTAACAAATTCCCTTTCTTGAGGCCTGAATGTACTACTTAGGTGGAAAAATAATTGATTTCAGTCAAAACAATAAAATGGCGCCTGAAAGGGTTGTCTCACTCCTGGTAGACACCCAAACCGTGTGTTAAGGAAAGGGACCAAGGAAGAGGGGTTGGGGGAAGAAGAGAGTTGCCATAATTGAGGGCTGTGGATAAATTTATCACCTAGAGCACTTTTATATGCCATTTTTGCATTTCGACTCCATTAGAATACAACAGCTAGGTCAGGGATTTTATCCCATGACCTCGTATGCTGAGGATCTGAATGTTGTTGGCATTGAAAGTTGGTTGATAACTGGGAGGCAGTCATTCACCTCATCTGTTTACTCATAATATGCTTTTACACATAGTGTACTTTTATATTTACACATAGTTGCCCTTTTTCCGTAATGGTGAAAAATGTTGCAGCTAGGGTGCACCTGTGAATTTCTGGGCATTTCTCTGCAATTGTTTGTTCTTATATCTTAACTGATAGAATTGGAATTAATTCTTTCTTAAATTTGGAAGCATTTTGTATGGTTCACGTATGCCAAGGCTTCAAAATTTTAGCAGTAGTTGTGCCTTTGTACTTTCTGTGCTGAAAGCAATGCTGAAAGCAATGCTGATATCATTTCTGCTTGCATGGCTTAACCCATTTGCTTCTGAAGTTGGCGATTCACTGGCCAGCGGCGACTGGGCCAAAGTCCAAAGTGTCCGGGCCAAAGTGAAGCCGTCAAATCACTGGATGCTGGAAAAATATCTGCTGTAAAAAGTAAAAAGATATGACGCACTAAAAAAGATCAGTAAATTATACGCCAGAAGACACTACTTGTCTGCTAATTTCGCAAATACTTTGGCCGGAAAAAATCTTTTTCTCAGCTTCTTTTCAACGCTAACATGACATCGCAGAGATGCAGGAATCTCAATGCTCTCAACAGTCCATGATGGTACAAATGTGAGAGACATGGCAAAGAAAAGGAAAAACAGCCAACCAAGCCTAACAACATGTTGTACTTGATTATAACTGTGATAGAGTTATTGGGCCCAGGTCCGCCCAGGAGTTATGGGCAGACAGAGAGTGTAGACCAACACAGAGCACAAGTGTATTAGAAACAAGGACGTAGATGAAAGTGATATGGACACGAGTAACAGCACAAAAAATAAACGTCCTACATTTCAGTCCAGCGAATATGACGGTAGCACCGGCTGGTCAGGTATACGTGTCCGACGGAGAAAGTGGGAGTTCGCTGGGGTTTGTGAAGCTGTGAAAGGCACTGTAACGGCTGGCAAGGCAGGTGTCTGTTGTGGCGCCTGCAGCCGTGCGAGGTGCCGTGGTGCCAAAGAGCACCAGGTGAGCTGGCAGCAAGGTGTCGGGTGGCAGTGGCTGTTGGCCGGTAGCAGACCACGGCTTCAGAGGGTGGCGCGGTGCTGTGTGCGCGGGGGACCAGTCCCCGCACCTAGGTGCCCGGCTGGACCTGGCTAGCTGACGTTGACTGTGGAGCTTTACGAATATGCACCCTGGCACAGCAACACCAAGCCACAGCCATGCCTATACCTAGCTCGGACCTTCTGCACCTTGTTCGGGCACTCGCATGCCCTCCTTCTACTTCCTTGGCATCTTCTTCCTTGTACACACGAGGCATCACAATCCACGTCATCACAATAACTGAGGTGTGGTGGCATAGACAGTGAAGATCAACAGCTGGCGTCATTCCGCGTATTGCGTAATTATGGCAAAGGTTAAAAGAAAATATTCCTTTATGTGATGGATTTGGCTGTTTCTAAAAGCACCATACTGTATCAGAAAGCCATTGGAAAAGAAACTGTGCTTTACAGTCTAGACAGTTGATCTTATCGAACATGTCATTGAAAAGACTGTGTTGCCCGGATAGAAACCAATGGAGAAAATCAACTGTAGCGCCATCCTCAATGCGTCTGGAAGCCTGTCAGTGAGGCCATTTTGCTAGTCGTATACCTCCGGATGCTGTCGAACCAGACCCATCATGTAGTTGCTTAGTTTGCAAAGTGAAGGGCAAAAAGAGCGAAAGTAATTTGTAGCGTGAAAAATGTAGTGTGGCAGTTCACATGCCTGAATGTTTCAAGATTTTCCACACAAAAAAATATTTCTGGATGCTGAAGATTTGCATGTGCTTTGGGAGCAAAATAATATAAAATTCGTTCCGCTGCAACATTTACAGAACTAGTTATTGTTCGTACCTTGCAGTGGCCCAGGTAGTGTGCCGTCCCCCAAAATGCAGCGCAGAATGCCGCGTGGGGAATATGCACAAAACGGCAGAAGAAAACGGGTTAATGACCTATCAGGCAGCCATTTCGACAGTCAAATTTAGACTGACTTGTTACTAATATGCGCTCAGATAAGCATTGTATGAGGGGCCAAGTGTGGGTTGTATTCTAGAGAATAGGCACAAGGTAAAGGGCTAAAGGGCACTATACTGTGTCACGTTTAACGCTTGGCCTTTGTTTTAGGCTGGACACCTGCATTGGTGAAAAAAACCATCGAGCTTTCATCCTTGGCCTGCTTGGCTTGGTGGTTTCTTTGATCTACGGCGCAAACCTCACACTGACCACTGTCTGTCGGCCAAAAATGCTGTGGGACACGTTTCTTATCCCAGACAACTGCTTTGAAGTTTACGAAGACATTCAGTGAGTGCACCAAGTTTCTCAACTCTCTTGGTTGTATACACCTAAAAAACCGTGGTAGCTTGTAACGATGGCAGTGCTTGGATAGTGGTGAACCTTGTTTGGCACATGCCAGACTCCACATCTGTGGCCCACTTAGTTCACAATACCAATGGCTGTTGGGACACAGTGCTCAATGTTTTCGCACAAGTATACCTTTTTCATGCATGTGCACACATTCAGTAGTTTAGTTGCGCTGTGCACTGCTTTTTACCCAGATTCTTAATATTAAGGTTCTGTAAGGATGTGTCAAGGTGCTGAAATCGGCCATCGAAAATAGTTTTAACAGTAAGATAGTAGAGCACACATAAACATAAAAAGCTGAAGGTTTCTTATTGTGTGCTAGAACATGTTCTTGCCTGTGTGAAGATAGGCAAAGTTCTGATTTCATGGGTGGAAGAAGTGGTAGCTGTGTCAGGTAGTAGTCTTGCCATTGTGAGCTGTGGCATGTCTGTTTAGCTTATCTATGTTAACCTGTTGTTTACTTAGAAACTAGCTAAACCTAAGAGGTAATGAACGTGTGATAGCCTTGTCGGGCACCTGAGGTTTTATGTGCAGTTATGTGCAGCAGCCTAAAAGCACAGGTTCGGGAACAGGGTGGCTGGAGCTGCCACAGGACAAAGGTGATTGATCAATGGATGGTGCCTTAGTCCTTAATGAACACAACTGTGCTGCTGATGATGTTTATTATCAGTAGAATGATTCTGTGCCAAGCTCATGTTAGTGAATTAAAGGTGCTGTGTAAAAAAAAAGGAGCAGATTTTTCATGCTCCCTGCCACCGGTTCTGTCCATGCTTCTTAACTACGCTCCTGTGAAAGCCTGTTGTTAGAACCTAGGCTATGTGCTGGTCTAGTTAACCCTTTCATATGCTGCTTGCCATTTCTGTTCAAAGAAGAAAATTGTTTTCTGTTTTTATAGTCAGCGCCCATTAGTTTTCCTATGCAAAACACCAACTGTTAATTTTACTGCAGGCACATGTACATTTGTACGATTAGAAATCGCAACATTGAAAGCACTTGGATTTTTCAAGTGTGCACGCCAGGGACCTTGCAATTGTATTTTTTTCTTTTGAAAATGAACATATTATGCTTATAAACTTTGCAAGATCTGCATTCATGTCCACACTAATGCTAGACTACACTTCTGCAGGAGTGCACATATGCTTGGGTTCTGTTGTGCTGCCATGCATACTCAGCGGGCATCGTTGATAAAGGCACCTAGTAAGGAAAGGCAGAGGGCTTTTCTGTGCCTTCCTTTTGCTGTTCTTCCTGCAGTTAACACCCTGGAAGCTTGCTTATTTTATTGAGGCCATCATCTTGTACCACTGAAACCTGGTTAATTCGGAGGATATTCGGACTCTTGCCGGAGTCCCGCTAAACGCCCGTGCGAGTCTGTGGCATTGAAAACTCGTTTATACGGACGCCCAGTGACTGGCTTTGGTTAATGCGGACGAAATCTCAAAGTGGCGCCGTGTTGAGGTACGACCTACTTGAGGAGCGATCGTCCAGATTTTTGTCCCCAAGCCCAAACTGCACATTGCATTGTCTCCCATGACCCTCTTACGTGCGCCCAATGGCAGGAGTTGACGATCAGCAGCCCCCGTCAATAAGCAGAGTCCAGCTGCGTAGTTTAGTTTTCGGAGTGTCGCCGCCAGCCCTCGGCGACGGCAGCTATCGGCTGCGCACATCAGCTAGCCAGCCGAATCTTGGAACGATGATTGCCTTGGCGCCTTTTTTTTTTTGCTTTGAAAGCGTCTTGCCGCTTCGGCGTCAATGCGCGCTCTCTTCGCTTCCGTCCGCGTGGCATTTTCATTCTTCCAGCGCGCTGAAACTCTATATACCGAATGCTGTATGTGGCCATGGATATATAGTGCACGTTTACAAAGCCATGGGTGTTGTTATCCAAGTGAGATCACTGTGGATGTGTGGATAGACAAACATGCATAGACACATATTCCTGCAATAAATATTATAGGTTACTAGACCTGTTCCCGTGACTACGTTGGAAGACTTTTTGTCACGCTTGCTGTTTGTAGAAATGTTTATTGCATTGGCTGGCTGCAGTAAAAAGGCTCCTCTGTTGCGACACACACACACAGTGTGTGTGTGTGTGTGTGTGTGTGTGTGTGTGTGTGTGTGTGTGTGTGTGTGTGTGTGTGAGAGAGAGAGAGAAGCCAACAGCCACAGAAGCCAAGGGACACAGAGATTTTTAAAATTTATTTTGTGCTGTTGATCAATGGAGAATAGTACTAAAGATGTTATCACTTAAAGATAAATGACTAGAAAAGCAGAAGAAAAAACAACCACATGCTGCCGGTGGGAACCGAACCCACGACCCCCGAATTACGTGTCCAGTGCTCTACCAACTGAGCTACGGCGACGGCTGTCAGATCTTCTGCTTTCGGGGGTATTTATGTTTGTAGTTGACCTAACCTTGAGAGTGTTCTCAGCGCCGCCCACGTTCATAAGCGGCGGACGTAGTACATCCTGAGTTACCACTGGATATATATAATGAAAAACAGACAATAGCTGTGCACCTACTTAATGTCTGGGCACATGCATGCTTCTGGTGTGATAACACTTTTGTGTTGCTTCTTTTGCAGCATATCACTGTGTTTTGTGTCGGCTGTGTATGCGTTGCTGGTGTCCATCCCTGTGGCACTGATGCTGTTCCAGCAGCTCTGGCTGGTGGCCATCAACACGACCATCTACGAGATGCGCCGGCACAAGATCGGGGTCTACAGTCGTGGTGTTTGGAATAACTGCCGCTCCTTCTGGTGCCCTAGCTGGAGGTAGCCTGTGCTGCACCACGCCGTCGCTGTTTCCTTGTGATCCCTTCTTTCACAGCGCGATATTTATTTGCCATCATGGCCACCACACTGCCTCCATGCAGGCTTGGCAAGACCAGCATGAAACCAGATTGTGGTGTAGGCCGGACACGTTCAAGGAGTCAACGAGATACATGTTCACGACTGCATGAAGTGCGACCGGCGTGCGAGCAGCCACAGGACTGCTTGGTACACTGCTTGCTTAGAAGCGGTTGTCTGTGAAACTCATGGGAGCATTAATATGGGCTTATTTCCTTGGGCAGGGGAAGTTACGCGGCAAATTCAGGCATTGCATATCTTGAAGAAAGCACTGGATCCACAAGTGCTGGCCGCAATGCTTGCGACATCTGTGCGGTATATAGACTGCACTGTTGGTAGTGGTAGAGGCATACCACCTCCACTCAAGTACAGAATGGCTTGCTTGCTGCTGTATGAAAGTTGTATGCCGAGTGGCGTGGATGTTTTTCTCTGGCAGCTACGCGAGACCTATACGAGGTCTATATTGTGTTAAATTCAGTTATGTGATGGTAGATCTTGATACCAAACGTTTTGATGTTCTTCATTCGTGAAAACACTCGCTTTCAACGCATTATGAATGAAAGCTCTGTGATTTAATGTAGTCCCTTTTAAAGCACCAAAGGTAGTGTGTAAGAACTCGTAAGTGCAGTAAACAGCTATGGGTGCAAGCTCTTGCTGCTGTGTCAGAAGTTTTCCTCAGGAATGACTATCTTTGATGATCTCTTATTAGTTAATAGGATACTCTTCCTTGTGGCAGTCTGAGGAAGTTTTAAGCCATTTAGCCCTCTTTAAAGTGGCGTGGTCTTTCAACTTACAGTCTTTTGATGCAGTTGTGAAAAACCAATGTTGCTGCCTTGCATGATAAGTTGCATGCGCTAGGCACGTAAAGGATCATGTAACTTCTCGCTTATCCTTTAGCAGTTTCGGTGTTTACGAGAAGCTGCACTTGTGGCTTTTCGCGAGTATTACACTCTGTGGTATGTTTTTGTCAAGTACTTCATACTGACTTGTGTTACTTGTGGCGCACAATGCGGAAAAATAAAACAATTACTTAAAAAGTACACATTGTTTTATTACCAAAAATAACTGCCTTAACAGATCTCGGGACAATGCCAAAAGTAAAAATGCTTATTTATGCCAGCACATATTTAATAAACATGGAGGGGAGCCCCATAGGATGCAATGGTTACATAAAAGAATAAGTGAAGTACAGCAACTCTGTAACAACTCAAAACTTTGCAAAGATGTGCGATCTGCTCACCGGCACTGCCTTTAACACAAACTTCAGTCAAAAAGAAAAAAAAGGAGGCTAGCAAGGCTGCTATCCATCACTGTGCTCGCATAAGATCTCTGAGCTCTAATTGCAGGCTACACAGAAGGCTGAGCTGTGTAAGTAATGGTTTCAACAGTGGCCTTGAAGGACGTGCAGCCTGAACAGATGAGCCGAACTTTCTGAAATTTGTTTTATGCTTGCTGTCACTCACCAAATAGTCCTTTCATGATGGAAATGAATTTATTAATGCAGAGCCAGCTAAGGCATCCTGAAATCTGCCACAACCACACTAGTGAAGCAAATGCAACATGTGCATTTGCTTACCAAGCAAGATTCCTAGTCGAATTGTAAGATTTTGATAGAGTTACGACGAGAAAAACAAATTTTGGATGTGAGTGACAACCAGGCAGAACTGCCTGTTTCGGCCATAAACAAAAATCCATGCAAACCACTGCGCTTCACACCAGCATCTGTTTCACACCACGCATTGGCTGTTGTCAATTTCAGCGTTCTCTACACAGTTCCAGTAGAAGGCAGTGGTTCCGCAGAAGGAAAGGTATCCCACAGGGAATACATTTTCGCGTGCACTGTGGGCCAATAGATGTACTAATAAAAAGAAAAGCATAAGATCAAACCAGCAAGTACAAGTGGAAGCTTATCAGTGGAACCTCAAGGTGCTGAGACAACAGTCGTAAACACACCAGGTCAGAATGACCATGCCAAAAACACCAAGTCACTGCATCTCCCCAAAGAAGCTCCTTGCCATTATTCTTGCACGGGCTGGCTTGTCTTCATTCATGCTTACAAACTTCCATGTCGCACAAATCCTCAGCCAAAATTCTTTTTTTCCATCTGGCATCTGTGGGCAGTTCACAGAAGCTGTGCGGCCACTGGCTTGTTTTGGCTCATGCAGAACACTAACTTAAACCACCCACTGTCCACGAAACAAAACAAGACGCCACATACAAACATCTGGAGTTGGCTTACAGGCAACATCAGGTTAGTGTTGGACAAGCTTGGGGAGAGTTACACAAAAAAGGAGCGAGGTAGGGGAGGAAGGGAGTCACGGTGACAACATGATCCTGCAACAAGTTATTAGGACACACTCAAGATCACCACAACAGCAGTGTACTAACTGGCCCTTCCTTTGGCTCCCTGTCAATGCCCTGACGAAGATTGCACTCACTGGACATGGCAAAATGCACTCCACAGACCTGAAGTCTCCTTCCCAGCTTGCACTGCTCAGGAACTGTACCATGTCTTAGCCCGTTTGTTCACATTGGTGCACAGACACTACGCAACGTGGCATAAGCAGTGCAGATACATGCATGTCACCCATCTTCAGTTCACTCTGCGCAATGCTTGGCACATACTTTTTGTCAAAAGGGAGTGATAGCCTCTATCTCAAGAACGGCCCAAAAACATCAGCAGGGTTTAAAGCGAGTGCAATGCATTGTCACTCTGTTCTTAAGTACACAGCGCTCATCTCTGCCTTGGCCATTATGGAAGGGAAAAAAAAAAAAGCACTGCAGCTATATGTAACAGCATGTTTGTCATGTTTTTGCCAGCCCTGTGCAAATGCAGTGAACAATAGACAAATTGGGTTCCTTACGGTAAGCTAGCTTGCAGGAAGTACGTGCGGCAGTAATGCGCCTCTTTTAGTTCTGCAAATAGTGAGGCACGGTGTATGGCTACAGCAACTGTCTCGAATGGTATTGTGAATGCCTTGAGCCACATGCGCTCAGGTGTCCGCAAAGACCAGATGTGCACTCGGGAGCAAAAGTTTGAACACCACAAAAGCTGTGCAAAAGCCCCCTCAAGGCATCCAAACTTTTGCTCCTGAAATTTCCTCAAAGCCTGGGTGGCCCAGCCTAGAATGTGGGCACGAACTATGTTGGTCGCCACGTGCAAGTACACGCTATACATTTTAGTTCCCGGCTGTGCGCTTGTGCTGTACGTACTTTTTTTTTTTGCACTTTGTGCAGTATCGATATTTTTGCTCCTGGTGACAAGTCTACACATTATGTTTCTGGCTTGGTTGCAAAAAAAATTGCTCTTAATTTGAGCACCGCTACAAGCAATCCAACAAATTAAACAACAGCTAGCTGTAGTATTAGGTGTGTTACCTCACAAACAGCGTGAGACCATAAATTTTTCTGCTTTTCTTCGGATGCGACTTAGCAGCAAAAGCTTTAAGCTGACAAGATGAGGGAATGCATTGTGTATGCACTGCTTTACGCCTCACAGGCTCTTCCCATGGGTTGAATGCACAGCATAATGAACTGCGTCACTGGCTGCCGCTGTCGTGTCCTCAACGTGTGCGTTGAGACGAGGGGTGCACTTGGACGTATTCTGATAGCTTGAGAACAGGTGGGGCGCACCCATGTATCACAAGAAAGTGTTCGAGCAGCACTGGCGATGCCAACCCTGTTGAGAGTTCTTGTAAACGATGGCAGCAGACTTGGGAGTGGTGCGGCTGACGCCTCGGGTTAGGCACAGCACGACAGCCCCAGCATCTGAAACTGTGACCAAAGTTTGCACAGTTACTTAAGGCCACATCCAAAAGTTCAATCACTCTCAATATGATCATTCCTATAAATCACGACTTATATACCTTACTTTGGGTAGGCCGGAACCAGCACGGCTTGATCACTTCAACAGTTTTTTATGCTGTGCTCACGAAAGAGCCACGTAATTTGTTACCCCCCCCCCCCCCCCCCGCCCCCTTGAGGCCTTAATTTAAAGAAAATATGCAAATTATGCGAGTAAATACGGCATGTATTAAAAATTAAGGTACGGGTGGCAGCCAGGTGTAAACTATCTGCTGTCAGCCGCAAAACGAATACAGTTTGGTACTTTGCAGAGGTAACCTGCAATAAATTTATCAACCCTAATATGCAGCCTTTATTTTTTTTTTTTGTGAAGGGATAGGGTTTAAAACAACATGGTGGTTAAGGAGAGACGCTGGTCTTAAAATTAATCTTTTTATTATTAAAGATATCATTGTGAAATTAGGAGCGTATACTCGTACGCATTTCTTTCTTTTTCAAAAAAAGAAATAGTTTCAGTATATCTCAAAAATCAGCAAATTTCAGTAAAGCTCAGTAAAAATCAGAAAAAAAATTTGAGTAAATCTCAAAAATAACTGAAGCCTAATTTAATTAGTTCATTTCTTACGGGTCATTAAGACACTTTCCCTCTAAAGTTCTTGGTTGCAATAGATATGGAGCTTAGCCAAAGACCTGCCATCTGAAGCTATGCTATTTATATTGTTGTTGAGGTACATTATCATGTAAAAATGTTCAATTATGTACAAACACCATAACTGTGAAATATAATTCAATGACATTATGGTTAACAAAATCTGATACGTTCAACTCAGCCATAAAAATAAAGCATAGCTCCATAGTTTAGTTCTTTCCGAATTTAATGGTATAAGATTAATTGAAATTGCACCAAAAAAACATAATGAAAACTACCATAAGACAAGCCATGTCAGTAAAAAACGTGAAGCTGACAAAATCGCACTTGAAGTGCGCTCTAGCCTTTTGGATGTTGTTGTAGAGGCCTCGGAAAACACAAGCTTGCGGACATCCCGAAAAGATCTCACAACAGTGAGTAATAACAAGATGTAGGAAACAGTGCCAGCTTTCGAACAAGACCAAGATGGCAGTCGTGGGAAACGACGAGTGATAATACTGAGTGAAGTGATAGTTTTGACTAGCAGTGTAAGTAGCTGTTGAACCATCTGTGCAGTGTTTAACTGGCCAGTAGAAAGTGTGCCCTGCTGCTCACCTCTAGGCTTCCTGTTTCCGCCTTCCTCTGGGCCTTCCACGTTTTCTGGCAACGGCCTTGGGTTCTGCCTGGCTTGGCTGGGAGGCTAGTAATGCCTCCTGTGGGGAAGCATACATGGCAGTTCTGTTACACTTTGGAAGGAGAACAACACACACCCATGCATGTAAATAATACTGCGCACCAAAACTGCAGTCTTTCAGCTCAAAGCAACATTGTCACTCCCATGTTAAGGATTTTCGCACCATAACTCTAAGAAAGGAGGAACATATCAATCCACAGCACGTGGCTCCGATGAAATATTCATACTTTTTTTTGGCCCTGTTATGTTGCATGATGGTAGCACATTCCATTTGACACCAAAAACGCATTGTACGCATTCAACAGATTCCAGGCTGACTTGGTGCATCTCACAAAGCTATTCACAGTTTTTCGTAACCCTGTGTCGCAGCAACCGCAAAAATGCGGAGGAGGAGGGACGGCCATACCTGTGGTCTATATTTTGGTGGGCGGCCCCTCTTTCTAAAGACTACTTGTTCCTCCGCGTCTCCCGGGTCACTTTCAGGTTGGGGTTCGTGCTGATGCCCCGAGCTATGTTGTGATGGCTGCTCGGATGAGCAGTTGGACGGGTTTTCAGGGTGCTTCGAGTTGAGCTCCGAGAGTCGCTTGAGCACCGCCAGTGGAATATCCTCTTCCGAGACATTCTTGAACGGCCTGTTCGGACACATGTAGGTGGAGTGCACTACGCGCTCTTCTTTGGTTACAAAAGATTTACCACACCTCTGGCACCTGTGCATATGGAGGGGGACAAAAAAAATGAACAGAAAGGCTTGAATGACAGGTAACGACAAAATGAGCAGGCTGGTTACAGCAACAGGCGAATCAAGAAAGGGGCACACAATTCACTTGACACTAACTGGTGATCTTGGAGGCATAATCACCCATTAGCAACCACCCAATGAGTGATTATTCCCTGGGTGATTAGTCAGGCTTATTAATAGAGGCATGCAAATATCAAATTTTCGGCTGCAAAGCAAATATGAGTGATAAAAGATAGGTAGCGAATCGAATTGAATACTTTCAAATATGAAATTATCAATACAATGTAATTTCAATTGCACATAAATGCTTGTTCTCAAAACAGCATTGTAAACGCACTGCCTGTACATAAGGCTTGCAAATAAGAGAAAGGGAGGAAGAATCAAGTAGTTATAGTAAAAGTATGTAGTACATAGACTAATAACTTGGATACATTAATTTCAAATTTGAAATTGTGTTCAGTGAAAAAAAGTTTAACATGAGTTTGGCTTCATGCTTACATAACATGGGAACTCGTCATGAAGCACTCTAAGCTGCTGTTGCATACTGAATGTTGTCACGAGCACTGCAAAATGGTCAGATATCTCCTTGCTAGTGGAGTGACACTGGAGGGGTGCAGCACGGCACATGCTGTCGGCAGGAGCCTCACGAAATGGTTGAAGAGTGACAGCTTTGGCTAATGTGTGAGCCACCACACTGTGAAGACAGACTGCCGACTGAGGAATGCCAATCCAAACACACAGTTCCCGATGGTACCTAGCCAGCTTAGCCCCTACTATCGGTTTCTCAGCACTGCAAGCCTCGCAACGAGTCCAGATTTTATCGTAAACCAAATGCGCGAAAACGAAACTATGCTGCGAGAGTTGCTCGGGCTTGCTCGCTGGCTTTTGTTTCTGCATCATGGGAAGTAGCGGGGCCAGTTGGTTCATTTTTCAACTTAAAACAGTGCGCAGGGACAGGACACAGTCAAGAAACACACAGACACAGCACTGACTGACAACTGAGGAATTTACTGCTTTGCTTGCAATAAATACAGAAAGTATCGTCTAAAATACAAAGAAAGCCTTGAAATCGTCATTTTGTCACTTCTGTCATCATTGCTTGTCCAGATAACCCATTTCTTTTTTCGTCAACGTTAGTGATGGTGTGCTTACGCAGGTGGAACGATTCTTCTGAATGATGAACGCTTCGTATATCTCTCGCATGAGCTTTCGGGGGGTATCTTCTCAGAATCTTGCAGCGTCGAAAGTGTGGAATGCATTCGCAGTCCGACACGTGTCCCGCTAGCTTGCTGCCATATCCTTTTTCGATGTTGCCGACGTGTTCCATGAGACGTATGTTGACGCAGCGTCCTGACTGCCCAACATATGACGCCCCGCATGACAAGGGGATCTTATAAACTACATCACTGTCGCATTCGGTGAATTTGTCTTTGTGCTTTGTTTTACAACGTGCTGTTTTTTCAGCGCCTTGGTTGACCATTTTGCACAACTTGGATAATTTGCTGGGCGCATTGAAAACTAAGTCCACTCCAGCTCGCGCCACCACTTTCTTTAGTGCGTGGCTGACACCGTGGACATATGGCATGACGGCTACCTTCCGCTCTACTTTTTGAGGCTTCTTGGGGTTCGGTCGCCGGAACTCTTTCAGTAACTTGAAGCCAAGGCTACAGATGAGGTCGTCCGGGAAACCAGCTTCACGTAACCGTGTCAGCTGTGTCTGGACGCTTTGCTGCTGACGGTGAATGCAGGATCTATTCACGGCACTCCTCAATGCGCCTGTGGCCACAGCTCTTTTTACCAGTTTCGAGTGCGCCGATGAATATGGTAGCAGGCCTTTTTTTGACCGCGGTGCATAACACCAGCACAGATGGGCTTCTTCGACGAATAGTCGTAGATCAAGGAACTGAAGCTGATTCTCCGTCGGTAATTCTTTGGTCAGTTCAAGGTCAGCAAGACCTTCACAGAAGATCTTGAAGATGCCGTCGACAACGTCCTTGTGCTGCTCCTGGTTTGGAAGCTTGTGGATAACAAGGAAGTCGTCCACAAACCGGAATGTCCTCACGACAGTGGTATTAGCCAGAGTTTCTTGTAGTTGACGGTCTCGGCGAGCTAGCAGAAGGTCACTGAGAATTGGTGCAACGCACGAACCAATGCATACGCCTTGCCGTTGGATGTATAGGTCATCGTTATGCTTTACAAATGTCGAACGTAGATAGAAGGCCAGCAACTCAAGGAATCTATCCGCATTGATTCCGCATTCATTCTGGAACCTTACAGTTCCCATGGCATCGATTCCTTCTCTCACTGTCTCAAACAAGGCAGCATGTGGCAGAGTGTAATAAAGATCTTTGATGTCTATTGAGAAGACACTCACTTTTTCCTGGCAGCCGTTCATGAGAAATGCGGAAACTTCTTCTGCCTTCTTGACAAGGAAAGGGTCTTCGACGGCGAGGAAGGAGAGCGATTCTTGCAGGTATCGTCCCAAGGGTTGCTGCCACGTTCCTCTTTCAGACACAATTACTCTGAAAGGGCAGTCATCTTTGTGGGTTTTTGCCGTGAAGAAGGCATTCAGGCATAAGCCCTCACTGTTCTTCACAGCTAGTCCTAGTTTTGTCAAGTTGTTGGCTTCACACAGTTTTAGGGCTTCGTTCCTTACTTTTTGGGGTTTAATCTTGTTCAGTTTGCGGAAGTTCTTTGCGATGGCCTGGCTTGCCTTCTCGCCAAAGGAAGCTGACGACATGACGACAAATCCTCCTTCTTTATCCGACAATAGAAGGCTGAGGTCCGCCTCCTGTAAAGACTTGGCCGTCTTGTCAAGGCGTGGAAAGGCTCTTTTCTTCGAGGCTCGACTTAAAACGTCTACCCCTTCGCTTATGCACCTGCTTACTTCTTCATCATCTCTTTTGCCGGCACTACTCCTCACAAAGGAGAGCAGCTGAACTTTGTCCAGACGAGGTTCCATGCAAAACTTCGGTCCCAGTTCAAGCACTTGGCTTGCCTGGAGAGGCACTTGCGTGTTTCCAAGGACATGGAGTGTCTGCTTCGGAGGGGAGCTAGTGCCCTGTTTTGGAATTGATGCCAACACCTTTTTCCACAAAGGTGTTGGCATCAATTCAAAGGCATGGCATCAAAGGCAAGCCAAGTGCTTGAACTGGGACCGAAGTTTTGCATGGAACCTCGTCTGGACAAAGTTCAGCTGCTCTCCTTTGTGAGGAGTAGTGCCGGCAAAGGAGATGATGAAGAAGTAAGCAGGTGCATAAGCGAAGGGGTAGACGTTTTAAGTCGAGCCTCGAAGAAAAGAGCCTTTCCACGCCTTGACAAGACGGCCAAGTCTTTACAGGAGGTGGACCTCAGCCTTCTATTGTCGGATAAAGAAGGAGGATTTGTCGTCATGTCGTCAGCTTCCTTTGGCGAGAAGGCAAGCCAGGCCATCGCAAAGAACTTCCGCAAACTGAACAAGATTAAACCCCAAAAAGTAAGGAACGAAGCCCTAAAACTGTGTGAAGCCAACAACTTGACAAAACTAGGACTAGCTGTGAAGAACAGTGAGGGCTTATGCCTGAATGCCTTCTTCACGGCAAAAACCCACAAAGATGACTGCCCTTTCAGAGTAATTGTGTCTGAAAGAGGAACGTGGCAGCAACCCTTGGGACGATACCTGCAAGAATCGCTCTCCTTCCTCGCCGTCGAAGACCCTTTCCTTGTCAAGAAGGCAGAAGAAGTTTCCGCATTTCTCATGAACGGCTGCCAGAAAAAAGTGAGTGTCTTCTCAATAGACATCAAAGATCTTTATTACACTCTGCCACGTGCTGCCTTGTTTGAGACAGTGAGAGAAGGAATCGATGCCATGGGAACTGTAAGGTTCCAGAATGAATGCGGAATCAATGCGGATAGATTCCTTGAGTTGCTGGCCTTCTATCTACGTTCGACATTTGTAAAGCATAACGATGACCTATACATCCAACGGCAAGGCGTATGCATTGGTTCGTGCGTTGCACCAATTCTCAGTGACCTTCTGCTAGCTCGCCGAGACCGTCAACTACAAGAAACTCTGGCTAATACCACTGTCGTGAGGACATTCCGGTTTGTGGACGACTTCCTTGTTATCCACAAGCTTCCAAACCAGGAGAAGCACAAGGACGTTGTCGACGGCATCTTCAAGATCTTCTGTGAAGGTCTTGCTGACCTTGAACTGACCAAAGAATTACCGACGGAGAATCAGCTTCAGTTCCTTGATCTACGACTATTCGTCGAAGAAGCCCATCTGTGCTGGTGTTATGCACCGCGGTCAAAAAAAGGCCTGCTACCATATTCATCGGCGCACTCGAAACTGGTAAAAAGAGCTGTGGCCACAGGCGCATTGAGGAGTGCCGTGAATAGATCCTGCATTCACCGTCAGCAGCAAAGCGTCCAGACACAGCTGACACGGTTACGTGAAGCTGGTTTCCCGGACGACCTCATCTGTAGCCTTGGCTTCAAGTTACTGAAAGAGTTCCGGCGACCGAACCCCAAGAAGCCTCAAAAAGTAGAGCGGAAGGTAGCCGTCATGCCATATGTCCACGGTGTCAACCACGCACTAAAGAAAGTGGTGGCGCGAGCTGGAGTGGACTTAGTTTTCAATGCGCCCAGCAAATTATCCAAGTTGTGCAAAATGGTCAACCAAGGCGCTGAAAAAACAGCACGTTGTAAAACAAAGCACAAAGACAAATTCACCGAATGCGACAGTGATGTAGTTTATAAGATCCCCTTGTCATGGGGGGCGTCATATGTTGGGCAGTCAGGACGCTGCATCAACATACGTCTCATGGAACACGTCGGCAACATTGAAAAAGGATATGGCAGCAAGCTAGCGGGACACGTGTCGGACTGCGAATGCATTCCACACTTTCGACGCTGCAAGATTCTGAGAAGATACCCCCGAAAGCTCATGCGAGAGATATACGAAGCGTTCATCATTCAGAAGAATCGTTCCACCTGCGTAAGCACACCATCACTAACGTTGACGAAAAAAGAAATGGGTTATCTGGACAAGCAATGACGACAGAAGTGACAAAATGACGATTTCAAGGCTTTCTTTGTATTTTAGACGATACTTTCTGTATTTATTGCAAGCAAAGCAGTAAATTCCTCAGTTGTCAGTCAGTGCTGTGTCTGTGTGTTTCTTGACTGTGTCCTGTCCCTGCGCACTGTTTTAAGTTTTGTTTCTGTCATCCGCTTTATTGACCCCCATGGCCCAAAATAAACACTGCCGATTTTCTAATAGACAAAACTGTCACCTGCTACAACGCTCAATATAAAATAGGGATGAACACTTGACCAAGCCATTTAGAGGTTTGGTTTGGTTTATGGGGTTTAACGTCCTAAAGCGACTGAGGCTATGAGAGACGCCATAGTGGAGGGCTCCGGAAATTTCGACCACCTGGGGTTCTTTAACGTGCCCTGACATCGCACAGTACACGGGCCTCTAGAATTTCTCCTCCAAAGAAATTCTAGCCGCCGCGGCCAGAATAGCCATTTAGAGATATTGGCTGCTACTGTCACCAATGTCTAGCATTACTCTGGTCAAATGCTGTAAAACAAGAGAAGACAAACGATCGCCATGCTCCCAGCAGGCAATGCGAGGAGAAAGCAAAAGTGTGCCAGGTAATTGCATGTCCCACCTTGTGGCCTGCTTACCGGAAAGTATGAGCAAAGTTGATGTGAATTCCAAGTCCGTTAGGCTTGTGGGTCACGAATTTGCAGTGAGGACACCGGAACATCTTGCACTTGTGCGAAATGGCCTCCTCAGAGCCCCTTGGCAGACCTACACCACACGTCTTGCAGTGCCACAGGTGCTTAGCATTGGCCAGCTCAGCTGTAAAAGAAAAGACGAGGAAGATGCACACGCAGCTCAAATACAAGGAGAACAAGAAATGCACAGTAACTTCAGCGTGAAGGTGCCCCGAGACTCCCCTTCGCTCACAGTGCAAAAGGGCATGAGACAGGGGTTGCGTTCCATGCTGTTGCCTTCAATAATAACAGCAATAGTAATAATTGTAGTTGCTGTTGCTGCCATGAAGAGCAAGATTTCGAAATTAAAAGCGACCAAGTGACTGCTTGATTTTGATAATCAGGCAGTGAAAGCCAAGTTACAGCCTGGTTACAGCCAATTTAGACTGCATGGAGAGGTGTTTCCCAATGCTGTGATACAGTAGGTAGAGCAAATACAAATAAATGTGCAGCACTGTGACACTGAAGTCTTTGCAGTTGCGTCCTGTCGTGCGCCATGGACCAACTGGCTGAAAAGAATAGTACATAATACATACACAGTCATAGCTTTTCAGCTGATACTAAGACTTACTTTCGCTGTCGGTTTTCCTCGGCCGTCCTCGCTTGTGAGGACCATTGATGTTCACGGATTGCACTGGTGGTGGTGGTGCTGGTGGTGATGACACTGGAGCTGCAGAGACCATATTTGGGTGCACCTGCAATATTCAAAAGCACAATTGTCAACTCAAGCACTCAGCACACCTTGGAGAAAAATTGCGTTAAGACAAGGCACCTGCGATAAAACTATAGGTCACGGCAAATCAATCAATCAACGACAAATCAATGCCACAATCCTGGAACTGGCATGCCGAGACAAACAAAATCATTTCCAGCTCTGTCAGTATGGCAATGTTCAGACTGTAGTCGCTACAACGGTGCAGGCAGGGCACTTTTTTCTTATTTATTTTTAAGCCCACACTAATATCTGTAGTCGCTACAGACATATTATATGCAAGTGCCAATAGAAGAGCTTCCAGTGGTTAATGTGCCTGCTTAAGTTAAGTTACAGCAGTTACTAGTGTAGTGTGAACCTAGCCAAGCTGTTTACTCCTGCTGCTGACAGCTAGCATGTAAAATATATGATAGCAGTCTTATTTTTATTCCATTGCTACTCCTTGAAAGAAACAGGCAATAGAATAGAGTGGAATCTCGTTAATTTGAAACTGCTTACCATAATTACCCCGCTTCTAACACACCCCTGTTTTGCATGTTTGCGAAAATGGAATAAGTGCAACTTGTGCAGAAGCCTAAAGCGCACTAAGATCTGCCTCCACACTACCCCTCATCACCCTCTTAAGCGTTTTTATTTGCAGTCACTGTAATGAGCACACCTAAAAGCAACAGATGCACATCAATGCAACTGCAAGGCCAGCAGCTGAAGACAAAGCAATCACACAGTGCACCTTTCATGCCTTCAACATTAAAGTGCGGCCTGGCCAAATAGCTCGATTAAGTGGCAAGCCGAACTGTAAAGTCCTGTAGTTTCGAATTACGATGCAAGGCACGCTCTCAATGTTACTGAAAGTAATGACATTAACTGGAAGCAGCTGCCACCATGAGGAGCTGGGTAAATAATGCGTAGACTCATGTTTTGTTAATGGAATCGATTTGCATATGAGTTAAATTATTTTACTCGCGGAGCTCCACGCATGCTGACAAGAGTGGGCACTAGCACAGTGGGTGTACAACCTGTTGCTTGGCTCCACAATTTCCAATAATCATTTTCGTAATAATAATAATAATAATAATAATAAAAAGGCAGACTTTTATGCAGCAATATAATATGTAGTTTGGCCTAACATCTCCAAGATGACAACCATGCCAACTGTCTGCACAGTATATATTGTGATGGTAATAACACTGAGATTGCTCATAACTTGGTTTCGGTCTGAGGCTAAATTTTGGGTAAGTATGGTCATTTAAACCTCTGGTTCATTTGAATTGACACATTTTTTCCCCCTCAACAGCAAGCACATTAAAAGAGCTCACCCTAATCTGAACTCTGCACAATCTGAGCAGGTTTTCTGTTCTTTTTGAGAACGGAGCATCCTCTTCCAGATTTAAGCATTGATTGTATTGTGAACTGGTGACAAAGCTCTACAAGCTCAAGAGCTACCACATTGCCATGCTGAGAGCAGGATAGAGGCAAAATAAGTCACACACTACCGCAACAAAATCAACATGCCATGGTAATGGCACTAAGTCAAACACCAGCACCAAAGCCAAAGGAAAAGGGAAAATATGGGACTGTGAAGAAAGGGGGCCTTTTAGTAACTGAAGATTTCCACTGCCACCAAACCAAACGTGCGTGCAAGTTTCATGCAAGAGATTTTTGCCTCTCTGGCCATCAAAAGTGGAGTCTGGGGGGACGTGTGGCACCTTCTGCTTGTGCTGTATGAGAGCGGGCATTGTGGGAAACCGAACGGAGCACTCGGTGCATCGGTGGGTGAAGTGTATCTCCTTGTGCCTGATGAGGCTGGCCAGCAGGTAAGAGGTGTAGGGGCAGTAGGGGCACGTGTACAACCGCACGGAGCTCTGGGCTGCTGCTGACGACAGCTGTGACTGCGGCTGCTGCTGCTGCTGCTGCAGCTGTTGCAACTGCAGCTGCTCGAGCAGGGGCGCCAACGTGACCATGGGGCTCACCAACGAAGGGCCACTGATGTCAACCTTGGAGTCGCAGGAGTGAGCTGCCAGGGCCACTGGGTGGGTGAACACCACACGGCACTGGCAGCACATGAGCGCTGCGCAGACAACACGCAGTGGCATGGTTACAACACGAACAGGTGCAAGACATCAAAAAGAAAAAAATACAAGTGGTTCAACTCTGCTGAACAGAGTTTTCATGCCGTGAAAGCAGAGCGCACAGCTCCCTTTTATATACCCCATACTCTGATGTCACAACTGTATATTGAATCACGTGACACCATGTGACTACCACGTGGCTTCTTAACGCCCTCTACCGACAACTTTAAAGGTCAAAGGTCAGCGTCAAGGGTTAAGTGGTGCAGCACCAAGGCGGACTACACATGGTAAGGCACATGTGCAACCATTATCTCAAGGTCATTCGGAGGCTCACAAAGTTCAAGGTCAAATGTGGTCCACTACGTGGACCATACATGGTTAGGTATAGGTGCATAGCAACACTAGCCACGACTTATCTCAGGGTCGTTTCAAGGTCATTCGGAGGCTCGCAGCGAAATGCGTCGCAGCTATAGTAGTGTAGCTTTTGCTCCAAAAAACCTGTAGCCCTCAACTTCCCACTCAACGTATGGTATAAAGCTCTCGTATGTGAGGTTTAACGCCCCAAAACGACACATGTGCTATAAGGGACGCATGGTAAAGAGAATTCATTTAGACCACCTGAGGCTCTGTAACATGACCTGACACTGCACAGTTCTGCATGACTGGCAGTGTCAAGATCACGCGCAGATCGCCAGCTGCGTTCTAGAGCAAACAAGTGTGCAAATGTATGTCCCTGCCAATGCACGTGCACAAGTCAACAAGTAAGAAAGCAACCATGATCAAACGCTTTTTTTTTGCATTTTATATCTTATCTTCACTCAGAAACATGCATTTTGCTCCGAGCTCCAGAAAACAACTGGGCATGGGGGGTTGGGAAAGGAATAAGCAAAAGAATTATAATTTGGTTAGCATGGGATGGTCAATTACTGCATGGCACGCTGAAAGGGAGCATGTGGCCAAGTGTCCTATGCGAGGTGTCATTTACCAGTCTACCTTGTCATCTTGTTGCCAGGAGTGATCAATCTGTAGCCTACATGATACCTTCACAATTAGTTACATTCAGCAGGACATCGAAGAAGGTACTTCTAAAATGGTACAAACGTCCGTGGCTGCCATTTGCCACTATATCCTCATGTTCTTTTGAATATGTCGCGTATTAGTTGACCCTAATGCTCATCGTATCTAATGATTAAAAGAAAAAGAAAGAACTGTGATATCACTGTTTCTAGGAAAGTAATTCAGCGCTGCTTTTTTTAGACAGAATAGCACCCATCCTGTCATGGCAGTCGGTTTGCTCGCCTGAAAAAATAGTGTGAATTACTTTTTTAAAAACAATGCATCGCCAACTAGCACCACAACATGTTTTATTAAGAGAATTCCGTGATTTCAAGGCTCTGGCTTCATGAAATTCCTTATGACAACTATAAACCATTATTGTTATACTAATGTGATTTTTATTGCACCTAGAAACTGCCAGCAGCATAACTTCAATGAAAAACACTCGTGTGCAACAAAAAGCTGCTGCTCCGGCCATGACAAACATTTAAGGAGGCTAAAGGAATTTTCTTTCCTCTACATCAGTGAATGATAACTGTGACACTAACCAGCTTGGACCAGTAATTGATTCTGCAAATTTCTGCAGTCTCAGCATACCTCTAGGGCAAAAAATGACATCATGCAAGCTCTAAAAGGGGAGTCCAGAGATTCTGAAACTGACTGTTTTATTTATTTTTTGTTTGCACGGGTGAGTGATGCATATCTTCAGCAGCAGGCTCTCATTTACAGTTGTGTGGCGAAAGGCACGGAATGTAGAAGCTAGGAACTCTAGCAACCAGTCAAATTTTTTCGGCGCAGTTTGAACACACACCAAGATTCAATGACTGCTACAAGACTACTGCCACAAGGGCATTTTCAATTGAACTCGATGCATATACAAAACTGCTACATGGCCACTGATTTCAACTGCAATCAAGCCCAATATTGCACAGTACTAAGCCAGTTCCTGAAGCATAACTGAGCTTTTTGGTCTGGATTGAAGGACTCCCACTGCTACCCTTATGCTTAGGAAACATTCATACGCAAACTAATAAGTAGACAAACTGCTTGCGTGCACATAACTTGAAAATTATGCAGCAATACTTCCCCCAAAAAAGCACATTTTGTTCAGTTCTACTAGACCACAAACACATCTGTTTGCTACTACTTGCACAACTAGCCACAAGTGTATGCTGCACCACCTAGCACGTAGCAGGCCCAGGTCTGTAGCGTGTTGAGTGTGCTTGAAGCTTCTATCGGGAACTGACTCAGTCAGGATCGAAAGCACCTGTGTCAGGGCAATATAGTAGACACGCGGCTTGCGTGCAGCCTACTGTTTCAACTTTTGCACTGTGGGAGAGGTCTATGCCAAGGAAGTTCACATCCAAGCACACCTCCGAGTGGCTCTTGGGAGCCCCTGCCTGGCAGCAGAAAGTTGTCCTGAATGTGGATGTCCGGGAACTCGGAGTGCTTGAGACCATGCTCGGCCAGCAGGCTCAGTCGATGAAATGTGGAGTTGCACAGGGTGCACGTGTACCTTGAGTGCTGGTCATGAGGCACTGCAGTGAACAACAGAGGTTGCTGATCCTGTGCGATACACCAGTGGCAGCCCAAACACAAAAGGATGACTGCGGCTAGCTAAGGTATACTAGCCATAAATAAACAGCACGCCCTGCAAATATGCACTGAGGCAAGAAGAGCAGCAGTTTGCTTTTCTTACCGCTCACTTCCAGGGCCCACCAAAATGCTAGGGTGCAGTTTTTTGCTTCAATGAAAAATCGAAAACATTACCCATTCATCTAAAAAATTTATGTCTGACGCTGCCTGGGATGCTTGAAGAGTTTAGATGCAGTGTACTATTTCCAGTTAAGCAGCTGCTTCTCATAAGTGATGTACAAATAGAAAAAGAAAAGGCCACTCTTCTTTCAGCATCAGTTCCAGAAGATCCCAAGAACAGCATGAGCACAATAATTAACTACAACACTAGAAAACTATAATGTGTCACTAATCAGGCAGATAGGCAGCAACAGGACTCGGCTTTCAGTGACTTTGAGGAGCGAAGTGCTCCGCTTAATCTTTGACAGTCATGGCAAACACCTTTTTGATGGACCCTTAGCAGTGACATTGAACAAGCTAATAAACAAGCATACAGAATGTTGCTAGCCCTTGCACGGTTAAAATTTTACAGCATCTAAACCAAAAAGCTGCCAATGGGCCACATATGGGAAGTGGGATTCCCCAAATGCTGTATAGCTGGCCCAACCAAGATGGCCGAGCTCGTGCTTGAATGTTTTGAAGGCTAGAAGACCAGCACCATGATCAGAGATGAAGAAGAAGCAAACATATAACGGGATGATTAAACATGCAACTGGACGCTCTCTCAAAGCTTGAGCGCTGCTATCTTGGTTGCGTCGGCTCCTAAACATTATGTCCACTGTATAATCTTTTCTTTTCTGACTTGAGGTGCGAGTTCTTTTGGTACTTTACAGTAACAGCCCTTAATTTACTCGTAAAACCCAGTTTTGCTTTATTCTTGAACTCTGCACAGATTTCTTAAAAATCGGGTTAGGCCTCGTTCCTACCCAAAAATACGACTTCTAGACGTTTTTCAGTGTACAAAGCTGATGACACTACTTGAAAAACAGTGGATCATCATCACCACCAGCTTAACCAAGCCCATTGCAGGACACAAGCTTCTCATATATCTCTCCAATTAACCCTGTCCTGTGCCAGCCATGGCTGCCTTATCCCCACAAGCTTCCTAATATCAGCCGCCTACCGACTCTTGACAACCGATGCTACGCTTGCCCTCTCTTGAAATTCATTCTGTTACCTTGAAATGGTTACTGAAATAAAAAAAAATTAAGGGGGGATGAGGGTCTTGAAAACATTTTTTTATTTGTTAACATATCTTTCTGAAACTTAGCACCTGGGTGTATCATTGAATGCTGATTTCGAATATACATTTAGATTTCAAATATCTCAGCCGGCAGGAAATATATGACAAAATAAAATATCCTAATTAGGTCATTTCTTACGGGCCTTTTTAGTAATTTATCAGTTAAATAAACATTTGTAAAGAATAAGCAGACATTTGCAAAGGCTCAAAGCACATCCTAAAGCTAACAGAATGTCTACAAACTAACTTTGTTGATCATAAATAAACAACAAAGTTGGAAAGAAAAAATGATGTGGCAGTAATTAGCCCACACTTCGCCTAATTGCTCATATATCATGTTTAAAGGAAAAAAGAAAGCTTTAGCATGTGCTTTGGGCCTTTGCAAATCTTTACTTATTCTTAAAAAATCATTCTTTAGCTGATAAATTACTATAAAGGCCCATAAGAAATTGCCTAATTTGAATGTTATTTTGCAATAAAATTTCTTCCAGGTGAGATATTTGAAATCTAAATGCATATTTGAGATCAGCATTCTATGATACACATGCGTGCTAAGTTTCAACAAGTTATGTCGAAAAATAAAAAACAAGTTTTCAAGACCCTCATCCCATGACCCTTAAAAAACTTGGGCAGAACTGACAGATCCGCCTCACCTGCGACCATGAAAGTGGGTGCGTCGACTACACAGAGTGTGCCATTGTTGTTGGCCAAAAGAGCAGTCATTTGTGGTGACAAGTACAGAGGGTATGGCGTCCCTGTGCCAATGAAGGGCTGCAGGGGCAGGCTGGAGCCATGCAGCTGCAGGTGCCTCAGCAGGACGGCCTCGGAGGGGAAGGTGTGGTTGCAGTGTCCGCATCGCAGAGACGGCTTGGTGTGCAACTGTTGGCGGCAAGACAGCACGTGCAATTTCACTCCCATTGCCAGCAAAACAACAGAAAAAAAGAAAGAACACATAAGGCAGAGGTCCTATAGTTTGTTCTGAAGTGGCAGTGCCTGATGCCTTGAGAATAGCAACGAAACATGAGCCCCACTAAACAACTGGAAAGAGCACACAGTCAATCACGTCTCTTCCCAGGTCCGTATTTTAGATTTTTGGTAAGCCTTGCTATCTTACTTGGTGCAGTGTATTAAGATTAACAATGAAGTTTCTAGTTTTGAAAAGAGCAGCTCCTCATGTTTCAGACCCTGCATTTGAGGTCCGAGTTCTTTAGTGCTGAACAGGCTATGTGGGCACTCGTGAACAAACATGAATAGTGCCTGCTGCCTGTACCTTGAGAAGTGCTCGCAATCCGCCTTTTTCGTAAGATGTGGTGCTCTCTCGGGAGTGGGCGAAAGCTGGTTGAAAATCATGTACATGTTTCATACTGAGGGGGCTACATTCAGGACCATAAAGTGTGTGATGAATAGCAAACCATCTTTAATTGGGAGAAGAAAGGTGTAGGGGAAGCGCTCGTCCCAAGCAAACCAGGCTCAGAAGTGAAAGTGGACGGTTTTGCCCCAGCTCCTACCACAGTAGGAGCTGGGGTAGGAAAGGCGTGCATTTGTAGAGCGGCCGTGTGAAAAAGGCAGAATGGTCCAGCTGGAAGGCACTGGCAAGCAAGTAAGTGTTGTGCTGCTTAGAAGTAACGGATGCAGACGGAGGGATGACAGAGAGATACCCTTAAAGGGACACCAAAGGTAAACAATAACAGAAGCATGAGGTTATACTAAACTTTTTTTTTTCTGTGCAAAAAATGGCTAAGTAAGGAAATCACAAATTACACCTACATAGACCCAATGTGAGGACAGTGATGTCATTTTTATGATGCAGATTATTCTGGGCTCTCAGTAATCATAGGAAATCAGCAAAAGCAAAACCACTTGACCCACTGATCACGTGGGTGCTTTGTTATAATATGTATCAAGAGATGCCACCATTATAATGATCGTCCCTTTCCATGATGTACACATTCTCCTCTCCTGACACGGTGGCCCTGCTGCTAAGAGCAGTGAGGATGACTCTGACGACTTGTGCTTGGCTTACGCTTCTGCAACTGCTGCACACAATGACTTCATGCAAGCTAACTGCAAAGTGAACAACACTTTGCATTATTTGAATCTCAGCAGCACTCGCCATGCTGCTTTTGTCCTTGCCCATCAGTACAGTGCTGCACGAGAGGGCAATGAACCAATAGTGGGCAGCAAATAATGCACGTGATCAGGCGCAGTTCACAAGATTCACCTCAGCCCTTGCTACATACGTGTCTTTTACATGACATAATTTTCTGGCTCATCCAATCTCTATCCTCATAAAAAATCTCAACTTTCCTGTCTTGGGACACTAATCTTAATCTCTCAATTTAGCTTGGTTTCGTGTTAACCTTCTTTTGCCTTTTAATGTACTAGACAGTATCAGTCTATTAGCCTCACCTGATTCTATTCTTGTGTAGTTCAAAAAAGATCCAACACTAGCACACCGAACTGTCTACTAAGAAAATGCTGAAACCTTGCTTCAATATTACATGTTCACTAGGTGCTTATAATGCCACAGTAGCTGAAGAGGGATTATTAGAAGCAATCATGTGTGCTGCATGACTATTCGCTCACACAGACTCCGCTGTAGGCAAAAGCAAGTAAGTTCCCCGCTAGGCAAAAAAAAAAGCAAAGATGTACCCTTGATGTCTGCTGTGTTCAAAAATTTGGGAGGCACTAGAGACACTCACCTCTAGGTGGTCCCTAAAGATGCTTGTCTGTTCAGTGGCAAAACTGCAAAAGCAGCAAGTGAGCAAGGGTTGAGAAGGCTTCTCCTTGGGGCATTCGTGCATCACAAGGTCCCCCAGAGCACGAAAGGTTCCCCGGCACAGTGGGCATGGGTATTCAGTCCGCTCTTGGATCACCGGTGTCCCAGCTACCGTGAAAAGGCAGAAGAACAAATCATCAACCCCTTTACGGCAAGTCCAATGCTTTTGTTAAATGATAAGGAGCAAGCGCAGCTTGCTTCCAGCACCTGTAAATACTGGGGAATAACAGAGTAAACATCGCGACTGATTCTATGGTGCTGTGATCATGCTTGTGATAGCAGTTGTAATGAAAAAATAATACATCTCAACAAGGGCACTTTTTGGAGAGCTTAATCAACACCACAAAAATTATGATGCACCACTTTAAAAGTTAGCATACTTGTGCATATAAAAAAAGTAGCGATTTAAACATGTATAACACAGCGCACATTTTTAACGAGTAAAACGCACACCCAGGAAGGTTTTTAATCCTCGTACGGTTGAGACGCGGCCGCCGAAACTGGCCACAAAACAGAACCGGAAACGCAGCGATTTCGCATCCGTGTCTGCGTGCGCATCAACGTCCGTCAGCAAAACAGCACGTGCTCTGTTCGCCGGCCGCTACAGCTGCGGGAGACGCGGGTTGTCACCTCCCGCTAGTAGTCGCCAAGGTAAGAGCACTACAGCCAAGGCGGACTCCTCCTCACGAAGGGGCGTCACTGTACTTTGTTTTGCGACAGCTGCTACGCACAGCACACGCGGTGTGAGCGGTACGTAAAATGTGCAAGGTATGTGTCCCCGGGCTTTGCTAAAGCGGGATATTTTGCTGTGCTCAAGCGCGGGATGCCGCATGTATACGGCTTCGAACACGTTCCAACGTCGCCCAGCCGGCATAAGCTCAAGCTCGGAAGAAAACTTGAAAATGTCTCAAAACTTCTGTCCTGCATAGAAGCACTGGCAACGCTCCAAAAACACGAAGATCAATGATTGTGCAAGCGTGCGTCTACTCGCGCGTTACAGTAAAGCACAGATCGCCTCTAAACTATGCGAACCTCTCGGATAGCGTCGCAGAGGCAGAGGCATTAGCGACGCCTATTGAAAGAGCAGCGTTCTTACTGTGTGATATCGTAAGTAGGTTCTCCAGTAGCTTTCCTCGGTCCAGGGAGTCGGCATCCGGCGTGTCCAGTTGGGACTCGACGAACATCGCTGGGCAAAATTCATCGTCGTCGCTGCACCAGGTGACTTGTGCAGCCTAGCAGGGACAGAAGTGCATCTGGTGTCAGCGTCGCGACTGGCACATCGAATGGTTTCGGTTAGAAACCCTATGCTGTTATACAGAGCCCTTTCGATAATAAGAACGAGCCCTTTCAGTACGTGAAGTCACCGCAAAAAACAATGAGTTTTCATACGAGTGCAGGCGAGTGGCAGGCGGCAAAGTATGAATCGCACAAGACGCCAGTGGCTGATCGATCGTTCAGAAAAAACGTATCCAAGGAGAGTGCAGCTCCTTGTGAAGTGGTTCTTTGGACGCGCTGCATCTGCATCTACAGTGTTTTGCCAAGGATCAAGATGAAAAGCATCACGCGAGTATCCTCTGGGATGAGGACCCTAACAGCGCGAGATCCTGACCGAAGCTCTCAGGGCGTCTAGCAACGAGCGCGATCATGCTCTTACTACGACGGAAGAAAGTCACTCGTTGAACGTTCGAAGAAGGAGCTCACCGCCATAATCCTAAAGCAGCATGAATCGCGGTAAACATTCAAGCTCGTACGAGGGATTCCACATTTGAACTTTAGTCAAGTAAGATCGAACATGATGGAAGCGAACGAAGAACGGAAACCCACGAACGAGTTCACGTTTCCGGTTGTGTTTAGCGCGTCTAATTTTTCTCCTCCCGATAATGGTTCTGTGTCTACGAAAAAACTTATTTTTTCACAAAAACAATTAATATTACATTTATAGAATTCTGGCGACAAGAATAATTATACCCTGCCATAGAACCACCGAAAGCGGCGCCAGAGGTGCTGAAAGCTGTCCGGTTGCTTCCATGGCGTCTGCGGCTATGTGGATTAGCTTAAATCAACGCATTCAATTAGGCAGCTGTGACTGAGATTTAGCAACAGTCCACCACTAGCAAGAACCTGCAGGCTTGAATGCACCGTCAGCTGCATCTGTGGCCATCCTTTTGTTCAACGGAACTAAATGAGCGAGAAGGAGTGGGAACAACCTCAAGAGCCGGAAGATCGCCGCCAACTTTCGTCAAGCAATGCTCATCGAACATCCAGTACTGAAAGCATTACTAAGGGGGGTTGCTCTTACGCGATATGGCTGGGATTATTGCATGGTGAACTGCATCTTGTACTTTTAGCTGCACAGACCGCCTAAAGAATGCACTTATCGTGCTTCGTATCCTCCATTATTGAACTGTAATTGTATATGTGGCAGAACCGGTTGCTCTGTTTACACTTTGTTTCGTCGCCTGGTCTACCGTATCCTCGGCAAAGCCTTTACTTTTTTTAACGGAAGCGCTATTTACAAGAGAGCGAGAACCGCGGGCTTTGGATCATTTGCGGTCTTAGTGCCGCAGCAAATTTTTGTTGTTGTTGCGCAGCGTTGTGTTGTAGTAGAAGCGAAACAGACTCGGATCGAACTTATATGAACTCTGCAGTTTCTATCCTGAGTTAGCGGTGTCCTGGAAGATACCTTTTGTATTCAAAGCGCTATCTTTTCAGATTAATAGCAATAATTGCGGATGAAACTAGGCATGCAATGGTGCAGTTCCAGGATCGCATACCGTTAGTTGCCCGCGGAGAAAAACATTGCTTTCATTTTCGCGTCAGTTCTGATGTGTCATTCTTTTTTTGTAATAACTTTACTGACTTAATGGGCATTTTGTCTGATATTGCTCTGTGGCAATTGAGGTGCTTGATGACTTGTGAAAGTTAATGTAAGACAAAAAAAAAATGTTGCTTATGTTTGACATGCGAATGGGAACACGCAAAACCTACCCGAAAGATGTAGTTGCTGATATTTTATATAGCCTAGTGCATAGAGAATTATATTCTGATGTGGCCCGGGCATCATACTCCTTTTCTCCTTTTCAGGAATGGAAATTTAAACTAAAGATTTGATAAGTGTAATGTGTAACTAAACTTTGCTGCACATATTTAGTGCGTCAGTATGGCTCTGCCTACATTGGATATTTTTTGTTTCTGACTTTCCTTTTGTCCTGAAACAACTGACAGTGGCTTATTGCAGTCAAGTTTTACATCTATTGCTTGTATGGTGACATAATAGTCGGCTTTGGAGTGCAGACATTTTGCCTGTTTTCTCGATCAGCTAAATATAAACTACACAGGCAGGTTTAGGCTTTGAAGCAAGGTGCTCATTGGGCAAACATGGGCCCACAAGACAAAATAATAAAAAAAAAAGATTGTCAGTGTCCAGAGCAGCATGCATGCTCGGTAGCCGTTGATATGAAATGTTATGGCTCTTGGCCACATTCTTAACATGACACAAGCCATTCCAGATAGCCTGCTCGAATCACCATGAACACTGTTGGTCATGTTAGTATTTGTACATCCATGATTGCAACCATCTGTGAACTAGTTATTTTGCACAAAAAGCACGTCCCGTGTGGTGAGAGGCTGATCAGCGCATGCATTTATGGTGATAAAGAGAGAGTGTGAAGAGAGAAAGTTAGCAGCATAGAAGTTGTCACAATATACTGTTGATTTGAGCATTTCTCTTAGGATACCTTCAAGGTGCAATGGGAAGGCGTCCTCTGGTAGGCATCACTACACAACATTCAACTCTTGCCCACTCAGCGTATATAGGCAGTATGTTGTATGTCTTTTTAAGTAGTTTGTTATATTACAGAGATTAGCAAAAAAATTTGTTTTCTTGAGATTCCTAGATAAGCCTCCAGCATTACTTGATGAGGCACCAGTGGTACTGGTGGATATGATAAAATTGTGCAGTCTTCCACTGTTTTAGTGTTCATCACCTATCTAAGCAGCATAGCGTGGGGCCTAGGTTTGGCTTGCAGCTTTCACTGCAAAAGAAGTTGCATTGTTCTAGCTCACGTTTTTTTTTTTTGTTTATTCCCAGTAACCACTAAAACATATATGTAAAAATGTGAACCATGCTGTGCACAGTGCTTTGTGTTGTTCTTCAAGGGGTTCTGAAAGCTGCTTTAATCAGTGCCAATTCAAAAAGCTAGCTACATTCTACCAACAGAAAAAAAATATTTATCATAACATAAGTTGGCTGTCGGCCACACAGTCTGCTGCCCAACATTTTGCCAAGGTTTAATCTAAGTACTTCTTACCAACACATACCACATCTTGGTGCTTTATGAATGTCCTTTTAATGTGTGATGCTCTTGATATGTGTAATGATCCTGATTGCACATGTTGCAGTGTTGATGGTATGAAGGATTTTGGAGCAACAGTTGGGAAACAAAAGGCAAAAAATTTAAATGCATAATCAAATTTCACGTCCTTGTTGCCAAGCTGAGTTCAGTGAATTTTGAGTGAGAAGCAGGGTGATTTGGCTGGTGCTTGATGCTTGAGGGCAAAGCAGGAAATGTGGGCAGTTTGCTTGTCTCCCCTTTGCTGTTCTGTTTTGCATGTTTTTACTAATTTGCAAGCTTTAGTGTAATTGTTTTACCTGGATACTGTGGAAAAATTGTGAAAAAAGCTGATTGTGCTGATTTGATAATGCACTGAATAATCGACCTTTACATTTGTTTTGGAAGTGAAATAGGCACTTTTGACCTTTATAGTTCTTTTTACCAAGTCCGTGGAGGATTCTGTAGGCAGAAACCATTAAACTATGCATCTGCCTTCATTATTACTATGCATTTGGTCAGCCTTATGACTTTTTCAAATTTAAATTTTGCAGGGATATCAGATCCTGAGGACGTTACTAGTAGAGGTGGTGCCCCTGATCCTGACCCCCTTTGTGCTAATGGCTCCGATGATGAAAATGGAATCCTTTGTAAAGGTAAGTAGCACAATATGATTTGGTGTGCTAGTTGATTGACATCAGATCATGTTCTGCTATTGCTGCTGTGGCTGCTGCTGGCATCCGCAGCATACTGCTGGCATCTATAGCAGCATACTCGGCGCGCCCAGTGACAGTGTCTCTGAGTGCGTGGTCTTTCGCTTTGGTCCGTTGTTTGGCTCCACACGCACGTGCTTGTGTTGTAAGAATGGTTTTACTGATGCGGCTGCAGCATTTCCATGTTTTTGTCTCTTTTATGGGTGACACTCAGTGACCAGATTTAATTTTTATAACTGATAACGTGCTATGACAGCACTGCTATAAGCGGTTTATTTTACCGTAGACCATGTAGTAAGCCTGACAGTGCCGTGACTGACCATTGTTATATCTGATATATTGTTATAACTGGTATTGTTATAACTGCTATTGTTATAAGTGGGTTTGACTGTAATTTACTTTAGCAGAGAGCCAAAGGCGGAGCTGCCATAGCCAGTCGGATATCAAACCTGCTGTTTTGAATGGAAAAGTTTTGATGTTTGTAGCTGGCTTCACCTTTTCAGGCAACGATTCCTAAACTTACTCTTGGCTATCAAAAGGACACATTTATTGAACTGAGTCTAAAAAGAGCACTGCAGTTGAATTCTTCAGTTGAAATAGGCTACACTGCATTAAAACGTCACTTTGCCATGTGTGTGCTCACTCCATACGTATCGCCACAATTTTTTTGTTACATTTGCTTCTTGAAGAATGTTTCTTATTTACTGCCACCACTGGCACCCTGCATTACTATTTTCATGTTATGGTGCTTGGTGAGTAGCCCTTCTTAGGTATTCTGAATGCATGAAATATTCTGCTCTTGTGACTGACTCAAGAAGCTCATGGGAATGGGGACCCCTGCCCCGTAAGTGAGAAATTTGAATAGAAAACCAGCATTGGCCCCCATTTGTGTGTGCAGAAATGGTCAACAATGCATTGTCGCCCAGCAGCCATCTCTGAGAGTAGCCCATAAATCTGCCCCTGCATATGGTGGTCTAGTCTCCATTCATAAATAGCTGTCTGTAGCATGTGTAATGTTCCATTTCTTGTTTACACCTTTCTATTTCACGCTTTTCAGGGTGTTCAACAACAAGCTGCGTCGGCTGCTTTCACATGTTCTCTCGGTGTGCTTTATGCTTGTTGCAGTGGAGATGGTGGAAGGGGATGAGGAGCTTGTCGAGTTCGGGGAGGACACAGAAGAGAAAGGGCCCCGTACCAAGTACACGTGTTCCGACTGCCCGTTTGAGACATTTGTGCGGGGCAGCCTGGCACGGCATCGCCGCATGCATGCACGCCGGCCACTGTCGTGCCACCTGTGTGATGCGCACTACCTGGACCATACGTCCCTGGCAAGGCACCTGCGGACACACGAGGGAGGGGACGGGGCGCTGCTCCCCTGTCCCGAGTGTGGCACGCACTTCACTCGCCGTGACACCTTGGAGCTACACATGAAGATGCATGCGGAGCCCGAGAAGCCCTTCAAGTGTTCCATCTGCCAGCAGTCCTACATGACGTGAGTGGTGCGCCTTCCACTCCTCATTTTAATGCAGCAGTTAGGAGGTCCATGGAAGCGAAAGCTGTCCAGCATTGGCATCTGTGTGAAGGCAGGTGGTGTCCCATCGCCCCTTTCCACTTGTGGGGAGAGGAGGGAGGGGCTGGACGAGAATGATTCGACAAAAAAAAAAAAAGAGACCCCCTAGTTACCATTAGTTGGGACCAGAACCTCGTTACGAGCTGCTGTGCACGACCACACACCATACAAGTGGAGAGGGGGTTTCCCTTTCTCCATTTCGCCACCTGCCAGCCGTGGCAGGTTGCAGCTGGCTCTTCCTTGTACATTCTGCTTAAGAAAACTTCAAATGCAGGGGTGTGCGAATATTTGGAAATTTGGCGTAGCAAATCGAATAACCTCTTATTCGATTATTCGGACGAATCGAATATGTTCCAACTTTTCGAATAACTGGCACGAAGTTCGGATAAGGCCCGTCATATTTATCTTGAATGGATGCTCCAAAATTGGGACCTACACCAATGCTGCGTACCATGCTGCTGTGATCAGTATTGGTGGGAAGGTTGGGTGAAGGCAAGTTTTTTTTTTCCCCCATGGATGAAGGGTTCAGCGCTGTAATATGGTCCATTTTTTGGTGGCTTTCAAAGTGCTCGCACATAGCCTCTAGCCCTGGACGATGCGGCAGGGTTGAGGCACGATCAGCAGACCCTGCCTTGTTGCTTGATCTCAGAGGCCATGGCTCGGCTGCTGCAGTTCTTTTTCTTCAACAAGAGCAAAATGCAACTGTCCTATAAGTATAAGTATCACCTGATGGCCATGAAGTTAATCCATTGGCTTTCATTCCCACTTCCTACAATTTTCATTTTCTTCATTATGGCCCCTCTTTCTCTTTCTTCTTTCACTCCCACTTCCTCTCAGGTGTAATTTCCTTTCCTCAAATACAGTTTTCATTTTCTTCATTACTCCTTTTCTCAAATATAATTTTCATTTTCTTCATTAGGGCCTTTCTTCTTTCAATCCCACTTCCTCCATTCCTGTATGGTGGGGTTGGGGTGCCCACCCAGATGGCAGAGAATTACTGGGCCATTACCTTTCCTCAAAAAGCATTGCATTCAAAGGGCAAGGCATGGTGGGAAGGGGCGGTGGTGTTTCAGCGGGCTCCCTGGCAGCACTACACACTGTCCCATCCCATTCCACTCCTAAAGGCGAAGATTAAGTGTCATTAATTAGCAGTTAATTAGTACTTAGTCATTAATCAGTAATTTGTCATTTATTATGTGTGATGTCATCCAGTGGTGACGTTGCCAGTGCCACAGAGGCAAAGTGGTGGAGAAAACTTTCCCCTCTACCACTTTCCCCTCTACGCACTTTAGACAGTCAAAGTGCCCCCTGAATTTTTTGTTGCCAGTCCACAGGAAATCACTCCTGGCTACTGTGATGGTATTGATAACAGGCTGCTGTAGGCAGTAGTGGTGTAAGGAAGATGGCGTTTTACATATTCATTGGAAAGTTGAAGATGACTGCTCCGAGATCTTCGTACCAGAGAGATGAGTTGAAACCAGAGTCCCCGTACATACCGCTTGCCTGAGAACCATTGCTGTTAGAATTGGTAGAAAAAAACCCTATCCTGAGACCCTTTTGTTGTACAGTTGGCTTTGGTGGCTCTGACGGAAGTAGGATTCTGCAACTAAAACTGTGTATAGAGAGTAAGAGGGAATGCGGTTATGAGTGAATGTGTCAGAATAGGTGCTGTGCATTGAGTTTGTATGACTGCCCTTAATGCTGTGAAGCATCCAAATTCCCCTTTAGGGTCACAGGCACGCGTACAAATGCAGCAGTGGTCTGGTTTAGCTAGCCATCTCATTGTAAAATTGTGTGGCCAGATAAATTGGGAACTTCCCATTCAGTTGTCAAACCTGGATTACCTTATTTACACGAATATAGCGCGCGTTTTTCCCAACCTCGTCAATTTTAGAATGCATGTTGCATAATATTTGAAACCAAGTCGACGACTGAAAATTGGGACGCCTGACTTTTCGGACCTCTTTGATTATTCGGACTTTTTCGCGGCACCGTGACATGGCTTATAGTGCCAGTGTATAAGAGCGCCTGAAATTTCGGACGCACCGCAACTGACTGCTCGATTTTTCGGACTTCGTTCGTACCCACCGCCAATAGCCAAGTTGCCATATAATGTGTAGTGGAACCTCGTTAATTCAAACTGCACGAGAGATCGAAAACTTGATCAAACAAAACGAAATTCAAGCTTAAAGGGAGCCTCTTATATTGCAACGCTGAAATTTTGCTCAAGTCGGCACATTGCGCCCGCGTGGTTTCGAATTCATACTTTCTTGAATGTCTTAGCTCCGCCGCACAAACTTGAACAGTAGTTAGAGTTCGCGGTATTCATCTGTGCCGCGTCTTTCGTCCCGAATACGGGAGGAGGTAGTAGTGAAGTGTGTGGGAGGCGTACGGTTCATGGTGACGGTGAGCGCGTAAGAAAATGGCGCATTTCAAAGTGAGGTCAGCATGGAGGTCAGCGTACCCGCTGCAAAACGCACCACGACCCTTAATTTTCTACTGTAAAACTGTAAACAACTGGCGTTTCGATGACATGCAAGACGCCTCTCGTTATGTGCAAGCCACCGCAGAGTCCATATCGCCGGATGCGATGCCGATTTTGACTCTAGTCAATAGGCCTAATTACGAAGGCCAACGCCGAAGGAGCGCTTGCTCCTGCCGTTTATCGGTTCTTATCGTTTCGTCATCTTCGCGTTCTCTTTTCAGGCCCTTCGTACTGCGGTAGTTCTCACAGCTTAGTTCTCACAGCGGCGTGTTCTCTTTTGCGTCTAGACTTTGTTCCAAGAATTCATCGTCGACATGCCGAGGGCAGCATAGCCAGGGCAAGCCCGTAAAAGTGGTCGCCGCCTGTCGTCTGCGCACATGACGCACGGCTAAATTTAGCCATGAGGAGCTTCAAAATGCGCGCAAAACTCCGTCCTCCCTTTCCGCCGCCATATTGGCAATAAGTTCATAATTTTTTTGGTGAAATTTGATTTTCCGGACTGCCCGATTTTCCAGTTGTTTTCGCGGTCCCTAGGGGGTGCGAAAAATCAGTTGTCGACTGTATAACGCGGATTTTTGTTATCTCATTGCTCCTCAGGAGAGCCAAAGAGACCGTCACCGCCAGACTCACGAGCTGCAAGGAGAAGCCAACTTTTCGATGATATTGGGGCCGCAGGGGCAAAGGGGAGGGTATGGATGAGGAAAGAAGGCGGCGCGGACCGTTGAGAGAAAGGAAGCACTGTAAGAGTTGAGTAGGTAAGAGAAAGGGAAGAAGAGCTAAGGGGCCTTGGACTGGGCAGCACAAAACATGTAGCAACGGTTGTCGTGGCGTTGACAGTGGCCATTGCTGCATGGGAGACTGTACGTTAATGCATCGAGAGGATTTGCTGCGGTCGATGATGTTGCATGCATTTCTGGAGTGTTGTCTCTCAGATACTCTCAAATGATATCGACGCATCCAGTGTGTCCATGCGTGCCGTCTGTTTTTTTCTGACCCTCGGCACCTCTAGTTAGCTTGAACAAACCTTGATCACGTTTTTAATCATATTTTTATTTTTTCATTCTCGCGAGATATAAACCTCTGCCCTTGCATTATATTTGTGGTCGCATTATACAAGTGTAAATACTGCAATACTTAAGCAGCATCAGTTCAGTATTATTCCAGTCTCTACTTCAGCAATACTTCAGCAGTGCCTGGTTTTAAAGTATTGTACGTGGTAGTGCACATCTATGAGCCACAGGCATGGCATGCTCAGGCTGTTGCACCCACCATTGTTACTAGTGCATTGAAGGGGCTTAAATTTTTAGGCACTTTCGGGTTTGCAAGCACTTCATGCAATACATGGAATGTGCAAATTTGTGCACTTGGGCAAGCTCACAATTCAGTTTTCAATTTTCTCCACCAAAGTTGAACAGGGTGGAAATGTGACATGAAACTTGCATATGCACATAGCTCCGACATGCTGTGGGGGTCGACTGCTTTTACGCCCCGACACAAGTTAAGGCTGTTGTGCTAGCTTTAACCATATATATATGGCTGCAAAGAACAAATTATGCAATACCAAGCGGTAGCCATCAGGAAAATGGTTTATCCTGGATCTCCCAAACCAATAGTCTTCTTTGGCAGTACAGGCATATAGGCAGCTAACAAGCAGACCAGTCACCTTGACAGAGGTTCCCATACTCTTGGAGTGGCTTCTCTCGCTGACCGGTCATACTACCTTGAGCGCCTTTTACCTTGAGGGTCTTGCCAAATGGCACTGGCATTCTGCCTCCGTGCCAGCAAGGAAGCCAAAGGACAGCCATGCTGGTCTGGTTTTTGGAGAGGGATTAAGAGGGTAAAGCGGAATGCCTTGTTCTGAGGGGCACAGAGCTCCATGGCTCACAGTAATAGTTTGTTTATTCATGCCCGTGCTGGAATATCATAATACTGGGACAAAACTGCGTCTCTTTTTTATTTTCTTAATGTATGCATGATTGTTTATTGCCCTTTGCTGCAAATGTGATGCGCTGAATATTACATAACCCACTCCCCTCTACATGCTGCATGCCTTGAGGGTAGCTAGCATTCGCGACGGCCGTTTTTGCGAGGACGCTATGTAAAGAGGAGAAATGCTAAAGTTTCTTCGCGGTGCATAAGGGCAAGGAGGAGAAGCTTTCTCCGGGTCTGGGAAACGCAGCTTAAAATGCAGAAACACTGCGACAATCAGCCGCCTTGGTGGCTTCCCTACAGTACTTGGTTGCAAAGGGGAGAAGCATCCAAAAATCATCATCATTTATTGTACCCTTAAAGATCCCGTCTGGGACATTACATAGGGGGGGGGGGGGGGGGGGGGGAGACAGTGGTGTAAAGCGGTCATGCAAAAGCATGTGAACGTAAAAAAGCAGCACAAAAATTGCGAGAATAACAAGTCTGACGTGAAATTAACGTCAGGTAATCCAAATAATACAAAATAGTATATGACAAACAAAGTAGTAGTATATAAAATTAAACACTGAAATGTGCGGTCAAAACAATTTACAATAAACATGCAGAGTGGCGTAAAGTGGAAAAATAGTTGTAGGAGATGACGCAATCACACAAGCAGTTCAAATTGCAGGCAGAGCAGCGCGAGGGAAGTAGCTACAGTTGGTTCAGGTGGTTGATTAGTAGCTGCCTATGTGACAAGGAAGAGATTTTGGTTACTTTCGTCATTGCCGACGACGCAGCGGATGCGTTACAAATTTCCTTCCATGTTAAAGACAGCGCAAACGCGGAATTAACTCAGCAAGCACTGGAATAGGATCTGTTCAGCTCTTGGGCCAAGAAATGCCAATCGATATTTTTATAAATTGAAATTGTTAATAAATGTTTTTGTGCCTCATTCAACAGCTACATTTCTCAGAATTAGGTGGTTTGGATCATGCGTTTTCTTGGATAATACGTTTTTCCTTGCAATAATAATAATAAAGAAAATGTATCAACGAGGTTTTACTGTAATCATTACTTTAAGAGGAGACGCCGGTCTTGAAATGAACATTTTTATTATTAAAGATATCATAATGTAATTATATGTATACATGTGCTTCTTCTCCCTGTTTTCAAAAATATAATTAGTTGCAGTAAATATATCAATTAGTTCCCAAATTATAGGAAAATAACTGAAGCCTAATTAGTTAAATTCTTACTGGTAAAGACCCATTCTTTCTGCATTTCTTGGTTTTGATTGAAATAGGGCTGTAGCCAAACACCTTCTATCTGGAGCTATGCTAACTATATTGTTGTTGAAGTACATCACCATATAAAAAATTGTTGAATTTTGTCCAAGTGCCATAATTTTGAAGTATAATTAGGTGACATTATGGTTCACAAAATTTGAAATGTTTGACTCAGCTAGACAAAAACGGCATAGCTCCACAGTATAGTTCTTTGTGAACTCGATATGTGGTATATGGGGGTTTAACGTCCCAAAGCTACTCAGGCTACGATGCCGTAGTGAAGGGCTCCGGAAATTTCGACCACCTGGGGTTCTTTAATGTGCACTGACATCGCACAATACACAGGCCTTTAGAATTACCCCTCCATCGAAATTCAAGCGCCGCAGCCGGCATCGAAACTATGTCTTTTAGGACAGCAACCAACAGAGGTCCATAACCTCTGAGCCACTGCTGTGGCCAGCAGTATCAGATTAATTGAAATTGCACCATAATAACGTAATAAAAACTTCCTTAAGGCTAGTCATGTTGGCAAAAAACATGAAGCTGAGAAAATCGCATATGAAGTGCCCGTGCCAGTCATTCGGAGGTCGATGTAGAGGCCTCAAAAAACAGCGGAATACGGATGTTGGAAAAAATATTTCACAGTAGTGAGCTTTCAAACAAAACCAAGATGGCGGCCATCGGGCACACGGTCGTGGAAGTGACGAGTGCGAAGTCCTGCCGCATTTCATTCTGAAATCTCCATTTCTGGGCTTCCTAGGCGCAAAATATATAGATATTTTATTAGTTGGAGGTCAAATTTAGACCTTGAAACTTTTTAGGCAGGTGCTTTGAGTGTATTGATCCCTAATATGCTATTTTTGCAAAATCGAAATTTTTGCATTTTCTTCATCATTTCAAGACTTGCGTCTCCCCGTAATCCTCATACTTTGTTTCCTTTCATATTGAAGGGACCTGTACATTGCATGTCATCTGTATATGCACTGACCTTCAGGCACCAATAGGTTCAGCGGTAGCTTATGAAGCTTACCGGGAGCTTGCAGTTTCAAAATAATTGTCTTGGCAATGTGTTAATTATTATCTGCCTGTTGGGTGACAAGGAGATTACACTTTTGTGTTGCAGCTTCCCACATTTGTTACAACAGCCGGCGCAGTGGCTCAGTAGTTATGGTGCTCGGCAGCTGACCTGAAAGACGCACGATTGATCCCGGCTACGGTGGTTGCATTTCGATAGAGGCGAAATGGTAGAGGCCCATGTACTCTGCGATGTTGTCTGTGCACGTTAAAGAACCCCAGGTGGTTGAAATTTTCCGGAGCCCTCCACCATGGCGTCCCTCATAGAATGACTCACTTTGAGACATTAAACCCTATGAACCGAACATCTGGGCCAACAGTTGTTAGGCATAAAATTGGCAAACATTTGCTTGCTGTGTGCTACCTTATGCCTTGCTGTTATGCTCTATGTTATTGCTGACCAACGGTGTGAGAACTAGTATCCTGAGCAGCTGCTCTTGGTGGATTTGCCAGGACGTGCTCTGCCTCAGAGTCAAAGTGCTGCGCATGACCAAATAAAAATTTGGTCTCAATGAAGAGTGCAAATGCATCCACTTGTGAGGGGATCTGATCTCCAAGGCGTATTTCCCATTGCCTTTGCAGCTACAAGGAGATGCAGGCACACAAATCTACCCATGGACGCAAGGCACCACACGTCTGCGAAGTTTGTGGCAAGGGCTATCTGCAGCTAAGCACCCTTGCTGAGCACCGATTCAGCCATGAAGAGGAGCGACGGTTCCCGTGCGAGCTGTGTGGAAAGCGCTTTTTTTCGTCCATGGCCTTGAAACGTCATGGTCGTGTGCACACCGGTGAACGCCCTTTCCGCTGCCTCACTTGCGGGCTCAACTTTGCCATCAGGTGGGACCCAGTGATACTTTGCACCCTGTGCACATCTTGTGCTAGAGCACCTACTGTCCTCTAGGCAGGGCAACTTTATTTTTATTTCTTCCTACCCTAAATTGTGTCCTCTTGGCAGCCAGGCATCCATGGTCTGCTTTTTAAAGCAGGAATTGCTGTTTCCTTCTGATGCGAACCACTTGAAAATGTTACAAGTGTTTAAAATAATTGACGCTCGTCACTGGCTGTACGTAAATTTGTGGTGTGTGTGCAGTAAGACATTCATAAAATTAAAAATGGGTCTTTTCATAGTCTCGGTTAATTCAGATAACTTCAGTGGTGCCAAAATTTACAGTGTGGGTGTCATTAGATAAGTTGAGCAGCCAGTGTACCGCTGGCCAGATACCGTATTTACACGGTTGTAAGTCGACTCGAATGTAAGTCGACCCCCCCACATCACAATTGTGAAAAAAAAAAAAAAAACTTGAGGTCATTTAAACTTGGCCTTTATTAGTAGAACTAGAACGCGACAGTACTATCCTGTGGCCTCCGCTGATCACCAGCCGCTATCGGCTGCCGCACGCGGGTGTGCCCGTGGGCACATTCCAAAACAAAAATGTCTTAGTCACTGGGCTACTCGTCCACACTTGCGCCATCGTCCTCGCTAGCGCTGCCGTCGTCATCGCTGCTGCAGTCCCACAGCTCGTCGTTCTAACATCGTCATGCAGTGAAATCCTGCACTTCGCAAAAAGCCACATCATGACATTGCGAGGAACAGCTGAAAATTTTGCCTCGTTGTAGCTGCCACTCCTGTATCACTCAGTGCGAAGGTCGAACTTGCGGCCCGGCGCGCAGTTCGTTTCTTCAGCATAAAGAATGACAGACATCTTGAATGTAGCCGCGAACGAGCGCCGGTCGCTTATCAGACCTGGAGCACAAATGACAAATGACGAAACACTACATTAAAAACTTGTGAAACGCGGCCGGCAGTAGTCGAATGCGTCAGAGCATAGCCTCCTCTATTTTTTTCATGCCCGCTCAATCGCGGGAAACGCCGTTGTTAGGCGCCGTTCGTGCTAGTACGCGAAGCTGCCGACGAGTGGCGCGCGCAGCCCAGGATGGAGCAGACGACGCGGCAGGAGTTGCACGCAGCGTAAAAGACGGCGCGCAATTCTGCTACTGTGTATACTACTCTCCGTTTAGTAAGATTGATGTGCGGACACGATCGTTAAAGTGCTAAATTGTTTTTGTTAAGCCATGTGCACATGTACTTTAGTAAAAGCTGCTCATCAAGGAAAATATGAAATCGGCGGCCGGGCATACATATCGAACGTTGCTCCAGTACCGAGATGAATGCCTAAGTTTACAGCTATATCGACGGTAATTGTTACTGTGCCTCTTTGTACAAAACACGTATTCTTAGCATAGGTCGTATCTGGCCCAATATATAAGCAGAAACATTAAGGAAACATTTTTGTGAGCGATGAGTGAATGGAAAAAATTTTACTGTCGTATATAGAATAAAACATACATGCAAAAATGTTTTCACAACTTCAAAATCTTTCTAGATAGAGGCTTTGATGTCAGCGGTTTCACTACATCGTTCCTGTCCGTCACTGATAAGGCATAGTTCGCAAAAACAGGGCGGAAAAACTTTCCGCAGATGAGTTTCAGAAGCTGGCTGTGGTGGTCATTGGACGCAAGCTCACATTTCAGTGCTCCATGTTCTGCAAGAGCCTCAACTGTATTGTTGACTGCAGCTTGCAGGGGTTTTGATAAGAACTGTCTTTTGTTGAGCAACACCTCGACGTAGCTCTTGAGGGCGTACAGAACATACAAAAACTGCGTTGAAGGATAAAGGAGGCCTCCTCTGTCCTGAAGACGGATCAAACTGTCACTGGGCGCAGATGAGGCTGGTCGCGTGAGAAGAGCATTGCAGCTGCTGCAATCAATTTTTTCTTGAACGACGCGAGCCAAATAACCTCCTAACATCGCAAGTGGTGCAGTGTCTGGCGCTGGCAGCAACGTTTTCTGTGTCCTGAGAAGGTCTTCAAGGAGACTTTTTGCCTTCGGTGGAAAGTCGTCCGCGCGCTGGGTGACTGCAAGTTTCTGTGCACTGTTCAGTGCTCCAAGTGCTTGCCTTTCCGTTTCTATTACTTTGCTGTGTTGGGAAGCAGACACTAACCCAGTTTTTAAGGCCTTCTCTACGCCAGCCAGTACCGCTCTAGCATCTGTCTGATCGTTGCTTCCTGCAGACCGCCTTAACCAGCCAAAAACGACTCTATGGGGTCCGAAGAAAACTTGAACCCCTCTTTAGCAATGAGGTATTTGACGCATTCAACGTTTGATTTTGTCGTCATCACAAGCGCTTGTGTTGTTGTTTTTCTTCGGCGCCTTGTGCAGGCCGTCTGCTTCTGTCGCCGGCCGGGCTTCATTCAGCTAATTCGAAATCTGTTTTTAGCGCCGCTTTATTCCGGGTTGCTGCGCATTTCAGTGCACAAGGATTAGGCGTGTTTTTGCTAACTTGTTCCGGCTCTGAGTGTGCTGGTTTCGTCGATGTTGATTGTGTGTCTTAGGAATGTTCGGTTAGAGGACTGCGCGCTTTCTTGCATAGTTGCAGACGTCGTTTTTGTGTTGCCGAATGTTTGCTTTTATATACTTTTGGTAATGGCTTAGGACGAGTTAGTCGTTTGTGGAGTAGGCAAAGGCCACATTTATTCCGCGGCCGCCGAAGCCCCTGCAGCCGGCCGCAACTACGCGCACGCCCATCCATCCTGGGCTGGCAGCGCCGCCCCGCGGAGAAACACGGCGGAGTCAGACGGCGCTTCAGCAGCCTTCAACCAGGCACAGAAAAAATAGAGGAGGCTGTGGTCAGAGTTAAACAGAAACTTCCGTCGGCTACCGACACTCCCTGGTGCCGCTGTGGTTCGGAGGGGGGTGCCGCCACGATTGGAACAGCAGCCCTTCCATCAACTACCGACGCTCCCTTCGGCGCCGAGTGCGCGGTTGAAAGTAAACAAACAAAAAAAAAGAGTAGAACGCGAAGGCGTTATCGGGCCGCCTCCGCTTATCAGCATACGCAATCTGCGGCCACGTGTGGGGAGTGGGTTGGTGCTGGTTTGCTGCTTATCGACAGCCACCATCAGCGGGCCGCCTCGCGCGAGGCGGGGATGCCGGTTCTGCGCGTTGACATAGCTGCTCAAGGCAAGAACGATGCGACGGAGCCGCGCAGCAAAAAATGCAACCACGCTTGTCTCGCCTTTATTTATAGTGTGTTGCTTTGGTTTCGATTGTAAGTCGACCCCCCCACTTCGGATTTTCAAATTTTGAAAAATGGGTCGACTTACAATCGTGTAAATGCGGTAGTTTGTTGACTTTGGTTGCAGCTTTGTAACTTCGGAAGCTGCCCCAGACCAGAATGCACAGCGCACTGGTTCTGTGCTGCTGCCATTCTAGGAATAGCGCTCAGTTAACAAATTGTCCTTTGTGCTTGGCAAGTTAGTAAATTATAAATGAAAGCGTCAGTTTTACTTATGCGCCTCAAGAATTTGGCAGTTCCTACACTTCACTTTGCTAGCCTTCCTATCCTTCTCCTCCTGTGCTGCGAACTGCAGTGCAGGCACTTGTGAGTGAGCATTTTTGCTTGAATGTTTGTTGCACTAGGAAAGCTAAGCAGTTGGTGTGTTCGAAATGCAGCATTTTGAGCTGAAAATTTATCATCATTGTTCATTGTCATGGCCCGTGCAACCAACACTGCAACCAACACACAGTCAACTGTTTGGCTACTCCTGCTGGTAGGTAGTATGGTGACTACCCTAACAGTACACATGTATTGGTCCTATCTATAGGCCACTCTGTCACCACACTATCTCTTGTACACAGGGTCCATGCGGGTCCTTGAAAACCTTGAAAACCCTTGAATTTGGAAGAAGTGTTTTCAAGGGCCTTGAGAGTCCGGGAATTTTCGTGAGGTCCTTCAAAACCCTTGAATTCTGGTGTGGTGAGGGAGATGGCCGTGGAAAAATGCTAGTATCCGTTAAATTTTCTTTTTTCACAAATTACCTTGTTGGAGATAACTTTACCGGAACTCCACCTCTACTGCTTTGATTGCCGTCCCTTTGGCAAGAGCTCTGCGTAAACGCAGACGAAGCCCCACAGTCTCCGCCCGATGCCGCACATGGCTTCCGTCACCCCGTAACCTGCTCCAAGAGCAAGGTTTGTGTGCAAAGTGAAAAGAGACACAGTGTGAAGGCGGTTCGGGAACAGAACCTGGTGCGCCGCAAGCGTAGGGAGCCTATGCAGTTGCGACGCAAGCAGTTCACCGGCACACAGCAAGCACGCGTGCGTCGCTGCGCTAACACAACGCAGGATTCACCTATAGCAATTCTGCAAAATTTTCTGTCCACCATAAAAAAAGCGAAGTTATAGGGGCTTCAGCGTCGCCCACAACTATGAAGCCATAGAGGAACTTCTCCTTCATGTGTGCAACAGTGATCGAGCACCGTTTTGCTCGCTATACATAAAGTTCGCACCCGAAAAGTCGGAACAGCTCTGCTATTAGAATGATTTCGAACAAAGACTGAGCATGCTGGCTCAGATGCCAATCTTTTCGAAATGATGTCGCGCGCAGGCACGTCTGGCGACGGAATACGCTGCTGCTTGCCCGCCGTAGTCGTTGCTAGGCCTAGTTTGTTTCGCACCGAAACCGCAGCCGACGGCGCGTCTAAAGCGGCCAGAGCTGGATGAAAGGTCTGCCTTTGGTACAGCTAGATATCAGGTCCATCAGCTTATAATAAAATAAAGATTTGTACAAGTTCCACGACGATTTCAACAGCAAAGCTTGCAGACGCAGGACAGATGTGAGGTGCAGCTGCGGGTAGAAACGGCAGAAATTTGTTGGTATCGCAGTTACCGCTCTTACTAGCTAGCAACTCTTTATTGGCAAGCGGCTCTCAAGAGAGGTTTACATTAAAAGTCTCTTGTGCAATAAATGCTAGATATGTGAGATCTAAGAAATGTTTCTTTAATGAAATGCTGTGTTGCTAAGTCCTTGAAAGAAATAATGGGGGGTCCTTGGAAGTCCTTGAATTTCATGGCTGAAAACCAGCATGAACCCTGTGTACAAGAGATACAAGAATGCACTGGAGCGCTGTTGACATTACATTCTACCGATTTGGTCTGTGAGGTGCTGTTGTACACAGCAGCCCGTGAGGTGTCAGCTGTAAGGAGTATTTGAGTTTTTGGGCTCAGATTACTGACATCCTGTCTAGAGTTTCATCAGGGGCAGCAGCTCAGTCTGTCATACGGCAAAAAGTGTGATGTAGACAAACTCTGTAGTGTTTTCTTTTGGCTTTTCATTCTTTCATCAGCTCCATTAGTGAGCATTTCTCTCCCGCTGACTCTGGGCCTCCTATTTCTGCCGAGAGAGGGTAATATTTCTGAAATGGTGTAGTTGCTGCCATGTTGTATGGTGGAGTCAAATTTGAACTGGGAAGGAGACGGGGAGGGGCTTCACTTTTAGTACTGTCCTCCAAAAATGCATCTTTCTGCATACAAAATGCTGAAATGACCCTGGAAGGAGGTCTGCCAGTGAAGCCTGGCTCTCTAAGGCTTGACCCTCAGAGCATTTACGGTGTTCTCATCAGTTTAGTTATCTCAGTTTCATTTTGAATGCAAAAAAAAGGGGAGAGACTTGAAGGTACATGCAACGAGTGCTTACTATCAACAAAGGTGTTTATTCACACGCTTGCTATCAATACGGAGCAAGAAAAACAAGACAAAGAAAGGAGCATAAACAAAAACCAAAGATTGTCTATTACTATCTAAAAAGGAAATCTTTTTCCCTGTCAATGCAATAGTGCAATGGGTGGATATCTGTTTCACGTGCAGTAGTACAAAGAGTTCTTAAGTTTACTGCCAAACTGATATTCTGTGAAGCTTAAAGTGCTTTAAGCTATCAAAATCCCTAGTTCTGAACCGTAGGAAGCCTCAAACAGGCTTAAAAAGGCTCACAGGTGTGCGTGTGGCAGTCTGCATTGAAATTCATTTAGCCACATGATGTTTAAGTGGGGTAATGAGATTAGGAAAGATGTTTATGTGATGTGCCTTTGGGCTGGTTGGAGATCATTGGAGTGGGCCTTAGTTTTAAACTGGATGGAACCTAACCAAGCAGTGATGACGAAACGAGTGCTGTTGCTTTACAGTGTCACTCCTGCGCTACTGTGAGTCAACAGTGCAGCCTTGGGATTGATAATTGTCCTTCTTAGTCACAGCGCTTTGCTTAAAACTTGTTGGACCCTTGCAGAGCCCACCTGCTTGCCCACAAGCGCACTCACACTGGGGAGCGGCCTTTCCCATGCCCCTCGGCGACCTGTCCACAGGCGTTCAGCACTTCATCGGCAGCCAAGCGGCACTTTCTCAACATCCACTCCAAAGACGCTTCAGCAAAGGGTCAGCATCTCTCCTCTAATGGGACAGGATGGAGGCCTGCATCACCGTTTATAATTATCCTTGCAAATGAGCGAGCTCACCAGAGATTGTGTACATGCCAGGCTTAATCTTCATTCATTCGCTGTGAAAATAATTGGCTGTGTCATGTTGCGGAAAACATTAAGTTGAGACATGCTTTAAAAGATGGGTACTGTCAAACAGCAGCTAAATATATCATTCTTTGTCTTCTGTGTTGCTTCAAATGCTGGAGCTGTAAGTTTGTGTCCGTGCAATGAATAGCAGCATTCTTTAAAATTATGACTTGTAAAGCTAACTGCAGTTACACCTTTGTGTAGCTAATCTCCATGTAGCGAATTTCTCAATATTACGAAGGTTCTCAATTCTCCAATGTAGCCTCCATTGATATGTGTGTACGTCTAAACTACATGTAACAAAGATTTTATGGGGTTGACCTTAACATAATGAACTCGCTATGCCAATTATTTATTAGGTATATAGTGCTGTGTTACCGGAAGTTTGGCCAAGCCACTTGAAAGCTTGTGATGACAAAACATGAACCATCACGAGAGGAAAATCTGCATCCTTATCGAGCAAACAAAGCTGAAACAACACACCATGCTTCACATGATCGGCGCCTCTCCATGGCAAATGCTGCAGTCACTCCAGATTTCACTACCCACCAAGTGACATTACAACAGTTTGTGTGCAAAAACAGCATGAAACAACAGGAAGTAACACAGAAGGTACAGTACAAGCACTGAGCACCCATTGCAACCACTCTATTATTCGGTTCACGTGATTGCGGCACCGACAGCAGACACGCAGCGGCATTGGGGATGGCTGAGGGCATCGGTAACAGAAAGCAGAGTCCGTTACCGAGAGAGGGGACATACGAGAAGAGGCGCGGAGCTTCCAACTCCCCCACCATCTCCCCTCTCCCCAGAAAGTTTGTAATATTTCTGCACAACTTGGAGCCATTTTCCTTACAAAAGGAGCTGAAGCATTAGGGTGGAGATAGTTTATTGGGGAACTGCAGTAGCTTTGTTGGTGGTGAAGGGTGGCAAAAGTCTTCTTTTGACTACTGTTGTTTACTTGTGGCTATAGTTCATAGAAAGTGTCAGCATGCCTTTAGTTCGCACGCCTCTAGTTATGTTTTTTGTTTGTGTTGCAGTGCCTGTAATTTCGTTTAATCGATATAATTTGGGAAGTGAGTTATGTTATATTGTCACACAACTTTAATGATTGTGGACTGGAAGTTATGATCATAGGGTGATGGCTTCCACAGGAATGCTACCTCACATGCCTGCAAGCTGGGAGCTTACACAGGTTTGGAAGCTGTCGCCTCTCATATATAGCATCCTCTGCATTGTGAACAAGCTCTCGGACAGAGTATAAAGTAAAATAATTGGTTAACAGGAAAGGGAAGACACCATATCTCTCTCGCTCTCATTGGACAACTCCTCAACCGTGCTGTCAGGGAAGGCATGAAGAAGGGAATGAATGAACGAATAGAAAAAGAGGCGCCATAATGGAGATCTCCAGATTAATTTCAGCCTCCTGGGGTTGGTTAACGCACACCGACATCAATGGAGGCATTTCACCTCCATTGAAACGTGGCTGCCGCAAATGGGATGAGACACTTTCTCTGTTTTTTTTTGCTGCATGATCAAAGCATGGCTTGCTAAAATATGAAAGTTTGTAAAGTTATAGCTGTGTTTGTATTGTTTTTTGCTCTGGCAGCAAGGAAAAATGGAAACACCGAGGCTGAGACATCTGAGCAAGGCGAGGGTGCTCCTCATGGTGAAGACTACATCTTGGGTAAGCGTCGTGTCATGTGACTTTTTCACTATAAACAAAGAGGTGCTTTAATAAATGGGCCCTGTTTATTTAAATCAAGAAAGCATTGCAAAGAAGGCAGTGAGATGTTCCAGTTCTCTTCTTGTACCTTCATGTGGCAGCATTGTCAATAGCAGTGAGATCAAGAAACTTATGGAGAGAACTACAAGTTAATGTGTTAGTTTGTGAGAAATATTCACAGTTTGGTCAAGAGGTGAAGGTTAGAGAGGAGCCCTTGGTTTGGTAGAGCCCCTAGTCCAGTGACCCATTTGCCTCAGCTATCTGGCTGGCCTGGGCGGTCAGGGCCGTTCTAGAGAGGGAAGCTTCCCACTGAGATGGGAAGGGGTATGGAGGGTACTGAGGAAGGTTGGGGCATTCCCATATAGAATGGTAGAGGGTGGGATGTGTGCCACAGGAAGGGCAATTTGTAGGGTAGTGGGTGGGATGAAAGGTGTACCTAAGCGCAAGATGGAGGAAAGTGTTGGCCTGGAGGTGATGCCAGAAGGCCGCGTCCTCTCGACAAATATTTTTTTGAGATGATGAGTATGCTCTGCCAGACAGTTGGTAATGAGTGGGATGACCTCCGCCTCTTATGGGTTGGGATGGCCTTCCACTGGCACCCATAGGGTAAGCCCTGAGGCTCTCTCATGAATGTGCTCGTTGCCAGGGAGGGACACATGCCGTGGTGTCCAGATGAATTTGTGGCATTTGCAGCCAGAGGAGGTGTGTACCCGTGAGGAGTTGCGACAGGCTGTTTGCGAGTCACTTATGATAATGATCGGGTGACCTGGGGCCTTGTTTGTATAGCCAAGGCTATGGCACATTCTTCTGCCTCTGTGCTATCTCTAGTGCATACTGTGGCTGTTGTGATTGTGTCACCCTTCTAGTCGGCCATCGCCATACCATAGTGCGTGTGATGGCGTCCTTGTGGAGGGTTTCTCGGGTTAATGCGCTAGCGTTAAAGGCCCCTTTACCCAAAAAATCCGACATCGGGGTCAGCATTGTCGGTGCTGTGAGTGAAAAATAGGGTGGCAGAGGGTGGCACAGGTGAACATCCGCAGAAGTAACCTCTGTGGGCCACCTAGGTCATCATCTTGTGGGCGTCATCACAACCTGCCCACTGGATTGTGAGCAAACTGACCACTGTGGCAGGTGGCTGTTAAATTAATGGTTGGTCGCGAGAGGATGCCTGGTTTTGATTTATTGATTTATAGGGTTTTAACATCCCAAAGCGACTCAGGCTATGAGGGACGTCGTAGTAAAGGGCTCCGGAAATTACGACCACCTGGAGTTCTTTAACGTACACTGACATCGCATAGCACATGGGCCTCTAGAATTTCGCCTTCATCGAAATTCGGCCGCCGTGGCCGGGATCGAACCCGCGTCTTTCGGGTCAGCAGTCGAGCGCCGTAACCACTGAGCCACCACGGCGGGGCAAGGATGCTTGGAAAGAGCAACTTGGGCCGCACAAGCCCCACTGGTGGCAGCGCGTCCCATCGCAGGGCAGTGGCGCATCCCTTAATTGCTGCACCATTGCAGAACGAGTGGCGTGAGAACTTCCAGGGACCTATAAATATAAAGTTGAGATCGACCAATTCCGCATATATGGGCATTAACTCATTAACGCTGTTGAGGGACTTAAGTGTCCCCTCCAATTTTTTTGCCATAGATACGGTGCAGGGCATTTGCCTTTGCATTGCGTCTACTGTCATGACATTCGGGATGCATGTTTCTCAGTATTAAATTACAATATACTGCAGTGGAATCTCATTGATTCTAACTGATGGTTTTGTCCCATCAACATCGCATGCATTAAAAATGCTCCTTGTAATTTAAACTCTACATAGTTTGACATTATTTTCGGTCCCCTTTGAGTTCGAATTATTGAGGATAAACTATACTAGAATAACTTAATCAGTGCACAGTGAAGAGCTTCACAGTGCAGTCATATTTTAGAAGCTGAATGCATGTTTTTGGCCAAACAGTGGCCGAGCCAAATATATGACACTCACATTTCCCAGTATATCTCTGTTATGGATAAAGGGCAGTTAAGAACTTTCATAGCCAGGGCACCTCTTGTCTTGCTGTTTTGAAAAACTTTGTGGCCGGTGTTGGACACTGGAAAAAGTATATTGTCAGATGCAATGTCTGTACACCTTCTGTTGGGTACTGGACCAGGTTGCACCGATGATGTGAATGAAGCTGACAAGCCAGCCCCGGTGCCACACGTGTGTCGGCAGTGCGGAGCCACCTTCAAGTCCCGTGCCGGCCTGTCGGGCCACGAGCGGGCGCACATTGTGCTGCGGCCGTTCTCGTGCCCAGTGTGTCCGCGAGCATTTGCCAGCACGGGGGCTGCCTCCAGACACCTCCGCAAGGCCCACAAGACAACGACAACGTCTCTGAGGCAGGCGGTGGTGCGCTATGAGCCCGTGGGACCAGCCTTGTCTTCAGCTTAGTGATTGTGGCAGCAGTGACTGCAGAGAGGACCATGTGCAGCGTGGGGAAATGCTGTGTTGTGAAAATGTGCCGCTGCTGCTTCTTTGTGAGCTGTTGAGAGGGACGCTTTCTGGCAGTGGTTGGACATAGCATGCAGAATGTGCAACAGGAGTGATAGGTACTGCTAAATGTCCTTGTGGTATCTGTTTGAGTGGTAGGAACAATGGCAGATTTTAGGCTGTGTCGAAGGCTGTACTTGTGGATATCCTGTGCCACTGCAGTAAAAGCTGCAAGGGCGAGCCGCCAAACTCCAGATGTGTATGGCTGACTTCTGAGCATGTGAGAACAGTGGACTTGTGGAAGCTGGTGGTTTGCACCTGTAGCTTCTACTGCAGTGCCATAAAGGCTTTTCCTTAGTTGCGGGAAGATTATGGTTTGCCTGTATTACTTGAGCATGCATGTATCGAAATGCTAAATGAGATTACAAGCACTTTGAGAAAACCTTATGGATCTTTAAAATTGACGGCATAAACTGAAGTCAAGGTCATGATAGCAGGTGAGCTGCATTGTCGTGACCAAAGGTGTTTAAGAGTGTCTGCAGCTTCCTACTGAATTCCAGCATCACAATTGCACACTGCTTTCGACTTCGCTTTTAAAGCGCCCCTGATCCTGCTTTAGTTGATAATTCTGTCATACTGTGCCACTTGTGAGGCATCAGCTAAAGAACTAGTACCTTTATTATTGGTGGAGTTTCAGCCGTTACAGTCATGCGAACTTGTCATCTTTGTCTGATCAGTGCCCTGTCCAGGATGGTTTCTCTTATTTGAGTGTCTCTGTAAGCTTTATTTTTTGTCCTCTTGTAGGGGGTGAAGTATGTCAGAACCGTGCATCAAATGCCTCTTCTGAGCTCTGTCAAGTGTGAGCTTTCACCTGTTACATAGACATTGCAGGTATAAAGTGGAGGGCACAAATTGTGCTGCGCTGAAACAATAGTCACAACGGCAGAGCCATGTAGAGTGCAGTAATGCATGTGCAGTGGGTTTCAATGTGTAGTGCACGCTCATTACATTTGCACTCACTAGAAAAGCAGTACGCCAGCAAGCACACAATGAAGCTGTGATAACAAAAAGAAAAAGTAACGAAGGACAAGAGCAACGTAGTGTATATCTGTCGCTGGAACACAAATAGGCTGGAGAGTGAAGCTAAGACGCTTACTTCTCATTGAAAAGAAATGACTGCTACAAAAGGAAGTCTCTGCAGTGTGCAGGTAACTAGGTGCCAGAAACACTTAATTCTGTCAGTCTCAGTGATAAAGTAGTAAAATTATTTGAGTCCCTTGCTTAGTAGGCCTGGGGTGTAGTATGCCTGGGACATGTCCGGATGCAGTAGCCCAGGAATGCAGTGAGCCTGGGACATAGTGGGCCCTTTCATGAGGACATCATTGAAGTGAGTTGCATTGAGAGTCACTGCAAATGAGCTGTTAGGTTTGAATTTTTGCCAGCTTTTTTGGCGCTCATGGCTTTCATACTGAGCCTACGCTCTGAAGCCGCGAGCTTTTGTGCTCACATTTTGCAGTGTACTTGTTTATTTGAAGTGTTTAGACCTGACCAGGGGCCCATGACGTATTTTTTAGCAGTTTATCTTTGAAGTTTGCACCATATTAATAATGCTGTGACGTGGCCAGTTATTGAGTTTGATCTGTGCTGAATTTGTCAGGTACAATTGGAACAAGCTGTGGCTCCATGGTCTTACTTGACGGTCATTTGGTGTCTGAGCACCTGTCCACTGGATGTCGCAAGATTCGCTTGGGGAAGTAAGCTGTAGTTTACAAGTGGATCTGCAATGGTGTGAAGGAAAGAGTAGTCAAGTTTAAAAAAACAAAAAATGTTACATTAGTTACCTTTGAAGCACAAGCAAAGCTTTGCAGTCTAAAATGTTATGAGAGGAGATGGCATGTTTGCAGCTGGCAAAGCTTTCTAATTTCAGAGCTGCTCAAACACCTCTTCAGATTCATCCATGACATGAATGCTTTTCAGATCCATCCATATTTTCAAATTAATCCATAGCGTGAAGTAGAAATCTTGCTGTGAGATAAAGTATTATTATTTGTCATATGTGTAGTACTCTTTTCAGGGTTAAGTTTTCTGTTTTTTTTTTTTTTATTCCTCCTTCATCTACTTTCTCACTGAGCCGAAAGGTGCAACCTTTGAATGAGCTTTGGAACTTTGATTGCGGTTGGTGAAACGTGATTAAGTTTCACCAGAAGTTCGGTGTGCCTGAAAATGTTTCAGCACTCAGTCTACACTGAGCTCAACCTGCATCAGTTCAAACATTATTGGGAGCGCCTATTTAAAGGGGCCATAAGAAGTGGCTTTCTTTGACATAAGAAAAACAAATAGAAGTGGCAGGTCAGAATAGGTTGTTTGTTGCTGGCATCTTTGGCTTATTAACAAGTGAAGTTCTACTCTTCTCATGGACTAGTAAAGAAGAACCTTGGACAGGATGCTAACTCTATGAAGATGGCAGGTAATGTTCTAAGAGCTTCAAAGTATTTGGTACATTCAGGTTCATAATCCAGGCCATATTTTCGTAGGTAGCTAACGCACTTGGCAAGATGTGAAACCTGCAGGGCTGACTCATATTCCAACTATTAAGTGATGTTATCGTAGCTAACTCCGAATGCATTATCTGTTATCAAAACAAGGCAGAACTGATGCAATGGATAAAAGGAGTCTTTTTTTCTGTTGTTTACTTTGAGCATTTCATGACTAGAGCAAACCACAGTTGTAACATGAGACTGCTCCATTTTAGCAAGGTGTATAGTCGACCTTAAAAAGCATGAATAGGTTCATGCTTTTTGTGTGATACAGTGTTAGCTTATTCGTTTTCCAATACAGTCAAAGTTGTTTCAATGAAGCCTGTTTAGTCAGTAGCTCAATTGCAGAATGAGGTAATTGAGAAATACAGTGGAAGGGCACTGTAGTAAACTCTTATAAAAACACCGGTATAGTAAAGTGAAACTGCAGTCCCGTTGTGCGTTCGATAGACTATCGTTCATTTCTTTTTGTTTATAGTAAAGACATCCTCAGTAAAGAAACTGCTAGAGTAAAGAGCTTCTGGCCATGGCAGCATACCGTGGAATGATGACATTGCCGCACGCATGTAGTCTAGGGCATCCAAGAGCAGCAGACATATAATGGTATAATCGCAAGATCAGCAAGGAGGCCAATGTATACCGATAGCTAGAAAACATAGCTTAAGCATCAGGCTGGTCAGCTGCGAGAAGCCAAATGTTCTTAAGTTCTTGGAACGAGGAAGGAAAGCACATAGTGTGCACTGAAACAAAAAAAAAAGAAGCTGGCTATGAACTTGGAAAGGTGGTGGTGCTGTGGGATGTCGTTGCATGTTAAAGATCCCAAGGTGGTAGAAATTATTCCGGAGACCTCCACTTTCTTCTTTCACTCCCACCTTCCTCCCTTCCCTTACAGTGCAGTTCAGGTGTCCACCGCTAAAACCAGGTTACCAATTTAAGGTGGGCGTCTCTCATAGCCTCAGTCGCTTTGGGACGTTAAACCCCATAAACCAAACCAATTTAAGGTGGTGTGGGCCACTGAGAAAGAGAAGGCAGTAAAAGAGTGAGGAGTAGGGAAGGGAAAAAAGAAAAGTGTGAACAGTTAAGTACTAGCCTTTTGCACAGAGCAGTGGCAGTAAGAAGGGGAGGCATCGTGCACTGGTGCTTCATTGTGTTTCATGCCCTTCTTAATTGCTGCCTTTTAAATGACACTGAGGCAGCGGAAGATCATGCAGTGTTCACATAAGGCTTCATCTTTCGTTTGGACTAGCTCGTGTTATATATATTCATATATATTCGATGCCACATCATGTTTGTGCAAATACAGTACTTCTGCAAGACTTACAAAATCAAAAACGTGATAATATAAAAGGTGATAACCGAATGTAAATCTTATCATTAGCACAAAATGGGATGCTTAGGGCAGGGTAGAAGACATAAGTTTCTTTTCTAAACCAACACTATGTCTTTAGTAAGTAGTTAGGGCCTCAAATGAAGGGATTGACTGCACTTGGCGGATTTGGAGCTTCAGCGCGTCTGTTACCTGTCGAAGGGGGAGTAGGCCAAGGACCACTTTTTTAAGTATCTCTCCTCGTAAGTGTTGAGCACCGGTCTGGGCTAAACCTTGTACCCATAAGAAAACTGGCGGGTATCCGGAGGCACTGGAAGCACCAGAGGGGCTAGCTGGACAGCAGAGGCCGTGGGAGTCCCGGATAGAAGACCCAACCACGAGAGCTCTGCAAGACTTTTTAGAGCACATAAAGTTTACTCTCTTTCTCAGAGCCATGCAATCACCAACAACTGATGTAGTAAACACTGATATAGTAGAAAATCTTGCTGCTCCGAGTGACTTCACTTAAGAGAGGTTCTGCTATTATAAATTGAGGCGCAAATGTCAAATTTTTGTGCTCACACAAATGAGCAAGCTCAATGAAACAAATATGCATACAAGAAAACGAAAAAAAAGTTGACAGCAAATTGTCACAACAGCAGAAGTGCTTCTCTCTGTTAGTATTGACTGTATGCAGCTGTGAATGTTTTGTTTTCATTTTAGTTCGTGTGTGTACGCGAATTCCAAATCTTTGCCACGATATATCGCCACCATAGGTTTTCAGGCTGTCACATGTGAGTGCAGTGATCACAGGTTCTTCACTGTAATCTTCCTTTTTGATTTTTGTTGCTCAAAAGTAGCCATGCAGTGCAGGCATACTGCAGTATTCAGGCATGTTGCCCATGAAGGTGCAAGCCTTAAAACAGAATCTAGTCCTTTAGTGAACAAACCTGGGAATCTCTGCTGATATTGAAAATAAATTTGATAAATGAGTATTTTCTCCACAGCATGCTTCAAGTTCCCACGAAGTTCAGCTGCTGCTGCTGCTCCTGTGTGTTGGCGTTAGTGTGTTGTGTGATATCAGGGAGCCTAAGTGAACTTAGCTGTTGTTCACTGTGCTGAAGGCTCACTATGATGTGCTATTTGTGTTGGTTGCTTTCAAAGTAGTGGGTAGTGTCTCGTGCAGCAAAATGCAAGCTTGGACATTGTTGCATGATTCGTGTTGATTCGAATAGCAGCATGCTGTCTAGTTAAAAAGGGAGATGTTGCAGTTACTGAGTGCAACAACAACAAAAAAAAAGGCGTCTGTAGAATTTCCTATTGCATCCCACTTCCTTTTGTGCCTTTTAATTTCACTCGGGCTGTTGCCTTGTGTCGCACACAGGTCCTCAAGCTTGGAGAGGTTGAAATACAAGTTCCTGAACCACGCGTGTTGGCTGAACCCCGTAGGTTTCTATTGCACACAAATAGTGCGCATTTTATGCCACACACAAATGAAGTTTCACATCACAAATGCTGGAGAAACGAATATATTGAACAAGTAGTCCTGTTCGAGTTCAAGTCGCAACATGAGAAGCGATGTGGTAATGAAGGCTTGAGAGGTGCACCTGATGACAAATGGGATCAAGGATATGCAAAGCATCACTATCTTTTCTTAGTACGAAACTTCAGTTGCAGCCCCTGTCTCAGTACATACACAAGTTGCTTCTGCTGGAATAGGTATAACACCCGAATAATAGTACACCCATTTTGCTCTTGACATTGAACATGATAGAGTTTTCAGGCCTTAATTTTATTGTCGAACTAATTAGGTTCCACTTTGCTGACATTTCCTGGCACCAGGCTAAAGCTGTCTCGGAAAACATGTTAAGTGCATAGTCATCTACCGGTGTCGTTATAGAAGGTCAGACGCCTTAACAGATTTATTATGAGAGACTAATTATGGACTTGCATATGTATCACTAGCCCTGCCATATTATGGCAGTGTGCTCAGTTATACCACTTATATGGTTGAGATGTTTTTCTGAGTCTTTCAAGGTACATTTAAGGTTCGAGAAAACATTTAGTGTTGCTATACAGGACTTCCTCTGGTATGCTTTTCAACAAAACTTAAAGTATGGAAGCAATAATGTTGACAAAGTTAAGGAAAACCAATCCCTTTCCCTCCCATTCGTGCCAGGCAGGTTCTAATCCCCACAACTGTCGTTCATGATTTACTGTTTTATTCATAGCACCTGACAACGGTGGCAGCATTCATATTACATGATGAAAGAAAAATTGAATCCCATCTCTAGCTTGTTCGATGCTTTGCCACATTTTCACAAACTTACCAACCATCTTCGTTGAGCACTACCATTTCCAAGAACACGAAGCTGCATCTAGTCAGCAGCTCCATGCTTCTTTATCACCCTACAGAAACAAGGGAGCTTTGCCGGTGTCATCAGCTAAACTTGTTTGCATTTTATTTTTTAATGGCTTCTTTCTCATCTTTTTTTTTTTTTTCTAAGCCTGGTTAGATCCAGCCAACAAACATTATTGCTCACACATTTCCTTCACCCATACATCGCGTAGGCTCTTAAAGATGTTTAAAGAAGTATGTGGTGCCGGTGTATTTACACTCTTTTGACTTATCAAATATTGTGTTGAGGGTGTTGAACCAGAAACCAACCAAAACTGAGGAAACCTCTTTTTCATGAGAAGCAGAAAATTGCATCTTTATCTTTACTCCAGAGCAAAATGGAAAGAAAAATACAAGCTGCCTCTCTCTCGACTTTCCGTTCTCCTCCAAAGCGAACCGACGGTGATAGCTGTGTCGTATCTGCTTTCTTGTCTGCCTCCACTTAACATAGAAACTACACTTCGAGGTTGACCTGGAACAGTCTTTCCACTGATGGCACATTCTCAAGCGTGCCCACTTTGTGGCTAATACGGCCTGCGCTCTCTGAGATATCCTCATTGTTCATCATGCCCATGGAGGAGCCCCTGGTATCGACACACTATGCCTGTGTTGTAAACCGAAAGCCCTCTTATGGCTATAGTTGTAAAGGTTTTCAGTCCTAAGTCGGCTATCTCCCATGTCATTTTTTTTTGTCTGTGCGCTTATTTCTGAACCAGAATGAAAACTGGGATGAAAATCATTTCATTTCAACACCCCGACTACTTCACTTTTATTGCACCTATTAGAGCTCAAGGCAGATTCAACAAATGTATGCTTGTTAACATTGTACCACAGTATAATTCTAGCAGTGTCTTTGTGTGCTCAGTTATTTATTCAATTTTGATGTGTCACTGGCCAATGCATCTTTGCATTTGAACATGTTTTGTCCTTGAATAGGAGGGATCGTTTATAAAGCTTGTTTCTTGTCGAATGTGCCTTGCGTTATTTGCATAAGCCGTTTTCATTGTCATAAACACAGTGACACGCGGCTATTGATTGAGACTGCTATGTTAAAATCCACCTTACAGTCTGATACAACTCCAGAACAAAGCAGGAAAATTTTATTAAAGGAGGCCTCCCAGCTAGTGACATCAAGGTTAATCCCATTTCGTCGGAGCACCTGCCAGCTACTTACGACGTCAAGCTAGGAAATTAACCGTGACATCACGACAATCGATTGATGCCATTGTCTGGAACGCTTCCTTTGACGGGCACATGCGACTTCGTTCTCGAGTTGTATCCGACTGCAGTGTTCTCCATGTAATGCACTGTTTCACGTGTTTATGCGTGAGAAATTGGATAGTTTGCTTGGACACATGCAATGTCATCTAGCATTCTTCCAAAGTTGCCCACTAGTGGCAGCTGCCTTGCAGGCCAAGGGTGGATTTATTGAAGAGGGAGAGGTGGTGGTTCCGCCCCCCCCCCCCCTCCCCACAAGGGAGAAATTTTTTTGCATAGGAAAACCATGCTAAACCTAATTTTTAAACGAAAAAAGTAGAAGAAATACATGGTTTAAATGGAACCACCCCCAACCCCTCAAAGGGTGACCCATAAATCTGCCTCTGTTGCAGGCAACAGATTTTAGGTTTTCCAAGCTGCTGTGGTCACTGCCATTTTATCATTTATATGTAAATGAAAACAGCGCGCTTTTATTGAACTGACTGAAATGTACGCATTGCTTAGGAGGCAATACACAGATGGACCAAAGGAGGCGCACCACAAGCCCAAACACGTGGCTGCAAAACTACCAAGCAAAATATTTCCCCTTTGCTGCGACCTTATAAAAAAGTATGTCATTCACAATTAAACTTTAGGTGATTTAGTGAACTCTATCCATGTAAGCTCTTACATGTAACATGGCCACAACACATAATATTGCAGCAGGTGGGTGAAAGTAGTGTTAGAACAGCACAAGTATGTCAATTTCTGTATCCAGACACAAACTACCATATTTAATCGTGTAATTTGAGCACTTTTTTCCCCTAAAGGCTTCAAAACGGGGGTGCGCAAGTTACGTGGACACGTGGACGTGGCCGTGGACTAACGTCATAACGCACAATGTATACCGTATATTGCCGCGTATAAGTCGGCCCCGCACTCGTGCCCCTCGCTGGCCAAAAAAAAGGACTCTAAATATAAATTGCTGCGTCCCCCGCCCCAGACCCACGTTATGCAGTTCCTCGTGTGATGGCATGTCGGCAAGTGTGGAGCTCAAAGCAATAAACACGGAACAATACTATCGCAAAGCCAGCAGTCGGAAGCGAATGAAGGTGCCAGGCGATACAACGGCGCCCTCACATGCGATCCGGCTGAGTGTAGCCACAAACCGAATAGCGAACTGTTCAGTAGTTTCGGATTCTGGTGCGACGCACGCTCCAGAGGTTACCTCAAGTTTGCTCTCGCAGCTGTTTGTATGGGAAAGTGGGGAAAGCAACCGCCGGCGCAAGCGAGCCGTGTAAATGGCAAACAATTGACTTTTTCGCCACCACTCATTCACCTTTCGCAGCCACAAGAGGCGACGCGGCTGCACCGATCTTCCCAAGCCTGCCCTGCGTGCATCCGCATGCACACTTATGTGCTAGTGCAGGAGTGAGTGCAAAATATGAGTTTTTTTGTTTTTTCCCATATATCCGGGTAAAAAGTTAGAGGCATGCAAATTACGCGAGTAAATACGGTATGTTATCATTCAATTTTTTTCTCGCCTATTCCAGCAGAGTCCCATTCCCTTTAATAGGGTTTGGCTCCTCATTATTTAGTATTTCTTGTACTTTTTTTTATGCTGTGCAGAATTCCTTTTTTGAGCTATCTTTCTTATGTTTGGTCTAAGTCTATTATACTTGAGTGGCCTAGACCAAGTCGCTCTATTTTTAATTTTTTCTAATCAGTCCCATCATACTAAAACGAACAAACATCAGGAGTTCAAATAAAAAAGCGTCAACAAGTGCATGATCAGCTTGAGAGTACTGAAATGTTCTGGGTGGCCATGCAATGATTGCAAGTAAGCTGATAATGTAATACTGTGATTATACTAGGTCAGCTTAATGGAGCTAGTTTAATACTTGCATGAAAGTAACACAGTACCTGATAACTGATTCCAGTGCTTCTAGGCATAACCCATATTATTGTTGGCGCCTAGGACATTGGTGCCGTTTCGATTGTGGCACTACAGCATAACTTGGATGAGCGATAATGGGCATTGTTTATTATATGGGATGAATATAATTTTCTTAAGCCATCAGGTAAATATTGGTGTATTGCCTAAAAAATGAATAAATAAATAATATAAATTGCATGTTTCCTTCCTATTTCACCTCTTTTTATCCTCGTTCACTTGGTATGCAGTCACCGAGAACTCTGGTAGGGGACATAGACTGTAACCGGCAACTATTTATTTGCTAAATTCTGAAAACATTTGCAGGAAACTTTTTAACTCAAGGCCTCCACTTCTTGGTAGTGTCGATATATTTTCCATCAGGTACTTCATAATTCTCAATAGGAGGTGTCGAAACTATTGCCTTGAACTGCGCAGGAAGCATACCATCGTCTGGCTGCAAGAAAAAAAAAGTGGAATAAGTTGTAATGAGAATGTTGTTTGACACACATAACCTTCAGATGCATACACTGGGTGTTTCAGAGAGTACTTAAAAATTTCTAAAAGTGGGTAATTTCTAAAGTAAAGCAATATGTCACCCGCGGACGTTATGTTCGCACTGAACTTCTTACATTTCAATTTTGTGCGGAAAAAGCACCAAATTTTCTTCTGCCGCAGGGCTTTGGAGAATGACTGTCTTCATTTAATAAACTGAGATGACACAGTCTTCTCCAGGGCTACAATCTTGCCCTTGGCCTTAACTGTCGGGCTGTGCTTATTAAAAAGTCAATTAGTAGATTTTAACTAATCATTTTCCAAATTACTGACGTCTGCTATGGATGATAGTTTGTTTCTGAAAAGATTCTTGTTCCAGACCACCCCATTTTCCTACATTTAAAAAATTTTTGCTGAAACACCTGCTATATAGTGATGTCTGTATTTATGTACTGGATTGAAAAAAATTCCTGCGCACGAACCATCAACCTAATCATGAGCAAACATCGCTCACAAGGTGGAAAATTATGGTCTACATTCTTTGGTACCTGCCTGCATTTTCTGGTACTAAGGAGAAACTGCTGCCGGTTGCGAGTACAGTTTTTGCAGGCGCAAGCCAAGCAGCTGATCCACCTGCCGAAGAAAGAAGCAACCGAAGGCCCAGCTTGGTGGCTGGGCGAGTTCAGTGTCTGTTTTGAAGGTCTGTTGCATTTTTGCGGTGTTTTAGTTAGAGGAGTGATGGCTGTTCCTTTTGACTTCAATTTTAGCGAGAAGACGAAACGGCATCTTCACGGCACCGCACAGCTTGCCCATCTATTGAGCCAAACTGTTGGTTGCTTCTCCAACTGGCACGGGGCGCAGCCTTTCTGGGAACTGTAATTGCAGGCTGCACCAGATTTTATTACAGAAAATTCACACTAGTGCCGATATCTTAAATTGCTTCTCAAAGAACATAGACCATAATATGCTACCTAGTCAGCGATGTCTGGTGTTGATTAGGCCAGTAGTTTGCGCACAGGAATTTTTTCAAACATGAAAAATAAATATAGAAATCTCTGTATAAGGAAAACACTGAAATTTAGTTTATTGCCACTGTTGCAATAACTGCTTTACGCTGACACCAGTTATCTTTGAAGGTAAGCATACCTCTGATAGAATAAGTAACAATGCAGAAAGTGCTCTAAATAAAAGGTGACTGAAGAATCCACTGCAACGAACTGCTAGTCCTTGTCATTTCCTGAATATCGTATTATGCAGCCACAATATCAATGAACTCTGATGCCAGTTTTCAACTGCTTTTCTACAAGATTGTTAATCAGTCTAATCAGCCAAAGCAAGCACTGATCAGCAAAACCTAATGCAATAGTCATACATTGCCACAAGTTGTGGAAGAAGGAGGCATCTTGTTACATCAATATAATGTCTGCCAGAACTCCACATTCAAGGGTGTGTACTTCTAGCATTTGTTTAAAATCGAGAAGAGTTTCAAGTTATCCATGTTTCCCTTGCTGTTCTCGCATTTTAGCAAGGAAAAAAAAAGGCTTGAATTTCATCAAAACGATCAACAATCAAATAAAAATGCAGCAGCCCTTTTCCTAAGTTTCCAGAGTAGAGGGAAAATATAATGGATTTTTAGACTCAAGTGTGGTCTTTGTGCGAGGCATTGATACAACCTTGCATATCACTTAGACTGGCAGTAGTACAGTGGAATGTTGTTAATTCAAACATTCAGTTTCTTCAAACTCTGCAGACTGTGAAAACATTTTCGATCACTTTCGAATCTAAATTACAAAGAGCAATTGCTGTATGGCATTTTTGAGCTAGCATCTGTATTAGAAGCATCTATACAGTGCAACTAACTTTGAGAAATGACTCACCTGTACAGCAGCATTGTATAGCTCTTCTGATGCATCCTTCAACATTTCCAAGGCCTTCTGTTGACTGGCCACAACACGTTCCAGCATCACTGCTTCATTCATGTGCTTTCTCATGCAGTACACACTCCACGCTCGCTGCATTGCCTCTCGAAGCTGGCATGTCTCATGTTCAAGAACGGGAGGTGCTCTGTGCCTTAACCTGCAATACGTGTGGCAGTACTCAATCATGGCACTCGTTATTCAAAAGTCAAATGTGGCAGAGCACAGGTGTTCGCACTCTGCGTGGCTGGAGATGTGAACTAGGAGACTATGGCATCTTCTACTTGGTGAAGAATGCAAAGCCATGCCGATAAAAAGTGATGCATAAAAGACAAGCAGCAACGTAAAAAGGAACTGGAAAATATCTTGAGGGTTTCCTCAAGCCTCAAGTCAGTCTCAGGCCAGGCTCCAATAATGCTTGTAAACACTGCATACAAGTACATACTGCACAAGAATGTTGAGCTCTTTCTCCAAGTTATGGCAACGTCATCATGTTGTTACGTGGGGGTTTAATTTCCCCAGGCCGCACCAGGTCTATGAGAGACGTCGTAGTGGAGGGCTCCAGATTAATTCATTTCAGCCACCCGAGGTGACATCACACTGACATCACACAGAACACAGGCATATTTGCACTTCATGGTATCATAGGAAATTACTTGGAATTCATGACAACCTATTCGCTAGTTTACTTGTGTGTGTGTGTCCTGCAAGATTTTCAGCATAATTTTGCAGTCATTCTGATAACATGGGAATCCCAGGCACTCTTTGTGCATCTCAGAGAAGTGCTACCACTAACACGAGGTCACTCACTAATGGATAGTGAGGCAAAGTGTGTTGCTGGGCGAGTTGGTTGAGGTACATCTTGTGAAAAACAGTGTTAGCAGACAAAGGACCAGAACGAGAAGGACACAACTGCGCTGAGACACCTGTGGATCACTTTTCCACAAGGAATCAGAGAGAGTAGGCAATATGCGCTATTATAACATCTGCTTCGCAAAATACTGCACAGGGTCTAGCAATTTCTGTCACGATGCTCCACCAACATGCCCAAGTGTCTTAAAAGGAATATACACACCATTCTGTCCATGGCTGCTTTCAGTGCTTTTTGGTTCCTGCTATGTTACCAGCAGAGTGAAAAACTGCCACAGTGAGTATACATTCACATCCATTTTCATCGAAACCAGAAGAGATTTTGCATACAAAAGCACTTCAAATAAAGCAACTTGTTTATAGCAACTGTGAAATTATTACATGTCTTGAAAGGAACTGTGTAATAAAATCGATCAATGCAGCATCTTTGTGGCACTACCCTCCACCTCATTTCCGGTATCTTAATACACTATGAACACTCAATATCCATGGTTCTTTAACTATATATCGCGACCCATACATAATGGAGATTTCTATGCCTGTAAAAAGGTTACGAATGAAGTTGCTTTGATTGGTTACTATAATTGGTGGCTCCGTAAGATCATGGACGTGCTACACAATATACATCTTCATCACCAGTGTGCATTAGCAAGGCATAGAAACAAATTAGCATGCACCGCTCACCCCAGTTCCTTTTGCAGCTTTGGGGCGACTTCCATTTCTTCAATCGGTTTGTACTTCTTGGCGTGCTTCTTGAGCATGCGGATTCCTTTTTCGATTCTGCGCTTACGACGTTCTTCCCTCATGCGCACAATGGCTGGGTCAATTCGTTTCTTCTTCTTGAGGGGCTCTGCGCTGCAATTTATTCACAACAGTTAACACCGCGGCTAAATGCAATGTGCGTATGCACGCATAACCAGCATTTACCCGAGTTGGGCCGTGGTGTGCAAATCCCTGAATGCAAGAGCACTGGACGGCAAAATCCGTTGTGATGCTGCCGACAACCTGAAAATAAAACCGAAAATAGTGCGTAAAAGTTATCGCACGGTCTAGTTTTACAGTTAACTTTGCGCTGCTTTCCTACCGTAAACCAGACAGTCTGGCAGCTAAGCTGACAAGCTGCATCGTTGCTCTGGTGGAGACGAGATGTGATCACAAAGATGTTTTGCGACACGCTATCTAAACTGTATCGTTTCCTAAATGTTAACTATTCTTGTGAAACGACGTCCCCCGTGCGCATACAAACGTAACACAAGTACACTACATGTGAGCACATCTACTGTATGAATTAGTTCATTTTCTTTCGCTCCCTTCCTTGAAGCAAAACGGAAGTGACTTTCATTTGTCCAGTTATTAGTAATCTAATTTTTTTTATATTAAATTAGCTATTCAGCAATTTTATTTTTATAACACACACATACGTGAAAGAAATAAATCAAGGTTAACTACTGATGAATTTTGTTTAGCTCTGTGCTTTACTTGCACGTGACCACGACAGCAATATCCGGTTAGCCCGTGGCATATCGCGAGAGCGCGAGAGCGAGAGCGAGCGAGGCATTCGTTGCGTTCTACAATGGCGTCAGCTGCGGATGGCTGTGGCACTGTTAAGAGGAAATTAACGGAGCTCAAAGTTGTCCAACTGAGAGCCGAACTGGAAGGACGCGAGCTGGATAAGAGCGGCAGCAAAACTGCACTGATTGAGCGGCTTTCAAAGGTAACTGTCCTGCAAGCTTCTCGGAATGCTCTCTTCAGAATACACTAGGCCTACGTTTCTCGGCATTCTGCGCGGCGTCTTATGTGGTACTAACGTGTTTCGTGCTTCTTGAAGCGTTTCGCTCCTTCAGATCTACTTCAGGGGAAGGATTTAATTCAGAGATGTCCTCGTGTATTAGAGGGTTTAGTTGTAGGGAAGACTAGGCGTATTCGCGGCTTGTTCAGCTTTTGTTTCTGGCTGTTTGCTTTTGGTGGTATCAGTTGCGATTCGCTGCAGCTGGGCTGCGTTTCAGGCGCACGTAATGGCACTTTCATCGCTTTTACTTTTCCTTGAAGTATGCGCTTCCACATAAGCAGAGGACGCGAAGTCGCATTTGCCTTGTTAACCTCTGAGCGGCTGAATGGTGCGTGCGTGAATTAAATCGACTTTTTGTTCTTTCGACAAATCAGCGTAGTTATGGTCCCTTGGCAATTTCTCTAACGCATGTTGATTTTGCAAATTATTTGATTTTGAAATTATTATTTGTTGATTTTGATATAAATTGCAAATTATCGATTATGAGTAGACGCTGTTTTCGACCAGAACAATATTAGGTTAGCTTCACGGAAGGAATTGGGAAGGAAGGACATTAATGACGAATGAAGAAAATTAGCTTCACAAATCTCGAAATACCCCTAGCGTTAAATCGCGTATCTTGTATGGAATATTCTGTTTGAGATTTCCATTCCTGTACGTTCCTCCTCCGTGCAAGACATGATTCTTAGGATTACTCAGTGTAACTAAAGCTATCATTGATACGACAGCAGTTTTCACTGAATGAGTTCAGATGTCTGATTTATATCGGGTTTTCAGTTTGTCTTGCAACATCGTTTGGGTCCCCGGGCCGAAAAGCAGTTGCAAGCAGGTTGAATATGCCAAGGGCCCTTACAAGACAGCAACATAAAAAAAAGCGCGTAATCGCTATAACATAGTTGCATTGTGATGCAGCACATTGCATGCTTTTAAACTAGAAAGCAAGACCAAAATAAAAGCATCACAGCATAAACGAAAAATTATCAAAATATGAGTGGGACGTAACTGTGCACAGACCATAAAAAACCTATTATCAGTTACAAAATACCTGTGTAACTTCCTGTGAATACCCTTCTTTTAAACTATTTCCGCATAGATATTTTTGACGATGTTAGCTTACTAATGTTTTTTGTTAATTTTTTATCTGCTGCAAATGTTTGTGTGGCACCAGCCAACTTTCGTAGCTGCCTGTTCTGAAATCAGCTTCGTAATAAATTATGCATTCATTGTTACGAACAGTAATACTAGACTGGCTTAAGGCAGCTTGTGCTTATGGCAGCATCCTGTAAGTGAGCTAGCTTGAGTTTATAGTTCAGAGGTTGAGGATTCGAGAAGGCAAAGTGCAACTCTTGGCAGTCTGGTGAAGGGGCAGCCGTTCACTCTGAGCAGTTAGCGGCTGGAGGTGGGGAGCTCATGTCTCTGATACCAAGAAGTCCTAGCATACCTGGGCCATCATGGAAGCTCATGAGAATATCGTGCTTTCACTCGTGTGTGCTGCTACTGAGGCTGCCGTTGACTTTACCCTGATATACCCTTGGGAGATAGCAGCTGCAAGTGAGTCATGCAAACTGCGAAAGTTCATGGCAGTGCCCATTCATTTCTTCTGGGTAGCGGGGAACAATGTGGTACAAAATTTGCATCACCCCCTTCCCCATGTCTTTTAGAGAGTCCCCCTTGCCCCCCCCCCCCCCCCCCCCCTCTCTCTGCTCATGCCTGTTGTTTAAAAGGCTTAGGCATCCTGCATACAGGTATCAGCCTTCTCTTAGCTATTAGTCAACTTGTTCTGGCTGCAAAGCTCTTCAAAATTATGTAATTCCAGGATGCTTGTTGTGCCGGAATTGAGATTGATTATTTCTATTGTGTGTGTCAGTGGAACGCAGTCAGGTCTGCTTGGTTGTTGCATTATCCAGCCAGTTGTAGCAAAGGGCCCCTCCTGTGCATTCTTGTTTTCTATCAGCGGCTATGAAATCCTGATGTCATGAGCGAAGAGAAAAAAGGCTTTTGTGGTACTTGTAACAAATATGCAGTGTACACTGCAAAGTAAAGTTTCTGCAAATCACGCCAGTGATAAAAAGATAACGCATAAAAGTCTTCGTGAGAAAAACTTGAGAATTGGAGCTCCCAGGCTTTTTGCCCTCTCTGTGGCAAGTGACTGCATAAGGTATACCACATCAATGTCGTGTACATTGCACATTGTAAAATAAGTCCCTTCTTGTGTCTTTCTCTTTATTTTTTTTTATTTATTTTTCACTGTCAGTGGCACAACCGGTGCTGCTGTGAAAGATCCACACATTCAGAATTTTTTGCATCTCCGAGATAGAGATTTGGTAGTTTTGAAATTAAGTATTCTTTTTCTGGCTAAAGCGCACATAGTTCTCATAATTTGTGCTGCAGTACTTGTGCTTTTTGACATGTCTCTTGTAACAGAAACATACTTGAGAGCAGAAAAAAAAAAAAAAATTGCCATGAAGAAAGTGCAAAAGATGCATTGGGCAGGTTGGACTGACCCCCCTTATGCTTGTAAATCTTCCCCTGCCCTGTAAGTGGTAGAAAAGATCTATTTCCTGCATTTGTCACATATTTAACCTGAATGAAACTGAAGTCAGAACTTAAGAAGGCAGGGGCTCGTCAAAAGACCCCCCCTCCAGCCAGTGGCATCAGCAGTGCTACAATGGAGAGAGCAGTCTATCCGGGAGTATGGAGGGGGGGGGGGGGGGGGGGACTATCCCCTTTCATCTGCCACTCCCTGCATTGTCACACTAGCAGTACAATGAGAATCGGCCCACACCATTGGCTGGAGAGGGGATCCTTTGACAGGGAAAAACTGCTTTCATGCAATGCTGGAAGCAGTTTTCAGTTTTTTGTCCATTAATAGTTAGTTTCATGTGTGTCATGTGCATTCCTCACACATTGTAGTATCTACCCACATATTAAAATTAAATTTCTGGTGGCCCATTTTTTTTCTGTTGTTTGAGGAGACAATGGCATGATATATATTAATATCTCAGGAACTAATTGGCCTAGAAATAAACAAATTGCATATTTGAAATCAGCAGAAAAAACTGAATAAGTCTGTGCAGTTTCATTGCATTTGGCCTGTAAATAAAAAAATAAATGCTCTAAAACCCATGTCCCCCCATAAGAGTTTGCTGTCGAGCCTGACTTCAATCGTGGACCACTTAAAATGCCTGTGGGCTGTGCGATGTCTGCACGCGTTAAGAACCCCAGGTGGATAATATTAATCCCTCTAATTGTGGCGTGCTGTAAAGCTTCTTAGCAGCTTTTCATCAGCACATTTTACAGATGTGTGGTAATGTTAAATCTGAGATCTCTTCATAATTACGTTTATTTATTGGCCATATTGGTTGGTGCTTGTTTCTTATAGGCTTTAGAAGAGGAAGGCCTTGACCCAGAGGTTCACGAGTTTGATGTTCCTGCCGAATCTGTACCTGCATCAAGGAAAATGAGTATGGTTTACTTGTTGCTTAGGCATATGATGAGTGTTAGCATTAATTGGCTGACTGCACAATGAGCCTTATGATAAAATGGCTTATTGTCTTGCAGAAGGTCTTTGTAATGGTCTCTCCTTGTGTCGTGAGTCGGCTTTCATGACGGGGTGCAGACGGGACATGGCTGGACAGGGTGCAAAATAGCCTTGAGCTGGGTGGCACCTTGGTGCGCTATAGTGCAACGATGCAGCTGAAGAATGCCACCTGTCTGGTATCTTAAACATTGGGATCCTTATAGTTATGCATGTGTTCTTGAGCAGTCTGTGCTTCACAAAATGGTATAATTTTCAAGGGTGTTATGCTGGCTAAAGCATGTAGTCAGTAAGCCATACCCTTGTTTTTGTTGTAGTCTAGCCGAAATGAGCATAAACACGGAAAGGCTTGCCATGTTTGTAAGCACTTTGGTGCAAGTACTGGACAGTGGCCTAATTTTTTTCCTTTGGCCTTAATTTCTTGCATTTGCCTTTAAGTGGAGCACCTTTCATTCAGGGTGGTAGTGAAACACTCCTGCGATTCCACATACAAATTTTCCGGGCAGTTTCTTGTACTGGTATGCACTAAAATTACCGTGAATGTGAAGCCTCATTGAGAAACTTATGATGCATGAGGCAAAAATTGAGACCGATTAATGAAGGAATTCAGTTTTTGTGTATACCTCCAGAAGCTGTTATTGCATAAGGGGACACAAGTTGTTGTTGTTAATGTTGGCTGGCAGCAGTATATTTGCATGCAGATTTCTTTCAAACAGCTTCCTCGCAGGGGTGCCATGTATTTTGTGGCATCGGAAAATGCAGACTGTCGCGCACATATTATGGGGTCGTTCTGCGTCCAGCTGGTCGTGAAGGAGAGTGGAGTCCGGCAGTATTGAATTGTCTCAGCCATGGTTAAACAGAGAAAACGTATTTATCCCCCCCCCCCCCCCCCCTCCCCCATTAAAATCCCACTATATTCACATCATTTGTACTTAAGCTCTATGTGTAGATGGAGTACATGATGTGCGCTTGGTAGATCTCGAATTTGGAGCACTGGGCGTTAACGGGTTAAATGAGCAGTATTTTGAATTCATATACTAATAGCTTGTGCCTCGCAACATAACACATGTAATAATTTGTGATGTGCAAATTTGTTTCACAAACACACACTACATTATTTCCATCTTTTTCTTTCTTTCAGGTAATGAGAATACTGACTTAGGTAGGGTATATTGCTTTCTTTTTATTTTATGTTTCACACAGCATAGAGCTATCCATGCTCACGCTTGGCCTGCATTAGCTAGCATGTGTTAGTTGTCCGATAGCTTTCTAGGGGTTGTGGTGTCTGAATACATGTTGTTGGCGGGGGCAAAAGTCTTGAGGGTACATGCCATTTTACCTTTTCAAGCCAATTTATGCAGTTGTGGCGTCTGAAGAAAATTGCCTGATTTCACTAGCGCACACGAGAGTGGACGAATCTGACCTTCAGCTCTGCAGGTGACTATTGAACCAGCGGCTAATGACAGCCAGATGGTTTAGTTGCCACTTATACGCCCTGTCCTGGAGACCTTTGTCCCCTGTGGTACTTCAGAAGCAGCAAAAAAAGTCAGAAATCGGTCAGCTGTTGTCAGCACCACTGTACAAGGTATTCCCGGGACATCATATGGTGTTCCCATGCAGCAAAATAGAAGTGTGCCTCGTAGGCATTATCCAAAGTTAGAAATATTCTGTGGTCTAGCCATTGTGGGCTGTGCTTTGGCTGCTTGCATCGTTGCTGTGGTTATGCATTCCTCATGGAGTGTGTTGGGGTGCATTTCCTATGCTTTTGTGTTGTCGATGCAAGGCTGCTTCCTCCCAGCTTTTGTGCCGAAAACAATGGCGTTGCTCACAGTTCCGTGCAATGCTGTGTCTTAGTTCAGCAGCACCAATGCTTGGAAAAATGCGTTTTAAGCTTGCAAAAGAAAAGTAGGATTTTCGCCAAGTGTGTTGAATTTGTTGGTTGTTTACTGTAGTGTCAGTGGCCGCAGCTACTTTCAGAAGTCACTTTCTGTGAGTGCCTCCTAATTAAACAGGGCTTTAAGTCTTCACTATTTTTGTAGTGCTTAATTCTAGACTGGTAGCCAGTTTAACGCTTTTCTTTCGCATCACGTATATGCTCCAGGAAGTCACCGCTCAGAGGAAATGTGTGCTGCAACTCTGGGGCTAAGGCAAGGATAGATGCGCATCTGCTTCTATTGCAGGGTAATTTCATACCGTATTTACCCAATTACAATGCGCCCCTGATTCCAACGCGCACCCAATTTACGGCACCAAAAAAAAAAATAAGCCCCGATTCTAACGCGCGCCAAATATCGATGACGAAAAAAAAAACTACAAACCCCGCTTCTAACGTGCATGTGATTTCCGTGAATGAAAATAATTCGCAACCATTTTTATATTTTGAGGTGAGAACAGGCTGTTTATTCACCCGAACTTCATTCGCTGTCACTCTCGGACAGCTCCTTCTTACTCTCCGACCACAACATCTTGTCTTCAGTGCCGTCCATGGCATTAGAAATTCCGCATCTCTTGAAAGCACCTCGGTGGAGACTGGCATGTGATCCACAGGAAGCTACCGCGTGAAATCAGCCAGCTCATCTTCAAGGTCGGAAAACCTCCGTGGCGGCCTTTGCTTGACATTTTGCACTCAGAGATTGACTCTTCCAGTCTTCGCCAGTCACATCCATTTTCAAAAACGATATCGCACGGACCGCCCGCCGGAGAACACCACCGTCGCGCTACGGACGACGCTATAGCTTGCTACTCACGTCGTAAACGCAGCAAAAGCGAGGCGAGGTGCTTCATCCCGTGAGTTCTTGTGTGCCACGCTCGCTGACAGAAATGACAAGCACCACACCAGTTGAAGACGGCTCTTGCGACACAGAAAACGACGACCAAACGTGCTCCCATGGTTGCCAGCAATTAGTGAGCTCCCATATCATATGATGGCGATGACGATGGGCAGCTATGGGGCGGTTTCGGTTTGTACTCGAATCCAACGCGCATGCAATTTTGAGACTCATTTTCCCCGAAAAAAGGTGCGCGGTGGAATTGGGTAAATACGGTAATTATGGGTTTGTTTCCAAGTACAGTGATTAGCACATTCTTTGATACAGGTTTGTGGCATATTCACGCACATGCTTAGTATGCGTTGGGGGTGGCGTTGTCTTTTTCATCTAGCAGGGGGCTTTCTTTAAAGCGCGCAAAATTTTTTTTTTCATGTATTTCAACCATTTCTGAGCACCAGTTGGGCTCAGAATTATGTATTAAGTGGTGATAAAAATGGCATAAATCTGTATGTTTGCTGCAGTTCTGTGCTTATTGCTCATGCAGAAAAGGCACCTGAAGCTGAATCTGAGCTTCGAACAGTGGATGAGGCAGAACGGACCGATGGAGAGGGCGGAAAGGCAAGTGTACTTAACGAACTGGACATGTGATGTTGTGAAAGCTGCAGTGCGGATCTGATGGCTTGCAATAGCTTTTATTATGGCTTTGCAGCAGGCAGTTACATCAGCCTGTATTGCAACGGCATTAGGTAGTAAGTTGCATGACTGCAGAAAACGAGCAGCATGCATTACTAGTTCGACAGTAGATCACGGTTTTCCTTAGTCTGAGTTAGAGCTTACTGTTTGGAAGAGCAAGAATGCATGAATTTGTGTGTATATCATTCCTTTATCTTGTGCTCTTTTCTTTCTTGCTAAAGAACGTCACAGTCGTACACAAGAGCACACTTGTGACTGATGGTTGTAACCTATGCCACAAACTCTTAGAATTGGGCATCATTTGTCGGTATCTTTCCTGCATCGCTGCGGTAAATTTATGTTGAGACAAACATGTTTAAAAGAAACTCAGATACTTGCTTTTCTGTAGACTCGGTATAAAAAGGGATCCGCTGGAATATTGCATATTTTTCGTTCTGACCTTGTGGAATTCAAAATTTTTCACAACAGAGAATTCATTTTCATAGCTGCATTGCTTGAGATATGAAAGCACACCTGTTGCCGCGAATTGTCGTCTTGAGATTGCAGGTGCATGATCTTGGCTTTTGTTAGTGTCGTGGCTTACTTGGTTGCGCTCCCTTCCATGGTGTAGGAGGCCAGCTCAGAGGCCATGGATGCTGATGCTCTGCAGCTCTCGATTGAAGACGAAGAGAAACTTTTGAATGAAGAGGTCAGTGTACCAGTGAGGCCTATGTTTGCATGCTGCCAGTGCTGTTTGCAGAGGTTTCATTCCCTATATGGATTAGCAATGTATGTGCACATGAGTATAAGTAAGACACTCTTTTTCCTAAAAGGTCAGAAAGCTGACCCGAAATTTTTTTTTCTTAAACTTCGTAAATACCCTCTTCAGTAACACTCTTAAGAAACATGATGGGTTTGGTAGAGTGCTCTTTGGAACGAAAGCCTGGTTATCTGTCTTGTCTGTTTTGGGCGCATATTTTTGTATGTGCATTTTCACCAAGCCACTTCATTGCCCTCTTTTCAGGAGGAAAGCTTCGATAAGTCAAAAGGTAAGACTTCAGCTCTTCTTGAAGGGCTGCACCCTCTCCCTCCCCTCCTTCTTTTTGGTTGCTTGTATTGCACTTTGTGTTAGGCCATTAGCCAGCAAATCCCACACCAGCAGCGGCGAGACCCTGGGACCTGGGTGCGGCACCAGAGACCATATTTTGCTCGTCTTGCCTGACCACTCCACGAGAGGACTCGGCAAGGCACCGGAGCAGCGTGACGCTTCTCAAGCTGTGGAAGCTCCTCTCGTCAACTCTGCACCTGGTGGAGGGCGGCAGGGTTCCCTTGAAGAGTGGCATCACACTTTCTTTTGGAAGGGTTAGCCAAGGAGGACCTGCGGGCAGGTGGCCTGTGCATCTTCACAGCCAGCGTTGGCATTCTGCACAGGGTGCACTGTGGTCCCCCTAGCACTCTGCTCTGCATCACCGGCTGGGAGCTGAGACCCCCCGCATGTAGCGTCGAGAGTACCTTTGCAGGCAGCTGGCAGTAGAGGCAGCGTTACTACTTTTCGCAGCATATGCAAACCAGAAGGGCTCCATAGAAGGAATGTGGGGTGTAAGGTGCCAGCGCTGATCAAGTAGCATGGCCAGAGTGGATGCGCAGATGCAGCTGTTTCGGCACTTTGCCACCGTGCGTACGGCCTCCTCGTGTGCGCGCGAACAGGAAGGGCAGTCACTACCAAGGGGGGCTTCTGCTTGACACGCCTGTGGTGTTGCTAGTGGTTCTAATGGGAGTGTCCTCGGTTGCAAGGTTGTCCGGAGCGGCCCTGCCCGGCGGGTCGCCGGTGTGCTTGGCTAGCTGACCCATGGGCTACCAGTCGGCTGGCAGCGTGCAAGAGCCAGCAGGCAAGGCTGCGCTGCTCCACCCTTTTCCTCCCTTGCCTTCCTTCCTGCAGATGAAGCCTCCCAACAGGAAGACGGCAGCGGAGCTGCAACCGCAGCACCGCCAGCGGAGCCAGCAACCAGCACCCCTGCGAGCGCCTCTACCGCCACCAAGAAGAAGGGCACCAAGGCAACCCCTGCCAAGGAGCAGGACAAGGCGGCCGCCGACTCTGCCCCGAAGGAGGACCAAGAAGGAGGGGGGCAAGGGGGGGACAGCACAGAGAAGCGCAAGAGAGAAGACGCCACTGCGCCAGCCACCAACGGCACTGCCACCACCACTCCATCAGCTGCCACTACCCCTGCTAAGGCTGCCGCCGCAAAGAGGTTGGTCTTGACGTGCGTGCGTATAACACTCCTTAAGAAAAAAAAAATGTGGTTTTACCATCTGGGGAAGCACACTGGTGGGAACTTCCTCGTAGACGTGGACTGCGTTGCAGCTACAGTGTCGTGGCCACTGCTTGAGTCTCCGGGTCCCGCTTTAGGGCACAGAAAAAAAAGTGTTTGGGCAAGGCACTGGAACCTGGCGGTGAATGGCTTTTGCACGGCGCGATTGTCCCGGCTGGAGCATTTGCTATCATCGTATGTCCGTCTGCTCTTGCCCCGCAGGGCAGTTACACTTCTGGTTAATGGCAGGCAGTTGTCGGACAAGGTACCGGTTACTGGAAGATGAGATGCGAAGTGTCACCGTGCAGTCTGTTCACGGCATTTTTTCTTGCACCTTCACCTGTTCCTGCACAGTGGGCTGGCTCTCCAGAGCATCTTGCTTACTTCCCAACGGGCTTCTTTCTGCAGCTCTGGGAACAGGCAACCTGCAACGTTCATTTACTTCTTCGCCATGCTCTAGGAGCAGACCCAAGATGTTCCTATTTCAGCGCTGGCCACACTGCAAAGAAGACCGTGTAAATTTTTTGGGCAAGATGGCTTCCTGTTGTGTCGGCGTCCACACAAGCCACAGATGTTGACTGCCGAGGGGATGCTGCCATGGAGTGAAGATGGGACGGCTGCAAATTTTTGGGCTTTCTAGATTAATGCGTGTCTTAGCTCTCAGTTCAACACTTGCCCCGGTGTCCTTAGCTCTAAAACAGATAAGAGTTAAGGTTCATGTAAGGTACACACAGCATGGCCTGGCTGGCCCAAAATGAATTTTTTTTTTGTTAAGTAGCTGACATGGTGAAGAGCTCCAGAGCAAGTGACCTTACTCCCTCCTTATCCTGGTGTGTTTTCCGGAACCCTTGGGAGCTTTTCTAGCTTCCATGAAGATTCCAGGGAACATCCATGAGGAGACCGCACGTCGGCCTGCCTCCACAGATGCTTTTCAAGACTCTCGTTGACAACGGCAAGATGCTTCCCTATGCCCCACTTCCATAGAAAAACCACTTCAGGGTACCGCAGCACGAGACCATGCAGCAACATGCTCTTATCTGAAGATCACATTGGAAAACATTTATCACCACTAGGTTCCTCACTGCCTGACCCATTTAGAAGCGTTTTCGTGTTGCAGTGGTGCTTGCTTAGTATTGTGCGTGCATAAATGGGTTTTTGGGATGCTCTCATGTCTTCTGTTCTAAATTTCTACCACTAGTGCCGTGGGAAAGGCCACTTCGAAAACTGCCAAGACAAACAAAGGTGAGCGCCTCAGTGCTTGTTTGATGTGCACTCATCCAAAATGTTTTTCCATACACGGAATGAGCATGCACTGTCCTGGTTGCTTTTAGCTGACGCCAAGAAACTGGTGGCAGCCCCGTCAAGTGGTCGAAACGTCTGGGTGAGCAACTTGTCATCGACAACACGTGCAGCTGATCTCAAGGCTCTCTTCAGCAAGCACGGAAAGGCATGTCAACTTTTTATCGGTGAACTCCTCACTGGGCATAAAAGCATGTTTCCTTTTTGTTATGGCTCAGATAGTTCTGTTAGCCAGGCTATTTTTTTCTTGCTACAGTTGAACGAGCTTTGCCCATATGAATGTGTCAAGCTGTAGCATTTAGCAGCAAGTAGAAGCACTTTAAAACTGCATTTTTTTTCAACATGGAAGCATTCCGTTCTGTTTGGTAGATGGCATCTGCAGTGCAGGACAGTACGGGTGAAATAACAAATGGCCATTGCCCATGCAGTTGTGTCGCAGCAGTTTAACCCCTTAACCGTTTTGGACGAGCTGTGCTCGTCCTTGCCAAGCCGTCCCCAAACCGTTTTGGACGACTGTAGCTCGTCCTCTCTGAATAGGTTCTTCTCTTCCTCGTTTCGGACGAGCAGTGCTCGTGTGTGGCTTAGATGACATTTTGCTCGACAGATGGCAGCCCTGACCTGTTAATTTCGTTTTCTTCTACCGCATAAACGTTTTTTTTTTCGTATGGCAACCTGGGTTTTAAAAATGGCATCCGGCGGAGGCGACGCGTGTTTTGCTGGCCCGTCTTCTCGGAAAAAACGCTCTTCTTCGTCGTAATCTTCTCCAGACGATGGTGACTGAGACACCGAAGTGTACATTGTTTCAGGGAGCGAGGACGAAAGTGCTGACATTGTGCTTATCAGTTCTTCCGGTGAAGAAGTGGACAGCTCAGATGCGAACTTTGCGAGCGCGCGTCAGGGCATGAAGGTCAACGTCAGTAACATCCCTACATGACCCCCTCGGTTTCCTTTTCTTGCAGTTCCTGGTAAGATGTTCACTATAAGCTTGCCTGATGACTTGCTTGAATATATTTATCGCTCATTACCAACAGAAAGTTGGTTTTCCGTAATGTCAGAAATAATAAACTTGAATATGCTAGTTTGACTTCGTGTTTGCTTCAGATATTTTTTAAAGATCGAATTCGTGCTTTTTATTGCAATAATATTCGAAATCAAGAATAAAAAAAATAAGCAGTTTTGTTAAGAAATTCGTTGATATAACAAAACGGTAAAGGGGTTAAAGGTGGGACTGCATGGAGGCAATTCAGCAGCTTTGGCAGTGTTGCTGGTGAGAACGGTGGCAGTGTTTATGTGATCCACTTTTTGTAATGCATTTTTAAAAACTGCATAATCATAGCATGCTAGATGTCAAGACTAAAGCAGGCAGGGTGAAGTAAAAAGTAAGCAGTGTAAAGTTGAGTGCAACAACAGTTAACTCGCTTGGGTGCTGCTTCATATTCATGATGTGCGCCATGTTGGCTCTGAGTGATGCAATGTTCTTGCCAGCTTTGCAGCGAACAAGCTTAAGCATGTTGCGCTGCTGTCATCCCTAGCCTTTCTGTACCAATTTAGCTAGTGACGAACCGTCCAGTTATGCACCGGTATCAACCACCGAAAGCCAATAGAGATATACCGGAATGTCTTATATTGTACCAGTCTCTGACGGTGATTTGTTAGGTCGCCTGGTATTGGTGTACATTTTTTTTTCTGAAGTTATAGATTTTCAATTTGTAGCCATTCAAGCAGCCCACTTTGCAGGCCCCTGGCTTTGCATCCTTGAGGGACATATTAGTGTGTGCATTGTAGGCTTTTTTTACCTTTATCAAAACAGGTGTGGGCAGGAGCATTCAGAAATATCGAAGTCATTGTGTCGTGGGAGACATTTTTAGGCTGCCACGTTGGCTCAGTGGTGATGGCGCTCCGCTGCTAACTCGAAAGTTGCGGGTTTGATCCCGACTGCAGCGGTCGCATTTGGATAGAGGCGAAATGCTAGAGGCCCGTGTACTGTGTGATGTCAGTGCATGTTAAAGGGACACTGAGGAGAAATTGAAGTTGGCTTGTATCGACAGAATACCATCTCCTGATTACAAAAACGCCACTCATACTGACAACAAAGCTCTTGTAACGTAGAAAAGAGTAAGAACCAAAATACAGGTATCGCCGCCACAGGCCAAACTCGCAAGTACAAGCGTGATGACGTCATAGGACAAAACAGTGTTGCTAGAACCAATGGTTCTAGTAACACTGGGACACGAGGAGCCACGAATCACTGAGGCGCAGCCAATGCATGCGTAAATCTAATTGACGTCGCCAGATGGCGCCACGTACCCGGCAGATACGCGCGCGCCTGCAGCATCGGGGCCAATCAGCGCCTGCTCACCGGCTATAGGCGGGCTCCCGGTATTCCGCTAACGGTAACAAGGTACGTGGTATGCTAAAGGTGACTATTTGCGAGAACTTCGTTGACGACTTCGAGAACAGGATCCATCGTAGCGCTGGCAAAACGCCGGTGCAAACGAAAGCGAAGCGATGGTAGCGACGGCCGCAATAGCCGATAGATGCCTTCAACGTGCGGCCGGCGGTAGCTTTCATTTCGGCTGCTGCTAGGCCGCTGTGCTGGCTGTCAGAAATCACGGAGTCTGCGTTACGTCATATGCGCGTCATGTTTCACGTCACTTAGTCCTGTGTTGTCATAGGAGAATCCGAAGTTTGAATCTGAGCGGCGGGAAAAACTTCTTCAACTTCGAATCCATGTTTCTCAGAAATAAATGCATCTTTCGCTGCCGGCCAAGTGGCAACAAAGCCATGAAATGCCGAACTATCGGATATTGCTATAAAAAAAATATTAATAGAGCTCTCCTCACTGCCCCTTTGAAGAACCCCAGGTGGTCGAAATTTCCGGAGCCCTTCACTACGGCGTCTCTCCTAGCCCGAGCCGCTTTGGGACTTTAAACCCCCATAAACCAAACACCTGCCTAATTATTGTAGGTGAAAAAATTAGTCACTTGAGTTATTGATGGATATAAAATGGAGGGGAACAAACGAAAGCAGCAAAAATAAGCATTCTTGCTGTTTTACCATCGGCAGAGTGATGCGTAGTAATAAACGGAGTGATCTGTGAAAGCAAAGACTCCATTTGCGGCCTAATTTACAGCTATATTGTTAGCGAAAAACTTCACTGAAACCTAAAAAACAACAAAAAAGAAAAAGCGAAGCTGCCACACTACTGGCTGAAACGCGCTCCATGACTCCTCCCACTGTCTGAGGTCAGTTTAAAAAAAAAAAAAAAGCGCGAGCTGGCACAATTAGTTCGACCTAATGATTGCCACACAAGACAGTAATTCGGAATTTTTAAGAATGCTCGGAGCATGTAGGTCGAGTTCCCATGGTAAAAAGAGCTCGGAATCCTCTTCAGTGCACCTTTAGGGTGACATAAGTGTCCCCATAGTTTTTATGCAGACTCTTTTGCTTTATGTCTGACAACTATTGCGGAAGTATGCATGCATGGGGCGTGATATTATCACGGCTTGCTTGAAACTACTTTTGAACCTGTGTATAGGTTGACCTTATGACTCTGCATATAGGTTAGTTCCAATTATAAATCCCCCTCCTGCACACACACTTTGGAAAAACAACATTGACCTGTATTTAGCAGTGTACAATAGGTTCGGAAGGGTTTTAGTTGCTATTCTGTGCCTCTCATTGCTTGCGAGTATGTGAAGTTATCAAAGTTGAAATATTCATCCCTGGTTTTTTTCATGTCAGGTGGTGGCAGCGAAAATAGTGACAAATGCCAGGACACCGGGTGCACGGTGCTATGGCTTCATCACCATGGGCACCATGGAGGAAGCGACCAAGTGTGTCCAGCACTTGCATGACACAGAGCTCCATGGCAAGACCATCTCTGTGGAGCGGGTATGCTCATTTGGCTGATTGAAGGCATCCATGAATATGACTGACTTGTGTGCTTTTTTGTCCAGACTAAATATGAGCCTGGGGGTGCACTGAAGAGGTCGGAGGCTAAAAACAACCAGGCCAAGGCTCGCGCCAATGCTGCCGCTGCCCGCAAAGCCACTGAGGCATCCCCCGCAGGTGGTTCCACGAGTCAGGCTAAAGCAAAGGCTCCTGTGAAGAAGACCATTGTTAAGAAGCTCGTCAAGCCCAAAGTGACAGCTGAAAAGCCAAAAGGTTTGTGTTGCTTGTGGCATTTCTATTGCTATTGTGTGTTTTCCGTCAGCACTGACTTTTGGCAGTCAAGGAGCACATAAGAGAATTGGGTGGTTGTAAGAAGCAGTCAGATTTTGTTAAGCACTTTTAGGTATGTGTCAACTTCCCTCGACACATGTTCAGGAATAAAGGTGGAGTAGTGCCGGACAGTGATGAGCATATTGGCGGCATTTCGAAGTGATGCTTTCCAGCTGTTTTAGTTCTGCTATGTCCTTTTTTACCGATTGTCATGCATGCTGTCTGTAGCGGCAGAGTGCAAGTAGAGAACAGCTTGGCGCGCTGTTTCTTATTCTCTCTCCCTTTTTTTCATCAGCATCAACCAGTGCAAAGGACAGTGCCGACAAAGATGGAGGCGAGAAAGATGACGAGGTCATGGTGATCGATGACAATGAAGGTGTGTTGTTTAACCATAAAGGTGACAAACTGAGAACCCACCACTCAAGGTGCACTGTGGGCACTGCTGTGCATTCTGAGTGCTCACAAGAAATTGCGCTTTTCAGACTCCAAGGACAAGCACCGGGAGAAGCGGAGCTCCGTGCGTGACCGCCACTCTGGGCGCAGCCGCTCACGGGACCGGCCAGCCCCACGCCATTCGTACACCTCAATTCGCCGGCCATATGAGCGCAGCAACATGGGTTTCTACCGACGGCCCAGCTTTTACCAGCGGCCTTTCTTCAACCGCGGCATGAGCATGGGGCCCAGCTTCCGGGGGCCATCGTCATTTGGCCCACATCGGCCTCCCGGCGGCCATGATATGATGGCACTAAGAAGGATGAGGGTGAGTACTAGTTTTCCATGCCCACTGCAAAACAAAGGACTTGCGAAATGCTGAGAAAATTCACTGGCAAGCAGACAGGAACTTTCTTTGTCTTGTGCCAGCATCTATCTCGGTCTATCCTGTCTTTTTTTTTTTTCTTTTGTAGCTCTTCCTACTACTGTAATTGCCACACAAAGGGGTCCTCTGCCTACTGCAGGATCTTTGTTTCCCACTGAACACCAGTACAAACCCTAAAGATGCCCGGATACACATTGCTGTGAATTGTGAGCTGAGCTGGAGTCGTCTTTACTGTGCTAGTTGGCCGTAACGGTGTCTTTGAAATCGTTTTTGTTAGCTGCACAGATGGTCAGCAATGAGGGAATGAGTGGACGGAGTGAAACATCTTGCATGTTACCCCGTGTGCTCACGCAGGAAGAACGGCTCCGTGTGCGAGAGCGCATTGATATGCGAGAGGAGGAGCGGCGCAGCTACCATGACTCGCTGCGACAGCGTGAACTGGAGCGGAAGCAGAGGGAGGAGTCTTACCGACTGGAGAAGGAGCGAGAGCGCCTCAGGTAGGAAGTGGAATTGTGGTCTGGCAATTTCAGGTAACCAACTCTGGTTCCATGAGGCCATCATGTCTGTTGGTTCTGTTTGCTGTTTTATTGCGAAAGCAATACTACTCGCACTTTCAAGCCTTCGCGTGACCAGGCCGCAGTTACGTTTGACCTTTAGCGGAGTGAATATCGTTCCTGCAGTTACGGTGTGTGGCGCTACTGCCGCTGTGACGTCATACCAGCTGTAGATTATGAGCGACCAACTCGCTCCTTCAGAGAGCCCGGCTGCAGTTACGGTGTGTGTTTGCCGCGCTGCGCACTTGTGGCGCTACTGCCGCTGTGACGTCATACCAGCTGTAGATTATGAGCGACCAACTCGCTCCTTCAGAGAGCCCGGCTGCAGTTACGGTGTGTGTTTGCCGCGCTGCACACTTGTGGCGCTACTGCCGCTGTGACGTCATACCAGCTGTAGATTATGAGCGACCAACTCGCTCCTTCAGAGAGCCCGGCTGCAGTTACGGTGTGTGTTTGCCGCGCTGCGCACTTGTGGCACTACTGCCGCTGTGACGTCATACCAGCTGTAGATTATGAGCGACCAACTCGCTCCTTCAGAGAGCCCGGCTGCAGTTACGGTGTGTGGCGCTACTGCCGCTGTGACGTCATACCAGCTGTAGATTATGAGCGACCAACTCGCTCCTTCAGAGAGCCCGGCTGCAGTTACGGTGTGTGGCGCTACTGCCGCTGTGACGTCATACCAGCTGTAGATTATGAGCGACCAACTCGCTCCTTCAGAGAGCCCGGCTGCAATTACGGTGTGTGTTTGCCGCGCTGCGCACTTGTGGCGCTACTGCCGCTGTGACGTCATACCAGCTGTAGATTATGAGCGACCAACTCGCTCCTTCAGAGAGCCCGGCTGCAGTTACGGTGTGTGTTTGCCGCGCTTTCCTTCCTCCTTTCTCTCAGTCGCAACATCAAAAACAAAATATCAAAAAAATTACCGAAGACGCTTTGAGCCGTCACGCAGCGGCGGCTGGTAGCCACGCGTGACCTGTAGACGCAGCGCACTGTGTTCCTTCAGTTGGAAGCGCTGCGCTTTTGCTTTCGCAACCTACCAGGCTTAACCAAAGTTAAGCCCCCGCCAATCTTATAGGGCTCTAGAACTTATTGCTGTATTGCCCAGATTTAGCTGTTTTGTGTTATGGGTTGTGGGGAACTTGCCTAGGTGTGTGCGTGCATGCCTGGCAGGTTGTGATGACATCAGAAGGCCTCGTGACCTAAGTGGCATGCGGGCAATAAACAGTGCGCTTAATAACTAGTGCGCTTAATTCAGATTTGGCCTAAATATGCAAATTGAGTTTTCTTTTTTAGCAGCACTCATCCAGCATGTACTCTGTCTGATGAGTCTGCCAACATGCGTTCTGATGATTCCTTGTTGAAGAATCGAGAAGAAATTAGCTTTTGCTTGAGCTCTACCTAGCATGTAAAAGGAGCCAAAAATGAAGGCCATTGCTGGCCTTAGTGCATTGCTGTGATGCAGCAGGTTAGGGTGAGCCACAAATTATTGTTTTGCATTAATTACAATTTTGACAGGATCGAGCGCGAGAAGTTGGAGCGTGAGAAGCTAGAGCTCATCTGCCTTGAACGTGAGAAGCAGCGCCAAGAGAGGGAGCGCATTCAGAAAGAGAGGGAGGAGCTTCGCCAGAGACAGCTGCTTGTTGGGTAAGCACTCCTTTTTTTTTTTCTCTCTCGACAGCCTTTAGTGTTTCACTTTTAGAAGGGAGGCCTGCGAGTATAACATCACTTGTGCCAAAATATATCACAGTGGCAATTGGTAAAAATATTGGCAAAAATATCACAGTGGCAATTTTTCATGTGCAGTGGATGAAAAATGACACTGGGAAATGTAAAATCACTATTTATGCATGAGGGAGTTTGATAGCAGGTGTACGAATGAGCCCCTTTATACAGTCAACGACCAAAAATTCAGACGCCCGATTTTTCGGACATGCTTGATTATTCGGACTTTTTCGCGGCACCGCGACATAGCCCATAGAGCCAATGTGTAAGAGCGTTTGAAATTTCGGACGCACTGCAACTGACCACTCGATTTTTCGGACCTCGTTCGCACTCGCCGTCAGTACCCAAGCCGCCACATGATGTGTACAGTGGAACCTCATTAACTCAAACTGCAGGAGAGATCGAAAACTTGATCAAACAAAACAAAATTCAAGCTTAAAGGTAGCCTCTTAACTTGCGACACTGAAATTCTGCGCTAGTCGGCACATTGCGCTCGTGTGTTTTCGAATTCGTACTGTTCTTGAATGTCTTCCGCCGCCCGAACTTGAACCGTAGTCTGAGTTCACGGATCTTATCTGTGCCAAGTCTTTCGTCCCGATTACGGAACGCGAATACGATCGCAATCGAAGCGCGCTTTGGGCGCGCAGCCGGAGCAGATAGCGGTGGCCACGGCGCACCGTGGCGTCATCTTCGATCTGCTCCGGCGCCACACCATTCGCGGAGGCCACGCGCGCGCACAGGAGCTTCCAAGTGCAGTCTATGGATGGCGCCCGAGGCCGCACTCATCATCGTCAACTTTTTTTTCCGCTATTCACATCTGCATCGGTATCGCCATCTCCAGCCTTTTGTGCCGTGTTAGCATGTTCACCGCTGTAGTTGTGATTGTGGCTTTCACGTGCTGCCGCCGAGCTTCGCAGTTTTAGCGTGACAGGCAATCACCTTAAGCTACACGGCTGGGAGTTAGCTCTTGAACACGGTAAGCGTGCGGTAGGCAGGAAATTCGACGTGGCCGAGAAGTGCGTCCGATGATGGTGCAACCAAAAGAGAAAAAGCTGCAAAAAGCGCGCTTTCCGAGGCAAGCCTTGTGAGTTTCCCGAACTGTAAGAAGAGCTGCTCCTCTGTGATGGAATTTCGGAACAACTGCTACGCGTTGACAGCGGACATGCTGCGCGGCTTCTTTTGGGATGAGCGTGCACCAGAGCACAGCACCAGCTCAAGATTCGAAATACTCCGCGAGTGACAGTTGAACGTAGAATGTCGCTCATTCCCTGGTTGGTGTGTTTTTACTTAAAAAAAAAACAATTTTTTTCGCATATCGCGTCTATGGGCCGCACCCCAAAAATTGGCCCTCGAATCTGGAAAAAAAAAAAGTGTGCGGCCCTTATACGCATTTATGCGCTATGTTGCGTGGCGAAGTATAGTCATGAGGAGCTTTAGAATGTGTGCAATACAATTGGCCGCTTTCTCCGGCATACTGGATTTGATTTTTCGGTCTTTTTCGCGGTCCCTAGAGAGTCCGAAAAATCAATCGTTGACTGTAACACATATCAAGAATCAGTGTTTTCATTATGTACAGATGCACTCCTTCTGCAACAGAACGTAGTTTATTGGCTGCAAAAGTAGCTGTTTATTTTGTTTGTTTGACATATGGTGTTCCTTGGAGCAGTTCATAGACTTACTGCACCGCAGCTGCCAAGCTTTCTTGTGTTAATTTGCTGCAGAAAAGTACAGTTAGCCCTTGGTAACTCGTAAAACTGCATGAATGTTTCTATGAGGGATTCAGAGATAGGTGAAGTACTAAAAATTTCAGCATACTGATCACGAGTCATAAAAGGTGAAGCCTTGTCTCTAGTATTATTTTGCCGAGGCTTCATTACATAAACCATGCAATTAAATATAACCAAAGGAACCTTGTACAGTAGCACGGCAGCACATGAAACTCGGCCGTCAATAAAGACCCGATCTACTTTGGGCATGCAATTGCATTTCATTGCAAGACTGGCCATGGCTAGGTTTTTGCTGCCAAATCCCTAGGTGCAACATATGGTGGTTGCATTTTTGATGTAGCTTAGTTGCAAGATGGAGCTGCCTCTTTTAAAACTTGCCGGCTGGCAGAATACATTGTTCATGAATGATCCTAGGACAATGACATTTCCACTCTGAACACTGCATGCATAAGCTTGTGTGAAATTAGGCGCATTGAGATTTCTTGATTCATTTGCAGGTCTAACGATGCATTGTGGGTTAGCATATATTATTGAATATAAGGTGATTGGGATGTCATTGCCAAGATGGCGAGCTTCAGCTGCTGCTTAAAAGAAAAGGTGTAATCAGAAATGCATGTATAAGTATCAGAGCCCTCTGTTACCTTTCCTTCTTTAAGGCGAGTTGAAGAAACACGGCGTCCCATCAAGCGTCCACTTGTGCCTGATCGAAGGGAGGAAGACACGTTTTACGCAGAACGGAGACGATCCCATCCATCTAGGTGAGAAAACTTGGATCAGTGCTGTTTTGGTTTCCTTTTCATTGTTTCTGGGGTAGAAGCTTGATTTCACCAACGGCTGTCTCTTAAATGCAGTTGGCAGTATTAGTTTTTGAAAACCAGTTTTTACCAGCTTCAGTCACAGAGGTGCAGTTAGTTTCATTGATGCCGTGCCACTTTTGTAATATGAGAACGCAGGTAGGTGATTGTCACTGCGCAAGTACAATAGAATCTCGATGATACGTATCTCCGAGCTCGTGATAAGTATTCGTGTCATCCAAAGCTAAAAAACTGTATGCAGAAGCACTGGAAATTAATCTACGCAGATCTGTTTACAGCTGACTGAATTTATTATAGCTGCGTGCCACCGCTCACTACTCCCGGTGTGTACCACTCAAATGGCGATCGAGACGTCGCCGATGTACGGGTCTCGGGCTGCTGCTCACTGCTTGTGGTGTATATACCGTGCAGGTGGCAGCACCGTGGTGTCATTTAGGCACCAATAGTCGGGAAACGCGTGCCACACAGTGAAGCGCAGCAAATCCATCCACGGAGTGCATCCTTGCCTCCGTTCCTTGCCGCTGCAGCAACTTGGAGCTTTGCGCTCCCCAGTGCTGCAAATGTTAACCAGATTTCGTCGCGTCCCTGCACCTCACCGCACTTCTTCTGTCTTCGCTTTCTTTGTTTTGTTTTTTTTTTTCTTTCATGGTATTTTCTCAGTGGCCCATCCCGCTTTCCTTCCACATTCATAACCAGCTTTACCTCCCCCCACATGCACACAGTGTGCTTTGTCACACGGCCCCAAACTCTTTTAAATGTTGTCTTCTCCTCACAGCTCACGAGCCCGATGGTTAACTCTTCTCAAAGAGTGCCGTTTCATAGTCTTCGACATTCATTTGCCTCCGAACGTTGGCCTTACTTTTATACCATTATGTGTCTGACTCCAAGATGTTCTAGGCTGCGTGCGTGCCACATCCTCATCATTCCACAGGAGCTACGTCGCTATAGACAAACGCTCTTTACTATGACGGGTTCTTTATTAAAGATATCTTTATATAAACAAAAAAAAAATGTACAGTCATCTATGGAAGGTGAAATCTGGACTGCAGTTTCACTTTACTGTATCAGAGTTTACTATACGGGGTTCTTAGGTAACTAATATGTCATCAAATCTGCATTTTTTTTTATATATTAGGGCTCTCACTGAAACAAAGCACGCATCAACCAAACCTTACTTCTGGTTCATTTTATCCTGTATTTTGCTGTATCAGTGCTAGTTATAATGAAGTGCGTCTGTATGAGTGCCTTGAACAGCTGACACTAGGCATGCATGCTATACAATTACTGCGCACACTTAAGGCTAGCAGATGGCACATGGCATAGTCTGACAGTCTAAAAGTTATTATCTTATCAGATAGATGTAATTTCTATACTTGTCAGAATGCAGTTTTATTACATACCTAGCAGTGCAATAATCTGTACTTCTAATCACTTTGGTTGCAGTGTGCGCTGCTAATTCTTCCAAGGGCTCTGGGCCAAACTAAAATAAAAAATTCAGCATCCTGAACTTTTATGCAGCAATCTGGGCTTTTTACTTTCTATCATTGCCGCAGAAGGCCTTCCAGCAGTGTTGTGTGTCGAGCTTTCCACTTCACAGTGGGATCTGCTGATAAATGTCAAGGTGTGCCCAGTATTTTGCTAATGGAGTTGAGGCTGTGCTTGTCACATGCAAGGGACTCTTGTAAAACTTCTGCGATGCCCTGTTCACACCAGGCCCGAGTACGAGAGCAATGCCTCAAGCAGCAGCAAGCCAGTGAGCCAGCGCTCGGACCGGGACGAACGTTTCGCCGGTGGCAGCAGCAGCAGCAGTGGCCGCCACAGCCATCACAGCAGCCATCATCACCACAGCAGTAGTGGCAGTCACAGCAGCAGCCATGGGAGCGCCCATGGCAGCACACACGGGAGCAGCAGCCACATGCCATCTTCGTCCCTGGGGAGCCAGAGCTTCTCCAGCAGCCGCAACGCTGACTACCGACACAATGGGACACGAAGCTCCATGCCTGCGCCGCCACCACCACCAAGTTCTTCGTCCTCATCATCGCGGAGGCCTTCGATGCGGGATGAGTGGCGCTCGGAAGGCACAAGCCGCAGGGAGCATTCGTCGTCCTATGACGGAGCGAGCACGGGCCGCAGCAGTGGTGCTTTCGCTGTGCCATCCTGGAGCAAGGCTGGTGGCAGCAGCAGCTTCCCCAGTTCAGGCAGTGGCTCCCAGCAGTGGGTTTCGTCCTCTTCTTCGTCACGCAAGCCGGAGAGCTCATCCTCCTGGAATGGTGGCAGTGGGGACCACCACCACCATCGCTGGAGCAGCACCGTGGGCAGCAGCACCAGCAGTCGAGGTGGCGGCAGCACCAGCTCCCACTCCTCTGTCGCTGTGGGCAGTGGAGGCTACTCTAACAGCCTCTCCAACGGCGGGGTGGGGAGTAGCTTCAGCACTGGGGACCGCTACTCTTCGGGGGGTAGCATGCGCAGGTACTGAGCTTTTGGTGCCTCCGTGCATTGCGAGGCTGGATAGCTACAGGAGACAGATGAGCAGGTGTGCAGCCGTTGTACGACAGGGTGTTGCACCACAGGGCACTGCATCATGGGGATGCATTTGTAGTTGAGACAGCAAAAAACGTGGGAGGCGCTGAAATGCGTCATCAGTCTTTGCTGATGTGGACCATGTTATTTATGTTGATTTTTTGTTCCCCGGTCCCCCAATGAACTGTTCAGAGTTAAGGCCTAAACTGTCCCTTTGAACCATTTTAGTTGGTTCCTTTTCTTTTTTTTCCATGTGTGTGACGTCTACGTTGTCAGAGCATCATTCTGGTGGCACTGACTCACTACAGTAGGCGACTGTTGTAGTACTTGTTTTCTATCAGTAGGCATTATTGTGCATTCCTTTTGGGCCTGACAGTTATCGCTCTCACTGAAATGTATATTGGCACATGGAAACAATAAATGCATACATCATGTGAAAAGTGAGTTGTGCCTAATGTTCTGTAGACTATATCACATGACTCCGATGGTGCTTTTTTCTTTGGTTCATAAGCTGCAGTAAGTACTATATTTACTAGCATAATTTGCACACTTTTCATTTTTTAAATTGTTTGCAACAAGGGGGTGCGCAAATTATGCGGAGATTTCACGAACACATTTTAAGCTGCTGACAGAGCCACGGCGTTTGTTCGAGCGGGTGGGTAAGCAAGCAAGTCAAGGCATCCTTAACCACATTCTATGTTCCACGAAAATTTAGGCGACAGAATCACATTCCCCTTATTCTACCATTTCTACCTGATGTCACCCGCCGCGGTGGCTCAGTGGTTACGGCGCTCGGCTGCTGACCCGAAAGACGCGGGTTCGATCCCGGCCGCGGCGGCCGAATTTCGATGGAGGCGAAATTCTAGTGGCCCGTGTACTGTGTGATGTCGGTGCACGGTAAAGAAGCCCAGGTGGTCGAAATTTCCGGAGCTCTTCACTACGGCGTCCCTCATAGCCTGAGTCGCCTTGTGACGTTTAAACCCCGATAAACCAAACCAGATGTTAAGGTCAAGTACCCAATGGCAATAGTCATATGATCACGTGGTCATACTACCATAGCTTGGGCCGTACCACCACGCAGTCAAGTTCGGTTTGACCTTGTGATGCATTGTAAGTCATTGTCTCTTCCACATCGAAATCGGGAAGTTGTGCCCCGCGGAGTAGCCCCCTTCGCTTTGTCGCTGGCGCCGCTCTGGCTGCTGCGCGGCCCGCGGTACCACGGCGGTGACCGCGCAGCAGGAAGGCGACACACTTCTTGCTGACTATTTTTGCTGCTTTTCCCGCAACTTCAGACTCTTTCGGCTAAAAAGCAGTGCTTTGTGCGCGCGTGCGTGTGTGTGCGTGCGCGTATCGCAGAAAATTCGCACGCATCCGTGTGTTGAGCGTACCAAAACCATACACGACGATTAGAATCGCTTGGCTACTGAGCCGGAGTACCCGGATGGATTCAAATCCGACCGCGGCGGCATCGTTCCGATGGAGGCGAAACGTAAAACGCGCACGTGCGATGTCAGTGCACGTCAGATACCCAGGTGGTCGCCCTCCACTATGGCCATGGAGGAAGAAAACTAGGAGGGACCATGACGTCACAATCTTGAAGCCTAGTCATACAAAATATCATGGAGGAAAGAAAACTAAGGAGAGGCCCTTCGTATTCCCAATGCATTGGCAAGAATGTGGCGGAAGTGACGTCAAAATTTAGGCTTAAAAAGTCGGGCCACTAGCAACGTTGTCGTTGTTGCTAAGAAAACTCGGCGTCGTTAGCGTCGTTGTTGCTAGGGGCCCGAGTGTTTCTCGGTGGCGGTGGACGGGCTTTCGGCACGGTGTGTTCGGCCTTGCGTGTTAAAGTCTACATGCCTGGCGTCGTGACGTTACGCATGCATCTATTGTTGCTTTTAAATGCAGCGAATAACCGCTCATTTCATATTTTGTTCGTCAAACTTGGTGTCGTTACGCGGAGCGATCGATGCATTGAAATGAATCTTGCGAAAAGGTGGCACTCCGGGACCGCGCATCGACACGCGAAGAAGCGTTGATTGTTTTGATCAGCGAACTTTCGCACCTCATCAAACAGCACAGAAACATGAAGCCGCTCTCGGCGATGCTGAGCTGCGTTTCGAAGGCCACACGGCGGGTGTACGGTAGCGCGAGGAGGATGGTGAGCTGAGCTATAAGCGGCGCGCAATGTTGTCTTTCTTCGCCTGGCGTCGGAAAAGGTTCACCGCACCTGTGCGCCGGTCTGTGTCTAGGTGCGTGTTTGCGGGGAGGGAGGTGTAGGAGTGTAGCGGCGAGCGGCTTTTACGAAGCGCTTGCGAGCCGCGCGCGATCTTCGCCCCGTAGCTCAGTGGCGAAAGAAGACAGTGAGGAGAGCCGAGCCAACTTCCGGTTGCGGGGCGGCTTCACGAAAAGTGACGTCAGGGCCTCTCCTTAGTTCTTTCCTTCCTCCATGCAAAATATAATGGAAAGCATCATGGGAAATAGGCCCTCACGTGACAAGGCAGTGGTAGCTCTTAGCCGGATTTCGGTTTCGCTCTCTCTCTGTATAGGCCGGTTCACATGCAAGCGACTGAGCGATTGAGCGGCGCGTCGCGGCGAAAATTTCCAACTTGTTGAAACCTCGCCGCTCGTCGCAGCGACGACTCAAAACAGGTTTTTCCGTCGCGGCGGCAGATTTCGCTAGCATATTCGCTTCCATGTGAAACAGGCTTATGAGTAACTGCGCGACCATCTGCTTGTGTTCACTGACGGCTCCGCGGTGAGCGCAAACTGCTCGCTAGCCGTAGCGGCCACCGTCCCCGAGCGACGCGTGCGCTGACTGCGGCGCAGTGGAGACATTGGAGCACATGCTCCTTCGCGGTGCCGCTTCTGCAGTGCCGCGTCGCGAGATTCTCACGGTTCAGGGCGCTGGGAATCATCCCGGACAGTCTCGAAGCGCTCCTGTGGCCGCGCGGCAGTGCGCGCACCCGTGACAGAACTATGGTGAGCCTCTGTGCGTTCATCGAGCAGGCGGGCTTGACTTCCCGCTCGCTCTTCGCCAGGTAGTGCACGCGTGACACGAACGCTCCGTGGGTGCTACCTCGGACGGTATACGCGGCCGGGCGCCCCACCCCGGCCGCTAGTGCAGTGTGCCGCGCGCGCGATTAGTCCGAGACAGGACGCTACGAGCGCGCGGCTATGTATACATACAGTTTACTTCTTTTGTAAGTGACTGAGCGCAGTGGCCGGGAGACCCCGCGCAGGGGCAGACGTAAAGCCGCCGGCACTCTCTCTCGACAGCGAGAGAGAGAGAAATACTTCACTGCTGCATTTCACGTCGGAACCGCGTATGTGCGCGAGCGTATTCGGCACGACTTGTGCCGGGCCCATGGGCGGGCTGAAGTCCGCCTGAGAAACAGAATCTTGCGCAGCGCGCCGGGGCGCTCGTTGAACGCGTCCGTCCGCCGTGAGCTCTCTGGAAGCCGCTGCGCCCTTTTTAGAGGCTCGTTTCTTCGCCTACTCTCGAGTTCTCCGCTTATAGCATGCGCTGAAATAAACGCTCCGTATGTGTGTATAACGACGAAAGGAGTTCCTCTCCATTCTCTTTATGAACCCCCGCCGCGGTGGGTCAGTGGTTACGGCGCTCGGCTGCTGACCCGAAAGACGCGGGTTCGATCCCGGCCGCGGCGGCTGAATTTCTTGAAGGCGAAATTCTAGTGCAACGATCTCCAACCCCCTTAGCAGTGAACCCCGAAGAATTAAGAGCTTTCATGCAGCACATGGATGATTTCATGATTCGCACCGAAGGACAGTTCCGCCAAACTCATGCAAGATTAAATGCCATGCAGGTCCAACTCAACCTGTCAGAACAGAACGTCACATTACTACAGCAAAAAGTTGCGTTGCAGGACCAAAGTTTCCGCAACCACGTCAAAAGTCAAAATACGCAACGAATAACAAACGAGGCCCGGGACAGGCTCATACACGAGCGCCGTTTCGGAACTGAAGGCTCCAATCAGAAAAATGCCCAAAACCATGGCTAAACAAACTCCACTAGAAATCTGGCAATGGAACTGCAGGGGGTACCGCCAAAAGCAGGGACTCCTAATGCAGTTTTTACATACGCAAGGCTCCACACCCGGTATAATAGCTTTACAGGAAACTAACACGACACCATCACTCAGGGGATATACGTGCTACGATAGCGGACGCACGGCAACCTTGGTCAGCAAAAAGTTGGTAGCCACAGCCCATGACCCAATTCCCAACACCAAAATTGAACACTTAGTGACGGAAATTATTCCCAAAAGGAAGCCTAAGGAAAAGAGTGTCTTTATCGTAAACCTCTATAGCCCGCCTCGCCAGCGGCACGCGAATTTTGATACACTCTTTCTAGGGGCCAGCAAACTTGCGAAAAGCAACTCGTTGCTCATTGTAGGCGACTTCAACGCTCGCGGACAGCAATGGGGATACCCCACTAATAATCGCAAAGGTATACAGGTCGAGGACGCGGCGGAAGCGATCCAATGTACCCTCTTAACAGACGAACTTCAACCCACGCGCCTTGGCACTTCGATCTGCCCGGATACGTGTCCGGACTTAACGTCTGTCAGGGGAGTGAAGCACGCAACGTGGGAGAATCTGCTGGAGAATCTAGGCAGTGACCACTATATCCTGAAGACCACGATAGCAGCCACCAACATCAAGCGCAAGCTCGGCACGGCCAAGATCACCAACTGGCCGGCTTTCCGCAAGGCTTGCGTGGACCTGGAAGGGGGGATTACTTTCATAGATGATTGGTGCCAACAACTTAAAGACATCCAGAAGCGGTACACTCGGGAAGTGGATCGCACCGAGCAAACACCAGAGGTGGACCCTCGGCTCATCAGGCTATGGGAGGCACGTCGAGGACTCACCAAGCGCTGGAAGAAGCAGCGCTTTAACAGGAAGCTCAAGCTCAAGATCGCAGAAGTCACCAAGATAGCGGAGGAGTACGCGACCCGACTGGCCAGGCAGAGCTGGCAGCAGTTCAGTAGCGCGCTGGACGGCACCCTCAGCACGGCGAAAACGTGGCGTATACTCAAGACCCTCCTCGACCCTACCCAAACCAGGGCCGAAAGCGGGAAAGCTATCCGCAGACTCGTCCACACCTTAGAAAGTACGGAAGAGGAACTGCTACGGCACGACCTTGCCTGCGGCATACGCGAAACCATACCTGGGGAAACCGAACACCCACTTAGACAGGCCGATCACCAGGGAAGAAGTGTTCGCTGCCATAAAGGCATGCACGCGCAACACTGCGGCGGGAGCAGACAAGATCCAGAACGCACTCATACGCATCCTCTGCGACGAGGCGGTCGACCAACTGACCACCTTCCTCAACGGGCACTGGGCGGCAGGAACGGTTCCTGAAGAGTGGAAGCATGCAGAGGTCGTAATGATCCCCAAACCGGGTAAGAAACTCCAGATCGAAAATCTCCGACCTATCTCACTCACCTCCTGCCTAGGCAAGCTCTACGAGCGAGTCGTTACTCGGAGGCTCCAAAGCTACATGGAAGACGAAGACCTGTACCCCCACAGTATGTTCGGCTTCCGAGCCCACCTCTCCACCCAGGACGTCCTCTTACAACTCAAAGAGGAAGTCCTCACCAACGTCCCGAGCGTAGGCGAGAACGTGGTTATGGCCCTCGACATCAAAGGCGCCTTTGACAACGTTAGCCACACGGCTGTAATGGAAGGACTTGACAACCTCCACTGCGGCGAGAAGATTCACAGCTACGTGAAGGCCTTTCTCTCCAACCGCACTGCAACGGTTGGGCTCGGAGACCTTCGCAGCGCTAAATTTTCGACCCCCAACAAAGGCACACCTCAAGTTTAAAAGCGTACGTTGTTGGGCTAGTCGGTCAATCATGGTGAATACAAGGGGGGTACTGCGCACAAAAAGACAAGGACAAGAAGGTAACACAACAAGCGCAGACTCGCGACTCTGCGCGAGTCTGCGCTTGTTGTGTTACCTTCTTGTCCTTGTCTTTTTGTGCGCAGTACCCCCCTTGTATTCACACCTCAAGGGTCCGTCATCTCGCCACTACTTTTCAACGTGGCCATGATCGGCCTCGCGAGACAACTCGAGAAGATCGAAGGCATACAGCACGCAATATACGCTGACGACGTCACGGTCTGGGTTACCACTGGGTCGCTCGGCCAGAAAGAAGAACGACTGCAAGCAGCGGCTACCTGCGTGGAAGAATATGTCAGTGCACGAGGCCTCGCCTGCTCCACCGAAAAATCAGAACTCCTGCGAGTCCACAAAGGGAAACACAAGGAAAGGTCCCTCAATGTCTCCCTCGAAGGACAGCTAATTCCCGAACGAGACAAGATACGAGTCTTGAGAATGTGGCTGCAGAGCAACCAGCGATGCGGCCATACGCTCGGCCTTCTCAAGCAATCGACCACTCAGGTCGCCAGAATGATCACGCGCGTGTCGCAGAAGCGGAGCGGCATGCGAGAGGGGGATACCCTGCGCCTGGTTCAGAGCCTGGTCAGTCGCGTGGGTTACGCCCTCCCGTACTTCAACCTCAACAAAGGAGAAGTGGATAGTGCAGATACCATACTCCGCAAAGCTTACAAGACAGCCCTGCATCTACCAATGAACACCTCCAACGAAAAACTACTGGCTCTTGGAATTCACAACACCTTCGAAGAGATCAAAGAAGCCCAACTGGTCACGCAGTTAGCTAGGATCCAGCAGACTCCTGCGGGGCGCTCGCTCCTTAGGCGACTGGGGCTAGGCCGAACTGCGGAATTCGAGAATCGTACTGCGAGCATACCGGACGCAATTCGCCAGACGCTAAAGGTTCGCTCCCTTCCCCGGAACATGGACCCCAACTTGCATGCGGCCCGTAGGGCAGCCCGGGCGAGGTATGTACAACAAAATCTAGCTACAAAATCCACAACGGTATACACAGACGCGGCTCCGTATACAGGAAGCTCACATAAGAGCACAGTGGCGGTAGTTATTGATTCGAACTTAAAGGAATTAGCTAGCGCCTCAGTGAGGGATTGCACGGTAACCGAAGGGGAGGAGCTGGCCGTAGCTCTAGCGGCGGTAGCCGGTTATCGAAGCAACATGTCCCTTACCATCCTTACAGATTCAAGAGAAGCGTGCCGTAACTACATGAACGGCCGCATAGGTCGCACCGCGCTCCGGCTCCTCCAGAGCGCGACCCCACCAAAAGTCACACATAGCATTTACTGGGTGCCAGGACACACCGACATAGCGGGGAACGAACGCGCCGACGAGGTAGCTCGAGGGTATACGAGCCGAGCTTCCTCCCAATCGGACGATCTACCCGACCGAGTCAGCCCTACGTACTCAGACATTCTCAACTACTATAAGGGGGTACGGATCCGCTATCCGCCGCCTCATCCTGATCTAAATCAACTAGAGGCAGTGTATTGGCGAAGATTGCAGACAGGAACATTCCCAAACCTGCATATCCTTAGCAAGATTTACCCGACGCAATATCGGGACACTTGCCCGTGGTGTGGCAGCAAACCATCGCTGTACCACATCACGTGGGAATGCAGTAAAAACGACAACTTTCGCAAAGACCCGAGTGCAGAACAGTGGGAGAGCCGGCTCTCCAGCGGCGATCTGGGTTGCCAACAAGGTCTGATCCAGCACGCCCAACGAGCAGCGAAGCTCAGCGGTGCCCTGGAATAGGGGCACCGACCCTGTGAGAAGAAGGAAGATGGACCTCTTTCTCGTCTGCTACTAGCACTTTTCTAGAGCAATAAAAGTCTTTCCTAGAGGCCCGTGTGCTGTGCGATGTCAGTGCACGTTAAAGAACCCCAGATGGTCGAAATTTCCGGAGCCCTTCACTACGGCGTCTCTCATTGCCTCAGTTGCTTTGGGACGTTAAACCCCAATAAAACAAACAAAACAAAACAATCTCTTTATGAACCACAGTTGAACAGGCTGCGACCTCGTCACTTTGATGAAAAGTTTACCTGCAGTTTTCTACAGTGAACCCAAAAACTCGAGTGTAATCAACAGAAGTGTTGAGACGCGGAGCCTTCAGACAACCTCGAGCTCGGTACGCATTCCGCCAAAGCTGCAACACAGGCGCTGTGCTTCTGCGCTACATCGGAGCATGGGCCTTCACTAAAAAGCACCGCTGGTTGGCAGTCTGGTAACTGTGGAGGGCCTATTTCCCAAGAGTCAGTGCGCAAAAGGGCCCTCGGTAGCGGCGTCAGAGGAGGACGGCTTGCAGAGGCTGAGGGGCTGAGCGCACTCTCTCCTAGTTTTTTTTACCTCCATGACTATGGCACCTCTTTCTTCTTTCACTCGGTCCTTTATCCTTTCCCTTTTACGGCACAGTTCGGGTGTCCACCGATATAGGTGAAACAGTGCGTCATTTGTTTTCCTCAAAATCAATTTTCAATTTTTTTCATTAGAGTCTAGAGAGAGAGAGAGAAAACTTTATTTACAAAGGAATTCGGGGCACGCCCCAGGGTCCCCGCACGACCCCACTGCACTCAAGTGTTTATGTTCCTGAGGTCCATAACACTGGCAGCACGGCCGGTGGCGATGGTCTGCACGGCCGGGTCCTCCGAATGCAGCAGGGTCTCCCAGTCCTCCCAGGTCTTGAGGTTCTCTAGGTCCCGCGGGGGAGGGTCCGCCGGGCAGAGGGAAAGGATGTGGAGGGAAGAAGCGAAGGGTTCTGGGCATAGGGCGCAAGCAGGAGTGGGGAAGGAGGGATGATAGTGGGTTAGGGTAAGGGGCGAGGGGAGAGTATGTGTTTGTAATCTGCGCCAGAGTGTTGCGTGTCTGTTATCTAGGGAGGGGTGGGGCGGGGGGTAGAACTTGGGAGAGGCTCTGTATGCCTGTTATCCCTTTTTCCTCAACGTATTTGCTCAAAATTATGCGTCAGACTATGTGAAAATTTTGCGGCAATTCCTGCAACGTGAAGATGCTGGCCGCTTCATCTGCCTCTTCGTTGTGCTGCACCATTTTGAATATGATGATATGAGGGCTGGAGCGAACGTGTATGCGCTAAAGAGGAGGCCAGCACATACCCTGCATCTAAACAGCACTATCCCGACTGCCCAGATATGTCAGATTTGAGGTGCTGGACGGTGGCCTCATTGCCTGTGTTTCGTCAAGCTTTCACATCTTGTTTTCGCATTGTAGCTTCGATCTGCTGTCCCCTGAACTACCAAAGCATTTTGAGAGGGTAAAGATTTTGACTTTATGTGAATTTTCAATGCGGTCCGGCCGCTGCAGTGATGACACGATCTTTCACTTGTAACGCGTCGGCGCATACACATGGAAGGGGTCAACACAAGGTTAAATACTTCGCCTTACGCGCGTAGCTTCCACCGTACCGCATGAAGCAGTGGTAGGTAGGTAGGTAGAAAAGACGTTTATTGCTCTAGAAAGGTGCTAGTAGCAGACGAGAAAGAAGAGGTCCATCTTCCTTCTTCTCACAGGGTCGGTGCCCCTATTCCAGGGCACCGCTGAGCTTCGCTGCTCGTTGGGCGTGCTGGATCAGACCTTGTTGGCAACCCAGATCGCCGCTGGAGAGCCGGCTCTCCCACTGTTCTGCACTCGGGTCTTTGCGAAAGTTGTCGTTTTTACTGCATTCCCACGTGATGTGGTACAGCGATGGTTTGCTGCCACACCACGGGCAAGTGTAGAGGCAGTGTATTGGCGAAGATTGCAGACAGGAACATTCCCAAACCTGCATATCCTTAGCAAGAAGCAGTGATATGAAGTATATATCTTGAGCGCTACGAGTGCAAGAGATCCAATTGTAATGGAAATCCACGCTGAGAAGCGAGCCAACGTATTATACGGCGTCGTTCTCCTGGCCTCATTTCAGACGACGCAGATGGAAGTGTGTGCCACTTCGGCACTGACACCGGAGCCCATCTCGACACTAATCAAAACACCGACGTGGCAGACATTGCCGGAGACCTTGGCTAGATTTGTTTGCACATGTTTGTGCAAAATGTCCCGTGCCTTGCTTGATGAAACGGGAGAGCAACACGGTAGGAGAACTGAGATGTACGCCAGTTCATGTTGGAAAATATTACAGCGCGTGTGTGTGACGTCAGCACCCGGGTGTAATTCTTTTTTCTCTGCCCGGCGTCCTTTTCGCACTGTAAGCTTTTCAAATATGAACAGGGAAGCGTGCAGCACGTTGCCCTCCTCCAACCCCGGTCGGGATGAAGGAGAGCGCGCGGGACCTTGCGAATCTCCTCCCGCCAACCAGAGGGCGCCACCCGACCGTTAGCTGTACCGTAGCCGAAAGTTTTCATTCATTCCCCCCCCCCCCCCCCCCCCCTGAATGTAGGCGACGCGTGAAACTCCGGAGGAAAAGAGAAGCTACTGCCACTCCTTATAAAGCTTCACTTCCACGTGGTGGGACAGCAGTGACAAGCAAATTGCTCAAAGTCCGGACCGTGCGTTTTCAGCAATAAATCCTGGAGGAACAAGGGGAGCGATAAATGGCGCGCGCTCATATCAACTGCAGCTTCCAAAACAACGTCATACCAATGGCCAGCGCAGGATGTTAAAAACTTGTTCTTCGTGCTTCCTTGCCAGCGCGGTAAACAACTGGGCCATAAAATGGCCGTCGACGAAATTGCGTTTCCTGAAGTTATTTTATACCTATACCTCTAGCGGTCGATGTGCGAGCTAATAAATGTTTAACAAAGTACAGTGGAATCTTGTCGATTCAAACCGTCGAACCTCGTTCATCTCGTCGCCAGTGAGACAGCCGTTTCGCACAGCTACAGTGAACTAGAATATTCTAGGTCACTGTAGCACAGGTGAAACGGCTGCTGGGAGAAAGCGCGCCGCCTTTGAAAGGGCCATCTGATACTCCTGTCATACCGAGCGGGCTCGGTGCCCACCGGCCATGAGTTGCGTGCTGATGGGCGCCTGCTGCCTTCTCGGCGCGGAAGTAGGTTGTCTGTGGGAGCGACAGCGGCCGAGGGCCCGCTGGGTGACGAAGGAATCGGCGAGCTTCTAAGTCGAAACAAGAGAGGTCGGTCAGAGGTGGCGTCAAGAGAGGCCGCACCCTGACGGAGATTCTTCTCACCACTGTTGTAAATGTATAACTATAGAAATTCCATGCAGTTCGCAATCAAGTGATGTGGTCCGGCTGAATCGGGGGAAGACAGGAGAGTGGAGAAGAAGGAAAGATTCTGACTAAACGCGTCACTCGTGACTTCGCCGTGCTCTGTCCAGTCAGCCTGGCACGCCGTACCTGTTTGCTCTCTCCTCTCCCTTTCCTACTCTCACGACGACGCTAATTGAGAAAATTGGCCTCAACAGCCGCAGATGTAAAAGATCGATACAGCCCGTGTCATTGGTAAGTCACCCAATTTCCCGCGACTCCTCGAAAAATCGCAGATATTAGCATTTTTCGCGGAATCCGCCTTTTTCACGAAATGTAGCGCCCTCTGGGGAGTGCGCGAACACGATGAAAACGAACGCACCTATGCAGCCCAGGCGCGATCCGGTTCCACGCAGCTGCAACCAACGTTTTTAGATCCCTTTCAGTTTGCAAGCTCCCCCGGGCCGCGCCCAAGAAAGCGGCCCCCGTCCGCTTCCACTCACCACGCGGCGCTGCTGTCGCTGTCGGCCCGGAGCCTCCGGAGCGCTCGCGCTTGGCAGTTGCTGTGACAGCCTGTTCTCATCCGCGATAACCTTGGGAGCGAACACGTCGAACTCAAATTTCCTGTAGTTTTGGAGCTGTCACGTTGAAAATTCAGTCCAATGGTTAAAGAACTGTTTCGCCTGGCTAGTAAGGGTGAGATAAAGAGCAGGCTGATGCCAGTTCCCAAAAAACCATTCGTTTGCATTGCGCTTTACCGCATCGCGTTTGCGACGTTTAGCGCTGATGATATGCGTATCTTGGACTAAAGCTATCAATATTTCTTCGGGAGAATGCACGAAACATTAATGAAAGGTTAAAACTAGCGATGTTCCGCTTCTAGATCAGTCACAAAATTCCGCGCTATGTTATCAACCAAGCACCGCACATACGAGCAGCATTTTGCACGTTCTTTAGAATGCCAATTTCAGTGAACACAAGCATAAATGCAGACACACTTAACTGGATTCAGGGAGGGAATAACTATAGAAGAGCTTTTTGTTTGCAATGATCGCACAGCCGGGAGCAGCGTCCTGCACTTTCATTTTTAGAATGTTAATTTCATTGAACAGAGACAAGCATTAAATGCAGACACACTAAGTCGGAAGCACGGAGGGAATGGCTACAGAAGGCGAGTTTTTTTATTTGCAATGACAACCTTTTCTCTGTTCTCCAGCCGAATGTTCACGTCTCTCGCATAGAAGTGCATGCGTGTCACTGTGACAAAATGCAGCACTTGGCATGTAAAAGTGGCCATATGCTTTGCACATCCAAGCCGAGCATGGTTTTGCGATTCCAGCTCGTCTAGCACCTCCCAAAAAACGTCCACAAAAACGGGACCTTCTTTCAAAGAAATCGAGATTCCTTTGTTTACAATGTTCGTAAGCTCTAGCATCTTTTTGGTGGGATGCTTTAAGCACCCTTGCTTGAAGCTTTTGTATACTGTAAGATAAGCTTCACTGCCAACAAATGGCGCAGGAGAGCTGATATCTTCGATGCTGATATCTGCTGGCTGCTCCAAATCAGGTGGTGGCGACGATGACGTAGACGCGAAGGGCCACGCTGGTCGGGCAAACAGCGTGGCGAGCGCCACCGCGCGGCAGGAAACGGAAAGGCGACAATCCGTGCACCGCAGCTTTCAAACTGAAAGGGATCTAAAAACGTTGGCTGCAACTGCGCCTGCGAAGCGCCTGTCGCTAACATGAACTGCGCATGCGCAGTAGAAGCTGGATGTTTGTTTTCAACCAGTGGAGGTCGAGAAGGAGAGGCGCGCGGGCTCAGAGCGGCCATGTGAAGAAGCCGGATTTTGGTAAGCAGCCACATGATGATATTGTGTACTCTCTTGGAGGGTTGGTCCAACCATGTACTTCTTTGGTTCTTTCCTGGGAAAACTATAGTCCGATACAACTCAAGAACGCAGCGGCTTTTACCCGTCAGAGAACCCCCTTCCATTTAATGGCGTCGGCCGATTCTCATGACCCTGGTAACGTGACAATGCAGGGAGGTGACTATCCTTGCCATGGAGGGAGGGGACTTTCCCATATTATCTGCCACTCCCTGCATTGTCAGGCTAGCAGGTTTATGAGAATTGGCCGATGACATTGGCTGAAAGGGGGGTTCTTTGACAGGGAAAAACCGCTTCGTTCTTGAGTTGTATCCGACTAGACTGTCCAGCATGGTTTTCCTATGTAAAGTACCTCACTTGGAGGGGGGGGTATCTGCCTTTGATTTGGTTTAATAGGTTTATTGTGGTTTAACGTCCCAAAGCAACTCAGGCCATGAGGGACGCCGTAGTGAAGGGCTTCGGAAATTTCGACCACCTGGGGTTCTTTAACGTGCACTGACATCGCACAGTACACGGGCCTCTAGAATTTCGCCTCCATCGAAATTCGGCCGCCGCGGCCGGGATCGAACCCGCGTCTTTCGGGTCAGCAGCCGAGCGCCGTAACCACTGAGCCACCGTGGCGGGTGATATCAGATAGAAATGGTAGAATAATGGGAATGTGATTAATTTTGTCGCCTAAATTTTCGTGGAACATAGAATGTGGTTAAGGAACAAACTTTTGTTGATGCCTTTACTTGCTTCCTTACCCACCCGCTCGAACAAACGCCGTGGCTCTGTCAGCAGCTTGTCCGCACGCTTCTTTGGAATGAGATCGCGATATTGGCGCGTGTCGAAAGCAGTATTACCGTATTGGCAAAATATAACGCGAATTTTTTCCTTGTATAATCTGATTCAGAAAACAATCCGTGTTATATTTGGATGCAAACTACAAAACACTCTCCGCCTGGTCCAACTACGAAATATAACGCGAAAATTTTTTCTCTGTTTGCGATACCTACATCGAGCTCACCCACCACGCTTGTGAGATGAGGGGAAAAGCCATCTTCTTGAAGACCTTGGCTACCGAGGCGAAGCGCGCGGCACGCTCTGGTGAGAAAGAGTCGCCACAAACGTACAGAGAAGGTGGAGAGAAAGAAGGAAAGGCAATGAAATACAATTAATTAATTAGTTAGTTAATTAATGTTTATTGACAACTATGGCCTGAGTCCTGAGGGGCGTGAAAAGTAGAGTAGGGGAAAAAATGACAAACAGGGGCAGCACTGTGCAGCACAAAACGCGAAGCAAGAAATGGGCTCTGCGGGAAAGGCCGTATGCTTTAATGCGAGGGATGCTTCCCGCGGAATATTGCGTATTCTTTGCTCTCAATTGGCGGAGTTCAAAATTTTCCACCACTGAAAATTAGGGGCCTTATTCATTGGCGAGAAGCGAGTTTTAGGCAGATACCCATTCGACCTCGGGCTCATATACAGCAGCTTTTGCTATGTATAGCTTCATTCTCGAGAAAATAGAATTTGATTCCGATTCAAGTCACGTCGCACGTGTCCCCACTCGGAGCACCCGAAGAGTCGGACGAAGGTGACAGGTTGTGCACTTTGATGCAAAAAAACTCAGAACCTGACCTGATACACTGACTTGACGACTTGAACTGTAGCGAAAGAAGGATAAAAGTAGCCTTAGAGAAAATGATGGCAGGACGGACCACACCCCTTTGGTCTTTGTCCCCGCACACTATGCGCAAAGCTCCACGGGTCAACCGGATCCCTTTTGCTTGCTTGGGGGTTTCTGTGAAGGGTACTATAGTCGAACACAAGTAAAGGAAAAGCAGCTTTTTCCCGTCAAAGGATTCCCTTCGATTCTCACAACCCTGCTATCGCGACAATGCAGGGAGTGCGAGGTGAAAGGGGATAGTCCCCTCCCTCCATAGTCGGGGGTAGTTCCCTCCCTGCCTCGTGGCTTTCCCTTGTGGCGCAGTGGTGAGGCGATGCGCCACTGCCCTGCGATGGCAGGTGACCCTAGCGGTGGGCCTTGCACGGCCCAGGTGTATTGAGAGTATTCGGGACCATGGGAGAAGGGGGGAAAGCTGTCCGAGGTAAGCGAGCTCGAGCACACACAGGCGCAGCTATAGCGGTGCCGTTGAAGTGAATGTTATCTTCGTCTTTACAAAAAGTTATTTATACATTTCACAGTTTTCATGGGCGTAATGAGTAATGTAATTTAATTAGCGTTAATGACAGCCTAGTCGAAATCAAGAGGAAGAAATGGGCGTGGGCAAGGTATTAGGCGTAACGGAGTGGATTCCAAGAGAAGGCAAGCGTAGCAGGGGGCTACAGAAAGTTAAGTGGGCGGATGAGATTAAGAACTCGTAGCAACATAGCATAGTGGGCGAGTTGGTATTGCATCTTTAAGGAACGAAACAGCGCAACTAAAACGAAGGACCAAGAAAAAGAGAGACACGAACACGCGCTGACTTACAACTGACTGTTTTAATCGGAAAACCATATATAAATAATCTCTAATCGCTGCGTCACAGCCTCACGTCGTCATCGCAAACTACTAACATAAAAAGAAAGGAAAAAACCATTGGCGACAGGTAAGCACCTACAGGCTCCCACGCTTTTCCAACAGATATATCTCGCGCTTAGACAAGGCTATCGAAGTGTTGCTCACACATGAGTCAACTTCTGTGCAGATATGATACGCCTCTACTACTTCCCGTACCAGTTGTTCTTTATGGCGATACAGCACAACAGTGTTGTCAAAGTACGGAGTGCATAGGCAGGATTTGCAATGTGCAGCCAGTTTTGACGAACCGGAGCCACGCAAAGAATTAGCGTGTTCCTCAGGCAGGTGCCTCAACGAACGCCTTTTGGAACACGCTAATTCTTTGCGTGGCTCCGGTTCGTCAAAACTGGCTGCACATTGCAAATCCTGCCTATGCACTCCGTACTTTGACAACACTGTTGTGCTGTATCGCCATAAAGAACAACTGGTACGGGAAGTAGTAGAGGCTTATCATATCTGCACAGAAGTTGACTCATGTGGGAGCAGCACTTCGATAGCCTTGTCTAAGCGCGAGATATATCTGTTGGAAAAGCGTGGGAGCCTGTAGGTGCTTACCTGTCGCCAATGGTTTTTTCCTTTCTTTTTATGTTAGTAGTTTGCGATGACGACGTGAGGCTGTGACGCAGCGATTAGAGATTATTTATATGTGGTTTTCCGATTAAAACAGTCAGTTGTGAGTCAGCGCGTGTTCGTGTCTCTCTTTTTCTTGGTCCTTCGTTTTAGTTGCGCTGTTTCGTTCCTTAGAGATTAAGAAGTTTGCTGGGATACGGTGGCCGCAACTGGCAAATGACAGGGTTAATTGGAGAGACATGGGACAGGCCTTTGCCCTGCAGTGGGCGTAGTCCGGCTGATGACGGTGATGATTAATTTAATTACCTTTAAAAAGTGGTCTCGGCGCGTATGAGCACCACTCCTGTGAAAAGCTTGTACCTGCTGGTACCCGGCGGCACTGGGGGTACAGCCTCGCACCTGCCGTATATGGGCGAATGCTCAAACCTGCCGCTGTGGTCTGCTGTAAAGTTTATATTATTGAAGGCTGCTTGCAAGGCAACCCTTACGAATGCACTTTTAGTCCAGTACAGAGAAGCTTAATTCATGCTTTGAGTGCTTTGAGGTCATATATACGAAACGAGTTCGTTGTACGCTCACCTTGAAATCTTTCACTCGGAGAGGAGGATTTTAATCGTCTGGTATTAGCGAGTGGAACATGAATCAAGCTCTTCACTCGACCAATCCAAACAAGGAGGTTATTGACCCCATTCATGCTCCACCGTTATCGCAATGGTTGGACACTTCCAAACATTTCGGAAACTTGGGGCACCTGCCAGACCAGTGTTAACCTGGACCGTCTGCTACGGGACTACCCCTGTACGATGTCTCCTTGAGAACCTGGCCCTGCGCCCAGCTCGCCATATAACAGGCCGCGGGGGCTGCATTTCGATGGAGGCGAAGAGCAACATACGCTTGTAGATGTCCGTGTGCTCAGCGATGGGAGTGCACGAATTATTCCGGAGCCCTACACTATAGGGCGACTCTTTCTGTCTCCATTCTTTCACTACTCCTTCCTCCTTATATTGCGGAGACCTTTCTTTCTTTCTTTCTTTCTCTCTTTCTTTCTTTCTTTCTTTCTTTCTTTCTTTCTTTCTTTCTTTCTTTCTTTCTTTCTTTCTTTCTTTCTTTCTTTCTTTCTTTCTTTCTTTCTTCATTTCTTTCTTCTTTATTTCTTTCTTTCTTTCTTTCTTTCTTTCTTTCTTTCTTTCTTTCTCACCTTCCTCCGTGCCCTTCGCCATTAGTGGCGTCCCTGGGGTGTCTGTTCTTGGAACCCTTCTCTTTTTGTTATTTGCTAACGACATCGCATCTGTAATAACTCGCTGCTCCTTTCTTTTTTATGCTGCTGACCTCAAGCTCTTTAAAATGGTACCAGTCTTTTATTGTACTGCCCTTGAGGCCGTATGAATGCCTTCGACTAATGGTGCGCCAACAACAGACTTTTTTCGAACTCCGCTAAAATGAAAGTCTTATCCTATACACACAAAATTCACTGCGTTTTCATATAGAGTTTTTAATGTATGTTTACATCGTGCGTCTGGAATTATGGACCTCGAGGTGAATGGCACAAGCACATTCTCAACTAATGTTCGGGCTGCAAAACAGCGAGTTCATTGCCGATTGGGTGTTTGTCGGGTGTCATTCATTGATTCTATTTCCTACTGTTATACACGACCATCTGCCGTCCCTTTCTTAAATATGCAACAGTTATTTGGAACGGCACGTGCCTATCGAGCACAGCGATCTTTGATATTGTGCAAAGAAATTTTTTGTGTATAAGCACCGCTTTTCCCGCAACGTTGGTCACTCTCCATTTCCATCACCCGCTTCTAATCCCTTCCCTCTCTGAGCGCCAGACGCGCGCAGACGACCTCGCATTTTTGTTTGAAACTTATGCCTGGTTTTGTATCTTGTCTAGGCCTGCTGCCGCCTATCTGCCTAAGAAAAGCGCCGAAAATCGCCAGAAAATTTCAGATTTTCTGCCCATCCACATCCTGCAACACACTGTCCATCCTTCAGACTACAACACACACATAATATGTACTCACAATTACCTCGACCTGCTTCAGCACTCACTCTGTTCTTTCCGGACTGAAGTTCAGAACGCACCTCTGACTTGACGTACATTCATTGTAAAGACTGTGTACCTATCTGATTCAAAGATGCCGTTACTCGTAATCCAGTTTTCTTACTCCACTGCTCTTTGTAACATTTTTGTTCCCTGCTGCTGTGATCCTGTTTTTGTCTGTTTAGCCATATACTACATCGCATTTTCTTTGTCGCTCCTCCGTTTTGTCTTTTGTTTTACATCGCTACTACTCCTTTATCTTAATTTACCTTAATATTGTGATTCGTGATTTCATGCTCCCGTTCTTCTTAGGTAACTCCCACAGTGTATTCCTCCTGGTATTTGTGTTGTAATGTGTTTGTGTGTATTATTTTTCCGCCGTTTTTCTCTAACATCTTTTTCTCCCCCAAAAGTGCTGCAGCACAAAGGTTCTTGATGTTCCTGGGCGCTATAAATAAACAGTGATTGATTGGTTACTATTATTTGCTTATATGTACTTATATACCAAAAATTTTCAATTCATTATCAGAGGGCATTCTTCTGGTAAGCTCAAAATATAAACTGAGACTAATTTTAAAACTGTTTTGACGTGTATTGACATTTTATCTAACCTGCGGTGTTCAATGTGTACAGGTGCCGTCAGAAGTAAATTGAAGCAAATAGTAACGAAAAAATTTACTCGTTGCCCCCCCCCCCCCCCCCCCCCTAATTCATGCATTCTTGAATATATATGTGCAGCCTAATTGTGATGGTGCGAATTGCAATGTGCACCAACAAACATGGACCATTATGCCATTATTATTATGGACCATTATTTAAAGAAATTAATTTTTTTGACAAAGATGCCCTCCATTTACTTTTGACAGCGAGCGTACATTGTACAAGGTGAATCTCAGCGTGTGGATCATCGACGTAGTGCAACGAAACACACATGCGAACTCGGAAACATAACCTAATCTCTTAATTTTATGGAATTTGATGGGATACTCCGTGCTTTTCTCTTAATGACGGCTACTTGTTTGATATGATGACTTTTTATAGACTTCATGTCTAGGTTGTGGTTTTAAAAGTTAGTATATGTTCGCCTTTATCGTCGGGATCGCTGTAGACTTTCACTGGCCTGAAAAATTTGTAATGCATTTTGGCAGGACCACAATAAAATAATATATTATTATTGCTAATAGGAAGCAGCTTAGACCAGTCCCACACTTGGCGACTGTCCTTTCCGTTCCTGTTCCACACGCACAGTCGCGAGCAGAACAATATATGGACCGTACTTCGTTGGTCAAAGTCTTCTGACACGTTACTTGGCGAAGAGTAACGCATGTTTGATGAATGTTCACGTGATTTCTACTTTTGTCCTTGCACATAAAGGCAGCAAACATTTCTATTTCCGTTATGCAACACGGCAGAAAAGACTGAACTCGGAAGCGTTCTGATTTTTCTGATCGCAACTATATACGTCCTTATAACTGAGGCCTTTGACCCTTACATCAACCTTACATCAATGCTGTTCGATGAACTGAGGTCACACCGACTAGACCAGGCTTCTATGCTGAGTTAAAATTTCGACATGTAGTATGGCGGACACCTTCACCTACTAATACCAACGCTGCAGCCCGATCTATAGCTTAGGCGCAAGCAATCATATATACAATTTGCCGTTTCTCGAGATTTTTTTTTTTTTCTGGTGTCGGGAGAAGGGCCTACGTTTGAGGAGCCAAGATCAAAATTCCTTTCTTTTTTTTTTTTGATGTAATAGTAAGCGCCAGCTGTGAAAAGCTGCCTTCAGACAAGTCTCGGCCTATCCTGCCGTACTGGTTAGAGCAGCGCGCCAGGCCCGCGCTAAGCTTCCGCAGCGGCGCCGGCGGAAGGAAGGGCCACTTCTTCATCAATCGCGCGGGGCCGGCGAGCCGGCGTCCGGGGGCGCATCCAATGGGGTAAGCGCGTCTCGTCGGCGCGACTTGGCAGCGCGGGAGAAGTCGCCGAGCGGGCCCTCTCAAGGACTGGCCGCCCCGGGGCAATTAATTTTGTGTGTAGCTTGCTGTTGCCGCCGCCGCCGCCACTGCTGGTGCTACTGGTGTGCCGCTGCTTCTTCTGCCGCTTGTGATGGTGCTGCGAGCCCGTCGGTCGTCGTCGGCGGCAGCGCTGCTCCCTGGTGGGGTGGGTGGGGGTTTCTCGAGGCGTTACCCGTCTGCTGCGGTGGGCGGGCACCGAGAAACCGGAGAGCGGCTTTGCGCCCCGGCGCCCGAGGCCCGCTGGGGGGCATACCCCTCTCTCCGTCACGAGGAGATGCAAGCGGGCCTTCAACGGAGCGGCGTCTGCCGATAAGCACAGGCTGAGGTCTTGTACGTTTCGACGTAAGCCGGCATTGGAAATGTCCGAGCAAGCTCGTACAGCTTATAAAGGTGCACCTCGAAGGTGCAAGGTAGAGGAAGAGCAATCTTTAACCATAGCGGGATGACTTAGGCCTATGTAGGGAACAGGGTCGGGTCAAAAAAGGGTTAAGGAAGTGCATCTCGAATAAATCGCGGCTCTTGGGCTTTTATTACGATTCGATCTTCAATTTGAGCTGCTCAATGTTGTCTTTAGCAAAGTGCACCGACTAAATCAATCAACTTTTTGAAGGCATTTGAAAACAGTTTCATTGTTCACGCTGAATTCAGTTTCATTGTTCCGCATGCGCCGACCGTGGCATGCGGAAGAGGAGGGGGGGGGGGGGGGGGGGTAGAAGACGGACGTATCAGATTTGAGAGGACGGAGCACTTTGTCCTCTCTAATATCGTTCTAGGGCTCGTCATGTCAGGGAAAAGGACAGTGCAACTAACGGTCAACTATTTCGGTAGCGAGCAGGAGTGTGTGAACAGTATTATTGAAAGGGAACAGAATAACAATAGAGTAGCTTTGCTACCGAATCGAGTGAGAATACTGTTGCTAAGAGCTGAATCGAACACAAATCGAATATTTTTGCAAAATTCACTGCTGGTTTGAATATTCGTACAAAACGATAATTGCGATAAACAGTAATCGAGGGGCTATGGGCAGCACTGCAGTATGGCGCAATAACTCATGGAGTTATAGATATAATTGTCAAATACGTAACATTGATCTCTATTAGGAGTACATAGGTCAATCTTTGCATTTGAGAAGGCACACAAATGCTAGAGAGCGATTCGGTCGGGTCCGCCGCGACGCGCAAAAACCGCGGCACAGCGCGTGCAGTGCTGCGCTTCGCTCCGCGGCTATCGCTTCCCCTCCTCCTCCACCCCTCTCCCAGCTCCGGGCCGGGCCGCTGGCGCGCCGCCCCGGTAATCCGGCTGTCAGAGGGGATTACCAAACTGCGGGGTCGTCGCCAAGTATCGGGCTTCCTCGGGGCCGGCGTTAGCCTCCGTAATTGGCAAAATACCGGGGATTTGGCCCCCGGAATCGGTATCTAACAAGAGAGGCCCCGCCGGCCCGGCACGCGCTCGCCAGCCTGCCCGGCGGCAATTAGGTAAGCGCCGCGATCCCTTGTTAAAGTGATTGCTCCCGAGGACCGCTCTCGACACCGCTGCCTCGCACTTTCTTCCGCGCACCTTTCTTCCACTCTTCCGCGCGCGCGCGGCGAGGGTCGAGAAAGAACGCTCTCCTTCGCACGCCGACAACGCGTCGGATTGGCAGCTGCGGGCGAGCCCTGTAAGCGCGGCTGGCGACAGGGCGAGCGCGCAACACGTCCCATGTGCCGCGAACCAGTCTTGTAAATAGAGCGATTCGTTATCACCTTATCTTCTATTTCAACTTGGATCACAGCACGGGAATTCCAGTGGTTATCTCTCGGCGTACCGATATAAATAAAATTTGCGTGTAGATTAATCAGAGAGTTGTAAGGGCCTAGGTGATGGCTGTCTCGGACGCCAAAAATGCAGTTGGGGGTTCTTTATCTAGCGTGGGAAGCGGCGACGCGTCAGTGAAGGAGTTCTGTAATAATGCAGTTTCTGAAAAGCACCCTGCAGGCTGCTCTACAGAAATAGTTCACACAGTTTAAAGAGACAACAGAAAACGTTTAAAATACAGACCGGCGTCAGGGATCGTAATAGCAGCTGTGTCCAACTAAGTGACTGCGACGTATATTCACGGACCCCAGAGTGTACGCAACGCTCGTGTCTCGATTTGGTCATATGATAATGACTGTATCCACACTTAGCAAGCAAACTCTTAAAACGAGTGTGCGTCTTGTAGAAATATGCTTTCTTGCTCTTTTCGAAGGTTGACATAAACATATGCATTTAGTGACTTCGGACCGACACTGACTGGAGTATGATGATAGTGAACTTTTATGGCGCAAGGGCATCTGCGGCCAAAGAGCGCCATGTCACAAGGTTTTCTCCTTCTATCTCAAAGTGGGGTCAACTCAAGAATTTCACCCTGAAGAAGTCGAGCACCAGGCCAGGGGAAAGCTTGTACCCACTGTATCACCGGTGGGTACCCGGCGGCACTGGGGATCGAACCCCGCGCCTCCCGCATTGCGAGAGAGTGCACTTTCAGTCAAGTAAATTGTGAGCGGTCGTCAAGCATGACTGCTCTTTCTGTGATGCTATCTACAGTTCTCTTGCTGATGTACGCAAACGTAAACAACTGCGATGCGCAGAGGCTTCTCTTATTATTCCCTACCACATATACAGGGGCAGACATACGGGCAAGAAGCCTCATGGGAACCCGATTCGAAAACTCGCTATACGAAGTTACAGTGCACACAGCGTTCGTCATTTGGCAGGCAGTGGGGGCGTTACCTGATTTCTGAGAGCGGGGTGCATATGATGGATGAATGGATGGATGGATAGGAGCGCCCCCTTTGAAACGGGGTGGTGGCAAATGCCACCATGCTCAGCTTTTCTTTTTTTATTATTTTTTTTGTTTACTGCGTTGGCAATTCTCATTAAGAATCGCCATCATCTTTACCTACGGTTTCCTACAATTCTAACCTTATGCCACATCTCTGCTTTTCAGCCACCAATCCTCCAATCGCTTTTTGCTAACTTCCACTGCAGATTTATTTACATGACCATTGTTACCTTTAAACCCTAGGGCCTCAGGAAGAGTGACTGCGCCTGCATCGACATCCGGATGGATACCATCACATTTGATTCAATTGTTTCCACAGATCTACCACACACTGCACTGCACACGCTGCAGCAGCACAATAGTGCTGCTGCAGCGCCCCCTGTCGAGAGAATCGGCATAAACGGATGGGCCTAATAGAAAGCGGAACAGTCGTCGTCGTCGCTTTGCCGGTTGGCGCGCGAACCGGTCGTACAGAACGCATGGAAACATCTGCCACACGCTCCTTTCCTTTGCGGGCGCCTCTAGTTACAAATTCGCTTTTGCCGAGTCGGAATGAGGCAGGCTTCGCGTCGCGAGCTTTTGTTTGCCTCGTCCCTCTCGGAATCGAGTGGGGCTGAACAAACTCGATAGCGCTGTCAATCTTCATCTAGCTGTTAACTCGAGCCGCTCTTTTTCCCGCTCGTCACTTGTTCGGGTGCTGGCGCGAATAGTGGCAAACGAATGCTCCGCCTTCTCCATTATGCTTTTCTGTGAGGGAACCTAGAGCGCGATTTGATTGCGGATGTACAAACGTCTGTTCGACTGTCCTGGCTATCTGCATAGTGATGTGGGGAGGGGGTGGTTGGGATGGAGGACAACAATGAGTTTATTTTCTGCCAGCATAGTTAGATAAAACTAGGCTTAACTTATATACGCCTGTGCTGCTCACTACCACGAAAATGTTAGGCTTTTACGTTTGCTTCTTTCTTTCCTCGTGCAGTTCCTGTTCGTTCTTACATTTTCCTCCCGACTCCTGTGTGTACAGCGTTTTGTAAAGCAGGTTTCACTGCACTAAGACACTTCTAGAGGTGAAGATGCCTTTTGAAATCACTGCGTGTTTGAACTTAACAATGTCACGCTTTAGTTCCTCAGGTAGCGTTATTGACTGAATGTGACAGAGTGTCTGCGAACGACAAGTTATATTTTGGTCGCGTTTTTGAATCGTTGTCAACATCAAGTCCAGTAAAAGCTGAAACTTCAAGCTCCAAGTTCAAATACAAAAATTGGTGCCGGTTGCTCTTCTCCCATTCATTAGACAATGGTTGGTAATAAGTATTTTCTCGTAGATTGGACTGTGCAGGTGACTGTCACAAGTACTGATATAATAAACACAGGCGTTTTTCTTCATTCATGTATACAAACATAAAAGCAAATATCGCCTGAAAGGAGGGAAAATCGCACAGAGCAGCTCAACAGTGACTATGAACAGCGGTATTTTTGCACTCCTGCAATTTTGTTCATGCTTAACAACTTTCAGAAGAAGCAAGTTCGCATAACGCAAGATACGAGAATTGTTTTAGCTTAGTGCAATCTTAAGAAGTTTGCAACCCCGCATCTTAGGTAGGACCCCGAGGCATATAAAAGTTCCGTGAGGAACAAATAGCAAACGGGGTATCAGCGTACTTTCATTTAAAAATGTTGTTGTCTGATCACCCATCTTGTGGTAATAGGCAGTGGCTTTCACTCGACAGTCATCAGCATGTTTGGTTTAAGTGCTCACGAATCACTGTGCTACTTTCTGTTGAAAGTGTCAGCCACTGACAGAAGACGTTATAATACCGGTCCCGGTTGAGTGTTTGCGCGGTTTAGTACAAAAGCGTGGCGTGCATTTTCTGCTCTGAAAAATTTACCCCATTTAAAGGCGGTGCCCAGGCGGGGCATATTGCCTATTGCAAACACCACACTCCTTCTTCAGGCCCTCGCCCTCCAATCTCTAATCCAAGTCATCCAGAGCTTGCTTACGCGGCTCAGGACTTCGCAACGTACTGGTCGCCAGCTTGTGCTGCAGGATAGCACATAACCTTTCCGTGTCTTCGTCGACACCTATTATGACCTTTTTACTACCCTTCCCAAACCTCCTGCATATAGAGGCAGCAGGCAAAAGCGGAGTGCTTCAGGCCAGCCTGTCAATATTTCATTCCATCAAGGTCTTCTCTGCGTCGCATTTCTTGCACCACCGGCCGTACTTACACGCTTTCTGACAGTTTTGCCTTGAGAAGGGTAGAAGGCGGTCCTTTATAAAAAGCGAGAGCATTGCGCAAAATGTCCGTACGACAGAAGAGGCAGAAACGAGACAAATCAGCGGTCGTTCCATTTTTGTGGCCTCCTATTGGCCTCCGTATACCCTACAGAGACTTGTCTTTTTGGCGCTACATTGTATATTTTCTTCACTTTTATCAGGCATGCTTAAACTGCTTCTATAAGTTCAAAAAATGAGACAAAACAGCCGAGTGTTTAGCACATCTAAAACATGTAGAGCTCTAGTCTCATTTTAGTCCTAACCTTCTGCATGACACTCGAAAAAAGAAAACGTTGCACTGACATCGTTCAATGAAAAAACACGCGGACCATTTGAAAGGGCGCGTAGTCGTCTAACTGGCGGAGAAAAATAATTATTTCTTGAATAATGGCTGAGAAAATCTCGTTTGCAGAAAAACATGTGACTGCGCGAAAGGACACAAGCTGTATATGCGGCAATACTATAGCGTTCTTATTGCCACGTAAATTAAGGAACGCCACCGTCAGAAGGCTCACTGGATATAACCACAACACGATGAGCAGCCGCAATTTGCTATTCACGCGGCTGCTTCCACTGCCTTGCGGTAGCAGGCAGAATTGGCTGCTCAGTTAAACTAAACACCCATTGCAGTTCTGCAGCAGACGCCCTTGTCATGCGTGATGTGTGAGATATGTAAGAGCGTGCACAGATTGAGGTGCACGGTGCTCGTTTCATAGAATGGCGATAAAGAAACATATTTTCTTTACTTGAAGATATGGAGCCTGTGCTGAGCGAACGGTTATGGCAAGCGCAGGCGCAGGCAGCGTTTGTAGGCTGCATCATGTTCTTCGTCCGTAGGGCGAACACGTGAACTTAGCGTTCAACACTGCTGAACCTGGCACGCGTATTTTCTCCGACTCCATTCGAGCGCAGAAGTAGGTTGCCATCAGTAAAGATTACAATGAGATGGCTCAGTAACTTGACTCCCGTGCAGGCTCCATGATTTACAGTGTTTCACTCTAAATAAATACTAGTATGCGTGCATGGGAGTAAAAATTGAGTAAGTTGTCCTCTAGTGCACCTTTTATAAAAGGGGAGTGCGTGAGAGGACCGCTTATTCCCTTTTTACTCCCTTCTGGTTTGAGTCCAGCATGTCGTTTTATGCTGCTATATGCGCGGGAAGACAGCTTACTACCTTTTTTACTTCTTTACTCCTTCCTGTCTAGAGTGGAACATGTCGTTTTATGCCGCTGTATGTTTTCGTCCGAACCTTTATGAAGTCCTCAAGAAGTGCGGGTGATACGCGGCCGAGTGATTCGCTTATGCGGACGCACTACTTGCTCAGTTTCCACACAAAATTTGCTCTGCCTGCCCTCCTTCTTTTGATGTTCTCGGCCCCGTAAAATAGCGCAGCTCTTTCCTCTCCATCCTTCCCCGAACGTCTATGCGTGCATTCCGTATTCTGCACGAGTCCCGGCACCATCTCTAATCCGACGGTTTTTCGACTGCAGGCCAGACAAGCGTTGTCTGGCCTGCAGGTGCTGCGCTGTGTCAAAAAAATTTCAGCCTGGTGAAAGTTTGTCTTGCGATGCCGGGTCAAACCGTTATGCCTAGCGAATATAGATGTGCACGGAGCATGCATTTTTAGAGGGGGCATTGGTATCAAGATGTTGCACAAAAGTTTTTTTCGAGATATCTTTTCTTGCCAGCATACACACTACAAATTTTAAACGCACCAGAACTCGCGCTATTCATCATCATCATCGTCGTCATCATCAACGTCATCAGCCTGACTACGCCCACTACACGGCAAAGGCCTCTCCCATGTCTTTCCAATTAACCCTGACCTTTGCCACCTGCAGCCACCGTATCCCCGCAAGCTTCTTAATCTCGACCGCAGCGGTGGCCTAGTGGTCGAACATCCGCCTCGAAGGCGGCAGGTGCGGGGTTCGATCCCCGGTGCCGCCGGGTGCCCACCGGTGATACAATGGGTACAAGCCTGGCCTTGTGCTCGGCTTAATCAGGATGAAATGCTTGGGCAATGGGTCTTTGACCCCACCTTGAGCAAACAAAAATACCTTGCGCCATGGCGCTCTTTGGCCGCATATGCCCTTGCGCCATAAAAATTCACTATCATCATCAAACTTCTTAATTTCATCTGCCCACCTAACTTTCTGGCGCCCGCTGAACCCTTTTCGTTAGCCTCCAAGTTTCTGCACCGTAGGTGAGCACCTCTCAGATACAGCTGTTGTACACTTTTTCTCTCGAGGGATGATGGCAAACTGCCATCCATGATCTGAGAGAGCCTGCCATATGCGCTCCACCCCATTCTTATTCTTTTAGTTATTTCGCTCTCATTATCCGGTTCAGCAGCCACTACCTGCCCTGAGTAGACGTATTCCCTTACCACCTCCAGCACCTCGCTACTAATTGTGAACTGCTGTTTCCTCGCTAGCCTGTTAACATTACTTTGGTCTTCTGCATGGTAATTTTAAGACCTACTCCGCACTATTCAGAGCAGTCATTTAACATCGCTATTCAAGACCACGCATTTAGCCGGACGGCGCAGTTCTTGCAAGATTAATCTTAGCTGTTTCTGCGCCGCCGCCCAGATAAATCAAATGAGATGTGCCAGACTGAGTTTTATGATGCCACTGAGCCTTTTATTTGTCCTTCACATTGTTTCACCGAAAAAAACGACGAAAAAAAAAGACAGCGGAGGCAGATGGCAGGTTTTGTGTGAAAACAAACCACGATGCACTGGGCTTTTCCATCGCCGTCCAGAGAGCGACGACGTTGTCACCTGTCGCGCGCACTTTTCTTCGCAATGATTTATTCGCTACGATAGAATTAATCTGTGTTGTTGTGTTTTATTGGTCGCTGCTAAAAAGGTACTTCTTGTATGTAGCGGCTACTGTTTATTTTTTATTTAGCAATACTGTGAGCCATGAGAGGCCATCCAGGGAATGGTTTATGGTTAACGTCCGAAAGCGACTCAGGCTATGAGGGACGCCGTCTCCGGAAATTTCGACCACCTGCAGGGGTTTTTTAATGTGCACTGACATCGCACAGTACACGGGCCTCTATAATTTCGTCTCCATTGAACTTCGACCGCCGCGGCCGGGATCGAACCCGCGTCTTTCGGGTGAGCTTCCTAGTTCCATAACCACCGAGCCACCGCGGCGGCTCCATACAGGGAATGGGTTACAGGGGTATTCACAATGTGTATCACTTTGTACAACATAGCACACCAGTATAGTACTAAAAAAAATGCATCATTCCATCGAGGTTTGAAAAAAACAAACACAAACTTCCACATTACGGAACAGAATGGAAGAAAGCTTCGAATTTAGTTTCAAAGCTAGACACAGAATCACTGTCAACTACATCTCGTGGTAAAGAATTCCAAATCTCGACGGACGACGTAGAAAAAAAGAAAACTTAAATGTACTGCAACGTGTGACGTATGGCCTGAGTGCTTATCGTGATTTATTCGTTTAGTGTTGGTGTGGCGGCTGCAGGTACTGATGTTTGTTGATATTAAAAGACCAATTATAGAGAATGAAAAGTAATTTCATACCAGCAACGCGATGTCGACTTGCGAGTGTGAGAATACCTGCTTGTGTTCTCAGCGCACTGACAGTATCATACCTAGAATACTTTGAGTAGGCTAATATTAGCGCTTTGTGTTGTACTATTTCTACCTCACCTGTTAAGTACTGTTGATGTTGATGAGGGTTCCAGACTATATGCTACCGTATATTCCAAAATTGGTCGGATCCGGGTTTTGTAGGCTTGCAGTTTTACATCATGAGGTGCCGTGGCTAATTCCTATCCTATTGTTTTAAACGCTGCAGCCGAGAAACGCTGGGAAAGAAAGTGTGAAATGAAAAAAAAAAAAATAGGGCAAATAGATGTAAAGCGCCCCATTACAGAAATGCGCGTGCTTTCTGCAAATACTTCCGCAGTTATTTCTTTCATTTTGCACTTCGAATGATGAAATGGAAGCTAAGACGGCAGATGTTTTTTAAGGGAATTTTTGGGGGGGAAATTCGAGTTGCCAGCTGCATTTCCAGCTGCGACAGTGGCAGATATTCTTTCGCGCCCTCCCTGCTTCTTGCAACCGGTTACACATGGCAAGGCTCTTTTCAAAGACATGAGAGCGCAAAACGGGGACACGGACGAGGAAGGGAACAGGACGAGCGCTGCTCGTCCGTGTCCCCGTTTTGCGCTCTCATGTCTTTCACGAATATGCACCAACAAGCCCAGTTTCAAGTACTTCTTAGCCCTTTTCAAACTTCGCCTGAAAATTCAAAAATACAGCTCGAAAACAAATATTTTTTTCATATTTGCTTACCTCGTTATTTCCGCCTCGAGCGCGACAATAGCAACACAGCCATATTCCATTTCGGAACCTGTTTAACTGAGCACTTCGGAACATGTATAATTGAGCACTTAAAACCAACAAAGTAAAATGCTATTCGTGAAGCTCGCAGTAAAAATTTCTGGGGCGAAAGTTTCTGCATCGTACAGCAAAATACTATGGCTGTTTCAAGATTGCGAAACGCTTATCCTATATTCTCTGAAGGTCAATCCAAGCTTTCCAGTATCTTGCACGCCGCATAATTTTTTTTCTTCCCATCAACTGTGGCAGCTGAATTCCGCATGCGCTGCGTCGCAGCTTACGTCCACCGCCAGCGTTGCGTCAACGTGTGACGCTATACCGCTTCTACATAAACAGCGTTGCCGTTCCTTCCAAACAGCCGGTGCTAAGGATCCAATTTCGTCGTCCACGTTTCGTCACGTTTCGTCGTGCGAGGCACGTCAGTGCGGCGTTCATCAAAAGAGATAAACGTCAACACTTTTGCACTCTCCCTCAACCTTTTTTTTCTTCCGAAAGAGAACAAAAAGCAAAGAAGGAAAAGACTCCGCAGAGAACAAGAGAAGCGTTCCGCGCCACGTTAGTCTTAACAAGCCAAAGCAAAACGCCCGCATGCCGCGCCCGATAGCATATTGTTCCGGTGAGGCCGCTGCGGGAGGCGAGCGACGGGGCACTAAAAAGCAATGAGGGCGACAGGCGCGGCAGAACGTGTGTGGCGCAAAGGGCACGCGGATGGGGGCCGAGAAAGCGGGAGCATATTGAGTCGCGGCGGATACACGGTCGCTAAACCCAATAATAAAGTAATAACAGCGTCACAAATAGGCGCGATTACGGGCCCAACGCAGGGAACTCAATTTCCGACCCTATTAAGGGGGGCTAGAGCGCCCGGGGACTCTCGCCCGGTGCGTCTATCGCGAGCGGCTTGCGAGGTCTCGCTGGGACGCCGAGATCTCGCGAGACCGTAGCCGGTGGACACGAATGAAGAGGAGCAGGTGATTGGTTGGACCAGTGGCCCGGTCGAGCAGCATCGAATAAAGAGGTGCTTACTCGTCAGGCTTGGCTCGATTTGGCGAGCGCGCGATGAGGTGTTCTCGGCGTCCTCCGTGGGGGGTTTACCGGGAAGCACGGACTCGGGGCCTGTTTACGAGGTTTTGCCGGCCGTTGCCGCCGGAATTGCGGTGGGGAAAATCTAATCGAGCCACCGTGGCGTACCGCGGTCCGCTACAGATTCCGCGCTCGTGGCTCATGGTGGTTGGCTCGGCGATGCCCTCTGGTGTGAGAGCACTTGTACGCATATAGCAAGAACACGGGGAGAAGGACACGTGAAGGTCTAGTGTGATTCAGCGGATCGCTATTAAGGTTCAATTAACGGATACAAAACGAACTTTAGGGCCGTCTTCCGTAGTAAAAGAGTGATCAGACACTGATGAAGAGAGCAAGGCATGGACGTCTTCTAACCATAGAATGTAATTGAGTGTCACGAATGTAATGAGGACCCAGTCCTTAATTTAGCAAATGAGGTGCCTCCTTTTTTTATTTGTTTCCTGCCATATCGAAACAAAAAAATTAAGATTTGCCATTCGTGAAGCGAAAGCGAACACATGGCCTAGCGTGAAAATAAGGAGTCCGTCGACCGCCTCTAACGACGCAAACCGGCGACAAAACGAGGATGCTACTTCTCATTTGGCGCTCCTTTTCAGGGCGACTCTCGTATGAGGCCGGTTGTTATTCGCGTTCCTGGAAGACTCGAGGCCGCAACATTTACCTTCTTCGCTGCGCGCGCTTTTCCCGGCGATAGGGCGCGAAAAAGAATGGAGTAGAAGCCGCTGCTAGCTAAGCAGCGAACACGAACTCACGCACACTTCGCCCCTCCTCGGTGCTCGTCGCCCTTTCTGGCGCTCCATTCTCGGGGCACACCCGCATCTCCGAACGAGCTCGTTGGGAGGTGCGCCGCGCTGGCACAAGAGCGAATCCGCTTAGATGAAGAGCCCCAACGACGAGAACAACGATGACGCGACACGACGGCGCGAGAAAACGCGATAAGGGAAGAAAACGAAAGAGGAAAGTAAAATGGAGAGAAAAAGAAAGAAACAGAGCAGAGGTGAAAGGAAGCGAGTGAAGAAAGGTGAAAGAAACGGGTCGGATGTTTGGAGCGCGCGCGTGAGCGGGAACTGTTACTTTGATTTGGCGCTCATTCCGCGTGAAACTACGAGCGAGATGAAGTCTTTCAGCGAGATAAGGGGTTGGAGGGCCGTCGTCACCACCCCTGAATTTGAAAGCGTGATTGGGGCCGAGTTGAATGGTCTGGGAGGAGGAGGAGGAACGAAAAGAGACGCTCAAGCGCAGCACTTTGCGCGGAAAGGGATGGCGAGAAGAGCGCGAACGAACGCAGCTGCCTTAAGGCGCACGGCTTTGAATAGCGCCAAGTGCATAGTCGATGACTTGGGCGAACGGCACGGAAACGTGACTTCACGGTATGCATGGAACTCATCCTCGTTTGCAGCATCAGTACATATGTAAGTATGTGACGGAATGCAGATGGGCTTCGTTGTGCCTCGTCTACTTTATCAGGTACCCACTGAGTGAGTGAGAGTGAGTGGGTGAATGAGTGAGAGTGAGTGAATGAGTGAGTGAGAGTGAGTGAATGAGTGAGTGAGTGAGAGTGAGTGAATGAGTGAGAGTGAGGGAGTGTGAGGGAGTGAGAGAGTGAGTGAGGGAGTGAGAGTGAGTGAGGGAGTGAGAGCGAGTGAATGAGTGAGAGTGAGTGGGTGAACGAGTGAGTGAGTGAGAGTGAGTGAGTGAGTGAGAGTGAGTGGGTGAATGAGTGAGAGTGAGTGAGTGAGAGTGAGTGAATGAGTGAGAGTGAGGGAGTGAGAGTGAGTGAGTGAGTGAGTGAGAGTGAGTGGGTGAATGAGAGAGTGAGTGAATGAGTGAGTGAGAGTGAGTGAATGAGTGTGAATGAGTGAGTGAGTGAGAGTGAGTGAATGAGTGAGAGTGAGGGAGTGAGAGTGAGTGAGTGAGAGTGAGTGAGTGGGTGAATGAGTGAGAGTGAGTGAATGAGTGAGTGAGAGTGAGTGAGTGAGTGAATGAGTGTGAATGAGTGAGTGAGTGAGAGTGAGTGGGTGAATGAGTGAGAGTGAGTGAATGAGTGAGTGAGAGTGAGTGAATGAGTGAGAGTGAGGGAGTGAGAGTGAGTGAGTGAGAGTGAGTGGGTGAATGAGAGAGTGAGTGAATGAGTGAGTGAGAGTGAGTGAATGAGTGTGAATGAGTGAGTGAGTGAGAGTGAGTGAATGAGTGAGAGTGAGGGAGTGAGAGTGAGTGAGTGAGAGTGAGTGAGTGGGTGAATGAGTGAGAGTGAGTGAATGAGTGAGTGAGAGTGAGTGAGTGAATGAGTGTGAATGAGTGAGTGAGTGAGAGTGAGTGGGTGAATGAGTGAGAGTGAGTGAATGAGTGAGTGAGAGTGAGTGAATGAGTGAGAGTGAGGGAGTGAGAGTGAGTGAGTGAGGGAGTGAGAGTGAGTGAATGAGTGTGAATGAGTGAGTGAATGAGTGAGAGTGAGGGAGTGAGAGTGAGGGAGTGAGAGCGAGTGAGTGAGTGAGAGCGATTGAATGAGTGAGCGAGTTGGTAGGTGAGTGAGCGAGCGGGTAAATGTGTGGGTGAATGAGTGAGTGAGAAAGTGGTTTATGCGGGGCTTAGAGATTGAGCCAGAGAAAAAAACACAATTGCTTCATACATAAAAACGTTTATCCGCGGACTTAAGTACTCACCTCAACGCGTTTAAAAATATTCTCCGAAAAAAAAAATATGCTGCTCAAATTCATGCATCTGTTGCTCCACTATTCGCTTGCTCAGTTTGTGAAAAATCCCTGCAAAATTCTTACGCGCAGCCCATAAGCTCCCAAACAAAGCGTTAATGAGCGCCCGTTGCAAATAATCTTCCTTACCGGAGTCCCATGGGCAGCCCACCTCTATACATACCACAGCGGAGCTGTTTCTTCGAATGCGGCAGAAACAAGTTCAAAATTGAAACAACCTCAAGAACGGCACGTTACGGGTGCTTGTTCCCTTCCACGCATGCAGCTGGAGCAGCCACACGCACAGAACGAGCCCGTTACGCATACGCAGCGCTAAAGTGATATGAAAGGTGAGCGCGAGAGAGCGCGTTACGTGCACTGAAGTAAGCGGAGCGCGCGCGTCTTATCAATTTGTGCGGCTTACACGGTAAAAAAATACACCGCACAGCGCGGAGCAGCGTATAAGGCGCCCGGGCGGCTTCATTACCATATCATTACGAGGAGATTCACGGAGATTAGTGCGGTTCGACGGGCTAATTGTGCGCGCGGGCTGAGTGAGCGACTCCTCGCGGCGCATGCGCGTTGGAGTCTTTCAAGGCTTGTCCGAAGTGCCCTCTTCGCTCAAGCATTCACGCAGGAGCGCCTGGAAACGGCCGAGCTCTTAGGAACCGCTGGAACAATGACCGCTCGCGAAGGAGCGCCCCCCGAGGTGTCCACCGTGAAGGTGACGAACAAGCGGTTGGTGATTAGGCTGCTTCGTAGAGGTCCGCTTTGCGAGGCTTCGCGAGGTTTACGGACCCTTTATCCACTGTGAATAACCGCGCAGTTCGAGTCAACCTTGTTGACAGGACAGTTCCGAGCTAGTTTTCGTCGTTCCAATGCGACGACTCGAATCCGTAAGCTGAATACTTCGATCACACATTTAGAGGCGGGATTTCTGGGGTGTCAGAATCCCAGAGCTTTAAAGACGAGCGCCGCTTTGGGCAGTCGTGCTGCGACGAAGTACAGTGGGGGACTGAATTAGCTTTCCTGCTCAACTTCCGCGGGATACAATTAGTGCGAACGTTAACGTTACGGTTAACTGTGAAAATTTGTGAACGGGAACGCGAAGGCTCTTGAACGTTTCAAGCTCAATTCTGCGCGCAAGTCATGCAATGGCGCCTTCAGAAAAAGAAAAATATGCAAAAGGAGGAGAAAATGGCTGATAATTTTCGCAAAAAGAAAAAAATCTCACCTACAAGTATGTGCAGAAATATAAAAACTCCAGAAGCTCATTACAGGTGCTGAGTATGGCTAGAGCATCGCGATGCTTTTTTAATCGTAGCTACAATACAGAGAAGGAAAATTGCAAATTGCGGTGTTGAATGCCCTGAAGCGACATTCTGAGCGACGCCGTTGTGAAGGGCTGCGGATTAATTTAGACCACCTAGGGTTTTTAAGGTGCGTTGCACCGCACAGCAGACAAACTTTTTTTTTTTTGTATTTGGCCTCCATCAAAATACGGCCACCACGATCGGGATTCGAACGCGTGACCTTGAGATCAGCAGCCGAGCGACAAAGCCGCTTCGATGCCCTTATTTGGAAATTCTGCATTTGCGTCCATACGATCCATGCTTGTTGCATCCCGACTTTAGCGTCTAAGTCATCGTAATTATTAAATGTCATGGCAGGCACGCGTTAGTAGGGCTCTTGAATCCCGATTATTTGCTCTCTCCTCGGGTGCGTGGTGGTTCGTGAGGAAAGGAAAGGCGCAATAACTGCATCACTTCTCGAAGACTCCTGTACCGGGTCGCGAGGGAAGGGATGGAGGAGGGAGTGAAAGATTGAACGCAGAAAGGGGCACTGTATCGAATGCCCCGCGGGTAATTTCCACCATCGGGGGTACCTTACCATGCGTTGACGACCGCATCCCTCCTCCTCGCCACCCGATTCCATTTTCAGGGCTCTTATCCTGTCCACTGGATCATTGGGCTCTTCGATCAGGAACCTATTCCTCATGGTGACAGCAAGCTCGTCTCAGTGAAAGTATGTAATTCTTTCAAAGCGTCCTCTTCCTCGCCCACTTACGGCCCAGTGCTCGCGCCATCGAACGTTCGACCTTTCTCAATATGCAAGGACACCTGAAGGGTTAGCGCTTCGCATCCAAGAAAAAAGTCGCAGTGAACCGTTGTCGACAGTAGCCAGCCTCGTTACTGCTTCCTTCTTCAGGATCATCCACGAACTCTTGATGGTTGTGGGCTCTTATGAGCATAGCAGTACACCAACTCTGAAGCAAGCGACACGCTCCCTTGTTATACAGTTCAGGCCTGACCTCTGCACACATATACAGTATAACTGCAGTTAGAAATTTATGGAACGCGATATTAGACGTTTCAGTGAGAAATCACTAGTTCACGAGGTCTAACTAGCTCACCGAGTTTGTGTGAAGCTTGACCTTGTGGGCGACCTTGGCCAAACCATAAATAAATAAAATTGTCGCGATTGGGATTCGAACCCGCGGCGGTGCGAACAGATCAGCATCGCTGTTCACTGCACGAGCTATTGACGCAGCCAATCACGCCGCTGGCCAGTGCACGAGAGCACTATGCACACAGCCGATCACGCCTCGTGTTAAACTGCAACAGACTCTCGCGCTATACATTGCACGCCATCGTCGTCTTCGCTGTCTTCATCAACTGATGCTACCTATCGAATTAATATCGTCGCCAAATGTGCCGTTGAACAAACAAAGCACAACCATGAGCCAACGAGGCTAAACACATGCTTTCGTACGTCTACTCGGTGTAACTGCGATAAAACCCTACCGCTTTTCAGCATACTGGAGGCGTACACCAGTTTTCCGGATGAATCCTGCGCTTGCGCAGTGACATGGGAGGTGCCAGTCTTTTCCGACATCCTAGAATAGATAAATGCTGCCTAGCTCTGAGTGTCCGATCTACATTGTTCACTATTCAAGCTCAAGCAACGCTTCGAAGCTATGTAAAAGCATGTTTCATAAAATTGGTGTACACAATACACACGAGACGCCGTAAGCATCTGTAAACGTTTTTATTGATTTTTTGAAGCATACAAGCGTATTTCAACACAAAAAACCAACAACAAAACGAAACAATGCGCGTATTGTTTTCGGAAGGAGACTGAATGACAATTTTTTTTCTTTGGTTCGAGATCCTGTGGGACTGCAGCGATGCGTATATGATTGCTTCTCTGGTGACGCAATGATATTTAGCACATCTCTATGTCGGAAGATGTTCTGACGATGTTAAAGAAACACTACTATAATGACGTGGCAACTACATTCTTCTACCATGAGAACATATTCATGCTGTCACGCCATGTACGTTTCAGAGACAAAAAAGAAAGAAAACTGAATTGCACTGGATATTTACAAGGAGGTCATGTCAAGAGGACAGGTCATTTTGCTTAACCACTCATGAGCATCCATGAAGCGTTCACAAAGGTGACACGTCTGTAGCGACACGCTGGTTGTTTCTGAGCTTTAGCTGCAAAAGTTCCTCGACTCAGTGCCGCAGTCGCTGGCGGCGTCCATCTCCACTAAAATTCTCAGATCAGCCTTGCCACCTAGTTTGGTCTGACGCCAGATATATTTTCTCGATGCCAGCACCATATCCTTGTCGACTATTACTTTTGTTGCAACTCAGCCGGCTGGGTCTATCTACCACTCGACTCGCTGCATAGCCGCGAGCCAACTAAAGACACATCCGCAAACGAGAGAACAGTAGGGATATTCAAAGTTCCGCAAGTGCGCTTTTCAGCACAACAATGTTGCCTAAGACTATATGTCTGGCTAGGTGTTTCCAGCTGAAAAAATGCAAGGAGGACTAGTTTTTTGTTTGATTCTTTCAAAATATGTTTCTTGCATTCTATTCACACTCTCAGTGCCTGTCCTGTAGCCCTTACAGTTTTATATATATATATATATATATATATATATATATATAGAGAGAGAGAGAGAGAGAGAGAGAGAGAGAAGTCGCCATCTTGTATTTGGCAACATAGTTATGTGAGAAAGCACACTTGCGAAATTTTGAATACCCCTTATTGGTCAGGGGAAACCACTGGGTCGGGATTCAGTTTCAAGATGTTTTTTTTCTTCTCTATATTTATGATCACTCTCACGGCGAGTGCGTCGTGAGTCGTAGCTAAGCAACGCCAGACTGCCAGTCAAGGCTAGTTTGTTGGCGACATGAGTTCTTGTAAACCGGACGTGCACGTAGCTCCAGGTGGCAAGGACTCGGAGAAAATAAATGAGCGAAGAAAACTTCCAGTCAAAACAAGAAAGCAAATAAACAAAATAAGCGGTACAAACAAAAGTAAACTAATCAATAACATCAACTAAATAACAAGATAAATAAATATTACCAAAATAAATAACAATAGATTAGCAAGATATAAATGAAAAGGGCCCACCGGTATTCCATCTTTTGCAACGTTGACTGTACGGCCTTCGTCTTGGCTTTGATCTCATGGAATCTGCCACCGGGTTCGCATAAGCCCGTCGTGCATCGCACTGCACGTGACCAATAAATACGCGAATCCGCGTGAACGCGATGGCTGTGCGCGAGCCCGCGAACGCTGTGCCCTTCTTGCAATTCTTGTCGAGTGCGTGCGCGCACATGTACACTGCTGGCTCCGTAGGACGAAGAGGAGTCGGTGGCAGGCGTCGCAGCCCGGCGGGTCTGTGCTCTACCGCGCGGTGACCCCTCCGTCCCCGACGACGTCCAGCTCCGTGTCCAGGTCGGAGCTGCACGAGCCCGGGTTCGAGTCGTCCGTCAGTGCGTGCCTGGCCGACGAAGGGTCCTCGCCCACCTTGCGCATCTGCTTCTTGTGCTTCATGCGCCGGTTCTGGAACCACGTCTTGACCTGCGAACCATGACCGAGTGCCCTTGCTTAGTTGCGAATTACTTGCAAAAATAACTCCGCAACACCACTTTTTAGCTTGTAATAAGGTAGTAATTACTCACTGGCATCCATCCACCCAATGAGTAATTACTACCTTATTACAAATCTACTCCACCTTGGAGGATGCCCCTAAAACATTTGACCAACGCTTTCTAGCTTGGGTGATCTGACTAGGCGGACACTTCGTTCAAGCGAATGCCTGTGAACATTAATTTGTTAGCATCTACAAATTAACTTTTTAGGTGATCTATTCTAACTGTTCTAAAACACCGTGCATAGCATACAGCAGACAACATCGACAACATCTCTATTCGGTCACCCTGTACATCTTGATAAAGTTTGAACTCCGTAGCCGGTTGAAAACCACACCAGTTAACTAACCTGACCTTTCACTGGCACCTCAGTCGACAACTGAGCAGGAAGTGCACCCATTTCTCGGCTTTAAATTATTAGACAAAGTCTACAAGAAAAGTACTATGTACTGTTGGCTGCAAATGCCTCCGGAACGCGAGGGCAGCAAAGGGAACGTACTCACATTTATTACGTCCAGACCGGAGGTAAGGGCTGTGCTGTTTTGATCGTACGGTAAATGCAGACAGGTACGTTATTCGGGAGATTTCCTCATATCCCAGGCTGCAGCAGGCTCGTATTTGCCTGTTCTTTACGTGCTTCCGCTCACGGCAAACTTACTGCAGCCCACTTTACGCATACAGCACGAACGCAAATGCATCCCACAACCATGAGGTTGTTCAACTGTTGAACGACGCTGCTCTGCCCCAAAGATTAGCTCCGCCAGGAAAAAAAGCAAAGGTCACGAGAAGGCAGAAGACGCAGAAGTGGATGGCCTTTCGCAAATTAGCACAAAGCGTGTAAATGGCAGAGGCCTAAAAGTCACCACGACCGTTTAACACTGAGCCGATCAGGAGGGTTTAACGGGGCTACCCCTCTCCCCACCACACTGCTCAAAAGTTTTTAAAACTTCAGTGTACATATTAAACCACCGCCCTCCCCTATACTTCCCCAAAAATCTCTCCTGAAGCGTGTGCTATCCTTTCGGCAAAGTGCCATTCATAGGGCAATAGGCACTTTTAAAATAGGGGAACCCATTCGATGAGAGGAATGGGCCACCAGAGGGCATACGCAGAACAATAACGCCCCTTGGGTCCTGCTCATGTGTACTGGCGCCCCGCTATTCCCCTATCCCCCTAATCGAATGGGTTCCCCTATTATAAAACTGCCTAAGATGAAAATGAAAGTTGGTTTTGAGGACATATAAATCGCGCCATTCATGAAGGGAGGAAGGTGGGAGTGAAAGAAGAAAGAAAGCAAGAGGTGCCGTAGTGGAGGTCTCCGGAATAATTTCCACCACCTGGGGATCTTTAATGAGCACTGGCATCGCTGAGCACGCGGGCGCCCTTTGGCGTTTCGCCTCCATCGAAACGCAGCCGCCTCGGCCGAGTTTGTACTCGCATCCTCGTGAACTGGTTTCTACGTGATGAATGACATGGGTCGGAATCAACGTGCAATTTTTTTCTGTTTGCTCGTTTGGTTTCGCTTTTGTAGAAATCAAACGCCCGTACGTGGCTGATGATGAGACAATTTAAGAATCGATAATGAAGCTTGTAACTACCCTAAACATGCTAGCGGCACACGTCACTTGGTAAAATTGTAATTGTGCTCTCTCTCCCTCTGTTTGTTTCGCTGGTTGCAATCAAGGAAAGTTTACGCACTTTGGTGGCTAACAACCGCGTCTGTTGTTTTTCCTTCGGCTTCAGTGTCATGTGGCAAAGTGTGCACCTTTTTATCTTCTTTGTCCACTGGTAACGGCGGCAATGGTGTTTTTAACAAAACAATAAAGAAAAGAACGATAGAAAATGTTTGCAGCCGTGGACACTGCCGATTATTTCCCGTACGCTTGATCTACTGGCGGGGGGGGGGGGGGGCATGAGGAGGGTGGAAGGGGGGGAGAGTATAAGCTATAGCGAAGGCGATGGGTAGAACGAATCGAATGCCGGAGGCATGCGGTAACAAATAATAGTGGAGAGAATTGCGTTTTATAACTGTGTAGAAGTAACATGCGCACGCACATACACAGACAAAAAAATGAAAACGTTGTCGGGTTTTCTGTTCACCCGACCAGACTTTCTTTTTCTACATTCACCCGGGGTCGCGCCGTTAAATTTCCTTTCTCTTTTCCAGTTTGTCGCTTTTTTATCCCACCTCCAGTTGTTCGATCTGTTTCCTTTCTATAAGCGCAGTGATATAGTCTGTCTCTTCACGTGCGTTGCATATTTAGCTGCTTTTGCACTCACAGTCAAGGAGCAACCAGCCCGGAGAGGCACTTCCTCCGTATTTTTTATTGCGAAAGAAATACTGCTTGCACTTTTTTAAATTTTTTTACATTATTTGGTCGCTCCATGGTCGAGGCCGACCTCTCCACGCCAGAGGCAGGTGACGATAAGGTACGCGGGAAGGAGGGGAGGTGGAAAGGAGGGAAGGGTTCCTAATCACGCCGGTCGCTCGAAAGTGCTGTCTGATGCGACACGCACAAAAGACGATGACGACAGCAATGCGAGTAATAATGACGCCATTAATTGGACAACGCAGCGTGATGACCGTGCTATCGTCAATTTTTCCTCTCCCCCCCCCCCTTTAAGAAAAAATAAAGGTATAAAACGAGATTTCACAACTTCCACTAAACGACGATGCTGCACCGTCAAAAGCCTCCCCCCCCCCCCCCCCCCCCCCCCTCCACTCCTCCACCTCTTCTGATCTTCTGAAGCGAGCGAGGAGAGGGCAACCCGATGTCGCCCGAAGGCACAATTTTCAGAGTTGGAACGCGCGGTCACCATGCAGCGCTTGGACGAAGCCTTTTACCCCCAGCAGAACAGAAAAGGTGGCACAAAGTAATTGCAAGCAAAAAAATAACGGGGGGGGGGGGGGGGGGGCAAAGGCGAAGAGAGAGAGAGCGTTTTGAAGCTGAAAACGAGGCACCCAAGGAGAGGGAGAGAGAAGAGAGGGAGATGTGGAGCACAGAAGCGGAGAGCGTGCGCTAGCTGAGGACAAAAGCGATTTCGTGATCGAGACAATGGCCAGCGATGTTACTCATTGTATCGCTCCGGCTTTCAGCCGCGCGGGCAGCAGCGGCGATGGAAATCTTTGCTTTCCACCAGTTCAGCGCCCCGCCGCGGTCGGGCCCAGAGGCACGTTCGGCCGCTCGCTCGAGTGGGCCGCTTGTTTCTTTCCGGCAGATTTCGTGCGGGTTTTGCTAGCTCCTTTCGCTGTACGTATTTCGGTCCTGAATGGGTCCCGCTAGAAAAGAAATCATGGGCGCAGGCTAAATCGCGGACGTGGGATGTGTTGTACGCATGCCCTGCAGTGCATTTGTACGTAGCGTTACGTAATCAGGAGTATGACGCGACGGCGATTGGGCTTCCTTACTGTGGTTGTAATCGTAGCGGTCATGATCATCATCAGCCTGACTACACCCACTGCAGGGCAAAGGCCTCTTCCATGTCTCTCCAATTAACCCTGTCCTTTGTCAGTTGCCGCCACTGTATCCCCGCAAACTTCTTAATCTTATCCGCCCACCTAACTTTCTGCCGTCCCCTGCTACGTTTGCTTTCTCTTGGAATCCACTCCGTTACCGTTAAGGACCAGCGGTTATCTTGCCTTCGCATTACATGCCCTGCCAAGCTCATTTCTTCCTCTTGATTTCAACTAAGATGTCAATAACCCGCGTTTGTTCCCTCACCCACTCCGCCCTCTTCCGATCTTTAAACGTTACACCTATCATTTTCCTTTCCATAGCTCGCTGCGTTGTTCTTAACTTAAGCTGAACCCTCTTTGTTAGCCTCCACGTTTCTGCCCCATAGGTGAGTACCGGCAGGATACAGCTGTTGTATACTTTTCTATTCAGGGATATTGGTAAGCTACCATTCATGATCTGAGAGAACCTGCGATATGCGCTCCACCCCATTCTTATTCTTCTAGTTATTTCCCTCTCATGATCCGGATCTGCGGTCACTACCTGCCCTAAGTAGACATATTCTCGTACTATTTCCAGCCCCTCGCTACCAATTGCGGGTTCGATCCCGGCCGCGGCGGCTAGAATTTCTTTGGAGGAGAAATTCTAGAGGCCCGTGTACTGTGCGATGTCAGTGCACGTTAAAGAACCCCAGGTGGTCGAAATTTCCGGAGCCCTTCACTACGGCGTCTCTCATAGTCTTAGTCGCTTTGGGACGTTAAACCCCATAAACCAAACCAAACCAATTGCGAACTGCTGTTCCCTTGCTAGGCTGTTGAACATTACTTTGGCTTTCTGCATGTTAATTCTTAGCCCCACCGTTCGGCTCTGCCTGTCTAACTGATTGATCATGCTTTGCAGTTCTTGTCCTGAGAGGCTTAGCAAGGCAATGTCATCAGCGAATCGCAAATTACTGAGGTATTCTCCATTAACTCTTATCCCCAACTGTTCCCATTCCAGTCCCCGGAATACCTCCTGTAAGCAGGCAGTGAAGAGCATTGGCGAGATCATGTCTCCCTGCCTGACACCTTTCCGTATTGGAATTTGATTGCTGACTTTATGGAGAACTATAGTAGCTGTGCAATCGTTATAAATATCTTCCAATACCTTCACATAACACTCTTCCACACCCTGATTCCGCAATGCCTGCATGACAGCTGAGGTTTCCACTGAGTCAAATGCTTTCTCGTAATCAATGAAGGCTATATATAGGGGTTGGTTATATTCTGCGCATTTCTCTATCACCTGATTGATAGTGTGAATGTTGTCTATTGTCGAGTATCCTTTACGGAAGCCTGCCTGATCATTTGGTTGACTGAAGTCCAAGGTTGTCCTGACTCTATTAGCGATTACCTTAGTAAATACCTTGTAGGCAACGGACAATAAGCTGATCGGTCTGTAATTCTTCAAGTCCTTGACGTCTCCTTTCTTATGAATTAAGATAATGATAGAGTTCCTCCAAGCTTCTGGTACTCTCGAGGTCACAAGGCATTGCGTATACAGGGTGGCTAGTTTTTGTAGCACAATCTCTCCTCCGTCCTTCAACAAATCTGCTGTTACCTGATCCTCACCAGCTGCTTTCCCTCTTTGCATTGCTCCTGAGGCTTTCTTTACTTCCTCCTTCGTTACTGGCGGGATGTCCCATTGCTGTGCTCGACTGCCTCCCTCAGTAACTTGATGATTACATTCGCTACTGCAAAGATTTGTGTAGAACTCTTCGGCTAATTCAACTATCTTATCCATATTGCTGATGACATTGCCCTGTTTGTCTTTTAGCGCATACATCCGGTTTTTACCTATGCCCAGTTTCTCCTCAGTGATTTTAGGCTACCTCCGTTCTTTAGAGCATGCTCGATTTTCTCCATGTTAAACTTTCTTATGTCGGCTACCTTGCGCTTATTTATTAACTTCGATAGCTCTGCTAGTTCTATCCTGCCTGTGGAGTTAGACGTCCTCATGCTTTGGCGTTTCTTAATCAGATCTTTAGTCTCTTGAGATAGCTTGCTGGTATCCTATCGAACCATCCTACCACATACTTCTGCGGCGCACTCTGTAACGATAGCTGTGAGATTATCATTCATTGTTTCAACACTACGGTCGTCTTCTTCAGTTAAAGCGGAAAATCTGTTCTGCAGCGACATTCTGAATTTCTCTACCATCCCTCTTAATGCTAACTCGTTAATAGCCTTTCGCTTCACCAGTTTCCTCCATTCCCTCTTCAAATCTAAGCTAATACGAGACCTTACCATTCTGTGGTCGCTACAACGGACCTTACCGAGGACCTCCACATCCTCTACGATGCCAGGGTGAGCACACAGTATGAAGTATCGTAGTGGTAAATAGTTGATATTGTTGATTAACGACGGGTGCAAGCGTCACTGGCAGATGGGAGCACCCTTTTAAAGGCACGCGTGACAAGACGAGGTGCAAGCCGCCCTTGTTTCCTCATCTTTTGAGAGCGATATGGTATGACGGAGACATACTACTAGCGGCCGCCTTTCCTCCCAAGCGAAAAAATTAACAGAGAAAACCCATTCTGAACCCATTTTTTGGATGAAAACAGTCTAAGATAAGCATGGCTCAAATGTGACCATCCCCTTGCAAGAGTAACTTATAAATCAGACCCAGGATAAGGAGCGAAATCGGGGGGCAAGATAAGGGTGAGATGGGAACGACAGCAGACAGACGCCCCCGTTCTCTGCAGTGATGCTGACGATGGTGCTCGACACAGGCATGCACACGTTCCATTACCTGCGTTTCGGACAGGCTGAGCGCGGTGGCCAGCTCGAGGCGTTCGGGCGTGGACAGGTAGCGCTGCGCCTCGAAGCGCTTCTCCAGGCCGTGCAGCTGCTGGTCGCTGAACACGGTGCGCGCCTTGCGCCGCCGGCAGGGCCGCGAACCCGCGTCGCAGCCGCCCGGGCCGCCGAACAGGCTCGGGAAGGCCAGCCCTGCACAGCACCAAGCGCAAGCCGAGCACTCTTCAGTCATGCACGCCACTCAGTTTCGAAGCTTCCAAACCATGGTCGTCGTACGCTTCCGGTTGTTCCTGTTGCCGGGAATCGGCGAAATTGTACGCCACCTTCGGATGAATGAAAAAGTAGGGCAACCATTATTGCGACCTTAATCTATATAATTAAAGGGGGAAGGAGGGGGGGGGGGGAGCGTAGGACTTCGGCTACGCTTTGCTAACTGTGTCAAGAACAAATTCGCCTTGTAATCATCCGCTTGCGAGTTGAGCGAAAAACGTACCTCACTGGCGCGTCATGTGGCGCACGAATGTAGTCATACTTTGACGCTGTGATGCCTTGCAAATCCTGTCGACGAGCAGCCTTCTAAAGCACTGGAGAGGTATAGTGTGTAATAAAAAATTGGCTGTGGTTTGACCAATGGCCATCCCGAGTAGAATTGCGGAAGCAACGGCGCGGCAATCGCAGCGGCGGCGGCATCTCAGGGGGCACTTCATCTCAGGGGGCAGTTCTTTCCTTCCTCGATGGGGCACTTTGACTGTCTAAAGTGCGTAGAGGCGAAATCGTTTTCCGCATCACTTCGACTGCCTCTGTGGCATTGGTGACGTCACCAATGGATGACGTCACCAATTAATGACTGATTACTTAATGACTTACTTAATAATTAATGACTGATTACTAAGTAATGACAAATTATAAATTAATGGATAATTACTGATTATCAAGACAATACAGATCGCTGTTGTACGAAACGCTTTGTCAGTGGGACGTTCAAGACAAAGCTGATTACTAGAGTTCAGCGGACAACGTCTCAGCAAAATTTGTGGAATATTGACTTTAAACACTCGAATACTTCTGTCACGCTAAAAAAAAACTTTCCAGAGAAGCGGAAGACTACTTTGCACATCAACTTCAAAGCCGGCATTTTTCCCACGGCTCGCTCAGTAAAGATGTACTTCAAATAGCAGAAATTTGCTGGTAAGCCTAATGATTTCCACCGATAACAAATTGCGCACATGGCACCAAAAGTTTGTTTAGAAATCTGTTCCTTTCAAAGCGGGAATATAAGCCTGAGAACGAAGTTCACAGTCAGGTGAGGGTGTCATTGTAGCGTGTGTTTGTGCTGTGTTTTAACGCCCTCTTCAAGACCTTGTAATTACTTTCTTCTTCCGGGTTGATGATAGAGAGTGTTCTTTTTTATTGATGGTTCTAGTAACAAGATGTTATTTAAACGCTCAAGCAAAAGTTGCGCATACGTTGCTGATTTCGTAGCCGTTTCAGAAAGTGTTACATGGTATTTACGGATAATAATGTAAATAGCTTTTGTATGGAAACTTCCGTAACCTAAATACATGTTCAAATATCTATTTTCCTTGCACTGTTTCTTTTTTAATCTAGTAGCGCGGCACAAAGTGCAGTGAATATAGGCCGTACTGTTTTCTATGCAGTTTCAATAGACAATCAACACTTCGGCAATGCGGAGAAAATTCAGTAGATTGTCAATAAGAAAGCAATGGCCACTTTTCAGTACAGCTCAACAAAACCTCAATATATCTTCAACATCTATCCTGTTGCGTGTAAAAGAAAAAGAAACACAATATTGGCCATTGAGTCATTTCAACGGATGCGCAAAAGAAGGACTACACAATTTTTGCAAGGGATGCATGTAGGAAATGTATATTGCCAATATATATCGGTCGGGGCGTGTACGCTTACACGAGCTCTCGTCCTTTCGCCTTGTCTTTTCTTTACACGCTAATAACGAGTGGGCTCCAGCAGCCATGTAACGATGCATTTTTTTCTGCTTCAATAGCCGCACATATAGTCATGAAACCTCGCCATCATGCTTAAAACAAAAAAATAAACTACGTAACTTTCGATGTTGATCTAGACGAATCTAGCCTGCAGCTATATTAAAAGGACACTGTATTACTTCTGAGCCAACACGAGGTGCGGATCAACTGTTCCCCATAGGCAAAAGTATTTTTTTTTTAGAAAACCGCATTAGCCCCAGTCGCTTCGACGATGAAAGTTGAACAAATGCAAAATACGTTACGCGATTAGGACCAGCCATCTCGACCACTCCCCTCCTGCAGGACTTGCCCATGCCCATAGACCATCCCTGGTCAACACGCCCATAAGGGTACGCCGTAGCCAGTATTTCGCACTTGATTTAATATTTAGTGTGAAAGAGGCAACGAGGCTGTAGCTATTTATAAAATATAAAAGAAAAAATAGGTTGGGGGAGGGGGGGTGCCGGCCACTGAAACTGCCCTACGCCTGTCAGGCACCTACGGTGACCGACTATAGAACTGAAATAAACAGAGGAGAGGCATAAACAGAGAAAACCGAATACGAAGTAGAAGGAAATAGAATCGATAATAGATCGAGGAAGAAAAAAAAAGAACGGTGATTGTATAAATTGCACGTACAAATGCATAAATGGGTTCGCAAAAGTCTGAGAAACTGGTTTGGTAATTTGTGATAGTTGGTTCAAGCCGGCTGGCGCAGTATAGGAATAAAATGGAGTTGCCCCATCTGCATTGCTTTGAGACCTGCCTGGCACGAACGGACGCTACACGGGCAGTATAAATTCAGTACATGAGAATTTTGTACTTCAAAGAAAAAAAACTTCAGCCGATCCTGTATGGTATCTAGAACTATGATACTTTTGGAAACAATGGATGCTTTGTGTACTCATATCGCATTCATAACTGATAGACATTGTTGCGAACTCAGCGTATCTGGATTTCCTGTCCTATGCCATAACCTCCATTTTTATTGCTGCGCGCGAATTCTACGTGTTTATATATATATATATATATATATATATATATATATATATATATATATATATATATATATAGCGAAGTATACGCTCCGTTAAAGGAAACATATTTATTCGACTCGACGTTTCGATCGGAAGACCGATCTTCTTCAGGAGTGATTTTACTTTGTTAATGCATCCCCTTTTATAGGGGTGGGCACAGTACAGGTAAGTGTGTGTGTGTGTCTAAAATTGGACCAACGTCAACTGCAAGCATTCGAAAATGGTCTTAATTTTTCAAATTAAATCAAATATTTATTTCTGCATTCCATACAAAAATAGCAGGGCACAGGGACAAAGAGCTTGTCAAGGCCCCGGCGCCCTTATAAATTGCTGGCATACAGTGCAACAAAAAAAAACATCGTGAAGTCATGTACCGAAACAATATGACATTGTTATCACAATCAAAAATAAATGAGGTACACAAAAGAAAGGAAACTGATGCAAACCAGTTTACCTAAAAACAATGTAAAGTTTACCGAAATTTTCTTAAAAACAATTCCATTTTTTTTTTTTTTAAATTGGAGACCAATACGGCTAAATTCTCTCATCTTTAATTTCCTGGAGCGATCGAAACGACAAGACAAAGCGCCTCAAGGTGTTCGTAATTTTTGGTCACTCTCTCCGCACGCAGCGCTGAGATAACTTAGGTCTAACCTCTTCGAACTGTGCGGAAGCGGCGTTTATACCGCTAGTTTATTTAGTCGCGTGCATAGCGACTGTGTATACCCGCGGGAAGCCGGACTAGTTGAGGCGGCTGCAGCAGTTCGGCGAATAAACGGGGTGTTCCGTGTATCGGTCCTTTAGCGCGGCCGAATGAAGTGTGGAGAGCTTCGGCGCCATTCATTAGCAGCCAGCGCGCCGCGGGAGGAGGAGGATGGGGATGCTATTTGCGGCTGCAAGACGAAGAGGCCGCCCGGGTAAGAAGAAAGAGGGGAGAGACGGGGGCGGTAATTAGACGCTTCTTAGCCCGTTCCCCTTAATGACATCACGAGGGCTGCCGTCGGCTCCGCTGCTTTATTTGTTGCTGTTGCGGTCTCTCTCCTTTTGCCGCGCTGTTCCTTTTGCGAACGCACACACGGGCCGTGGCAGCGGGGGGAGGCTGCAGAAGCTCGCGATCTCACCGACAGAGGCGGCAAGAGCCGCGTCAACAGCTGAGAATGCAGGGTGTGGGACGTTTATTTGTTTAAAATGTTCCGCGTGCCCCTGGATGGCGAGCGTTGAAAGAGGGTGGGTATGTGAGGTTAGAAAAAAGATAGTTGAATGGCGAACAAATGCAAAAGAATGGAAGCATAAAAAGTAAGCGAACAGGACGAAAGGAGGCTCACTGTGCGAAAAAAATTCAGGGGGGCACTTTGTTGACCAAAAGCGTGGTGAGGCGAAAGCCTTTAGCGCGGTGTTGCTGCTTGTGCCACTGATGCGGGGTTAAGATGTTAATTAAGTACATAATTGTTTGCGAATCTTAAATGCTGGAGGCACTGGAGGGCGTTTGGGAGGCATCCGTCTGATTCGACGCCTTTCTGCAAACATTCTACAGCTTCCTAGACAAGGAGAACTACATATGCGTTGGCAGGAAGTAGCGTATAGCCATTAGCACGCTCGGCTGCGGAACGGAAGGTTGGTGGTTCGAATCCCATCGTGCACAAAGATTTCTTTTCTGGTCTGACTAAAAAAAGCGTGACACCTCTGCTGGCAACCTTCTGTCGAGAACGATGCGGCATTAAAGGCTTTCGCCTTAATAACGTACCGAATTCATTGCGTCAGAAACATTACAGAGAGCAAGCTCGAGAACATGCAGTCAGAAACTTGCAGACGGAATAATACGGACCACTCTTCGGTGTTGCGGCTCTTCATTCGCTCTTCGGAACGGAAATAAATTTGCTGCATTCATGCACAAGCCCACGAGCGGCATTAACTGGCATATCGAACACCTATAAATTTTGCTAGGTAAGGAGACAGAAGAGGTCGACCACCGAAGCACGGTCCGTTTCATTCTATCCGTGATTGATCGTAAAAAAATCTACGATTGTACAGCGGCTGCCGAGTTTCGCAACAGTGCAGCGCCGAAAACGATGAAATAGTTTCACGATCGCGTCGTGCAATGTGAATTTCAGCGCACGTTACGCGTAAAACAAACAAACAAACAAACATTCGCGCCTTATTTTTTGCGTATTCATATGTAGCACATTGAATGTCAAGATCATGAGATCAAGTCAAAGTAGTTGGTTTTTCAAGCCTTCGTTTAGCGTAAGGCATACCGCATCATTTAAAAGAGCGCCGATATCGGATTACCCGTCTCAACACACGTTAAGTGGCAGTAGTATACGACATCGACTTCAGAGCGTCGATTTTTAACACGCAAACACGCATGGTGGTGGTGGTAGTAAAACAGTTATTAGGCTATAAAGGGACAGGAGGATCAGCTTGGAGGGTGCTTGGATCAGCCCTTAAGGGGCCGGTCCTTACAAGCACGCGTTGCGCCTTGCGAACTCCCGATGCGTCACCCGAGACGAGCAGAGAAGTTCGATCGGATACATGCACACACATCTTTGTGTGTAGGCGGCGACTACCCGGAAGACGACAGGGACGCAGAGAGGGCCGGGGTTCCCGTTAGTGCCGGCTCAGGTCCAAGCTAATTCCCTCCCCAGCCCCATCAAACGAGCTTAATTATGACGGGCCGCTCCTCTTCACGGGCGTTTCCGTGACGTCAGAGGAGAACGCACGCCCTCTTCCTACGAAGGAAACAATCTATACGAGGACGGCTGACGTGCGTCGAACGCGCGAGGGTGTCTAAAAGAGCTGGATGCAGTTAGTGGTCAAGAAAAGGTATACTGCAGATATTTTTCTTTTTCTCGCCGTGTTTATGGGCGGTGCAGATTCGTAGTTCGCCCCGTGCACACGTCAGCGCTGCTACCGCTAAGAGGCTCTAATACATCGAACCTTCGCTCTCCGTCCTGTCAGTGTGCTTCTTCTGTGTTCGTCCCGTAAAGTGTGGATAGAGCCCGCTGCTAACCGCATTGGTCCAAGAAATTGTTGTGTTGACGCGTGAGCGGCCAAAGAGCGCCTGAGCCATACATGTGGTAAATTGCGTTTATTTTTTTTTATCCAAAGCAAAAACACTTTCGACTTACGAAAAAAAGATTGTGATTTTGTTTAAAACATCTCATTCTTTTACAGAACTCAAAACGTCTGAAGTATTTTGCGGGTTCGTTTTTTGAAGCAAGCTGGGGTGAAATTGTACGCGTTCGTCGTGAAATAACTTGAAATTTTGCTTTTATATATTTTTTGTATAATAGCAACACATGGTATGCAGTGATCAGGACTTAACAATTCCCACATATAAGGTTTTCTTCCTTCGCGAGTATAAATTTGTGCGTAAGATACAGCATGAAGTATGTCAAGCTATACGGCCAGTAGGAAGCCAGCACAAAATAACTTACAAGAAAACTTCTTATGTCCGCACAGCTTCAATTCACTCATGACGGGTTTAATTATCTGAAGATTGTCGTCTGTCTTATTATTCACTTCAGGTTGCCGTTTTTGTCTCATTTCCCTGCGTGCATGCTTATAAAGTATTTAAGGGCACAATACAGGTCTCTTTACCAAAACTCACTGTGACAATTTCAGAAAACTTGAAACGTGCTCGCGGTGCCTAGGCTACACTTGCCAGCATCAGTCTTATTCAAAGGAAATGTGACCTGTCCAGTTAATCCTAAACGCTGAACAATGCAGTCACTACAACTCAAGAATTATCCTCAAAGAAGGCGCAACAACCACCGGTGTCGACCAATCCCCATGATGACGCGGTCAAGCGCCTTTTAAGCGGGCAGTTACAAGCAGCCGTGGCAGGTGACAGGCGGTTGACCGGAGTGGCCATAGCAGTACCCCATTGGCTGGAAAGTCTCATTTGTGTGGCACAGAATACCTAACGCCATACTTTGTACGAACGAACATTTTTTTTATTTGCTCTTACGATAGCCTAGTGGAACCAGTTATCGTACCAGTTACCATCACTCTTATTAGCACTAATGCTACAACACTCATGTCGTTGACCTATACTGTTCATGCTCTGTTTTGGACTTCATTTTTTATACATCGTGACTTCCTCCCCTGCCAGAGCACTTCACGTAGCCTGCAATGTGCTGCAAATATGTCGGACCGATATTTGACTCGATTCGCTCCCGTCGAGTTCGTGTGACGCCTACATCGAAAAATGCACTACCGCCACTGTGGGCATGGAAGCCCACCGTATTACAAGATGTTTCATTTCATTGAACGCAGAAGGAATAGAAAATATTTATTGAGGGTTATCTAAAACCAATCAAGTAATTTAATTTTTTCTTCAAAAACATGCTTGGCCAGGTAATGTAACCTAAAGAAACGCACCTGTAGATATAGCGCTTTAATAAAAATATTTTTTGAAAAAAAAAAACGGTGGGTTTCGCAGATCAGGAAGCTTTCGTATGAGCATTCACGGGAGGAGAGAGGAGGTTTTTATATTTAAGGCGAGTGGTGTGCAGCCTCTGTAAAAAGAACACTTCTGTGAGCGATGAGAGATTCCACCTAAGGAATAGAACAGATTAATTGTGCCGGTACTTGTAATCTCAACAAGTTGTGCTAAGTTTGTGCTGCTGCATATCATACGACGGATTGAGGCCCGAAGACGTGGTGGCTATCATTATCAGAAGAGGCTGCTTAAAGGGGCTGCGAAACACTGCTTGAGGGGATACCGGCTATACTTCAGGTGGGTTCTTTATGTCACACAGATGCTGACTTAAAACGAATTACAGGAATCGATGCACAGGAACGGGAGTTATTCAGTGAAGAAATTTCAAAATACAAGCAAACAAAACGCTGCCCTCAACTCGATTTTGGCGGGGCTTCCCACTCCTATTTCGCTCTCCCAATGACGGCACCTGGCGCAACCAATCAAAACAGCCAGCCAGAGCACGTCGCGGAAGTTTGTACTCCATGGTTGCCTGCTCTCTGTAACTCCTTCTTGCTGAGACTGGCAGCGTCGTTTCCATGCCAGAGCGCCCCTGGTGGTGTATTTTTATTTTACTTGCTTTGCAGGGCATTTATCTAAGACAAACAAGTTGTTTTTGTTGATCTAATATAAAACGCAGACAGGTGACAAAATGTGTCTCTATTTATTCACACAATTTGCAGTATATTTGCTGTTAGTCCGATCATCAAGCTCGCGCCAGGTGATGTCATATCCGCTGCTAAAAACCCGGCACTGTGTGGCGACACCATCAGAGCCATGAAGTTGTTTTTGGGAGGACATTAAAATATTAAAAAACGGAATATATGCGGTATTACCGACGCTAATAGCACCATTATAACTCACTGTATGCAATCAACAGGCAAAACAGTTAACTAAGATTGTGTTTCTGGGCCCCTTTAACTGCAGCTGATGTCTACTGCGCGACAAGGGCCTCTTCTTTTGAGCTCCAAGTGGTTCTCTTCAAAGCCCCCCCCCCTTCCCCCCCCCCCCCCCCCCCCGACTAGTACAACCCAGCTCTTCTAACCTCACATAATCAAACAGTTAAAAATTTGCGTCACAATAAGTGCGCACGTAATTTCGTGTAAATGTAACAACTGTTCCCAATAGCACGCGTCGCTTTGTGGAGTATAAAGGTGTTTTTCTATTTTAAAATAAGGTAGAGCATAATAAGTTAACTGAGCAATACTGAACGCAAGCAACCAGAGGCATGTACAATAAGTATACATTTCGTGCTGCTTTTACGTTACATTCAATTTTCACGTTATGAAGTTATCAGAATATAAAATAATATATGTAGACCGATTCAGTTGAGCCAGCCTTAAACTCAGTCAAAAATATTTGACAAGAAAATTATAGCCCCCCCCCCCCCCCCCCCCCCCCCTAACTACCTTATTCGAGAGCCACACATAAATCCACCCTTGGTGCGTGTTGTGCACTTCGTCTACCTTTACGGACCTTTTTCAGTAACAGCGTTGACACGTTCCGCATCATAAAACTCACGAACTATGACTGTGTATTCAGTTTTCAAAATATGCCTGCCGTACTGAGGTGAAGGTGGCTTAAAAATATCAAAAACGCCCACGTGCCACGCTTTCCTCTGCAATGTAAACTCTTTCGCAAAGGATCAAGCCCAAAAATCTGGACAAAATACTTATGATATCTACGCCATTGTAGTACAATGAAGTCGATGCCTGCACATCTTTAGATGCTTTTTTGGACGATCTGTCAAATCTAGAATGGGACTAAGTACCGTGACCTTGTTTGCTATTGTCCATGGTAGAGAGAGGGTGTGGTAGATGGTTCTTTGCTATCACAAAATGAACAAGGGAGGGGAAAACCTCAGGTTGCTGGAGCCAACGTTTCGACAAGGGGACTTGTCTTCGTCTGTTACTTTTACTGTTTATGTTCGTGGCATTTCATTTACTTTAACACTCGGTATTTAGCAACCAAGAGTTCCCTTGTTTAATTTTTGTTATATGCATTATTTTATGATTCTCTGGTTCCTTTCGTGCAACAGCCTCCTGCGTGAGGCTAGCAGTACGCTGCAAACAAATAAGCAAATGAATGACACGAGTTTGAAACTCTCACTCATAATGTCTCTAATGACAGTATACATTTAAAACATTTTCAGCCTTTTCTTCATATGCGAGGAAAAAGTAGATACGGCATTATCGTTCACTTGGTCATTACACCGAGCATTGTGTACCAACCCAATCACTGCGCATGCGCGCAAAGAATAAGGCAATGAACGAAAACATTCAGAGTCCTTCGAGCACCGCCAACTCCACAAAACGGCTCGTACTAGGGCTGTGCTGCCGAACTGAAAGGAAGCGAACTGCAGACCGTATAGCCTCGCGTTTTCATCTTACATCTTGAGGGAATCAGACCAGCTGCAGGCGCAAATTCACAGCTCCTGGAACTATTTAGCAACAAAAAAGGGTGAACTATGAAGAAAGACGACAGAGAAAGTGTGAAATCAAACATTTGGGGAACGCTACAATCAAACTTGAAGTAAAAATAAGAAAAAAAAGGATTGGTTTATTGGGGTTTAACGTCCCAAAGCAACTGAGGCTATGAGGGAAAAAAAGGAGGAAAACAAAGGAGGGTACCGAAATGACATGATACGTAAGCCGGGTACAAGCCTTAACAGCTTCGGCAGTCCGCTTTACCTTCTCTTCTGGTACGAATTCCTTGAGACATGAGGAAACGATTAGAATCGATTTTCTAGATTGCGAGGGATGTGAATTTCAGGTCGTGTCCTTACACTAAGAGCTGAGTCGATTCACGCAAATTGCCAGCTTTTATCACAATTTTATTCCTTTATGTGCACTGAGCGAAGAGTACGAGACTTCAGCTATAGAAAAGCCGTTGCCGAAAAATAGAGCAGCAGTCAATGAACACGGCATAGCGATGCAGTCAATATACTGTATGTTGACCGTTACTTAATGTTTATTTTAGTTTGAATGGCCTACACAAACTTCCTGTCCCTGACCTTGCTCCGATGCAAACGTCCCGCTCACCTTAGCGATAACAAGCGCTCTACCAGATTCCCGCGCCGCCCATATCGACGAGGTTGATAACCATTTACTGAAGACCATTGGCACCCTGATTGTTTGATACTCACAGGTGTCGGCACCATTAACCTTAACGGGGTGGACGGTTATGGCCTTTGTCTTATAGCGAGTTTCTGTCCAATAAAATTGCAACACACAACCATCTCTACGCAAAAAAATACATGATGCTGGTCTTGGAAACACTCACTGAGTCGTAGTTTCTCGCTCGAAAACATTTTTAAATTTTATTACCCTTCGACGCTAACGTACCTATAGGAGGTATTCACATGACGTCATCCGCAAGGGGCGCTAGCGGCCGGCGCGGCATTCGCCATGTTGGTGGTCGCGCGCGCGGCCGCCGCAGCCAGCGGCAGCGTTTGAATAGCTGGTGATGGGTGAAATGTGAGTGTATTTCGCGTCTCGCCGCACGTAATTTCTGTCCGACCCGTGCCGCCGCGTGACTGAGTGAATATTCTGTGAACTGTGCGAAGCAGAAAAGAGCGGGCACGCTCAGAAGGTTCTACTTTGTGAAAAGGTCGACCCCCCGTAGGAATGCGGAGGCACCGGCATGGTGTGCGACGTATACAAGACTGCTGCCGCGCGTTGAATTCACCGGTATCGAGACCCACCTTGTGCACGGCTTAAGTTTGCTGGCAGGCCAAGGAATTAAAGGATATAAACCTATGAGAGGGTGCAATTACTTGACAAGCGGGTGAGTCCAAGAGTCATGCTTTGGGTGCCGACGTCCGCGGTGCCGACGGCCGAAGTGCCGTTTTTGAAGAGGTGAGTAATTCGAAGGGTCTGTTCACTTAGCTGTAGCTTAACTTGTCATCTCTACCTGCTGAAAGTGGCGTGTTACAACTGAATCTAGTGGAATGGCTGCACACTGCGTAGCTGCGAAAACGGTCTTGTGCATACGAAGCAGCGCTATGTAGCTATACAATCAAAACTGCAAAACATTCTCGCTGTGTCTGCCGTTCGTGCTGCGAGCGCATGGCAGTATTTGTTTGGCCGTTCTGTCGGGTAAATAAGGCAGCTATGACGCTTTGCCTTTCTGCTGAAAGACCGTACGTCTGAGAAGCGTCAGCAGTTCGCGGACTACAGCTAGGCGCTTGAATTATCAATTTCTGCGGTGGCAGTTCTGGAATTTCGGTAATTAATCATGCTGTTTATCCACGATGTGCCCTGCATGACTAGCTGACAGTTATCAACTGATATTAAAAGCTGCAAGTCGTGTACGTTCTTGCGTGCAGCGCAGCCAGCCAGTTTTGCTGCCGAGTTGAGGCAGCTCGGTTATATTACGGCGCAGAAGAATTCTGCTGCAAACTTCATGCACAATACGCGCTCCACAAAGATAAGTGGTCGCTGACGTATTCAACAACGTACAAATATGTTACGGATCATTAACAGTTCAGGCCGGGTACCTCACGGCGCACCGTGACACTGCGCGAGCTGGCCTGAAACGACCGCAAACATGGCGCGCCTGCCGCGACGACGCTCGCGCCGTCTGGTAGCGCGGCCTCAGTGAATACCTCCTATACACGTGTTTCGCCCTAGATACAGGTGCAATTTTCGGCACTCCATCTCATTTTCGTGACAGCACTGTGCTGAATTTGCATCACAGAAGATATGCTCCAAAAGGCCCAAGAAACCCTTCTTGGGCCAGTTTATATTTTATTTTCTGCACTGTTTCGTTTTGTACTTTATTAGTGCATGCTAGGTACTCGGTGCTTTAATGTTGTGAAATTGGTTCGCATAAAGCGCTGCACTCACTCACTCACGCTGCACTGGCTGTCGCCACAAGTCCATCCTGCCTCGCAAATAAATCGGTTGCCCAGAGTAGCCCTATAGTCCGACACAACTCAAGAACGAAGCGGCTTTTCCCCGTTGAAGGACCCCTTTCCAGCCAGTGGTGCCGGCCGATTCTCACGACCCTGCTAGCGTGACAACGCAAAAAGTGGCGTTACATTGCAGGGGAGGGACTATCCCCGACCATGGAAGAAGGGGACTACCCCCTTTCATTGGACACTCCGCGTATTGTCGCGCTAGCAGGCTCATGAGAATCAGCCGACTCCATCGGCTAGAAGGGGGCCCTTTGATGGGGAAAAGCCGCTTCCTTGTTGAGTTCTATCCGACTATATAGACCTTTTCAAAAAGGGATCCCTGGGCGCTGCCATATTGTTCCCTGGACTGCAGTGGGCACCTCCCGCTAGCACGGTGGAAGCGGCGAAACGCCTCCTCTCTGGACTGCTAGAAACCGGTTCCGCCGCCAGAAACAACATGGCAGCGCCCAGGTTGGAAAGGTGTATACAGATGGGCGTACCTGGAGAAAGGAGGAAGGACCCCTGCTCGATGGACTTGCCGATGAAGTGGGCGGCAGGCAGGAAAGCAGCCACGGCGGCCGCCGACCCTTGCGAGTACATGGAGCCGAACGAGGGTGCCTGAAGGCACGGCGGCCCGGTCGCTGTTCCACCGCCTTGGGACGCAGCCACCGTTGAACCCCGCACGTGCACTCCAGCAGGACCCAGGCAGAGCGGCGAGTCAGGCAGCGGCGTTCCTGGGGGCGCCGTCAGAATGTCCGCGATCATGAACGAACGCCGCGGTGACATCTTCTGCCGGTAGCTCGCCGCTTCCCCGTCGTCCTCGCTTGTCTTGCGGTAGAACGCACTCATCATATCCCTTGCCACGCTCACCGAAGGGAAGAAACGCATTGCCCGCGCGCTCACACGCGGGCGAGCTTTACCTTGAAGACGCCGTCGTGTTGCGGCGACGACGCAGGGGCGCTCGCAGCCTCAGCATGACGCCGGCAGCGCGTTCGACTGTTTTCAACACGTTTTCCGTTGGAAGGGGCGAGCGAGCGAGCGAGCAGGCGCGCGCACGCACGCTTGCACTCGGGCGGTGGTGTTATCTTTATTATCTTCGCCCCCCCCCCCCCCCCCCCCCTCAGCACAGGGAGAAAAGCGCTCTCCAGGCTCCCTAATGGGGACAGAGCCAACGCGGCGCTCCGGGATGCTGCTCTCTCCCCTCTCTCCCGGCCAATGGGGGCTTAGCAGCGGAGGCGGTGCTTGTGCCGCGCAAGCTCCGCCTCCTTCTCTGATCTGACGGCGGCGGCGTCTTTTCTGCGCTTCCATAACCTCTGACGAGAGAGGCACCCCAGGGAAGAGGTGGAGAAGGGGGTTATATGTAAGTGTAGGGAGAAGAGGGAAAGAGCGGGCTGCAGAAATGAACCGGCAAAAAGCTTTCCCGAAGCCCTCTTCCTTACCGGCGACGACGGAGGTTTTCTTTTAACTCTCTCCCTCTCTTCTCCCTATTTTTTTTCGCGGCAAGATGGCAAAGAGAAAGAGGGAAAGCGCGGGTTAATCTGATTTTCTGGCGTTTCGATTCGGGTTTTAGCGAGTGGATGGGTCTCCTCACCCCTCGTTTCTGCCTGCTCTTGTCGTTGCGTCCTCCCTTTCTTCTCCTCCTCCATCTCCTTCCCTCCGGCTCTTCCACTCAATTTTGCCGGCAAAACGCGCGCATTGTGTCGGAATCCTTTGAGTGGAAACGGCCGTTCTTTCATGTCTGATTTCGGCAGCGTCGGCAGAAAAGTATTGTTACCTTGTCCGCCCTTTTTCTTGAAGTTAAACGAGGTTGTTAAGCTTTCTTGTCGGGTCGCTTGTAATGATATCGAAGCCGAGGAGGAATTTCGGAAAGAAACATTTGAATTCGTTGCAAATAATGAGGAGTGCATTCATGAAGTCGTCGACTGATAATGTAACGTTTCATAATGTGCTTGCTTCTGTGTTCAATGGTTTGTGTCTGTAGGCTAGTATTGTCGCGCCTTAAAGCCAAGTAAAGAAAGTAGATTGAGCGAGATTATAATGAACGCCTTCGGTGCTTTTCCTTCCATTTCGCAGATAAGACTTTTAGATGAGTACAAAAATACTTTGGTAAAGTTGGTAATTTGACTTAATTTAATTAACGTGGATGTTTTTAAGATCAAGGAATGTGAGCTGATAGTGATTTTGTCTCTGGTATTTTTGTACTCTTTATGCAGCCCCCAATGATACAAAAATAAATGCGAAATTCCTGAAAAACAAGTTCTCGTCAAATGAAAGCCCTGCTAAACAACACACAAAATATGGTACGATAACTAAAGCTGGGTGATTTGTTTTAGTGAAAATGAAATCGAAGCCAACTGTTAATGTAAAAAGTTAGTTTCGTTACTAAGCTAGTTATTTTGCTGTGTTCATGCTCGCGTTGATTTTTCTCAAGCCGCTAAAGTTTAGGTTTCTGGCTACTACCCAATCAAATCTTTGAAGCGACGTTCCTAACAAGCTGGAGGATAGGCCTGTGGTGGTAACCTACACTTTTTTTTCTATAGCGACGATCCATGCAGTGAAGTTCGCGGTGCTGTACATCGTTTGCCGCATCCGGTCGCGTTAGTGGAATGCCCATTACGTTCTTTCTCTTGGGCCCTCCGCACAACCGCCGAGAAAGGGGTGAGCTCAACTCAGCGGGATACGGGAGGCGCCGTTACGGGAAAGGTCAAACTCCTCTCATGGACGGAGTCGTTAGGTCGCATCCTGTGTGCACGTGTTTACGGCATGGCGGACCCGCGTCACAGTGCGTGGCTTTTGTGCCATGTCTGCAGCGGCTTTGAGAGCTTGAAGCGCGGTCAACAGGATATTGCCACGCTAGCTGCAGGCATGAGGAGCGACGATGAGGAACAGATGGGTTGAAGTGGCTTTCCTTGAACTTGGGGCAACCGAACGTTGGGAAAGTGAGTGTTCGCGAAGCTCGCAGCAGGAAAGCGTAATTCTCAAATCGTGATGGTAGAAAGTGTATGTGTACGGTGTCGCGATGAGTTACCTTCTTTCCCCGATTGTTGATTGGTGGTGTTTTCCTCTCCCCAATAAGTTATTGGGTGGATGTTTGTGCAGTACCTGATTGGTTATTCTCCCCACCGAGGGCGGGGACATAGGGTTTAAAACCAGCTGTTTCGGCAGGACCGAGGGCTGGTTTTGTCACGTAGAACTACTCGTGAGCCAGTCAAGTGTAAATATGTTTTCTCCTTGCTTGTATCTTCCTTTGTGCTTTTAATTGTTATGAAAAGTTAACCTCTCCAGAAGTGTCCTCTTGCAATGTGATTGAGCAATTCGAATCTGCAAGACGTCAAGAATCCTACAACAATCATCTTCAACAGCAATTTCCCTCTACGAGATCCAGAGAGAGGGAATCTCAACTCATGCTAATTCGGTTGCGCGTCGGCTGCGTGTAGACTGCAGCGGCTGCGCCTCGGTCTTGCTCCCAGCGGTGCGTAAACTGAGTGCGGCTCGGTCTAGCGCTCGATCACGAGCTGCTCCTCCACACCGCCGCTTTCTTCCGGCCATGTCGCGAGACGCAGGAGGCCTTTGTGATCTCAGGCGATATTACGATGCTGCTGTGGCCGCGGGGCAGCGGGAAAGGGCTCTTGTGAGTTTGAGCACTTTCCTCGAGTAGCCTAGATTTATGCTCTCTGGCTGCTCCTATAGCAAGCTACAGTAACGCCGAACTGTGATGGGGCACTCCAGCGTGGGCTGACCATGAACACTATACAGCTTTCGGGCGCCCGACCCAGGCTGCTCCAAAACCGTGAGCCACTGCATGAAAAACATGAGGGGGCACGACACGAAAGTGGGTCACGTATGTACATAGTGTATTATTTCAGCTTCGGTGCGATGGACTCACGCTTACAGCAGCGAAGCGACTGCGGAACACCTTGTGCGCGCTTACACCGGTGTTATAATGTTTTAACTATTTGTAAATATTTTTGCGTAGTTGTATACAAGTTGTTTCACCTAAGACTTTACACAATTTTTATAAACAGACTTTTTGAGTTAGAAGAGCGCTTTTTCCATCCTAGTATTGTCAGTGGTGTAATACGTCAGAATACAGCTAGGGCGTACTAACTAGCAAGCTGGTTTACTAATATTCCATTGTTAACTTTTCGATATTACTGTTCTGCTCTTTAATTACTGACAAGCGTGTATCCCACCGTATGTAATACCCGCATCAGTTTCTAGAATTTCGAAAATATGGTTACGCTAGGCTCTGTGGCCCTACAAATATTGGCTATCTCGATTAGTTACGTGCACTGGAGAGGTTGCTTTGCCCGCAAGCTTCTCGGATGCGCATGCATTCTGGTGATATGTTGCCGAAATTTGTTGGGCCACAGCGGCGAGGGAAACGGCGTTTTCGAAATTCTAAAAACTGATATGGATATCAATTACGGTGGGCTACGCGCCTCTGAATAATTGCAGAGCCAAATAGCAATAGCCAAAAAGTTAACTATTAAATATTGGTTAACCAACCTGCTAGTTTTCACTTCTTAGCTGCACTCTGATGTTCTACACCGCTGACAATGCTATGCCGAAAAAAGCGCTGTCCTAACATAAAAATCCTATTTTCAAAAATTGTGTCAAGTCTTAGGTGAAACACCCTGCATATTTCACTCCCCTATTTCCCCGCCTCTCCCATCTCTATTTTCGCACTACCTATCATTCTACCTATCCGTTTGTTTCTGGTGGCTGCGTATGAGAGAGGGGCTCGAGGTATATGCAGCGGCTTCCGCGATCAGCACCCGACCTGTTTTCATTGTTACGGTTTTTTTAAGCAATGAATTATTGCAACCATAACCACACGAAAAGGGAAAACAAGAACAAGCGTCGGTAAGTTCACCACCACTACCGTGCCCACATTTGAAGCCAGTGCATGCTCCGGTTGCACCCCTCTATACTCTTGGAATATACCTGAGCGTTTATTTTTATTCACTACAAAACCGAGAGAAACGCTCCTATACAAATTGACGAAGCAGTGCTTAGCATTAGATGCACACGTTTGTCTGGTTACACAAATATTAGTACGTATATCGATGGCCTGATCATGCACCAACTCAGTCTTACCTCTATGTTTAAGAAAACTGCCTACTTGTCAATTAATGGGAAAGGCCTTTCTTCTGTAGTGGACGAAGTTCAAATGATGATGATGATGCTTGTCAATGAGCATGAAGACTCAAGATTAAGTGGTCCCAAGGACGTGGTTGCTGCATTTTTTTCGATGGGTCAACGATGATTTGAGAAAAAAAAAATGGAGGTGACACTTAAGCTCCGCTCAAACTGAAGGCACAGAGCACGAAGGACGGGGCTAAGAAAGAGACAAACACAGCGCTTGAGGATATGACGCGGTAGCTTTAATTGGTTAATGGCCGTATATGCGGAATTGGTCCTTCTCGACTTTACATTCACAGATCCCTGGGAGTCCTCATACCACTCCTGTCGCATTGGTGCAGCGGTTAAGCGATGCGCCACTGCACTGCGATGGCAGGTGCTGCCATCGGTGGGGTTTGTGCAACCAAGATTAATCTCCCCGAGGGACCGTTCAAGACCAATCATTAATTTTGCCGCCATCTGCCACCGTGGTCAGTTTGCTCACAATCCGGTAGGCAGGTTGTGATGACGCCACAAGGTCACGTGACCCATAGGCGGCCCACCTATAGGTTGCTGCTCCGGAGATTTTTCGTTCACAACGCAAACGACGCCGACGACGCCGACGCCAGATTTACGGCAGAACGGAAGCTTTAACGTTATCGCGTTAAAACAAGAACGTTCGATATAGGCGCAGATTATTAGGACTGCAGTCCGAGGCAACTCAAGAACGAAGTTGCCAATGCCGCTCGGAGGAGAATACCACCCCCCAACCAGTGGCGTCGATCGATAATCATGATGCCACAGTCAATCACGTGCCTAGCAAGTGTGTTGTCACGCTAGCATGTAAGGCAGTTGACCTGAACGTCATGAAATGGGAAAAAAAAGGCTCGCGTGTTAGCTCTGCGATTTCTATGCATACGTGAAGCAGCCTCACGTGGTCAATTAATCTGGAGCCTACAGCTCAGAAGGCGCAATGCGGATCGTACGAATTTGAGAACATACAAGGTCTGTTAGAAAAGTATCCGACCTTTTGCTGAAGAAAAAAAAAATGGCATAACTGGAGCATTGGAAACCTAATCACCTTCGAAGTAGTCTTCTTGGGACTGCAAACACTTCTCCCAGCGATGCTGGCATTGTTGTAAGTATTCCGAAAAGGTCCTTTTCGGAATGGAGTTTAGCTCAGCTGTCTTTGCAGCCATAATTCCCTCTCTTTCTGAAATCGCGGTCCTTTCAATGGCCTCTTGATTTTGGGAAACAGCCAGAAGTCGCAGGGGGCCATATCAAGAGAGTAAGAAGCCTGTTGAACTACAGGAGTCTGGTTTTTCACCAAAAAAGTCTGAATCAAGCGCGAGGAATGTGCAGGAGCATTGTCGTGATGGATGCGCCAATTTCCTGTTGACCTCAACTCCGGTCTCTTGCGCCGCACAGCACCACGTAGGCAGCGGGGGACATCCCTGTAGTACTCTTTGGTCATTGTTTGATCCTGTGGGTGCGTACTCGTGGTGTGCCACACAGTGGGAGTCAAAAAAAGCAGAAAGCAGTCAGCATCACTTTGACATTGTTGCGCACTTGGCGGGCCTTATTTGGTCTTGGTGACGTGGAATGCTTCCACTGTGACGACTGGGATTTGGTTTCCGGTTTGTACCCGTACACCCAAGACTCGTCACCAGTGATTATGGTGTTGATGAAGTTGGGATCATTGTTTGTGGAATCCAACATGTCCTATACTTCAACACGAAGCTGCTTTTTCTCCACCAGGGGCACCTTCGTTACGAATTTCGCCGCAACTCTTTCCATGGCCAAATCTTCGGTGATAATGGAATGTGCAAAAAAATTACTGATGTCCACCTCTTCCGCAATTTCTCGGTTAGTCACACGACGGTCCCGCATCACCACAGCGTTCACTCCGACCATGACCTGGTCATTTCGGCATGTTGATGGCCGACCGGAGCGTGGTTCTGCGGCCGTCTTTAAACCAGTTGTACCACTGCTTAATCTGTATGCTGCTCATAGCATCGTCACCAAAGCCGTCTGAATATTCCGAATGGTTAACACTTGGCTGACGCCCAGTTTCTGGCAAAATTTGATGCAGTAGCGCTGCTCCTATCGCTCCGCCATTTTTCTTTGCAATAAAAAAACGCCGAGAGCGCTGCGCACTGCCTCACTCAAACGCTGCGTCCCAGCGACTGACGCTGTCGGTAGGCGGGAAAAAATTCGTGCATGCGCACGAAGGTTCAAGGTCAGCTGATGCAAGCGCTCTTTTTCCATATCCATCAGGTGTTCGCAAAAAAAAAAAAAATGAAGTCGGATACTTTTCTAACAGACCTCGTATACGTAGCTGAAGTTGACTGATTTGATATAGAGTATTCGATTGCTATTTCCTCTTGCAATTGCAATAGGCTCTAGCGACTGGTCGTCCAAGTTAGCTAGCTAACTTGGACGACCAGTCGTTAGAGGCTATCACGAACTGCTTTAATAAATGTTGATCGAAAGGAACAATCCTAGAGAAATGGAACACGCAGAAGTTCTGTTCATTCCAAAACCAAGAGATCAGTATCGAGAATATGAGGCCAGTATCGCTAACGCCGTGTGCCGGAAAGTCGATGGAAAAAGAAGTATATGAATGAATTTACAGACATTTACATAACGACGGCCTCTTCTCAAGCACGATGTTTGTGTTCGGAGAAAACCTTTTGCCTCAAGGCAAAAGCTAAAAGAAGAAATCATCAACAAGCTTAGAGGTTATCAGACAAGGCAATTCCAGCATTAGACCTCGAAGGTGCCTTTGATAATATCGAACATTTCATCACACTCAAAAATTTACGTAATGCAATTGTGGTGTAAGTACGTATAAGTATATAAGAGAGTTTCTATCGAGCCGAAGAGTTAGGCTCAATTACAGAAAAGTCAAGTCAGTGCACACGAGACTTGAAAGTAGGGGCACACTGCAAGAGGAAGTGTTAGCATTTTGGTAGTTGCCCGATCTCCCCCAAGTGCAAGTATCCCTCCTCGTGTCCACGAGTGCGGCTCGTACTTCCGAGGCTGTGATCTCCTTGTCCATTTCCTCGTTCTGTTTGCCCGTGTAGTCTGCCATTTCCGGACCGACACCCTCCGATCGTATGTATCTCCTGTTACGTTCTGCAATGCGCTCCCTTTCACTCCCCTTCAATTTGTGTATGGCTTTTAGCAGATTTGCTTTCTGCTCCGGTTTGCCCTTTCCTGAGTCCATCAGGCATCTCAATATGAACCAGGTTATCTTGGGGTTAAGTTTGCCATTGAATGAGTCGCAGGGATTGTGCAGTTAGCCTTGGCAAAATTTGAGGTATACTTCTCCGCGTGTCCTGCGAGTTCTGCTATTCTTTTCTTTATCTGTTTACTTCTGTCTTCTCTACCTCTTTGTAAGACCTCTTTCCCAAAATTGCAATAAAGGCGAGTAAATTTCCCAAAAGTACTCCAATGTCTTAATCTTTTTGGTGTCAGTTTCCACGTCCCCCAAACGCGTTTTTCGCCCATTCTTCATAATCCTCAATGCTGTGCCCCTCTTTTCCGCTCATTCACTCCCTGACTTTATTCCAATTTGTAATTCTCGCTGTCTCCCTCTTCCTGATGCTCTTGTTGCACTCCATCGTGGTCTGCAGGATAAAGTGATCGCTCCGCAAGTTTATTTCAAATTCTCCAAGGGTGCACCTCTTAGATTCTTGCCTAAGGTCAGATCTAGACTAGTGTCCTTCCACTAGTCCCCTAGTGGACTAGTGCGTGATGCCGTCAACAACTTCGACCTCTTCGGATTTTCCTTTGCGCATGCATGGTTACACTATTCAATTCTCCAAGACGATGAAGAAGAGGATGTGTCCAGGCCTTCGATCTATCTTATAGTCAGTAGGCAGCCACTCTCGATGCGCAAATAGGCTAAACTGTAAATTACGGAAGTTTTTCAAGTCGTTGTACCAGGCCTGTGCATTTCCGCGCTCGCTATATGGCGAAACCGAAGAATGGACACAGCTGGGTTGTTGCTGCTTTTACATCACGTACTGCTGAAGGTAGGCCTAGATGCCATACCTCCCGCGACGTTCATGATCGTCACCGCGCAGGCCTGTGTTTTCCTGCGGCTGTTCGAATTGCCCTGGTCGGATCCTTCCGAAGTATGCATCAGTGTCGAGACTGTACTCTTCAAAAGAGAGTGGTGGCGCATCTTTTACGGCGCGATTGAACACGCCGACAGCCTACACCTTTACTACAACATGGTGAGCTTAATTTGGAAAGGAATGATTCTGGAAGACAAAGTCGGCAGCGTGCGGTTCACCTTCATCGTCTCCTTCTTCACTGCGCTCTGCGGCGCCGTACTGGTCGTAATGAACTGCGTCCTCGGTACGGTCGTCGACGGCTCATTCTACTACTACTGCGGCGTCGGATTCTCAGGCGTTATCTTCGCTCTCAAGGTGCTGAACAACCACGACTACCCCGGTCAAAGCCGGCGCGTATTCGGTTACGAGGTCACTCTGCCCTCGGGTTTCTTCGTCTGGGCCGAACCCCTGCTCATCCAGCTGGTCTCCTCCGACATATCGTTTCTCGGTCACCTCGCCGGAGTCCTAGCGGGCCTAGCCTACGTCTACGTCATCAAACCCACCTTCTCAGTCGCCTGGCGAGTTCTGGTGAAGGACTCCATGCTCGCGCTACAGCAGGAGGGGATCCCGTACGGTTCGATTGTGCTGTTGTTGGCCTTGCTGGCAGTGCACGGTGATCTGTTGCCTGAGCACTGGACGAAGGACGCGAGCGGCTCCTGCCTGACCTGTTCTCCCGTCATCGATGAGCGACAGTGGCGCCTCCTGTTTCTGCCAGCGCTGCACTGTACGGGTCCCTGGCACCTGATCTACACCGTGATCTCCGTGCTGGGCCTCGGTTACCACATCGAAAGAAGAGTGGGCTCCGTTCGCTTCCTGTCCGAGATGGCCGTCCTGGTATTCGCCACGAACCTGGCCTTCTGCGTGGCTATTAACTACGTGCTACCGGACAGCGACGAGGCCGGCGGTGGGGCCCCGAATGAGATGAAGCGCAAGTGTGTCCCGACATTGGCAGCGTCGATTATGGGCATGAAAGGGCTCTACAGAGTACCGCACCTGCAGGACAGATACTTGTTCTTGGCGCTCAGACTGCCGTTGCCTTGCATCGTCGGTGCTGTTCTGGAAGTCGATTTGCTTTATTTTGCATTGCCCCACGTGTGGATTGGTGGCAACATCGTGGGCTTTGTTGTTGGGCTGTTGATGCCCCATTAGTATGCGCCCAATTTCATTACTATTTCGAGTTTGATCGGCACTGCAGGGGCGCAGTTTCCTGAACTTGCAGCCGCTGATTTGCCGCTTCTTAGACCTTAAATTCTTAGACCTTAACTTAATTTCGTTTATTGTCCTCTTTACGTATACCCGAAAATGATAGAAACATTGATCTTAATCTTCCGAACTCTGGTTTTGACTCTTCAATGACTGGTTTCTGTTTTTTTTTTCGTAATGAACTAAACGCGATTACGCGACTCAAGGAATAAATTACCAACATGACCGCTGATATCTATTATTTGAGTTAGAATTCGGTGAATGCGACGAAGACCAAATAGTTAATGTGCTTGTCTACTGAATCTGGGGAACTAAAAGTGCTGTTGTGTCAGTGAACATCAATAAAAGCAAATCGTGCCTCTTGTATGACTAGAACACAGAGTTCTATATGAAATATCCCTATAAATGACATGTAGACTAGAACGGCAGCACATTTTAATCACCTCGTAGGAATAACGCTTCAACTGAATCATCGTGTCTTTAAGCACTGTTACTTCGCACAGGGCTGCTTCTACATCGCAGTTGCAATGAACTCGTCAATGCCACTCGTTGAATTTAGATAACTATATATCCCTTTCAATTCCTTTGAGAGCTCAACATGACCTCAGCATGCAACTTCAGGACGTTTAAACCGCGCGTATCACGTCATACTACACCTTAGCATACCGCACCACAGCATGCAATGTAATACCATACCATACCATACCATACCGTACCGTACCGTACCGTACCGTACCGTACCATACCATACCATACCATACCATACCGTACCATACCGTACCGTACCGTACCGTACCGTATCGTATCGTATCGTATCGTACCATACCATACCATACCATACCATACCATACCATACCATACCATACCATACCATACCATACCATACGATGGAAAATCATCGAATGGTTAATTAACGTCAAGCCGCATTATAAAGACGGTGCTGCAGCTTTCTTCTCTGTTTGCCAACAAAAGTCGAAAACAGTCCAGAGGTAGCCATGACAACGCATAGCGAGCTTTTTTTTTTCCGGTCACTATTACCTCAAAGGTCCATAAAACAGTCTCAGGTTCTGGCGAGACACACAAGCGAGTGAGTTCATATACGTATATGACCCCATTGAAACAAACGCTCGGATCTTTCTTCGCTATATACACAGCTTCGTCAGGGAGACGCCTTATTGAGTTTCCAGAACTGACCGGCTCGCTTCCGCGAGAGAGGGGCTCCTTTCAACTTGTTTTGGCCGGCGTCCCCCGCAAGGCACTCGCTGAAGCGTCCTCCGAGGACGGTGCGCTCTGCTCTTACGGCCCCGCCAATGTGATTCCAAAGCGGAAGGAAAAACGCCTGCGCCGGTGGATCACTGTAGAAGCCTCTGCAAACCGGCGACGTTGTCCCTCGCGAACTTCCGGCGTCCTCTTTTTACGAAGGAAGCAACTTAGGGCGCGTGCCCACTTCAGGCTCTCCTCGAACAAATCGATTGAAGAGCCCTGAACAAGCCGGCTGCTGCATGCTTCCCAAGCGCATCCCACTTTTGGCTTTTTTTTTTTTGTTGATTTACCTTGAGCTCGTGCTGGTCTTTTTACCCTTGTGCCTTGATCTGATTTTGTGATGATCGTTGTTCAACCAGCCAGTGCTGTTTCTTGAAAACTGGTTTTGTTTGATCAAAAGTATAGGTAACACGACTGTGCACATTGAATGATAGTCAAGCCACAGTTATCGGTATCAGATTTTCCTTTTAGACTTGAGTAAAAGCGGCGAGATTCGGCATGTACTAGGAAAGATTCAGGGAGACAAGATGCAGTGTCAGTTGAGTGCTTATAATGTATACGTTAGAACAGCTGTAACTTACAAGACAAACAATGGCTTCTGTTCTAAGCCAACTATATGGCTTCTACAAATCTTATGCAACCTGATCGCACCTTGTGTACATTACTATTAGGAATCTTCGCTTCCGAGCGAAACCCCGAACAGATCGTTTAAAACTAGTGTTAAGCTCGATTTCTACCCGAAACTACCATTCTAGAGAATATGGTTGTTCAGTGCAAAAATCTCAAAACACCGCACGAAAATTAACCGAGGTCCTGGCTCATTACAGAGGAGATGTTTTCAGTTAACTGGCCGTTTTAAACATGTCACAAACCGAGTAATACTTGTTGAGGGGCTAGTTGGTGCATGTACAACAGACCGATTAGCAGAACATAATCGGGATTTACAAAATGGCACTGGTTCACATCTGCCCCATCACTGTAAAGCCTGCGGAGAAAAAACAAAGATTAAGTATGCAGCAAGGCTGAAAGAAAGAAAGCAACTTTAGCACTGTGTTAGTACCCCATTAATTAATTAATTTATTTATTTATTTATTTATTTATTTATTTATTTATTTATTTATTTATTTATTTATTTATTTATTACCTCAAAGGCCCCGGTTGTGGGGCATTACATGAGGGATGGGCAGATTACATGCAGATTATATAAAGATTACAGAGTACATAAAGATCAGGATACATAAAGATTACAGGATACATAAAGATGACTGATTACATAAGGATGGCCTCAATCGTTTTCTTGAAGTCGATGCAGTTGACGATGAGTACGGCTTCCGACGGCAGATCGTTCCAGTCCCGAGATGATGTGACAAAAAAAGAACGGAAATGAGATGTAGTTCTTGCAGCGGGTAGGTATACGGTCTTGATGTGGTTGTTGCGGCTAGAAGGACGATGAGCTGTTGATATGATAGATGACCCTAAAGGTGAATGATAGAACTTGTGGAATAGGCATAGTCGAGATATTTTTCTTCTAGTTTCAAGGTTAGGCAAGGATGCTCTGGATTTTAAAGAGGACACGCTAGTATAGTAAGAGTAGTCACAATAAATAAAACGGATAGCGCGGTTTTGAACTTTTTCAAGGATTATAGAAAGGTTAGATTGATGAGGATCCCATACTGCTGATGCGAATTCTAGTTTAGGTCGGACGAATGTTTTATAAGCTAATAATTTGATAGAAGGGGTAGTAAAACGAAGATTTCGACGTAGGAAGCCAAGGGTGCGGTTAGCGTCGTTAGCGATAGTCGTGATATGCGAAGACCATGTTAGGGTATGAGTTAAGGTGACGCCAAGATACTTACAGGAAAGAACAGATGATACTTCAGAACCGAAAAGAACATATTTTGAGGGATTATGGGATTGCCTGCGATGAAAAGAAATCATGCATGTTTTAGTAATATTAAGGGACATTAGCTAATGCTTGCACCAAGTTTCGATTTGGGTTAGATCAGTTTGGAGGGTGTCAGAGTCAGTTCTGCTGGTGGTCGGGCGGTAGATTACACAATCGTCGGCAAATAATCGGATGTTCGAGTTGACGTTAGAGGGAAGATCGTTAATGTAGATTAGAAAGAGCAAGGGTCCAAGCACTGTGCCTTGTGGTACACCTGAAGTAACGGGGGAAAGAGGTTACGATGATTTGTTAGCGTAGACAAATTGCTCTCTGTTGGTCAAAAAATTTTGTAGCCATTTTAACACCAAGTGGCTAAGGTTAAGACGTGAAAGTTTTAGTAGTAATCTTTTGTGGGGTACCTTATCAAAAGCTTTTTCGAAGTCAAGGAAGAGCGTGTCAACGGGAATGTTTAAGTCAAGATGAGAGCTAAGATCATTAATAAAAAGGGCTAGTTGGGTGTCACAGGAAAGTCCTTTTAGGAAGCCGTGTTGGTTAGGATGAAAAAACTTGACCGAAACTAAAAATTTAACGATGTGAGAATAAATGACATGTTCCATTAGTTTTGAACAGATGCTCGTAAGAGAAATAGGGCGGTAGTTTTTACATGAAAACGATGAACCTTTCTTGGGGACTGGAACGATCTTACCGATTTTCCAGTCTTGCGGAAGCACGCCTGATGACAATGACTGTTGAAAAAGATGGCACAAAATGACACTAACCACGTTTTTAGTATTTTTTAGCACTTTAGAGTTCAAGCCGTCAATGCCATATGACGATGACACTTTCAATGATTCAATTAGTTTCCTAATACCATTGCTATCGAACAAAATGTCTGGCATAACTGGATGATCGAAGACCGTGAAGTGCGGTAATTCACCGTCCGGTTCGTTAGTAAAAACTGAACAGAAAAAAAGAATTTAGAACGCGACAGACATCATGTTCCGGAATGAGATTATGGTCCTCATCATGTAAAGTAATAGGTGTGTTGCGTGAAGGATTAATGGATTTCCAAAACTTGTTAGGATTAGTGCGAAGCATAGAAGGTAATACTGATGACAAAAAGGAACGTTTAGTTCGGTTTACCAGAGATTGGAATGCTTTTTCAGCGCAATGGTACTTTTTCCATGAGCAGTCAGTGTTCACACGTCTGGCTGTACGGAAAAGCCTTTTCTTCTTGTTTTAAGGCGCTTCAGATCGTTGTTAAACCACGGTGACGATGATTTTTCTGTGATCGTGATAGTAGGGATGTGCTTATCTATTAGTTGATGCATTTTGTGTAAGAAAAGGGACCAGTTAGTTTCTACTGACCGGCTTGAAAAGTCATGGACTAACCACGCCCCAAAATCGGCTAGTTCTGTGTTGATGGCAGCGTAGTTACCTTTGTCGTATAATGTAAGTGTTTTTTTGGTTTTCTTCAAGCTTGGGACTTGGAAGGAAAATGTGCTTAGTATAATGGAGTGGTCACTAAGTCCGGGTAAATGAAGTGGCGTAGAAACTTTATCAGGGTGGGAAGTGAGAATGAGATCGAGAATGTTGGAGGAATGATCAGTTTGCCTAGTAGGTTCAGATACGACTTGAGACAAGCCAAAGGTTAGGCACGTGTTAACAAAGTCACTTACAATGTTATTTTTTGATGTAATGGTGGGAAGATCGGACCAGGTAATGTCAGGAAAATTGAAGTCACCATAAAAAAGAATGGGAATGTGCTGATAGGACGTAGTTATCACGCGGAGTGCTTCGTGTAAGTGAGCAACAAAGGAATCAGTTAGATCAGGGTGTCGATAGCAAACACCAATGATAACAGGAGGGAACGAGGCATGACACTTAATGAAAAGGAGTTCGAGAGGGGAATCAAGTTTAATCTCGGAACAAGGATAAGAATGATGAACACCTATTAGTACACCTCCTCCTCGCCTATTAAGTCTGTCGCGTCTAAAGATATTGAAATCAGGAAGCATGGAAGTTATTTCGGAGTCCCCTACTGTTGAATTTAGCCATGTTTCGGTTAGTACAATTATGTTGATCTCCGTAGTGCGTATAAGACTTTCGAGGGAATCTAACTTCGGTACAAGGCTGCGAATATTAGTGTAAAGAATGGACAAAGGGCGGAGCTTAGGCTTTTCGGGAGGATTACGTGGTAGCTATGGGGTGCGGGGAACAACTTCGTTTGAAATATGGTCATAAATGTAGGTAGTGCTGCCGATGATTAACTTATTGTAGCGGAGTTTGTATTTCTCACTTTGTGATTTACCAAATGCAAGTAGCTGTTTCCTGGCAGAGAGGGTAGTTTTCGAGTAATCTTCCGAAATACTGTAGGAACTGTTCTTTAGTTTGCTAGCAGAGGAAAGAATTTTCTCTTTTGTTTTGTAGTGAGCAAAGTTAACAATGATTGGTCTGTTTTTGTTGGCATCAAATTTTTTATATAAGATTTTTATATATAAGAATGAAACTGCTTTTTTAGATACAGGGGGTGAGATGCCTGTATGACTCACTTATCTTTTTTCAATTTTTGTACAACCCTCCCGCGCATGTGTGGTTCTTGCTATCCCTCTTAATTGTTTGCCTTATATTCATTCGCATTCGCGGTGAATAAAACAGTTGGAAGTTGCGCCTGTCCCGTCTAGCTTTCTGTGTGTTGTGTGTTTCGGCGCTACAACCCTTTCCTGGAAACGTCACAAACCGGCTGGCGGCAGTGCTGACGGCGGACAACGAGCCGGAGGCAAAGACTGGCCAGAACCAACCGAGACAAATGGTTGGCGCAAAAAGAACGAGGTATAGTAAACTAAAAGGAGGAGAAAGAAAGGAAGACTGTAGCCGAAGTTTGTATCCGCTACGCAGCCTGGCCAATCCCCCGCCGTGGGTATGTGCCATTAAGCCTGAGGACATCATCATCATCAGCGGGCGTGGTGCTCGCCGATAGGGATGAGTAGAGCGGGAGAGGACACACGTGGCTATGACGGAGCAGTTCAGCAGTTCATAGCAAAACCTCTTTAATACTTTTTTATTAATGACGCTGAATAATTTTTGGAGAAGTTCGAAAAGGGCATTTTAAAAGCTCAGTACCAAAACACGGGTAATGACTAGACGTCTTACTGGTATCATTATATCAAGTGCTATATAATGATGTCCTGTTCCACGACTCTTGTGCGTTCAAAAGTGGTCGCCTTGCTGCCGAATGATCGTTTTCACAGGGTACTAAGAGAGGTTTGCCAAAGGCGCCGAAGTGCTACGCAGAACCTGATAATGTGCGTTCAGAGCAGCTTGAAATTTTTGAAAAAAAAAAGAAAGAGCAGCCTGTTCTCTTCAGCATAGTCTTCTGGGCGCATTTCGCGAGTAAATACAGGGCGAATCAGTGGTGTATTCATGGATCCCTCATGGAGGGGGAGGTTGCGGGGGTCCCATTTCAACCACGTATTGATTGGAATTTCTTCATCGAAAAAATTGGGTTCAGCATGGCTTGCCCATGCAGTATTTGTCGTTTGAGGTAGGAAAGGCGGCCCCCGATGCCATCGCCTCCCCCCGCCCCCGTCCCACATGAATTTCCCCTGGGGTGAATAGAGTGTTTGGTCCGTACGTAGAAACCTGTACAGCGAAGTGTTCTGCGGCGGGCGTCCGTCAACAATGATTTCTCGGGTGGAACTTCGCGTTGTTCTCTCTCTCGTTCTAGGGTCGGAGGCGTAAAAACATTAGAATTTCATCTGCTTACACCATCTGCAGTTCAAAGAGACATGGTTAGTTCCGCACAAGTTCCAGCTAAAATCTTGGTTCCTGACTTCTTATCTGTAACTACACTCACCCATACAAGCTTAACGGAGTTCCACATGGGTTTCCGCAAGCGATACTTATGTGAGACTTTTTAACGTTAAACCTATTTAGATTAAATTGCTTTTAATATATTCTATGGGGTTTAAACAGAGGAGATAAATACGTTCTCCCCGATTAAGCGCGGCTGACACAGTTCAAAGCCGCGCGGACCCCACCCCGTGGTCGCGAGCGCTACCGAGCGCACGCCGACCACGGCGGGCCTTGCTCTACAGGAACAAAGGAACGACACACTGGCTGACACAAACAAGGCATTTATTGCTATAACAACAATAACGCCAGCTAGCAACAAAATACACTGAGGAATCGAGGATGTCCGACTCACCAGCACGGTTACGAGCGAACGTTCGCCCACGGTAGGGCAAAGGGATAAACTCCGAGGCCGAGCGGGACGGGTTCGGCGGGAGCAAGTTCCGACCAAGAGGCGCCCGTCGACGAAGAGCGGAGCTGCGAGCGAAACGTCCGGTCGCTTCCCGGTGCCGAGCAGAAGAGAGCCAGCTATCCCTCGCGCGCGCGCAGCAAAACGCCATCCGTGGCGCTGGTGTCGCTACGACGCGAGCGCCCTCCCCTGTTAGTTAAAGTAACCAAAACTGAGAAGAGCGCGTTTCGGAGGAGCTAACTACAGTAGGGGGTGCAATGCGGGAAAGTGAACGCAGGGGACGAAGGCGTCCCCACAATTCTGAACAATAATTCATGTGGAACATCACTCCAGAATAAATTCAGAAAGTTGTATGCGGAACAGCGTACTCATTTAATATCAGCTTTTCATCTCTCAAAGCAGAATCTGGTTTATCACCGCTTTTCTGTCGACGTCGCATTGCCAGCCTTTCACTGTACCACAAGTTCTTTTTTTTTTCGTCCCTTAATCAAGCACCATACATCCCAGCAGCAGCACGCATATCATATCGAACCAGCCATCCACTTCAAGTTGCGCGCCCACGTGCCCGGACCACCACCCTCACTGCGTCATTTTTTTTCCGAGCCGCCACAGACTGGAACGGCCTTCCCCACGAAATCGCTTCTACTACCTGCCCATCTTCGTTTTTGCAACTTGTATCTGACCACTTTTTTCAATAACTGTTGACCATGATCCTTACCGTTTGTATAAAAACCCACCCCTTATGTAAGGCCCCCACGGAGGACTTTTAAAGTAATAAACTGAACTGAACTGAATTGAGCGTTCTATATATTCGTCAACACAAACACAAATATTCGTCAGACCCGACATAAAGAAATGTGGTTTGTACACACACCGAGAACCTCCTATGATGAACAATCTCTATCTTATACATTACCTTCGCTGTTAAACTTACTAGACCGACAAAATTTTGATCCCTCCAGAAACCGAAACTGTAGCATTAAACGTTTTTGTCAACTTATTCATTTGGAAGACTAAACCATGCCTTCCTATTCGCCTAATTTTGTTCACCACTGTTGCTTATGTGTGTTGATTTATCTGTATTACCTTTTGTTGTTTCTCCGATTGATTGCCGTCTTGTTTCATTCTGTATTACCCGTTGCTTTATGATATTTTTTTTTTCATTTTTGTGCAAGACTGGCCGTCATCTTGCTGTCATGCCAACTAACAAGGGGTCGGGACCTCGTCAAGCTGTTCGAGCTTTTAGTCCCGTACTCCTCCTTTTCTAAGGAAATAAAATGATTGATTGATTGATTGATTGATTGATTGATTGATTGATTGATTGATTGATTGATTGATTGATTGATTGATTGATTGATTGATTGATTGATTGATTGATTGATTGATTGATTGATTGATTGATTGATTGATTGATTGATTGATTGATATATTCCAGCATACATCATACATAGAACACAATTTTACATATGGATACCTGGAACATTGTTCCACCAGTAATCTCAGGTTTATTACGCGGTGCCACTTTCTACGAACATGAACAAGCTTCTTGAATGGTTTAGGCTTCAAACTATTGTAAGGTTTCGCTGCCTGACCGTTCTGCTCTTCGAATACGCCAAACCCTTGAGTTTTAGCGTCATCGCAATGTGTGTTTGTGACGGTCAGGACACTGATGCCGCAGCTTTTTTAGGCCAGGGCTTAAGTCAGTCACAAGAACAGCCTTATGTAGGAAGTGACGTTTTTTCAACGACTGACAATACCTTAGCCTATACACTGTTGCCAGTACAATATTCAATGGCCATGGTATCTGAATCGGAACAACAGTGTCTACATGACTATAATTGGCTGCAATTCTGTAGGCTATACTCATTATACATATTACTGCCACTGACAAGGTAGGAAGTTGGCTTGTACTCCACTTAATAAACTTTTTACTGGTGCATTTGTGACAAATGGAGCGAGTGACCACTAGGCTCGCGCGATCCAAGACCAAAGTGGGATGATGAGAAGAATTACGTTTAATAGCGCTTCTACGAGGAATGATGGTTGAAAAATAAATGGCCATAATTTAGACTCACAACCCTGCTTTCAAACACTTTTAAAGCGAGTGGCAGCTATTAAAATTTGTGACTTTTGATAAACTGTCCTTTGTCTTGTGACTGAGTATGCACAGTGTTCCATACAAAAACACGCTATACAATTAGAAGGGCATGCAAGAAAACGGTTCCCGCCAAGATCTACTCCGGAGTGCCGACATTCTGAGAGACATTCGGTCTTATCTTCACGGTTCACTACTGATGCTTATTGGAGGCTGCAACTTAAAACGAAAGTGATTTTTGTCCTGTCTACCTCGTTTCTTTTGTGTCGTGTCTTTTGCGCAAGAAACCCAGAATGCTTAGGCACCAACTAGCCTGCAAAAACATACTCGAAAGCGATTTCTTGCTACTAAAAGTAGCACAACAGACTCCCTCAGACTAAATACTTGGCAACGCTACAAGCAACCCTTGGAGTTCCTTTTTATGTCTGTATAGAACACGAAGGCCCAAACGAAATGTTCTATCAGAACTCTGAGAAATTTGACCACTCGAAATTCTTCAATGGTGTTTGAAACTAAGCACATAAACGCTGCTTTTCTAAAGATTTCGTAATTCAAACATCTGGAACTGTAGAGAAATCACTTGGAGCGTCGTCAAGCGTCTGGAGTAACGGCCTTTGACATGTAACTGCCGCTTCTTTACACAGACCTCCGTATACAGTACACGTCAAATAATATCTCTAAGCACTCCTGAAACGCTTGAAGGCGCTTTGTGACGTGAGCTTCAATACGTATGCATATGTGAACGAGTTGAACTCTGCCCCAGGGGTGCCGTGGCATGAGTGTCCAGAACGTCACGCTTATGCAGAGTGCCGACACTTGAGCCACCTGAGAAGTTCCCCGTATCCGTTAAGCGACTCTGGGCAGAGAAACCTTGGACTAAGTCAAAGCTGAACCCGACCCAGCAGCCTACCAGGGCACTGCAGACTACATGGAGCACATTTCCAAATGACACTCAAAATTAAATTTTAATCGGGATTTTAAACTGAACAACAAGCGGTACAAAGCAGCAACATACAACCACTCTTGGCTGCAGCTCATTGCTGGTCGTTGTATACGCTCACACGTCGGCAAACCCCCTCGGCGCGCGCCATGTATAGCCAGTTAACAGCCAGTTTTCAAATCTGAGCCTCACCTTACCAACACGAAGCCATGCTAAGGTTCGGCCAGTACCTAGTACCGAAACTTCATTCATGTAATCTTTATAAGTCTGAAAATGTTTATCCTTTTGCAAAGAAAAGATGCTTTTAAAACAAAGCCAAAAATAGCAATTACGACATTGGCGTTGAATATATAGCAACAAAAGCCCTTTGTCACTATGATATGTAGCCTAATTGGCATGTTGAATAAAAGGGACACGGATCGATCACAATATTTTGCAACAGGGAACAAAATTACGTACATAAAAAGTTCGAAAGGTCGATACTGCCATTACAGTGACGGGGGTCACAACCGAGACAGATAGATGCATGAGTAATAAATTTCAAATACCACGTGTTTCGACTCCTCCACTTCGAAGTTTGGACATGTATATAGTACGTACAGACAGTAAGCTAGTACGATCAGCTATATGCTACACGAAAGACGCAAATTTAGAAGCACAGCTATATGGCCCGACTATAGCTTCCCAGCTATCGGTTACGAATAACTTTAATGCACAAAACGGTGGTATTATAGAGCAGTGTCGCCCATTTCCGAGTGATAAAGAGTTGCCTGTTGGCTGAAAACATATCTGTCGAAACCCCTTGAAGGAAATTGTCGGGCGAGAAGCACATATATCATTCGTTCCAGAAGCCTGTCTGCTTAGCCAGTTCTAATTAGCCTGTTTTGCTTTCCGATGTATACTGGAACAAGCTGAGAAACTAGTGGTAGCGCTCGAAAATAGTATATAAGCACAGCTTCATCGGAAAGCGCGTCACGGCATTTAAGAAGAGCCCTCAACCTTAACTAAAGAAAAAGGCATTTCTCATCTGGATGTCCATGTATTTTTCCGAATCATACAAGTTGCAAAAAGGCAAAGGTGGGCGGCAAGCTTAGTGAAATCTAACCGCGCAAAGCACTGAACATCTTACCCCTGAAGAGTACGTTCCCGGATATAAGGGTCATTTAAAGGGAAACTGCATAGGTTTTAGAAATCAGCTACCTTAAGACGGTCGAATGTGTGAAACTTGCAGGTAAAGCATGCGAACTGGTGGGAATTATGCGCACGCGCAAAGATCAGCAAAGTGGGAGCACGGAAAGAGCCCACACATAGACCAACTATTCTTATCGTCACTGAACCAGTAACGCAGCCAAAACAAGCGAAAAAAAAAGGAGGGGGGAGGCTGGAATGAAAAAAACGGGGGAAACAAAGGCAGGGAGCGTAAAGAAACAATTCCAGAAAAGTCTAAAAAGATCCCGAAGAGCCAACAACCAACACGGCTAAACGAATGACGATGAAAGGTGACAAAGATAAAGGCACTAAAAGCTGAACAGACTGAAGCATAAAAGGTGCAGGAAAAGCCTGCGGAAGATGTAAAAAATCGGCACGGCTTGAAGATTACGGAATTAAAAGCGTTAAAACAGATAAAAGCAAAAACCTGAGAAGCCGATGAGAATAAAAACAAGCAGGAAATGTGGTCACTAAAAAATGAAATGGCTCCCTTCCGAAATAAAAGTTGTTAGCGCAGTTGTGTGTCCTTCTCGTTCTGGTCCTTTGTCTACAAGCGCTGTTTTCCTCAAGATGTACCCCAACCAACTCGCCCAGCAACACACCTTGCGAAAGCATGCGAAATCTTTTTGAGCTAGCACTTGAAATAGTGAAGTAATCGCCGATTAAAATCCGGACGCTCTTCAAGCTTCTCCGCAGCGCACAATGCCAAGTGGGGGGTGCATGATGACGTCATCGAAGGTATCGGTACATTTCCAACGCACAAAAGCCTGCTATGAGGGGAAAAAACCAGCGCCGCCCAAAGCGAACCCTGCCGAGATTTGTTTGGCAGCGTCTAACGAGTCAGGGCAGGGTGTGGCTGACGACAGCGGTAATTTGAAATCATACCTTCTGTGACGCCACGCTGAGTTTTTCTGCATTTCTTTGGTGCATTGCGAAGAAGCGCAAAATTGAATCGTCGATTACGTCACTATTTTAAATGCTACTGCAAAAACACTTTGCATGCTTTACCTACAGCCTATGTAGATTTGAATCCTTGAATATCGCAAAATTCTCAAAAAAGTGCTGCATTTGCCTTTTAAGTAAACGTTCTCTATCTCTTACAACGTAATGATTCAGCATCCTTAATCGGAGCTTTAGAACATACAGCACTGGTCGTCGGAATATAAAAGATAATACATAAAAACCATATGGAAGCACACTGATGGCATATCAGTCGCTTTGAGGAAGTCGCTAAAGCAGTGCTTCGTACACGATCGGCCCTTGCATTCGGTAGGGCAAATTTACTGTCGTTGTGCGGATATAATTTGTGAGAATCTTCTTGCCGAACACAAGAACCAGGCCACTCGTGAATACACACGTACCAGAAACCCCCCCTCGGTTCCGCTGCACAGACGCTTGAAATTTAGCGACCCTTCTGTTTATAAGTTCCGAGATGTCAGATGTCCAGTGGTCGATGCACAAAAATTACCTCCTTGCTACGCCTCTCGCTTGCATTCTTTCTCGTCAGCAAAGACCCAGTATTATCCTGAACGCTTCAAAGAATTAACTGGAACGATCAGCGTTATTTAGAACCTGGAAAGGATGAAAAGACGGCTGTTCTACTTAAAAAGAAACAGAGGAAAATTTGAAGCTTGACTATATTGATCGGGTACGGCGTTATAATTAGAAATAGGCCATTCTAAGCGGAAACCGAGCTTTCATAAGCTAGAGAAGACCAAAAAATTTTAGGGCGATCAAATGGATTGATGCGGAGAAAATGCGACAGCTGTTTTCTTTCACTCGCCAATATATTCCAATTCTAATTCCATTGTCTTTCGCTCACCAGTATATTCCAGTTCTTAATCTGTTCCAATTCCGATTCTATTCCGATTCTGCTCTATTACAATTCTGGAGGACACAGGGGCGCAATAAAAGACACGGACAGAGAAGTAGACAGGGAAGCGCTCGTCCCTGTCTACTTCTCTGTCCGTGTCTTTTATTGCGCCACTGTGTCCTCCTGAAAAGTTATGAACCAACACGCCCAAATACAAGTACTTCTGTATTACAATTCTGGTTCTATTCTTGCTCCATTTGTATTCGTAATCGCTTCTTTTATTAATTTTTGCTGAGTAATTGTTAGTCAATTTCATTCTGGCCTAGTCATTATTAGACCAGCGTCTCGCTCCTCGCCGTTAGAAGTGGATAGAGAGAAATCTTCTTAAACACTGCCACATATCAGGGTTGGCAGGTGGGAGCTTCCTGCACATGCCGACGCCGGACAGTTTCAGCTTCATGACCCTCTTAGTGCTGTAGTGCTGTCGCATTAAAACACAAACATTGGAGGGTTCACTTATGCTCCTCCTCAAGGGTGTGACGCCATAGCGTTAATGGGTTAATACCCATACAGGAGGAATTGGCAGTTTTCGACTTTACACTCTTAGATCCCTAGGAGTTCTCATACCACTCATGGTGCAGCGGTTAAGCAATGCGCCATTGCCGCTCGATGGCAGTTGCTGCCGCCGGCGGGGCTTGTATGACCCCTGCAGGTTGCTCTTCCCGACCAACCTCACGTGAACAGTCATTAATTTACTGCCACCTGCCACGGTGGTAAGTTTTCTCACTATCCGGTGGGCAGGGTGGGCTTGCCTCGACACTGAATTTTTGGTGCGAGTTCCAACGACGATACGCTTCGTATCGAGGGGCGGGGAAAATTGTAATTGAATTTTCGCACCCATAAATGCTTGGTTTTTTTTTCTGTCGGACATACGTTAACATACCCAGAAAGAGCCAGGGAATAAATTTTTAATGACAAGAATAATTAGATAGAGCTGCCCTCAGTGTTTCTTTGAAAGCGTGGCCTATAATACTTGCAAAAAAATTTTTAAACAGTCTATAGACTGTCCATAGACTTCTGTCTATAAAGCCTACAGACAAATCCGATAGACCAGTCTATAGGCAATGCAAAGGCTATAGATAGCCTATAGACAATCTATAAATTTATGGTCATACATCTTTAGTAGACTTTTATCTATAGAAAGCCTATTGACTATGAATAGACAAAAATAATTATCTATAGCAAGGCAATAGAGTCTATAAGTCTATAGACTGTCTATAGACCATTTTTTATAAGGTAATCGTGACCGCTAGGCTCCTGCCGAATGGAGAACGTGAAAAACATTGTCGGTTTTTCTCGTCCTTGCGCACTTTGCTATGTTATCTGAAAAGTGAGTGAGAGAGAGCAATATATTGCTCAGTTTGTTTTGAGCACAGCTTCAACGTCGCAAAAAATTTTGACCCAACGCTGTCACTGCTGTTATAGACACCATAGTTTGCATGGCCGCGAGTAAACTGCACAGCCAGATACAGTCGCAGTTACAGGAACAAACGCATCGCGGAAGTGAAATTCTCTTTTTCTTGCTTTACAGTTCCAAGCGCACCAATGCGACTACGATCTGTGCCACTTCAGAGCGAAAAACGAAAACAGTATCACGCAGTTCCGCTCCAACCTTCGTTAAAGAGGGATATTCGCGCCAACGAAGTGATCCTGCCACGCGCTCTACACAGACTCGAACTTTTAAAACTCCCATTTGACTTCCACCAGGCAGCTTAGCGAATGTTGTAGCGAATTCATTGAACGAATTATGCGCGGCTGCGTGGTCGCAAAACGCTTAAGAACCGTATTGGCGATTCAGTTGGCCGCTTATCGCGCGCTCGCACGGCCTCGCATCAAAGGGAACGCGCTTGGCGATCACCACGAGCTGAAGAATGCATAATCAATGACGCCTGCGCGCAAGTTTCTCCCGCAACGCGTATTGATGCATACGTATATTCAGACTAGCTGCCCCAGCCTATGGAGTGCCGTTAGGCTTAGAGAGGACCTATTCGTACTCCGTTATTGACGAATGCAAACTGTATATAAGCAAGTGCACCCCATCATTTGCGTAGAAAACTTGTCGGTGCGCTTATACGAATACAGGTTGGGAGTAGCATACTAACTAGATCTTTAACTCAGATATACTGAAAACCAGCGCATTATTTTTGAAAAATGGAAGGAAAACAGAGTTCAGTGTAGGAGCATAAGTTCGAAGGTATCACGCAATAAGTTAAACCATGCTTGCTTGAAACTTGCTAGAACATGTAGATGCAAGTTGAACAAAAAAAAAGACAAACAGACAACAACACAATCAGGTTGAATTTCTCTTAAGCTTATGCAAATTGCATTTGTTTCAAAGAGGAAAAGGTCTAACTAGAGAAGAGAAATTTGTAACTCTAGAAGCAAACGTTTATTGGTTAAAAATAGAGAGGAGGCGCCGGCTTCGAGGCCTGAACAGGGCCGACTAAGGGAAGCAATAAGTGGGACTGGAATATACAAATTAAAAGCAGGGAACATTTAGAATGGCAATGGGAAAACCAAGAACGCTTCTTTTCTGTAGAAATGCACCTTTGTTTCTATTAATCACGGTATTTTATTGATTGATTGATTGATTGATTGATTGATTGATTGATTGATTGATTGATTGATTGATTGATTGATTGATTGATTGATTGATTGATTGATTGATTGATTGATTTCAATATTGCAGACCTCTTTATGAGGCCTTAGCAGGTGAGCATACACAATTGGTACACTCAGTCTAAAGCTACATCGAGACAAATTGAGCAAAACACAATTCATGTGGCGGCAAGAACAGATACAGGGTCAGAGCAGAGTAATAAATACGAAAAAGTCAGACCGCAGTGAAGAGGGGTAAATATGTACTCAACGCAAAGACGCAATGCACGCAGAAAGGATGAGGCGAGTAGCAAAATCAACAATACAAAGAAATCTAAAATTTTGAACAGACGTGATCAAAGAGAATGAAGACGCAAAGTATGACGGAAACGCGCGTGTGCTTTTTGCTTCAAAAAACGGTACAGCAATATTCACGACACAGTGTACATGACTGAGAGCATTATTCGGCTTCTGTTATGGCCTCTTCTCTTTGCAGTAAATGTTTCCTAAATGTGCGCATGGGCAATTAAGGCATCCAGTCGATTCCGTTCTCGGATGGCGAGAGCAAAAAAAAAAATGAGTTCTTAAATGCGTCTGTATTGTAATATTCAGTTAGTGCGTATCCATGTTTGTGTCATGGCGGTCAAGTCTGATAACAATATATATTTGGACACATTGACATTTTAACTGTTGTGTAACGGTTCAAATTTTTTAGCTTTCTTAGCTCTAGTGGAGAGGGTGGCTAGGCCTCAGATTAATGCAAGGGTATAGTTAGGGAGTCTATGCGCTTATACTTATTATGAATGAATCACAGCGCCTTTCTTTGCATCTTTTTCAGTTTCGCAATGTTAGTCACTGATTGAGGAAACCAGATAGTGTGAACGTATTCTAGTATGAGTCTCATGAATGTTTTGTATGCTAAGAGCTTAGCTGATGGTGGTGCAAGCCAGATGCATCTTCTCAGGAAAAAAAGTTTTCCTAATGCTGCTGATGATCTGTTAGCAATATGTGGCATCCCATCTGAGGCCAGCGGTTAGTGTGAAACCGAGGTATTTATCCGTATGAACTTTATTGAGTGGAGTGCCGCTTAAACATAAGGACTTTTTTTTTTTTCGCGTTACGGACATGCATACATATTTCTTCTAAGTAACTGTAATCCGGCATCTATCGCACCATTAACTGCATCAAATGATTTGCTAAGCGCGCTGTGGTCAGCATTGTTTTTGTTTCTGTATACATGATGCAGTCGTCTGCAAATAGTTTGGTGTTGCCGTTAATTTGCTTAGTTATACGTTTAATGAAAATTAGAAATTATAACGGACCAAGTACAAAGCCTTGCGGAACACCTCAACTAACAGAACTTATTTCAGACGTCATGTATTCGAAGACCACGAATTGAGAACGGTTGGAAAGTTTTCTAACCCAGTTCAATATTGTTCCTTTTCCGATCACGCTTTGCAGTTTTGCGATAAAGTTCGGTGTGGCATATGGAATCAAACACTTTAGAAAAATCAACGCATATATGACGCATATGCGTCAGAATAATATTAACCAGGATGGCACATACGCTTTGCCTGTTAAAACGTAATTGGAGTGCGCTGCAAAGATTCGCTAGGCGACTGTGTATAAAGCGATGCGACGGTGAGCTATATATGCAGATAAGCGTTCGGCCCGCGCGTGCTATTTGAAACTCGCTCGGCGTGTTCGACTGTACACCCGCGCTTCGAATGAGAGTAGAGCGGGGGATGCTGCAGGCTTTGCCCTAATGAGGCTCGCTTGCGCGCGCACGCGGTCGCGACGCAGCAACGAGCCGAATAAGAGAAGGCCGCTTTGTCTCGTAATCAATTCAAAGCCGTTGATCTGCGCCTTTCGTTAGCGAGGAGGGCGCGCGTTCCGAGAGGATTTCAGGCGACACACGGCGTCGGTCGGTCGGTCGGATGGCGGCGCGATTATTCTGATCCGGCGCGCTGCTCCTGCCGATGGGCGTCGCTTTGTACGCGGCAGTTCGCTGATGCGCCGCCGTTGCTGTGTCCGTAATTAGCTCCTTAAAATGGACGCTAATTAGCAGCCAGACCGCGCGAGCCGGCTTCGGCCTCCTCTCCTCTGAGCCCCTCCCGCAGGGCCTCTCGGCAGGAGTTGTGTATATATGTATGCGCCCCGTCACTTGGCCAGTGCGCTAGAGTGTTTAAGCGTGTACGTTCATTGCAGCGTTTGGGTGTAATGTGTTTATACAGAACGGCGGTTTTAAGCGGTTTTGTATGTATAAGCAGTGTGCCCATGCACACTCGCGGTTTTAGAGACGCGCATCTCGCCTGTGGTGTCGTGTACATATATTGTATTGCGCTGAAGTTGCCGCTGGATTTTGCATGATATACTGGCGCAGTGTGACTACTCGGGTGTCATCGTACGTTTCGTTGGGAGATCCCATATTTTGCTGGACGCTCTGCGTCTTTATATACAGGAATGGCACTGCTGCGGTGGAACTGATACTTCTGGTACATGACCACTGTAGAACAAAGGCTCGGGACTATACAGCATGCATTTAACGTGGACGAATGTGTGTGCAGGAATAAGCGTACGGGTTACACAGCATTTCTGACACGCGTCTCTCAAGTGGCGTTTCCTCCTCGTTGTTGTGAGCACGAAACAACAAAGTTTTCGTCGCTGGCGCTTGCATAGTGGCCCTTTGTCGTTATATACAGCGTGCCATATACCCGAAAATATCCGCGTTTGAACGTGGATGTAACCGTCATGTTCGTTCATGAGCATAGCCTCAGAACCAGATCTGCGTACATGACAGCGTAGTAGTCAGTTGTTGTTTCATGGCACACCTTAGGCAGACAAATGGCCTTGGGCACCGTAAATGCAGCTCTCCAATTTTCCAGTGATATCACGGGAACATCGACCAGACCTTGGACCAGAATGACCGTTCGGTCGACGATCCAGTGATATTACTGGAAAATTGGAGAGCTGCTCTTCACTGAATAGCAGGCGCCTAAAGTATCCGCTACAGCCGAAAAAGTAGAACACAAGTGCGCAGAACAGAGACAAGGCACGCCTTTTGCGCCTTTGGGACAGGAGCACCCATTTAAGGTCGCCATGGAGCTGCTTATCGCTATACGCTATTCATGTGCTGTGTTTGACGCATCATAGCCTTAGTTGATTTTGCGCCATAAAAATCAAGCATCGATGCACAAATTTTCAGCGTCATGGTCGTGAAGGATGGTATGTTTCCTGCGAGATTGTGTAGTATTCCTTTCCCAAAAAGTATACGCGAAACCTAGTCGGGAAGGTGCGAGCGCGTCGGAAGTATTCTTTCCTGGTTCCCCAAAGACTGGTCCAGCCGTGACTAAACTGTTTCTGGATATATCCGGGAGGACACTGGCCACCTTGGCCAGTATCAGGAGTGGAAATAGTTCACAGCAAGTGACAAAGGTAAAACGAAAGCCAACAGCTCTATCTCGTTACGTGTGAGTGATAACAACGAAAAGAAGCCTAGAACTATGCCGACCCTTTGTAAGCAAGAAGTCGTTCAGATATTGGGGTCACCATACAGTTTTCCAAGAAGCGGCTTGCATTGAATAGTCGTGAATGTTTTCTACCTTTCGACACACACATCGGGCTGGCAGTGACCTGCTATAATATGCGTCCGTGAATGTTTGATCGCTTGTCAGACCTGTAATTCTGTGTCGACAGATTACGATGGGAAGAATTGATTGTTCTGAAGGTGCATGGCTGAAATATGGTGAAAGAAGGATATATAGAGAAAACGGAGCCAACAATGTGCAGTCGATAATTTGATCATCCAAAACCTTCACCACTGCGCGGTCTTAACGCGGGTACACAGTTTCTCTCAAGAACGACCTCTCGTGTACGGGCAAGCGGTCGGAGTCTGAAACGGCAACGCATGTGAGTCAGGTGATTGTTTCAACTGCACCCCCCCCCCTCCCCCACACACGCACCCAACCTTCCCCTTCGTGCTAGCGTAGTGACGAGCCACTACCTCCGTCTTCCGAAATTAAGCTCGAGTGTAAAGCAGCCTTCCCCGAAAGACGGAAGACAGAAACACCCCCACGACCGAGAATTCGAGAGGCGGCATCGCAGCCCCGCCCCCTTTCCACATCGACGACGTCAGCAGCCAAAGCACCATCGATCGCCTCGTCTCCCCGACCGGGGAGGAGGAAAGCGCACCACTTTGACGGCGTATCGGATGTCGGTGCCGTCGCCGGCTCTGCCATGCGCCCTTCCAAAACGGTCCCGCCGTCGGCCTGTTATGCAGTCCGCGCCGACGGCGGCACGTTCCCTTCCGCTACGCGAGTCTCCCCGCGCTGCGGCGCCGCCACGCCGTGCACGCGCCTTCGTTTCCCCGTTCCCCTAGTTTCTGCCCTCGTTAAATACGCGCGGAAGCTCCTCGCTGGCTGACACACGCCTTTGCGTATGCATTCGGACGATCAACGTGCTTGCGTTTGTGCAACTCACGCCGCTTGGCTGGAGTTGCGTTGTTAAGAACCGGATGCAAATTTTCTCTAAGGACGTTTCAAATGTGAGGACGGGCGTTATACACGAGCGCATTAAAAAAAAAAAAAATGCCACACTCGCCGGAGAGACACGGCGTCCGATATGTGAGCAACTGTTTGGGAAGTACTCTATATGAATCACCTTTACAAAATGCTTCCGTCGTTCTTACTGTTCCGCAGTGCCGAAGGTGCGCTGTGTAACGGTGAGAAAGGAATTCCAAAGCAGCCTTACTGTACAATGAATTCTTTGTTGTGCGCTTTATTGGAGAGTCATGAAGCAGATCAGGAATCTTTCCACTTATACGGCGCGCGCGCCACTGCGTGCCGCAGAGTCTGTGCGCATGCGCGCAACCTCCATGCAAGAACCGGATAACTAATCAGCTATATTTCTGAGTAAAAACACTGCTGAACAGGTAATTGAGACAGACGTAAACATTGCCAATTTATACCTTACATTCACGTTTCAATAAGGCAAAAACATGATTACACAGAACTGCTGCAACTACTACTGCGGCCACTACTACCGCTACTGACAGAAATTTATCAAACGTCATTCAAACGTTAAGATAAAAAAAAAGACGTTTCGGCTCCACTACGCACCTTTCTGTAAAATCCTTGACGATTGGTCGGCGCTTGATTAATACTCGTCATAAGTATTCCGGACTACTACTACTACTACTATACTGCATCTACACTTCACTACACTACACTACAATACACTACTACTGCTACTACCCTACATTACACTACTACTACTGCTACACTACACTACACTACTACTACTGCTACACTACACTACACTACACTACACTACACTACACTACACTACACTACTATTATTACTACTACTACACTACTACTACTACTATCACCAATTCACGACCGTTGTTACTATTAACCATTACCCCTGCTAGGGCTACTGCTAACTGCTACTACTATTACTACTACAAGCTAAACCCGTTGTGGCGTTGTGTAGCTGCGCTGACTACAGCGTGTAGTCCGAGCGTATTCCTGTCCAAGATTTGACGCATCGCGTGACCAAAGCGGGGACGGCCGCTCCATGCATCCTCTGCTGTGCACCCGATGTGGGGCCCGGGCCCCCGGCATCGTTGCCTGCGCAGCGGGGCTCGCGGTAACAAAGGCGGCCCTCCACCGCCGCTTTGCGAGCCGCCAGCGGAAAAGGAAACGGCGGCGGCTCAGCGGCTCAACTAGCCGGTCGCGTGGCGACAAGAGGATTGCCCGGCGCTCCTTGCCGCGGCGGCGGCGGCCCAATTTGTTAACTCGGCGGCGTTTGGCCCACCCCCCGCCCGTGCATGGCTCGACGCGCTCCGGGGATACACACAACGGCACGTTCACCCGCCCAATCCCCCCTGTTCCCCTGGGGGACTGCGCGCACGATTGCCCCTCAAACGAACCGAGTGGTCTCCACGCCACACTCGAGGCTGCGTGCGCGCCGCGCCGGCCGGAACGCGTTTCTCTCTGAGGATGCTCCTTTTGACCCCAGCGATGGTGACTGTTCCATAGATAGGTGCTGGGTGTACATGAGCCGATTGCTGAATTTTTGAATTGTTGAATATCGACTGAAGAGCTTATCCACGCACTTCGCAAGCTTCGCATTTCTTTGTTTAGTTCTTTTTATTTCGCCTGGCCTTTCATCTCGTTAACAGATGGCCATATTTTGAGCCACACGGAGCTGCGCCGACTGTAAGCCAAGCGGGTTGTTTTGCTCAATACGAACACTCAGCCGTCATCTAAATGTTTGGCGCACATTCATGGTGTCTTCGACTGGTCGTTTCAGATCACTTTAGAGCGCTCTGAGATGCAGCCGCACGTTCGGCTGGTCGAAATCAAGCGCTCTGACTACATTCGGCTGGTTCTTTCAGAGCGCCCGCCTCCAGCTCAGAGCGCTCTGAGGCGCTCCGAGAAAAAAGTCGGAGCGGCCCCGAGATGTGCTCACGTGACAGAGCCACTTCCGCCGTTTCGCGGAGACGGATGCGAAGCCATGGTAGCCAGGGCACATCACGACCGGTCTGGCGAGGCATTCTTACGCATCCGTAGAAGCAAGTTTTGGCGCTTTAGGTATTAGACGCAGTTAAAACGTCCCTGCTGTGTGGCTCTGTGAGGGGAAATGTCGAAAAGCAGACGAATGATTAAGCTGGGTACGCCGTCTGTGTTGCTGTCACATCTAGGGGCTACCGCGGCATATCCAGAGTTGTACAACGGGACACTAATTTTTTATTTTATTTTTTTCGACGCGAGCCGGAGACGAAGAACTGCTGGGGCAGCGATACAGGTTCAGCGGCGACGGCGGCGTGGGCGGTGCAGACTGTGTGATTGCTGTCGTTGAGACCAGCCGCAGCGGCAGCGCCACTGCGGTGTGGCGATTCCGGAAATTAGGTCCTTTCCCTCCTTCTTGCGCTTTCGCTCTGAAAACTTGCTGACCATTCGGCTTGACCGGTCTCGCTGTGCGCTCGGAGCTAGAGCGGCTCTCACGTTGCCAAATCCGAACCGGATCGTGGGAGCGACCAGTCGAAGACACCATCAGTTTCAGTCATTTAATGGTGTCTTCGACTGGTCGCTCTGACCGACTGGCCGACTGAGCGCTCTGAGTTGGAGGCGGGCGCTCTGAAAGAACCAGCCGAATGTAGTCAGAGCGCTTGATTTCGACCAGCCGAACGTGCGGCTGCATCTCAGAGCGCTCTAGAGCGATCTGAAACGACCAGTCGAAGACACCATTAGATAGTTCGTATTTTTAGTTTCCGCCTGGGAAACTAAAAACCGCGTGATTTTTACCGTGATTTAATGAATAAGGTGCTTTGATGGCAGAAGAACTGAGGATTGGGCGAGTTGGGGATCCATCGTAAAAAACCAGCGCTTAAGAACACGGACAGAGGACAAGGTGAAACAGACTGACGGCGCTGAACTTACAACTGAATTTTATTCACACATAGGCAGTCAATTTATACATTTACACAAACATGCGCAAAGGCGTCTTGTCAAACCCAGATACAGGTAATGACACACGTGCCTTGAATGGATGATTGCTATTTCTTTGTTTTCTCTAGTTTTACGCATGTGAGTGGTAACAGTGTATCTGGGTTTGACAAGATGCCTTTGCGCATGTCTGCGTAAATGCATAAATTGACTGCCTACGTGTGAATAAAATTCAGTCGTAAGTTCAGCGCTGTCAGTCTGTTTCACCTTGTCCTCTGTCCGTGTTCTTAAGCGCTGGTTTTTTACGATGGATGTGCTTTGATGGGAGAGGTATGCTGCAAACCTCAGATGGAAACTGCTTCTTCGGGCCAAGTCGAGGATACCGAAATAATGAGAAAATTTTGCAAATACACTCTCAAAAGATCGGGTACTACTGACCCAGAAATGCATTCGCACCGATTGCGCCTGCAGTGAGCGACGGGTTAGCGCGCCTTCGTTCTGCTTCCACTCTCCTCTTTGTGGGAGCTTCCATAGAAACACAAGTACTCCACCACGGCTCCCGAGTAGGCGAAATGCAAGATGCATTTCGATGGGGGCAGAATGCGATGCATCCGTGTTTTGTGCGATGTCCGCGCACGTTAAAGAACCCCTTGTGGTGGAAATTATCTGGAGCCCTCCACTACGGCGTCCCTTATAGCCTGAATCGATTTGGGACGGTAGGCCCCATAAGCCAACCAACCAATTATAGCTATCCCTTCTTTCACTCCTCCCTTCATTCATTCACTCACGGCAAGGTTGAGGTGTCCATCGAAAGGGGGATAGTGCACTTCGGCGTTGCCTTCCTCGTAATCATTTGTTTATTTATTTTATCAAGGCTATATTCTTCGTCGGCTGACTATTCCTCTGCCAAGTTCACCTGGGTAACAACAATAACCTGTCTTTACCTATGCGGTTGTGTTCACAGTCTGCACTTATGGCTATTCCTTGTTATCCTGGGGTGGTATTCTCCCGGTGTCGCCTTTTGCGACATGTCGCATTAGGGCGGGGCCTAGAAAAGTGCGTACAGTTGCTCGAAGAAACACAAAACGCCGCCGGCACTTTCGTCGGCGGTGCTTTCATTTACTCCTAGAAGCGACAATTTACCATTGCTGATTCACTAGCAGCAGTAGTTTCGTATCTTTGATAGCAAGAATATTTGCCATCACATGACGTCTAATGTTCAAAAAACAATTGCAAATTTAATATAAGCTCGCTGTACTTCATTTAAGTATATAAAACACCGCGAAAAAGCTCCAAATCTATGTTGTTTCGTTCCGGACGGTTGTGCTAGGTTTCGGCTGCGTTTCGGGCAGTTGCAGACGGTAGCAGTGTAGCTGGAGGTCCCATTAGGCTTGCGCGCTCCAGAATCGAGAGCGTATCTCAAAAACTAGGCTGAATTGCAGCTTAAACTTTATCGTCGAAGCAAGGTGAGTCATAGCGAAAAGCAACAACACCAGTAGTTGCCGGTAAACATGCCGACCGGAATCGCAAGGATGGCTGAATCGGCTGAAGCGGGCGGCTCGCTTGGAAGGACGCCGCCATGTTTTCATGCTAAGGGCGCAAAAGCCGCAACTGCCGATTGCGTTCGTACGCTAACGCTATTTCCCCATTAGCGTTCTGCGCATGCGCACTCTGGATCCGCTATTTCGCTATGCACGCAATTACGCAATGCCCGTAATACTAAAACTCTCTAATGTTCAGTTGTAGGTTTTTAAAAGTCGTCACATTGCTTTAAATCCTATATGGCTCGCGCAGACACTGTTTCGTTGCACTAACGTGCATTAAAACGCCTTGAAGGGTCATGTAGATGCGAGCGCAAGCGCTGTCAAGGCCATCTCGTCGCAGCGGGCAACGTCTGCTTCGTCGTCTGTTTACGACGGTGCAAAGTAAGTTCGCATGGCGAGCGGCAGCCCAGCTCAGCAGACGGTAGCCACAGTGCTGTGCTCTTCGACAGCCGGTAATGCCGCGGACAAGATTCGTCGGCCAAAAGGCAAACTGGTCGCAATGTCCGCGGACACGCCACTCTTCTTCGCAACTCAAAAATCAGGCAAGGAGAGTTGGATCAATGGTGTCTAGTATCAATTTCGTAGCCCGTCGCCCGCGCGAGTCGCTTCAGCGCATTCCGTTGTTCGACTAAGCGTAGTAAATTGGGGCGACGTCACGATGACGTAGCAGGAAGGCGGATCCGTGTCGTCACGCCGCCGTCACCGCGGCTCGAGCCAATCAGCGAAGAGCGAATGCGACATGTCGCAAAAGGCGACACCGGGAGAATACCACCCCTGGTGAGCTTGTATCGAAGAAGGCACTGCAGTGCAGGCGCAAAAGGGCTGTCGCGAAAATTCGACAGCGTGCAAGCCGTAGAATGCATCCTTGCATGAAAAAAAAGCTCTCCATGCTAATATAGTATGAACGAGGGAATTGCATAGCGATCAAGGCCTTGTGCACATGTGTCAGACGTGCGCAAACATCGTGCAGAACAAGGCACCACACGTGTTGCCGGGGCGAGTTCGTTCAGCTACGCGAGTGCAAATAATAATAAGAAAATCAGGATGAATAAGGAGTTTAAAAAATTGCTGGCACTCTATGCTATGCGTAGAATGCTCTAAGGCGATAGCTGTCCATATATTTTTTTGAAGGAACCACGTTGCGCTATAAAAAAGACAGCCACAGGAAAAAGCCAAGGAGACAGAAAGAGCGCAGAGCGCTCTTTCTGCGCTCTTTCTGTCTCCTTGGCTCTTTCTGTCTCCTTGGCTTTTTCCTGTGGCTGTATTTTTTATAGCGCAACGTGGTTCCTTCAAAGCAATGCACCAACTCGCCCAACAAGAAGTTCTTCTAAACTGTCCATATATTCTAGGGCGCACAGCGCTAAGAAGGAAACCCATCATGAAGCATTGTCTTGAAGACCCGCTCTTCGAATGGGGGCTCGTAGCACACTCTAGGACTGGTCATAGATGCTGCCAGTCACACTCTTTTAATCCGTACAGATATTTAGGACGGCATTCGCCCTCTATTCTTCTTCGAACTTAGAGAAGCGTTCGGCCCTCTTCTCGCGCATAGTGCTGCCAATGCCGAACAGTCGAGCACTTCTCTGGTCCGGCATCAGACCTTTGTCGCGTTTCGGATTCTGAAGACGTTTTCTGGTTCTCGCGTAACCCAATCCCATACATGAACTGCCAACTGTACTGCTGAGCACCAGCGAGGACGCATACGAAGTTTCGCGAGCAAGCGTCTCTGAAAAACGCAATGCCGTTGCGCTGTGTGAAAAAGCCAATTTGTTGAGTTGTCGCCATGAAAGTGCTGCAATGCACATGAACCAAATGAAGTAAATAAATTCTGTATATGTTCAGTACACTCTAAAAAGTATTGAGTTAGTGAACAGATACCGCAGTGCCCACAGATTCGACGGTTGATGGTGTTGTTTTTCGTTTACAGTCGACAAATACCTGACAAAAACAAAACCAAAAAGCTCATACGAGAGCGTTCATGCGCTCGTCACAGACTGATATTGAATATGTCGACAGCCGAACACTGGTCTACATTAATCGCAACTATGCTGCCGAGCAATCACTCGAGGGAGGATATTCGGTAGCAAGCTTCTCCGCAGAGCATAATGCCATGATGCTGCGTGAAAAGCCAACTTGCTGAGTTTCGAGTTAAGACTTTTTTGCAGCTTCGGCATCCCGCGCTGCAGGTAATCTGTTATAGATGTTCAACATCCCACCTTTGAGATTGTGGCTAGGGGTCAAACTGAGAGCAAGCGGCGATCTCAGATTTCTGGGGCAGTTCCCAACTAACCCAAGCCCTACGCGTCTGTGAAGAGAGAAAAAGTCTGAGTTTCTTTTCAATATAATTTTAATGCAGGAGGGAATCTGACATATATTTCCTTTGCCTGGCTGTGTCAGCGAATTTAGTCTGTCCATCCGTTCAGAAACCTAAAGAACTCCTGAAAATGAAATACGGCGAAAATAATTTTTGGTGTATACCTGGGTTTCCATCCTACGCTCTTTGGTGCCGCAACAGGTAGCGTATGTGACTCTTTGAATAACTCGGCTGTCGTTGCACCACCCCTGTGCATGTTCCTAGGAGGCATTTACATTTGTAGAGATTAGTGGCCTACGTTGGCGTTGAGAAGCGGCTGCGTCACTCACGGCAGAAGAGCACGCGCAAAAGCAGGAAAAGGATGCTACATGAAAGGCGAAAAAAATTGGGCTCGTCGACGACAGTAGATGAAGACGAAGAAGTGGTCAGAAGAGGCGAAAAGAGGTCCGTGGGGCAATTTCAACCGGCTCCGCAAACGCCAAGACGAAGCAAGAGCGAGCCAGATCTTTTGCCGCGGCGAAACGACAGCACAATCGCCTTCGCAAGCAGATGGCGAGAGTGGAGAGTCGAGGAACATCTTATACAGTGGGCGTCTCCAGCACGTAGTGCAGCCAAACCTCCACGACGCCCTTGGACACTATGACGTTGAGGAAGCATGACCGATGGCTCGCTAGATGTTGACGTTGATCACTTGGTCGCCACTTCACACCCTAAACTTGAGTTAGCCCATATAGGAGTAAAAATGGAATAAGCTGTTCTCTAGCATACTCCCGTTTAGGGGCAAGGTATTCTGCCCAAGCCCTGGGGTAGACTGCCGTCACTAAGGAAACAATACTTACGGCTGGCAACGGAAATAAATTCCCTCTTCAAAACATGTGAAATTCTATAGAGGTTACGAACATTTTAACCGAGGTTTTGATCTATATTTGCTAACCTCATGACCTTCGGTGCCCCGCTTAAAAGCCTCCTTCCATTGCCAACTGAATCAAGTTAGTATGCTTTACGTTGGGAATATGCCTCCATTGCCAACAGTAAGTGTTCTGTATATTTAGTGATCGATGTCTGCCCCGAGTATTGGGCAGCATATACCCTACCCCTAAAAGGGAGTGCGCTAGAGGACAACTTACTCTTTTTGCTTCCATGCAGGCTATAATTTGTGTTTAGAGTGTAGGCGACCGTGCATGAAAGACAAGCACAACGAAACCAATGCATGAAGTCTCGTTTACTGACAGCGCTCGGTGTGCATGCTTATGCGTGGCAACAACAACAAAAAAAAAAGAACGGCGCAGCACGCACGCATTCTTGCAGTGCAGGCGTAGCACGGAGGATTAGACCACAATTTTTTTTCTGATGAGCGCGATTTTCTCTTTCTGCATTCATTATTCAAACTAACGTGTCGCCACCTTTATGATTCTAAATTGCTGACTAGATCGCTATTCGTCGAGCCAGCGCTTTTGCAGCGATAGATATTTATGGCATCTTAGGGGAAGCCTGGCGTCGTTGTAGAGCGGAAAGCTGGGCTAGATGGTGCATCTGAATCTTGAACTAAGGCCAGAGACACGTACTACTTCTTCTGTTGCCCGTGTCTCGTTACGCAGTACTGCCAGTTCAAGATGCATGGCACCGCATAACGGTGCCCGCTCCCTCCACCCACCCCCTTTCTCCCTCTCCCTCCCGTCCTTCTCACATGACAGCCCTCACCCCATATCCACACTCCCTGCCCTCCTCATGCTCCTTGCAATCCACTCCATCATGACTGGTTACTGGTTATGGCTACCCGAACTTTCCCAGCAAAAGAAATTCTCTAGAGCGACCCGCGGCACCAAAGCAAGTGTCGCGGCATAAACGCAACTTAGTGCATCCACACCTCTATCCAGTGTTACTACGCACTTTGACCGGCATCGCCATTTGGCACGAACCCAGCACCGCGATGGTAAACGTTCTGTGATTTTTTTTTGTTTCACAATTAAACTCTCTTTCTTTCCGTCTCTATAGTTCTCTCCATTTCGCCTAAATGAATCGCATGTGCGGCTATGCTTGCACGCTCTTTGTCACATACGCTGCTCTCGCCCACGTGTTCCTGTCAGTGCAAGGAACAACCCATCGCAACCACCTGAATGCACCTCACCGTCGCTCCCGCCCGTACACTCTCGCACGCACGGAAAGCGAGCGCTTCCACGTGCGGATGATCCCGCGCTGACGGAGAACTTGACACCGGCGAGTCAATGCGTCCGGGCTGCTACCATTAGAGCGCGCGCCACGCCGGGCTTCGCCCAAAACTCATTTTGCTTCCGAGCCCCGCGCTGTCAGGTCGAGTTTGGCGCGGCTTCATTTGGCGTGCGCGACCCGCATTTCTTGCCTCGTTTGGCCGCAGATGCCGTGCACTCCGCAGCTCAGCGCATATTGCGTGACGCTTCCTTTCTTCTTTTTCATGTTGGACGCGCCGTATTTTTTTTTTTTTTTTGCCCCCGTAAGCCCCCAGGTGGCTGATATGGTTCGATTACGTCTCCGCCAAGCGCATAAGCGGAAACCTTTGAAGCCACGCGCGGTGATCCGGGGGGGGGGGGGGGGGGTCGCGTTGTTAAAGAGCGAAGCCTACACAGTATATGCGTGCTCACGTGAACGATATACCTCACTAAGCTGGTGGCTTCGTATACTTGTTGTAGGTTTCATATACTATAGGCGCGGCTCGCTCTTTCACAGATTCACCCTTGATCACCGAGGTCGCTGGTTACGCGTGAGTAGCGAACATGCACATCATAGGCTGCCATTTCGTAGTTGCCTATGATAACCCTAAAGACACAACAGTAAAACTGTACTTTTTTATATTGTGTGTTTGCTGCAACAGTACAAGCGTTCACTAGTACGTGCGTGCGTGCGTGCGTGCGCGCGCGCGTGCGTGCGTGCGTGCGCGCGCGCGTGCGTGCGTGCGTGCGTATTAAATATGCGTAGAGTCAGGTCGATGAGCATTCCAATTTATTCATTGTTTGCTTGTCTACATGAATAAAAAGTTGGGTCCACTGCCATAGAAAGTAATGGTTTACGGTTTATGGCGGTTTGACGTCCCAAAGCGACTCAGGCTATGAGGGACGCCGTAGTGGAGGGCTCCGGAAATTTCGACCACCTGGGGTTCTTTAACGTGCACTGACATCGCACAGTACATTCGCCTCCATCGAAATTCAACGACGTGGACTTCTAGACCTTAAATGAATACAGACACGAAATTTCGAATGCAAACAAACGATATGACTTGTTCCATAGACGTGAGGAGATGCCTTCTCACATGTCCTCTATGGCATTGTCCTTTAGAACTGGTGTACCCAACATTATAAGGTTCAGTTACTACACTCTAAGAAAAAAAGGTGTGATCTTAGTCTTTTTGGGGGGTAAAACACTTGTCGCTGAGCTGACACCTTTTGGGGGGTAAGGTTACGCTGTTTCTTGGAGACTAAGTATTTATGCTCTCGCGCATAGAGTAATGTTACGCTCTAATAGCCTAAACTTGCACTGACATAAGAAGAGTAACTTTAAACCAGTTAGGTATAACATTACGCCTTTCTAAAAGGGGTAAATGTTAGCCTGAGGAAAGCATAAACATATCCTAGCATGCAAGGTGCAAGTTTGCACCTTTAGCAGGTAAATTTATGCTACGTATAGAAGTGCAAAGTTACTTTGTCAAAGACTAAACTTATACCGTCATAGACAGAGCAAAGTTTGCACCCCTGTGGTGCAAGCTTATACCCTTACATGATGGATAAAGTTACCCTTCTAGTGGTACAAAGTAATGCCCTACTGCAAGGGGTATCTATGCACTACTCGGTGGTGTATTTATACTGTCCACACGAGAGCATTATTACCCTTCTGTAGCGTAAACCTGCCCACTGAATGCAGAACTAAAGTTGACCCATATGGTAGAAGCCCGAGTCTTTCTGGAAGTGCAGGCAGTGTCAAAATGTTGCGACAAATCTTTCATGTGAGATGGTCTGTGTCATTGTGTGTTCAGGTGCAGGTACTACTGCAGAATGTACACAAAGAATTCATAAACGAATCGGAGAAAGAAACATACCGTCATATTTATTTTGTCACATGCTACACCATATTACAGCAATGACCCTGGCAGTCTTCTTCATACAGGTGGAGGCAGTATGTACCATGTATTTGACCTGCACAGAGAAGAAAACATATAATGAATTTTGCAACCACAAAGCTCAGACGACGTGACCATGGGCTTAGTTAATTCAGGTCTAAAAGTGTAAACCACACAAAAGGCAGGGATAAATGGAAATGCATGAAAACAATGCCACAAGTGCAGGCTTCTGTTTATTATTGAGAACCAAAATCAGAAAAGATATGCAGGAAAAACAAAACATGTCCTAAATGGCAGCTACTTAATCACTCACATATGCTGACATTATCACAAGCACACTGGCTTCTCAGGAAAAATCCAGAATATTGTGCCCAGCTGCACGGTCAGGCTGTAGGCATCTCGGATGCCAGACTAAGAAGAGGGTCATATCGAGAAACAGAAAAACATGTGCATGAAATGGAAGCTACTAAAAGGTGATAAAATGAAATGCCGTTTAACAAACCCTTCCCTCCATTCTCGTGTTTTTATTTCTCCGTATCTAGAGTGGTTAAGGTTTCATGCAGCCCTTGCTAACAATATGTCTCTGGTCTCTGATGCCATTATATGTTTTGTTGCCCATACAGTGAATTTTCTTCCTAAAAGGGAAGTGTCAGTAATTATCTGAGCATCAATGAGTGATACTTCCAACTGTAATTTTCCCTGCATATATTACCTGTGAATTCATTTCCAATTAGCAAACAGCAGGAAGCTTGTCCCTGTGATGGCATTTTTGGGTGCATTCCATTGTCACAGCCTTTCGATAAAGTTTAAATACCTGGTGAAAGGCCTATGCACAAAGGCTATGCACTATAAATTTTAGTGTACCACTCCTGGAAAACAAATAAAAGCTTTCGGCTAAATGTGAAATAATAGCAAGGGCAACTTACACATCTAAAGAATTGTCTCCATGCATGAGGTAACGTCATACCCAAAAAATTATTTGGACCACATTATAATACAGATACTTTTTATTCACGTTCATAGCCTGTTTCATACTACACCTCTACATTATGCCTGTGCAAAAAGCTTTGGTTATGGACTGGCCTTCACTGACAGACTACATTAACTACACAAGCAGCATAGAACAGTCTCCTTCTAAAGCACTATTTTTGCTTGAGGAAATTACAAATCTCGTCTTTTTATTTAGACAGTGCTGCTTCATCCAATGCTTGCAGCATATGCAGCAGCAGTAATTCTCATGAATTACATTTTGCTGGCACAATAGAATGTTACCTTTACACATCTTTTCAGATGCTTAGCATAATGAAATTGTAAACACTGACTGACAGCATTCAAGAATGGCTATTAAAACAGTTGCCTTCCATATCTGCTGTCACATGCAGGGCACGTGAGCTTAATTAAATTTTAAGTTCACTCCGATGTGAAATAAAACTAATATGGATTCATGTGAGTTGTTGGAAATTATTCACATCAGTGAACAGCACCTTCCTACTCAAAAAGAAAGTGTGAACAGTGCAAAGAAGATTAACAGCCTCACGTAGCTGCATATCACATTAAGCTTCACATGCATAAACGGTGCTAGTCATATTAGCTTGGTAGCATGCCACCCTGCCAAGCATTACCATAACTGTGTCATTTTTTTCTGACGTCAGCAACATGGATTGTAGGCAGCGCCTCTCAAACTAATTCAATATGAAATCTTTGCTGAAGTCCAGCCTACTTTTGCAGAAAAAAAAAACTGCATTTATACTTCATGCCATAAAAAGTGGTCACAATTAATCAAACCATTATTCAGAAATTTTTTCAGAACTAAGTCCTCGAAAACATTGAAAAGCTCTAAAATCACTGTAATAGAATGGCTGCAGCTGTGCAACATAGCATACTATGTTCACGGATGGACATCAAGTGATGATGAACTTGCAACAATGTCCCAATTACATAAAAACATACATACCACACACATCTAGTCCCGGCCACTTGTACGGTTTTGAAGAATCCAGGCTGAACTTCGGTGCTAGGAGTGACAATGGTTGTGCACCTTTGCATCCCTCCTTCTCCCAGGTGCACTGCAATAGAGGCGTCATTTATAGCGTTAGTGTAATGGTTAGTGATAACTTATATGTTCATTAAACCACGTAATGGCAGCACACATGCTCAAAAAACTACAGGAATATTTTGAAAATAACAAACAACTTTTTATTCCAAATTTTATCCATTACAGCACTTGCCACATATTTATAAGAGGCATAATTGATGCAATGCACTGGCACAGTAAGCCTACACAAACTTCCACAGCACAATGGCCTATTACCAGTGAATTGCCACTAAGTGCCTAACATAATTAACATATTTTCTAACAGCCACTGCAGAAAAAAGAAAGAACTATACTGTTACTGCTTACGAGATTGACAGTATTCATTACAGAATTTTTTTTTTCGTTGACAGATTACCGCAGTGCAACCAAAATCCTTATTGTTCTAAACAGAAAAGCTTAGATACTAGCGTATTCTTCTATTCAACCTCTTAGAGCGACATCAAACCTAAAGTCTCCCTCTTTCACAAGAGAATACAAGAGCACAAATAGAGGTGACTAGACTGTACGCTTTTGTGAGCTAATGTTTGGCCACCAACTAGCCCCGACCTTTTCACTAGTAAAAAGAACTAAACAAGCTCACTTTTCTCTATTAGTTCTGAGCCTGAGTGAAGAGCCAGTTACATATCAACTTAACACCATTAGCAAGCGCATCTTGCCATTCGAATGCAGTAAAACTGCTGGCATGATAAGTCACATTCTGTGTTAGCAAAAATATTGCAAGGTGTAAGCGAGAACGGCCGCATGCCAGGAAGCGCAGAGCACAAATGAGCTGCTAATTTCGTGCCTATGCATAAATAAATTTCACGTTTACTGTTTTATCGTTTGCTTGCTACTCCGTGGTAAAGAAAAAAAAAATTGACGCCGTCCATTCGCAAAAAAAAAAAAGCAGCCTGGCAGAAGGAGTTGCCTTGCAGCGCTAAAATTATAAAGGGATTATGGTCCAATAAGAATCACATACAGTGCTGCAGTCGATGTGAGCACTGCGCGCAGTACGTGCCACAGAAGCGCGCACACTAATTTACTCGCCCCTTTCTGAACGGAGACTGCAGTTTGGACTTACCTTACTGAATGGTCGTGAGCAGGGACAAATACTTGGCGTTGAAGAGACGACCGGCAATGTTCTTTCGCACGGCAGACGAAGGATCAGGGCCTGCAGCGAAAGAAAGCATGAGAAAGACGCCGGCAGATTGCGCCGCTGCGCTCGTGTGTTGTACACGATAGGCTCCCTCCGGCCGCACGCGACCGGCTCAAAACAAGAAAATAGCAACAAGCATCGGCTCGCGCACACAATCCATGATAAAAAAATCTGTACTGAACACACCATAACTTGATGGCAGGAAACAACCCGTATGACCAAACGAAAATGTCACTTACTTGTACGGTTGAAATTGGGCGCAAAGAATCCGTACGATGAGGGCGCCGCGACGATCTGGCGTGCGCTGTTTCTTTCAGACGTTGAACGTTACTCTTTCGCGAAGATGTCGCCCACTGCAGCGTCACACATCGATGAAGCTTGCACGATGAAGTAATCGCTGAACAGAACCTAAACGCACACAGGCCCGTACTACAAGATGAAAAGAGGAATGCGCGTCGCGACTTGCACGACGGCACCCAGGCGCGGTAAACAGCGGCTTCGTCTTCGACTCTACGCGAGCGGCCAATCCAAATAGACAGGCACGTGACCTGAAGAGAGAGAAGGGAAACCACGAGAAACTACAACCCATCGCCAGCCATCGCTTCCAAAGCTTGCTTCGCACCATAGAGGAATTACAGAGGAGGTTTTCCTTCCTCCATGCTTCGTGCCTTTCTTTCGTTCCGCCGGACCCCGCGCTTCCCCTCTTTTCCTTTCCTCCGCTGAATGAAAGAACGTCTGCGTTCCCAGTAGTGTCCCAAGGTCAAGCCGCCCGCGTGCGGGGCGACAACCTTTGGTCGTTGCAATGTGCTGGTAGCTTATTATTTTTGCATGCGCCTCTCTGCCCTTGTGGCACGTATTTTTCCGCGCTTTCGGCGTGCGCACAACTCTTCCCTTATCGGAGACAACGAGCGCGGCGCGGCGAGACTCGTCTTGTCAGTCCTTGCAGTATCCCTTTGAAGCTTTTAATGCAGCCAGCTATTACGCAGTATGAATTACGCAGATGCTGCCGTAAATGTGTGGCGTATGCAACAGAATAGTTTTCAGAGCAGCTGCAGCTTAAAGTTACGAGCATCATTCGGAAGTTCTCGTCAGCTCTCATTTACTACCGCGTACAGAAGGCACTGCGAAATATATATCAATAAACTGCCCTTCCTGTACTTCTAAATCAGTCATAGAACCGGCTAAAAAAGCGATGTAAATGCTGCAGCATTATTGATTCAATGTCAGGCACAGTAACAGTTTTAAATACTGATATTGCCACGTGATATTGCTCAGTATTGCTGCGAGAAATTTCAACTTTCTTTTGTGCTTATGGGGCCGCACGTGTGAGGAGAATCCGAAGAAAGAAAAACCGCTCTGTTCAAAAATAGTTTAACTCAATCGAAATAGATACAGCTGTAGAAATATTGATTTAATAAAGCCGCATCGAGTGATCAGAAGCGTCAGGCAAACAAAGGGGATTCACAACATTTGAACATTTGAGGAAGATGGCGCAGAAGAGGGCTTCAAACGACAGTCGACAACTGCTGATGCAGCAGTTCTCACCTCTCATCGTTCCAGTGTTCGCGAAGTTCTCAAAATATTTTCAAAATGGGTGAACAGAGCAGAAATGGAGCACTGCCAGCGCTATGCCAGCAAGCATCCGTTAAGACGCTTCAACCGGCTGGTTATTCGGGCGATTCCGTCTATTATACGCGCTTTCATTTTATTCAATATCGGCAGTTGCCACCGCTGAATTTATGCTTTTGTTAAAGATTGGTTCGTCAGTGCGATACAATGTGTCCTTTAGCTCAGTTTTATTTGTGCATACAAGACAAAAGTCTCAGTCATCCGAAGCAACTTACGATGATGAAGGAAAACCTGCCGGTTTATACGCCGTAGTTATTTTCGAGCTTGGGTCTTCGGGCTGCGTCTATCTAGTGCAATGTACTGTTTAGTGCTTATCATTAGCCTCTAAAAGAAAGAGTTATTTCCTGACGCATGAACCATTCCATAAGAATTCACAATGCACTGCCTCAATATAAGCGCCTTGATTACTGTTTCCTCTGGCACCCGGTTTGTTGCGGAATTCGATGCTTCCATAGCGCTACAGTTCGAAAAAAAAAAATTGGAGGCAGTCAACTTCATTTCTGAATATCAGTACTATACTTGACTGCATTAAAGCTGCGCGGAACAACCTAAAAGCTAAAAGTTACGTACACGTACACTGAGTTTAAGCTAATTTCTGCTCTTGTAGGCGTGCAGCACAATTTCATACGCAAGAGAAGTTCGAATAGACTTAAATCGCGTTGGCCACCTCGCTCCCTGTTTATCAATTTCGAATAAGCTGAAATTGAATTGCTTCTATGTGAAACACTTGTACGCGCCAAAACATGATCAGGAAATGCAGCTATCTCGAAAACTGATTACTATGGGCTTCGCTATCTTGTGCCGAGAGAAAGGATCCGTACACTTGTTGGAAAGGAAACGTAGAAATGTCTTTTACGCTGCGTTGAGGAGTTTCCGAGCAGATGTACAAATGCTGGTGATCTCATAGTAGACCAGCAAAAGTGCGACTCTGAGGCCTGGCTCGTGTCTTGGTAAAAGTGCTCTAAACAAAAATGTACCTATATATATGGAATGGTCAGGCCACGTTCACAACTCAGTTCAGATGCAGAATTATTCCTTCCCTAGTTTCTTGCATTTTTGTTTTTCAGCGTTGTCGGTATTAGTGGTGAAGATCACGCGTTTATCAGCGAGTAGGGCTCTTTTTTGTTGTTGAAATGGAGCAGAAATATGAGAGTGCAATTTATTCGGGATTTGCGTTACATTGCATCTTCAGCTAACATAAAATTACAGCGTCAACAATCTCGCTCGTTCGTTTGATTTTGATTTATTAACTTGTATGCATGTTAACCTGAACCCTTTCTGTTATTCGTCTGTTATTTGCTCAGGAACATGTGCCACAACGAGGGGTTATTCGAAAAGCACTGCACGTTATTCGAAATTGTACGGAGGGAATTAACCGCCCTGGTACTTATCGTACGCTATTAGAAAATGAAGAACAGCGCGGACTAATAGAGCTTACGCTGGCTGTGAAGCAAAACTGTTCCTTTTAAAACTTTTATTACCTCTTTAATAAAAGCTTAACCACAAGCCGAAATTATAAGCGCAATAATTTTGATGCCTCTGGTGTGTTGAAGCGCTAAACTGTTGATTTCGTTCAGAGCTGCGATTGGTCAGAGGAGTAACACAGCACCGATCATGCCGTCTGTCTTTGCTGACTTACTTCTTTTTTAAAATGATATCCAATCATGAGTATGAAAGCACATGCACCGAATATTAGTGATTATTTTGGTCGTTTGCAACCAAAAGCATGTTTGCATGCGTGATGGTTGTCGTGGCCGATCGCGGCCAATGCACCTTTTTTCAGTAACGTTCTGTGCATCCGCCAAGCCGCTTCGTCCGCCATTATTGCCGACCATGTCAGGCGGAGATGGGCACAAGATCGCTGTACGTGTTCTTCGAAGAAATAGCTTCTGGTCCCTTGAAGAAGCGAGGAGGCGTGGTCAGTGTCGCCAGCGCGGGTGAAAGGATCAATGCAGTGGGGGAGCGTGAGCCAGCGTAGCTTTTAACTATTGTCCTCAAAATAACCCCGCCACCCCGCTTTCGGGAGAGGGCCATCTTCGAGAGGGAGGGGAGGCGGTGAGGGCTGCATACTTTGCTGTACAGCGTCTTCGCGCAGAGGGAACACAGCTGGTTTGAAGAGTAAAAAAGGGGGTAAGTTTTCTGAAAGAGACTAACGGCCTCCACCACCTCCACACGGGTGTAACGATGCACTCTGCAAAGTGCATCTTTAGTCCATGCGCCTTCAGATAGCATAAGTCGTGAAGATGCACCCTTCTTACACCCTTTTTTCTTAGAGTGTACTACTGCGACAGCTAAGAAGGACCATCACCGCGTTCTGAATTTGGTCCACAGCAAGAAAAAGCAGTCTCCTATCGTTTGATCCTGCCCGCGCCTGCCGCAATGGACTTGCACCAGCAGACTTCGTACCCTCATCACACTACGTCATTATCTTCATCTGCGCTGCTGCTCTAATCACTCACCGCCTTTCGTTTCTGCATTACATGCTTTGCCTCACTCCCTTTCATTTTATAGTTTCCCCTATTCAGAAAGTAATTAAATAAAAAGCGAGCACTTTTAGCACCTGTTATAATGTAATCATGTTTTTATATGCAGAATGTGCTACATCAACCATTAAGCAAGGCCTTTCAGTACAAAAATGGGTTAAATATGGCTGTAATTATTGCCATTACTGCAACAAATCGAGAAAAAAAAATTAGTTGAGGCTGAAGCACGTGCAAAACTTTTGCGATGTTCGGAAATTATAGAAAACCTTTTAGTCTCCTATTAGATTTGCGAACATCTACGTTCAGTAAACAATAATGTTTATTATTAGCAGGAACTTACGCAACCATGTAGCCAAATGAAGCAACGGAAGTCACAAATATAACATTTCGTCACGTTGTTCATACACCTCCGCTGCCTACGGAGGGATGTGGGAGGCTTCAGTGTGAGGCGCCACTCCTTTAATCTGCTATAAATTTATACCGCTTAACTCTCCACCTATTCCCGTTAAAACCTCGCCACAAAGGTGTCTACGTTCTCCTACAGCCTTTTAAACGTTTTACATGTTGTCCTCAGTTGCGTTATTTGTGCAGATCAAGCATAAACATCCTAAGCTTTGTTTTGCGATCTTCAAAAACGTCCAATGTATGCTAAGCTCTAAATGAAGCTCTCAATCTGTCTAAAGAGAGCAAGCAAATGCTGCTGTCATATTTCATGCGGAGAAAGCCCGCAAAATGGGACATCTCCGCGATGGTTCAAAGCAGAGAAGCAAGTGCAAGCGGCCATTCATTCTTTGCTCCCCCCCCCCCCCCCCCCCCCCCCCGGGTATTGGTTCCTTCTGTACAAATTATCGCCATAATACCCTCCCCAGTTCGATGCAAAAATATTGATAAATTTTATTTGTGGCTGCGAACTGTATTTCTTATATTGCTCGTACCCTGACCCATCCATGTCAACTCCAAAGGCGCCGGCGTTCGGCGTACACTGTAATGGTACATTAATGTGGCACGCATAGAAACCGTATGCCTACTAAATTCCACAAGATGACACATTAGTGAAGTTTGACATCACAGCCGTACGTATTCTGCTTATACTTCTGCCGCCACCTGTATGCACCCATCTGGTACAATTTAGCGCGAATTAAAAGATACATAAAACAAACGAAAGATGTCACTCATAGATCGCAGGAAAAATATACCTTGTGGACTCCAAGTAAAGGAATGCTTTCGCGGAAAAAAAATAAAACGAACCTTTCGCATCGCACATGCTCGTAGAAATTCTGGACATTGAAACGATATAGCAGCGGCACTTTCGCTTTGTTCGCCGCGTGGACAGAAAGTGAGGCCACTTCGAGTGCTCCATTCAAGTGCATTCGCAGAGAGACAGTCTTGAGAGGCGCCCTTCTTCGGTGCGCATATCGTAGGTACGCTTCGAGCAAAGGCGCTCGGCGCTAAATACAAAGAACCCGGGCAAGAGCTCGGACCCCCGGGGGCAGCTTAAACTTTGATTCGTCCCCGTCGAATTGTCCACCAATTAAAGAGCGGTGCCGTCACTGATAGCGAGCCCATGGGGAGTTCAGTATTTATTCGAGTGCACGGCGAGTGCTTTGAGCTTCCTTTCACCTTCATCGAAGTAAATGCTCCGCTCTCTATAACCTCGTTCAAGCAATGTAGGCAGAGGAAAAACTTTGTTAAGTGTCCCAGATCCGTGTCGCGGATTCAACAAAAGAGATTTCTTCTTTGCGGCTGTTCGTCTGTGAACGTTTGGTGATGCCCGTGAGAGTAAGCACAATTGCGCGCTAATTCTCGTTCGTTTTTTCCTAAAAAAAAACTGAAAGTTCAGGATTGAGCGAATGCTTAACACTGCGTGCAGCATTCTCATTCATTCATTCGAGTAGAGGGTATGACGTATGAAGCCGACGAGATTAGTTAAAAGATGTTTCGGCTCCCAGCACGAAGGCCTTGCTCATTCCATTCATTTCGGTCGGTCGGTCGGTCGGTCGGTCGGTCGGTCGGTCGGTCGGTCGGTCGGTCGGTCGGTCGGTCGGTCGGTCGGTCGGTCGGTCGGTCGGTCGGTCGGTCGGTCGGTCGGTCGGTCGGTCGGTCGGTCGGTCGGTCGGTCGGTCGGTCGGTCGGTCGGTCGGTCGGTCGGTCGGTCGGTCGGTCGGTCGGTCGGTCGGTCGGTCGGTCGGTCGGTCGGTCGGTCGGTCGGTCGGTCGGTCGGTCGGTCGGTCGGTCGGTCGGTCGGTCGGTCGGTCGGTCGGTCGGTCGGTCGGTCGGTCGGTCGGCGTTAACCCACAGCGGTAACCCACAAGCAGTGTTAACCCACCAGATATGTATACCTCACCTCACAAGGCAGGTTGTCACCGTTCGCTCTCGTATCGCACACTCGGGCTCCTTCTGTGGGGCAGAGCGCATTGTGTGCCTTTTTACATTTTCCTCTAGTGGGCTAGGCATTTTCACAAACCGCTCAACAGGCGACGCCATGCTGCATGTATATTACATGAACTAATCGAGGCACGCGCTGAACGTTGAGGCACAAGACAGCCGCATGTGGATGTTACACTATAAATGCCACGCGTCGGGAGAGTAGCCAGAAAGTATCTAGGAAGCAAGTAACGGATTTGTGCATCTTTGTACAACGACGGGTCCGGCGGCGCGCATACCGTGAAGTACAGCAAGGCTTACAAGGCCATCCGCGCTGTATGTAGACACTCACGGCATACGCAACCATCTGCCGTTAATTTCAGAAAAAGCCGCCTAAACAACTGCTACGGATGGTACCAGAAAGCGTGAGCAATGTCGGCCGGGCCAACGGGGAAGCACGTCCGCGACGCCCAATCGCGTGTCGTTCCTTGGCGGGAGGAGAGGCCGCCCCGGGGGCAGCTGCGCGAGCACGGGCCAGCTTAAATGATTGGCGTCGTCTAACAAGGGCGCACATCGTCGTCAAGCACGTAACGATGAGACGACGCCGCCGGAGGAGGATGTAGAGCGGATCCAGAGCCGCGTAGAGGCACCCCTGTCGGGCCGCTAACAAGGCGCCCTGCACGTCTCCGGCCTCCCATTAGGGCTCTCTGCCCCCGAGGCATATACACTTGCCCGGGTTGGCGCGCCGTCAACGCTTCTTTGGTGTCTCCATCTCACTATACATACGTGTACTACACTATATAGCGCCTATTCTGCACGCGCTCGCGTGCTCTCTTTCCGTGTGCTCCTGGGCGCGAACGCTAAGGATTGTGTGCTGAGCTTTCCAGGCACAGGCGCGGGACACACGAGACACGGTATACGGCGTTAAGTCCACTCTCATTATACGTCCGTATACCACTGGTCGACTGTCCCCAAAAAGGACCTCACGGGGAACGGTACGTCCCGGCCTTCAGATAGACGCAAGAGTAGACAAACGCGGTGCCCTTCCTGTTTTAGGCTTAGGCCCAGCCAGGGCTTGACAATTAACACTGTTCGCTTCAGCTCGGTGCGGTGTCACTCTGTCCGTGGCACAATGACCAAAGCGACGTTTTGCCGTAATCTGTGAGGTGAGAATACATTGAAGCAAACGGAGAATAAAAACACATCAGCATGTTGCGCCCGTAGGCATAAAACGTTGAGTGTACTGTGGGGATGCCGTAAAGTGAATCACGCAAATGTGTGCGCTTGGGGTCGTGGGTTTTCACTACTGCCGTTATGTGAATTCCATGGAAGAAACTGCGAAACCCATGTGCAGTGAGCCGAAATTCGACGGTGCAAGTGACAACAGACACGACAAGCATTGTTATAAATGTGGCTATGTTGCATCCTTCGCCAACGGGCAACCTGTGCACAGCAGCTAAGGCCGTACTGCATGCCGAGGTGCAAAGCCGGAGCGCTTAGTGCACGCTACCCAATTATGCATGTCGGTGTAAGCGGCATTTTGGATGCTGCTCTTCAGGAACTATAATTTTTTTGTATTTGGTCGCAATGTGCCTCGAGTCACCTTCGCTGCGTAGTAGGATAGCTGTAGTGAAATGAAGTCCCCAACATCAGCATCCCTCTTAATTTGCTGGTGAAACTCACTTTTTTTTAACGTCAACTATAACCAAAAAAAGAGCAGAATTCAGTGCTATACTCTTCAGGGTCCCCTGAGGAATATACATATCCAGCAGTATTATTCGCGTAGCCGTCACGATATATCGCCCTTCAAGAAAAAGAAATTCTAAGCGACCAATGGGACTAAAAGGAACTTCCTCGTGTCGAGCTGCCAGTATCGCCGTAAGCTCAAAAGCAGTCCCAAATGATTTCTAATACGCGAAAGGTAGCCCAAGAAATGAAGTCGCGCAGGCAGCTAAAAGCGCCTTAAGGCAATAAAGCCGTTCTCGTAAGCCTAATGACGCCCCTGCCCCATCAGCGAATCTATTCGAAAGGAACGCCGAGGAAGTGAAAAATATGAAGACAAGCTAACTGGTAAAAAGGAAGAAAAATGTCAGAACCAGCACATATCACAATACGCCTCTCCGTATAGAATGAGCGATTGAGCTCTGTAGCTTATAGAAAGTGAGAGCTCACCTAACGATGCAGAAACGACGTGCTCGTCTAATTAAGGACGCCTGACTGCCGAGAGCAGGGAAGAGACAAGAGTGGCATATCGCTGTCGTTGGACGGTCCCTTTTTTTTGTTGTTGTCTTGTTTCGTCACGACAGGACGGCCCAAGCTCTCCAGCCTTTGTATAAGGGTGTTCTGATTGGCAAGCATCCTATACAGAATGCTTCCTGCATAGATAGTATACACACTTGTGACAGCGCTTGGACGTTTCGTATACGTACGCTTTCAAGCCGCTATGTGTATGCTGTGTGACACAAAGTGTTGCTGCAACTCAAAAAGGTCCCCTCCCGACTCCTACAACAGCGCTCTGCATGACATCAAGCCAAAGTAGAGTCGACTTGCAAGTACACTCTAAACACGAATACGCCTATAGGGAAGTAAAATGGGAGCAAGGTGTCCTCTAGTGCACACCGTTGTATAGAAGCGAGTGCGCTAGAAGACAGATTACTCCCTTTTTACTCCGCTTAGGGTGCAGCAGTGACTCCAGTTATTTCGAAGAGCTCGTCTGCGTATTGTCACTACTTGAGTCTCGACAAGAACAGGAACATGGCGTGCATTACCTTCGCGACTGCTCCGCATAAAACGCGCACTGCACAGCTACCAGCAGACTGTTTCGTTCACGTGAAGACCATTCTGCGCCTCCGAAGCGAGCTTTTGTTTTTCAGCAGCCCTGTTCGAGGACGGATCCAAACGAGCAATTACGAGTAATGACGGAGCCGAGGTACAGAGAAAACGACGGGGGTCTATATAGAGCTTAGAGATCCATGGGCTCGAAAACAGCGAGATGGGTCGGGCGATGCCCGAGGATGAGCCGATGATAGCTCCGTTGTTTCTTTTCGCTACAGTGCGCGGCCACGTGCAGTATAAAAGCTAGCTCGCCTTTTGTTTCTATGCGCCCGTTACTGAAGTGCAGCTTCGTTGGCTTGTTATCTTTCCGTTGTCCGATGATCGCTTCCGGCGACCGACGAGAGGCGCTTTGCTCTCGCTGCTCGGCGCGTCTTCCTCCGGGCTTGGCTTGGCTGCAGTATAGAGCGTTGTGTAGACGGTGCACGGGTGTACTTCCAATTAGGATCGCGCGAGCATGCGTGTGGGCGTTCGCTCTCGGAAGTTTCGTTTCGAGTGTTCTCTCCACGGAGTGTTTGCTTTTCCTGTATACATGCATGCTTTTTCTGCCTAACGGAGAGGTTAGGATGAAAACGTTAGCGACTTCTTCCTCGATCACATATCCCCCCCCCCCCCCCCCCCCCTCGCAAGGCTATGCCCGTACGGCCCTCACGAGGGACTGCGCATGCGCACAAGGCGTCAAAATACGCGAATCCTGTGACTTCGGTCCTCGGCGGCATTTATACTGTGTACATACCAGAACATGCATGCAACGGAACAGCGTGAAAAGCTGTCTGTTCATTGTCACCACACACTGCGCGCAGGGCAGTCAGGATTCGTCTCATGGAAACCGCAACATAACTGCGCTATGTTATCGTCTCTGCAGTCGAATGGGATGCAAGCCAAGCACGAATGCGCCAAAACGTTCAAGGCTAACAATCACACAGAAACTTCGAACTGGGTTTTTCACCCAAGATAACATATATATATATATATATATATATATATATATATATATATATATATATATATATATATATATATATATATATATATATATATATATATATATAAGAATTTGCAACGTTTGCGCTTGCACTCCGCGGCGCTCTGTTCAGGATTCGCGCATGACAGTTATTTCCGCTATCGGGCGCAAGCTCCACGGGCGGTTGCGGCGTCCTTAATGTCGAGAAAAATCATGTGGCTCAGCAGCACTGGTGCACGTGATGCAATCACCCCACGCATTCATTTTATGCGAAGCATATTACTAGAGCTACACTACAGCCCGTCGAGCGCGGCGGTGGAGCTACCATTGACCACGTGACACCACGTGACAACATGGCGTCACAGCAGAGGAGAGATGGGCTGCCGGCTCGCGCGTTCGGCCGCGGCGGTGGAGGCTCCACATCAGAGGCGCTGCAGCTGACCACGTGACGCTACAGCAGCGGTATAAAGCTGAGCTTGCCTCGCTCTCCTCTATCTGCACGTGGCAGCGGTGGTGGCTCGGCGCCAGCCAGTAGGCAGGCCCGTGCAATTTCCTTTTCATCCTTCTCTCAGTCACAAGAGCTCTCCGGGCACTTACGAGGCGGCCAGGTGTTGGGATGCCACCTAGAAGCAGGGCTGATTTGAACGAGAAGCGAAGGCTTCAGCGTGCCACAGAGACCGATGAAGAGCGGGATGACCGTCAACCAAGGAAAGCCATGTATTACCAAGCCTAGCCATCAATATGCTTCGCATCTGACTAGGCTTAACCAGCTAAGCCTCAGCCATTTTTTTTTCTTGGTTCATTCTTAGGTCGCAACACCAGCGCGCCCCTGGTGGCAGCTTAGCGAAGCCACGCACTATATGGAAGAGGGAGTAATTGTCCTCTAGCGCACTTCCTTTTAGGGGCTCAGTTATAATCTTCATAACTGATAGAACTTCGCATATTTTGAAGAAGGAATTTGTTTCCGTTGCCAACCGTAAGTATTCCGTATTTTTAGCGGTGGAAATCTGCCCCAGGGCTTCTATGGAAAAAAGCACTGTCTACTCCCTCTCCCCCCAGCACCACCAACGCCACTACACGCTTTCCTGTTGACTTTTTGAACCCAGGCCTCGACGCAGCCATACGCGCCCGCCATCCATTCGCGAAACGACCGCATACACCGGGTATGCAGGCATGAAAAAGTCTCAAGACTCAGCCGAAAGCACATTACCCTGGCCGCGTACCCTTAGCCTGCTGCAGTGGCTCGCTTGACTGCCGGGAGCTGAGTGCTTTCACCGCTTACGGCGCGTTGGAGGGGTGAAGCCTGAAGCGAAAGCGGCCAAATCGAATTTCCGCGCAAGACCGCACGAAGACGTAAAGAGGGAGAGCGACGAAAAGAGCGGAGAAGAGGGGAACAGAGAGAGAAAGAATTCAGGGAAGCTCGCATATTGCCACTCACCAGGCTGATCGCGGTCACACAACGGGCCGTCGAAAGATGAAGTGCCGGTGTAAGGCACAGACGCGGAGTAAAGGAGGAGGGCACAAAGATAAGCAAAAACAAAACAGTGACAAGAAAAGGAGGCGGGGCAAGGCAGCAAAGGCACTCAGTTCGTCACATACACAGGCCAGCGCTTCAGAGGTCGGATGCCACTAGCGACATTTCCGCCGCTGCCGCCGCCGACGAGATGAAATTTGGGGATCAAGGCAACCGGTGGTAATTGGATGAAGGGTGTAGCGCCGGCGCGCCCCAAGTTTCCCGTCGGGCAATCGATGTAAAAATGGGTCCATTACGCGCCAATTCGATTTCGCACCAGGGCTCTTACACGCCGCACTCGCGACGACCTCTTTCTCATGCGCGTTGACAGCGCGCGCTGCGGCGATGTCTGTACATGTCCTGCTGTGCGCTCGGGCATTGAGAGTGGCAAAAGGGAAGGTACGAGGCGACCCGTCCGCCCTACGGGCATCGCTCGGCGCTCTCCGACAGGCCGCGGCACTGGAGTGGCTTTGCGCTACGATGCCGACTGAAGATGCTAAAGAATAACAGCACACAGGACACGAGTGACGTCTGAACACGAATGTGCTCGTTTCTCTTTATTCTATTTCGCGCTTCCGCCCTGCATGCTCTGAACGCACGCTCAGCAATGCAAGAGCAGTTCGTTAGTCACCCGGAAATGCGCCAAAACGTCCCTTCGCGCCTCGTTTAGCGAGCCAACTATTTTCTTTTTCACTAAGGGTACCGTTTGGTCCTTATTAACCCATTACCGATGTAAAAACGAAGTTAAGGAAAAGGATGGCATGTCACTCTTCGGGCGAAGGACGCTTCACGCTGAGGTGAGCAAGACGCGCACTCCTTCGCAATAATAGGCTGAAGACATTGAACAGGCGGATAATTACCTTCCACGCCCTCCTAGTGCTATTCGGTGATCTGTGTTGTCTATGCATGTCGGACTATATGTCGGTTCTGAGGCCGGAATGACACACCGAATATAGCTGTGCATGCATGCGTGTAAATGTATTATTTGGCTGAATGTTATGAAAGTTATTTTCACATCAGTTATTTGCATTTTTCTGGCTGGAACTAATTTCTGCAGATCATAAAAGGTTTCATAAGTAGCTGGAGCATTGTCATATCGGCTAATGAGAAACACATGTCGTAAGCTTAAAGCCCAGTTACAGCATGAACACCTCAAAATACTCAAATTAGTGCGGGCAGCAGGCACATATCCAGGACTTTTTTCTGGAGGGGTCCAAAGTAATTTTTGAGCTGGTGGACAGCTAGCAAAATAAGCTATATGAGCCTGGTGGACAGCTAGCAAAATAAAAAAAAAAAAATCAGGGGGGCACTTTGTTGACCTAAAGTGCGGTGAGGCGAAAGCCTTTAGCGCGGTGTTGCTGCTTGTGTCACTGATGTATGGTCAATTAAGTACACAATTTTTTGTGAATCTTAAATGCTGGAGACACTGGAGGGCGTTTGGGAGTCATCCGTCTGATTCTACTCCTTTCTGCAAACATTTTCCAGAACGGAAGGATGGTGGTTATAGAGTCCCATCGAGCACAAAGATTTTGAAGCGAAAAGCTTCACTACGCGGGTCGGAGCCGAGCAGCCGAGCTTCGCGTGAGGCGAACTGGTGAGTTATGCGCATGCGCGAAACAGAGTGCCGTCACGCGCCGCGCAGGTGGTCGTTCCTCGCCGCTGCCGTCGCCTGACCGAGCGGCCGTGCCTGACCTTTCGGCGCAGCCACGCGCTACTGCGCATGTGCGTCGCCTCCTCGCTGTCGCTACAACTGCGCTAGCGCGCTTCGCCTCCGCGCCCACCGTTCGACCTTTCGTTGCAGCCGCATGTTGCCCGCGTCGCAGCCGGCGACCCTCCTCTCCGCATTCCTGCGGGCAGTTTTAACCGCGCCGATTTCAGTCTCCTCCTCCGCCACCGTACAGGCAGTTTGCGGACGGCCGTCAAGCCAAGCATAACTGAAGCTTTTCGCTTGTATATCCAGGCTTAACCAGAGCTAAGCCACTGCCTATTTTTTTTTTTCATCTTTCTCACCACATCGTCACCCATAACGACCCTCTTTCTTTTCCTCCCCCCTTCCCCAGTGGAGAGTAGCAGGCCAGCTAGATATCAGTCTTTCTGGCAGACCTCTTTGCCTTCGCTTCTTTAAATTTATCTGTCTGTATTTGAAAGTAGCACTTCTCTCGTTCGGAATAATTGAGCGCTCGTTATAACTGCCGTCATTATAGTCAGCTCGACTGTATTTGGCTTTTCTGGCAGCCACCGCCGCCGCTTAGCCGCAGGCGGCTGCGACGCGCGCGTCTACACAATCTCCTTCTTTTACCTCTTTATTCTTCACAATCTCTTCATACGAGGCAGCGACAGTGGCCCCGGGTGGAGCCAGTCGACAGGGCAGGTAGACTTCGTTCGTACACCCACTGACAGCCTTTATGCAATGCCCTGCGCCTCTCACACCTTCACCTTTGTGTTAATGCGATAACATTTAGGTTTTCGCCTTGCGAAATCCAACCGGTTTCTCCTTAACGAAATTCTCAGATTGCTCGAGAGGGTCGTGACGTCAGCAGCGCCGCCAAATTTGAATATCGGAGGAATAAACAGAGTACCTCCCTTTGGATTATCATATGGGGTTATACTAAGCCGACCCACCCTTCAACCTTAAAACACCCGCTAATCTTCACAAATTCACCTTAATCCATCTTCTGGGGTGGGCCTATTTCCAAAATTAGGGGTGGGGGAGGGGTCCTTTGAAATGCTTGAGGGTGGGCCAACTTCCAAATGCATTTTCTTCTCATTAAATGTGATTAAGAAGGCCTGAAAATTTTTATCCCCCATTTCTGCTAGTTCAGGATAACAGAGTTGAAGTGATGCCATTCTGCCTGATGCATGGCCACAAGCGCCACATAACTTCCTTTCAACAACCACATTCTCCAACTCGGCGCATCATGCAACCGCTTCTGCACCTGCCTTATTAAACATTGCAAATATGTTCTTTAGGGAAACATAGGCATTCTATTCAGGATGTACTAAGCGCACCACACGTGCCACGCACAAAAACAAGCAGTGCCAAGCTTTGCTGTCTAGTGCATAAATTTCCGGCAATAGCCAGTTTATTACACACCGGGCTGTGCTCCTTTGCTTACACAGAGCACAGCGGCTACAGGTGCCCACTATGCATTGCTAAGTACAGTAAGTACACAGGCAATGTTTCACACCTTTTCTTTCTTTCATTGCTTTAGTGCATGGCAGGGGCTTCTCTTCAGCGACGACTTCCAAGCTCTTAGCACGACGACGGTGGCTACAGCTTTCTTGTTGGCCATGCCAGCAGAAATGCAGCTTGCAGTGGGCCAACCATCTGAACCTTAGCTCTAACCCATGCCATGCAAAGGTTCTGGCGTTGCGCCAGCTCTAGCTCCAGATTGGTTCTCCTTTTTCTTATCTTACGTCACGCGACGGCTTTGACGTCAGGTCGAGATAAAGTTTTGGCGTCACACGAAGTTACGCTCCTATTTGCTGCAAATGGTTCTTCAGGCATTTAGGACTGCAATAAAGCTGTCCAGTTTTGTTTGTACTGCTCCATATATTTTTTAGTACTTTTTAGTACAAAGTCCCTGCATTAGGAGCTTTTTTTTCCTCAATGACTGTTAAATCTAAAATGAACTGACAGTTTACTTCCACAGAATACATCTTTATGAGCACACTGACAAAAATATATTGCATATAAAATTGGCCGTAGAATAATTCCCATTTGGTTCCAACTGAAACCAACTGGGAAAGATTTTCGCCAGCAGGGACAGCACTACGAGGTTATTAACTGCAACAACTTGATAAGCATGTCTAACATGCTGGCTTTTTATTCTGATACCAGTGCAATTACAGATGTAGGTTTGACGAAATAACAGGTTTAACAGCCAAGTCCCCCTTTAACAAGCAGTCACAAGCTCACAGGAAAATCTTCCTCAATGGTGCAGGTGGAACAATGGTACACAAGCGAGACTTAGTTTCTACTACTTTATTTTCGAAAACTAATGTACAGCAAATGTCAACAGTATTTGGTGCGTGCATTTGGCATATGCATGAAAAACCTGCTCCTAAAAAAAAAAGAAAACAATTGATGCTTGCTTTAAATTACATGGGAATGTTCTCGGCAACCTTACAGGTACAGTACGTAACACCCAACGGTTAGTCACTTTGTGCTGAATGCTTATAGTAACATATGCCTCTTATGCTACACCAACATGGCATTTGTTTGGCTACAAGGATAATCGACCTCTGCGTCTTCCTACCCTGAATACAGTGTGTGTGTATACGTTCTTTCTCCGTTTACCCACTGGTTGTGCGTGCATACGATGGCATTTGTGAATGGGTAAGGAGAGATCCAGCCACCATGTGAAGTCAAGAATACAAACTCATTATTCACCTGAAAACATTACTTCAAAATAATATTAAGTGGGTAAACAACAACAACAGCTGAAAAAACAGTAAAACGCCAGAATGGAAAATAAATATTTCAAGTGTAGAACTATAAATATCAAAACGTCGAAAAAGAAAAAACGAAGTTAGGCAAGAAACCCAACAAACCAGACAACTCTTTTTTTTAAAAAGTTAAGTTCTGGAAGTTCAATAAATGGCAAGTTAAAAATATATTTCTTAAAAACATAGCAAAATAAATTTCTTCCTTGAATGTCATGTAGAACATCACCGACATAGTACGCTTCTGTCTATACATGTGCACACTGTGTATGCGAAGCCAAACATCACAGATAAAACAATGGCCACCTTAACCACAACCACAGCTTTGCGAGCCTGCTACACAGGAAAGAGGAATAACATTCACTGAAGCAGTTTGTGCAAAAAAAAGAAAAAAAGAAAGAAGACATCAGGGGCGCACCACGTTTGCGTTTCTCTTCCTTAACAAATGCAAGGTTGAAAGAAGGGAGAGCTAGGTATGGCCACATCCATATTATGGCGTTTCTTTCTGTGAGCACAGAAAAGTCTATGCCTGGCACTGGGGGGGAAGCTCAGGAAAAAGAAACATGCGTACAAAAAAATTGTGACAGTTCACTAGAAGCTGATCTGCAGCTCCTCGGGCTAGAGCCATGTGCAGGAGGTCCTCCACGAGATATAAATTACAGTCGTCAATACTTTACAGCAAAAACAAAAATGAGTGTTCACAGCTTTCGCAACATGGGAAGGTTAAGAACGTCAGGAATGTTGATGTCTTCCAGCTGTATCCTGGATGGGTTGAAAGGAAACCGTATGGGGAATGCAAACTTGGTGTCCATGAGGAGTGTGTTGTCTGACACAGGCAGCGTTTCTTGGTTTCGTTCTTGAAGCTTGGCCTGAATCTTGCGAATAAACGAAACAGGGACTCGTTCCTCATACTCATCTGCAGGTGTGTACAGGTTGAGGATCTTCGTGATCTGAAACAGCAGCACACGACAGGTTTCAACTAGTCTGGTAAGCGTGCAACACAGACAGCTGACAAATGATGTCACGGGCACCACCTTTGGGTACTGAGGCTAGCATCCACAGTGTATGCGGGATACGGTTGGCAATAAGAGGATTATCAAAACGTCCTGGTTGTCACTGCAGATTCTGGTCCCAAAGATTGCCAAAAGATGATGTCAGTGAAAACTAGTACGTGTGATCAACCTTGGGAAAGGCAAATCATGTAAAATAAACCAAGACGAATGCAGCTGTGGATATAGAGTTTGCGCATTCTCAATCATGCCAAGACAAACCTCTTGGTATAAAGTCACCCTTACTGCTGTAGTTTATGTGCAGTCAGGCCGGAATGGAGCTTGAACAGTGCCTCTGAACTAAACAAAATACTTTACCTATGTACTTCAGCTGCAGTGTGCAACTAGCCTGATTCATAATTCTGAGTAAAGGGCCTACCAAGGTAAATATTCAAAAACTAAGTTGAACCTCACTATAACAGACATGGACATGAGAGACAGTCAGGAATGAGACATATTTCATTCACTTGGTTGGCTGCCCTATCTCTCCTATTAGCGGGCCTCAGTTGTAACAGTCATTGGGTATAGAAGACATTCGGTGATAAAGGACAACCAACCTTTGAATTTTGATTAAGGACCTCGCTTATAGAGACACTAACTTTATGTGGGGTTTCTTAATCACCCCCTGGATGCAGCACCATTGTTCGCAAACCGCCGTCGCATCCATGCGCCACAGTGAAGGCAAGCACGATCGCGCTCGTGATATTTATTACAACTGAAATAGGCCAGCTAGACGTAAAACATCAATGAAGGCACATTAACTGCGAGTGCTGGGTGAAGAATGGCTTCGAACCCACTGATGGGGGTACGGGCACGAGCTTGCAGCCATCTCTGCATGCAACAAGAATGGCAGGAGCGCGCAGCGTACCTGCTAGCGCTATCCCGCACTCAAGATCCTTGAAACCCACAAAAAAAAGGGCCATCAGTTAGTGGTTTGTGTAGCCCAAAAGGTTATGCCATGAACCAATGCGCAGGACTCTCACTGACACTCTGTAGTTGGTACGATTTCGGCACTGTGCTGATAGCAGAAGCGTGCCGCCTCCGCTTCTTGAGTCAAATCTCGGCGAATTTACGGCGGAGACCTTGGAGAACTCAGGTGGGATGCGAGGCAAATCCATTTCTCAAGGCAATAAGGCAAAGCTAAGGAAGGGACATGCAGGAAGACGCGAGCAACTTAAGAACACAAATGGAAGAAAAAGGATGCACAGGGAGCAAAGAAGGAAGCAGCCACAAGGCAAACCCAAAAATACCATGTTCAAGTAAATAGAATAGTGATCCTCACACACCTAGCTACACCAGTCCTGTGACCTGAGAGCATGGCTCGAATTTGAGACGTGTACTGCAATGCTTGCAACACAAGTGTGAACTACATCACGTGATTTCAGGGTGCACACATTGGCAGCAAGCAAAAGCAAGCTCACCTGTGCTGTCGTGAGCTTGTCACACATGTCACAGATGCTGCCAACGTCTTCGTCAGTCTTGCGGGCCTGAAGCAGCTGGGATGCCTGAATTATGGGCTGAAGTGTGTCAAGCACCTCACTCTGTGAAACCTTCTGGTCTCTGCACCATTGCTCCAGGTGGCTCAGGTTATACCTGCGCAACATTCAACACCAACCTTCACTCGTGACTTCTTCTGCAAGATCACTAAACAGTGACAGCAAGAAGGAAATATCAGAAGCACTTCATGAACCGTTTTTTTTGCAATCTTTTCAGCAGACACTTAAGAATTGCTTACAAGCCTGTCATGAAGTGCCAACATCATGATGCAAAAACAGGACATGTTGATGACTTATGCTGCAGTTGACCTGGCTTTATCATTTCCAACACCTGTCTTCAGCCTCTGGCAAACTGAACTCTGATTTCCTTTGCTTCGAAAGCACACCCAACTTCTCTATCCATGTTGCTACACACTAATGTGGACAGAACGACTGATAATGCATGAGCTGGTGCCATGCCATATTCTCAGGCTGGACTTGGTCACTGAAATTCAACACTGATCAGTGACAGAGACAGGGTTAAATCATTGAAGCACTCTTTCACAAACCCTTCCTATTTTTTTTTTAGCTACCACGCTTAGGAGATACAAAGGACAATTAGATGGTTTCTTACACCAATTAAGTTACTGCTATCTAATGTAAGAATAGCCCTCACAGGCTGTTTGAGCAAACTGCAAAGGCATCACACTGCTTGTTTGCAGGTCTCTAAGGCCAGATCACACCATTCCAGTCAGCTATCACAGAGTCCATGACTCTCTCAATGTCATCAACGTGCCCAAACTGCCACCTTAGTCCACTTCATCTTGTTTTCAGCTAGGACATCATTACCTGACGTTTAATAACCCACTTGGCTTTTTTCCTGTCTCTTAGCATGTCGCCTCTCATTTCTTTTATAACAGCTTTCAGTGTTGCCCTCAATTTAATTTCAGCCGCCGCGGTGGCTCAGTGGCTATGGTGCTCGGCTGCTGGCCCGAAAGACGCGGGTTCGATCCCGGCCGCGGCGGTTGAATTTCTTTGGAGGAGAAATTCGAGGCCCGTGTACTGTGCGATGCCAGTGCACGTTAAAGAACCCCAGGTGGTCGAAATTTCCGGAGCCCTCCACTACGGCGTCTCTCATAGCCTTAGTCGCTTTGGGACGTTAAACCCCATAAACCAACCAACCATCAATTTAATTTCAAGCATTTTTGTGAGCCTTCAAGCACCTACTTGGCTGAAAACAGACGCCTGAAACAGAAGATCATAAAAGGGATGTCAGCATTCAACCGGTGCTTAGTCTGCTGTGACTCCACAGCAGACCTTGGTCCTATGTAGACTGGGACTAGTGTGGTTTTGCTGACTTTACCAGGCTGAACAGCCCAGGGGAAATCAGCATTATACACCTCGTCTCCTTCACTATCAACCTCTCTTCCTTTCCCTTAATGCCACTCAATAGTTCAAGCACCAAGTTGCTCAGTAATGTGTGGGGTTTGGCCCAGTTGGTAATCCATGCTTGACACAAAGTGCATAAAAAACACAAAGACGAGCAATTGTCCTCGTGTTATCTGAGTGCTTTGTGTCCAGCATCAAGTTCCATCACTAGACATTTATGGCACACGGCACCAGAACTGCTCCTTATATACACACAAGATCACAGAACACCCTAGGAAAAAAGTGCTTCAAACAAAACATATCGGGACAAACACTGAAAGGAAAAGCAGAATTATACTTGCCTCATCTGCATGCCTTTTGACCAGTGGCACATATCTTTCCGCAGGAGCAGGTTGTTCAGCGCACCAGCACATATGAAGTAGAACAACTGCCATGAAGAAAGAAACAAAAATACAGGGTCATGTACAGCTGAGCTCAGGGCGCTTCATAGTTAGCCCTTAGGAGAAAAAGGAGAAAAGAACATGCGGATATGCTTAGAAGCTGCAACTAAAATGTGAGGTGCACTTCAATAAATGAAAGGTTGACTACATGAGCATATACACACATAAAGCGCCAGAAATAAATCTATAGAGAAAGCTACGCTGTTGTAGCTGCATTCATATTTTTCCACCATGCTGAGTTCATGTACCTTATTAGTGATACCATCAGGAGAATACATCAGACTTAGCAAACTTCCACTAATCAACACATCAGTGGAATATGAACTTGGCACCCGTGATCCATTCGCTTCTGTCATGCTTGGACATCAAAGTGGTGAAATGGCAGAGAAAGAAAACATGGTTCAGGTTGCCTGAACCAATTAGAGTGTAAAATTAAGCAAACAAGGGAAGGGGAATGAGGGGCTCGTTATAAATATGAGAGAAGCCACCAGCCCCAGAAACCAAGGGGCACAGGGGATTTTTTTTTTGTTATGCATGCATTGAAAATCAAAGAATGCAAACAAACCTGCTTGAAAACTTGAGTAATCAGCTCCGGGTCAACTCCATGCACCAGCAGTACTTTGTAGAAGCTGTTGAGCTGCACAAGAGATAAAAGACGTAACCTTGGTCAGTCTGATAGATACCCTGCCGTAGATTGTGCTTCCTGAGCATAATTTATTGCCTGTGATCAAGCCACTTTGCTAACCTCTGTTCCCTCTCAGTGAAGCCAACATTCTGTGTTTGCTACACCCTCGGTACAGCACTGATAAGAAAACTGGGCAGTTCAGTAAAAACTAGAGACCTCAGTACAACACTTAACCTTATATATAGCACAATACTGACAAGAAAACTGGGCAGTTCAGTAAAATCTAGAGACTAAAATGTGCGAGCAGACAGCATAAAACCTGCGGCCAGTAAACACAAACTTATCTGCTACTTTTGCAGTCAAATAACTAGTACATAAACCAGCAACATGAATTCGCTCTTTTTTTTTAAGAAAAAAATAAATTGATGCCCACAACATGCCTCTTCACGAAGTGCACACAAGGCAAAATATACCCGAGTGCTGTGCTACACACTCTCCATTTATTTCTTTTACACTGCATCTGTTTCCAAATGCGTGCGCATCCTGTTAAGTTTCCTTTCACGCCCACTGGTAAATTGTAACACCTCTGTTCTGTGTTATTAGATAATGACTGTGAAGCCTTTTTCTTGTACCCATGTTTTTTTTTCCCACTGTAAAATGATTAAGTGTGGAAGCATGCCCCAAAGGAGAAAGCAGGGTGCCTCAAAATTTCCTTCCATACATACACACAAACAGCTGCCACAGCTAACAATCAGAAATGCAGCCAGATGACTTCCTAAAATCGCTGGCTTGGCCTCAAAAGGCCTGCAGTGCAAACAAACAAAGTTGGGGAAGCCTGTACCTCTTTGAGCAGCACATCCAGGGCATGCTGGGGATCCACAGGAGACTCCAAATCGCGTGCTAAACTAGACGCTCGGCTCCTCATCCCGCATGGTTTGTTTCCAGAGATCCCCGCAATTGCCTCGTGCTCAAGCACTGCGGGAACTGCAAGAGATACAAGATACAATCAGTGAAACCGCAGAGGAAAAAAAATACAGTGGCAGCCTATCCTGATGCCAAGTGACGAATAATGCATTAAATAGTCTGGTGTATACAGTCGAGCTTTGCTGCAAGCTGAAATCGCCTGCCATGCACTAAAGCACTCTATTTTCCCGATCGTCATTCATCAACAACATGCATTGCAGTTGCCAGTGCAATTACTATCACTTTCTCGCTACGACTGAACCGATGCATCTCTTGTATCTCCTTTTCAGGCATTCTACAGCCTCCTCGTCTCCCGAATTATTATGACACTGTTCAGTGCACACAGTGGTCTTTTTGCCGCCAACTAAATCCTCATTTCGTGTATTTTTCTTCACTCTTATGCCACTCCGACTCTGCAACATTCCTTCCTTTGCAATTCTTTTGAGCCTTTTTTTAAGGAACAATGAAGCTTAGGTAAACACACTGCGCAGAACAATAATTTCTTTTGCTTGTTGAAAGCTCAGTGTGGACACATGCAATATTTTCTGTCAACAATTTTTTGGTCATAGTGCAAGAGTGTCAGTAATGAGTGGCATCCAAGCCCCACCCTTCCAGGTAAGCTGTACAAGCATCACAAGAAAAGCTAGCAGAAAACACTGAGAGACGTACCAATCAAAGGCTGAACTTTCTCCTCCATGCTTTTGATGACAGCCTGGTAGATCCACACTGCTATGTCGCTCATCACTTGCCTGTACTGGGACAGGTCGAAGTTCCTCAAGCACTGCTCATTCTGCTTGGGGGTGTTCTCAACTTGAAATTGCTGAAAAGTGAAAAGACGTACCCAATGCTTTCTCAAGCGAAACATTTGTTCTCCGTTAGACGTGTACTGTCAGCTCTGAATAATTTTCATCTGGAGAACTAGTACTTCAGGCACTAGTACTTCTCTAGTACTACTAGTACTTCAGGTTAATTAAAACAAACCTGCAAGTTTTTACTGGAATGACTTCAAACATCTCAGAATGACACAACTGCAACAGTGCTCACAATTCAGCAGCGTGACTTGTTGGGTTGATTAACAAACTGCAGCGCAGCGGAAAATTGAAGACACAGAAAAATGTGTTTTTAGTCTTCTTCTGCATTCCAGTTTATCTTTAAATTCAATTTTACTTTAAACATGTACATGTGGCACTTAGTAGAAGCTTTGGTGGCTTAAAATGGGCAAATATGACCCTATTGGTACGCTGGATAATCAGGATAAAGTAGGATAAGGAACAATAACACGGCTCAACCTGTATAGCTGGTTCCGATTATTATCTCGCCAGATAATTACTTGGCAATTATTATCTGCATACAAACACTTGAAGTGCTCGCTCTGAAGGCGGGAACAGCTGCGATAAGCTGAGATGAATGAAGTACGGTGGGCAGTGCAGAGTGCCATTCAAGTATGCTATCACTAGAAAGGCACCATCGACGATCACCGCACCAAGAAAATATTTCACAGCAGACTAGGTGGATTCACAGCCTCCTTGTGAGCCCCGTTTCTCAACCTGTTCACAAGTTTCCATCTAGCATCACACATCGTTCAAAATTCCTTTCAAATTTCTCAACTCCATAAGAGAGTTTAGGTGGAACACTAGGTCAATGCAAGGCCAGCTAGAGTACAATACTGCCTTCCCAGGTTGGTATAGTTTCTGCATGCATCATTCAATTACTATGCTCTCTGGCACTGCAAGAGTTCACATCAACCAATGAGTGCATACTGAATGTTCAAGTTTATCAAATTTCTTTCATACTGTGTCCATAAAAAATAAAAAGTTAGTCTCTAAACTGCTCAACTTATCAGAGAATGTAGCTACGCACAGGAATATTGCGGGTGCTAGTAGCAAACAAAAATTCTAAGCATTCCAGCCACAGGGTAATACGAACCTTTTCTCCGCTGTACTGCTTCAGATTGTGCATAAATCTGCAAGTGTTTGCGAGCCACATGACAGTGTAGTCCGTATCTTCATGACGCTTCTGTAAATGAAAGAAAGGAAGGAGCGTGCACATATTAGGACATGATATATTCAAGAAAATTACTTGCGCTCCTTTCATGCTTGCGAAAGCATAAGAGCCTTCCAATGATTTGGAAATAACTTGTTTACTATTAACACAAAAGAGCTCTGTTTTATTGCAAGCAGTTGATAACCACTACACCATGATGGGCTTACCTTAATGACTTTCCTGATGCCAAAGACAATGTTGTTCAGTAGGCTCTTCACTTTTTCGTCATCATTTATGTAGTCAGTGTGGCGGATGCACATGAATAAAATGTAAGCAGGTAGGCCGGGCAAAAGTGTCACTGCCAACTTTGGCTTCAGGTCTGAGAGACGAAGGCAAGAACAAAAACAAAGATATTGGGTCATCCCAAAAAAATATCTGAACGAATGTGAAAGCAAGGTGAGAATTGTACCTATTATCAGGTTTTTAATGATGACATTCTCATCTTCAGCCTTGTACTCGAACATGCCAAGGTTTTCAGCATCCTTGTGTTTGATTTCAGGCATATTCTTTCCGTGCTCTTCTGCTCCATCTACTTTGACCTCTCCGGGCTGATCAAGTACTGCACACAAAGTTCAGAATTTACCACAAGGCAATAGAGTCAGTTTACAAGCTAAAGTACACTTCTTCGCAAGAACTGCAGTGCATAGGAAAATGCGGCAAGGTGTTAGCTTAACCCAAGAAAAAATCTTGCCTGGATGGAATCTGTTGCTAACAATTCTTACAGAACCAGAAACGTTACAGCTCAATAACAGTGAACTATGTAGTTCTGCTGACCACAGGCTTAGGCTTAATAAAGATGCAGTCTTTTCAGGGCTTACGTCCGCCATCCTTCATTTTCTTTGCATAAATCTTCAGCTGCCGCTTGTACTTTTTCAGCTGCTCAGAGAGCCCGTCAATCTTCTCTCTCAAGTCCTGGGGGAAAAAAAAAAAAGATTAGCAAACCAATTAATTTTCATTGTAGCTCACAACAGAAAAAGACAGAAATCAAAATGAGGCAAGAATTTAAAAGAAATTTGATTGCAATTCATTTTAAGGAAACAATTATAAGAGCTGAAAAGAAATTAAAACATACCACATTCTCTCCCGTCAGGCGATTGATCTCATGTTGTAGAATCGCATCTGTCTGGGCTTGGGGAGACTTCTTGAGGTTCTTCAGGTTAAAAAGAAGCAAACAAAGAGTAACATTAACCCCCCAATACAGCAAATTTGTTTTTGCTCGAGCTGGATTGTAATGGCCGGCTTGTAAACTAGACCAACAATGATAAAAACTATAGCACAGACTGCTTACTGTATGCCATGAAGTATACAAAATTACACTGCACGGGAACTAGCACCATGAACAAACAATTTTTCCATTCCTATACACAAAATATTGCCACAGTGTCTTTTGTTATGTTCAAAAGAGCGTTCAGATTATTGGCACAGGAACTGACCTTATCCCTTATTCACCACATGAAGCAAGTTATCTGCCTGTATTCTATGAATGCCTGTAGACTGTTCAAGAGATATTACGATAGCGCAGGGCTAATTCTGCAGAAATTGGGGCTGTTTGTAACAATGTAAACACACAGTCCAAAAACTTCCAATTCATGCAAAAATAGAGTGCAGCCGTAAGTCGTAGTGATTTCGATCCTGGCGAAAAAAGTAATGCGCATGCAATGCATGCACTGCATCCCAAGGGGCAGAAGGCATCATCACATGTTTTTCATTTGTGTCCAGTCAAGGCACCCCACACAAGGAAAAAGGCTGCTACTTTTCCCACTGCTCCACACTACTCCCACAAATGAAATGGCAAAGCCTGCTCACCGCTACTGCCCACATAATGGCTGTCAAACTTCCCACAAGGCGCCCTATACGTGGTCTTGTGTTGCGCATGCCTGCTTTAGAGTGCTACGTCAACACACTGATGTCTATGGGTAGCAGACTGACAGTTATGAAATACTGTATTAGTACATGCCATCTCGCACTATAAGTGGTAATGTTATAGATTGTTTAAGCCGCACCTGCAACACTAAGGCAAGCCCAGGCTAATGAACTGAGCCGTAATGTGGAGGACATGTAAACCCCTGCTTTCTTAATGAGCACCATTTTGCGGGTTTTCCCTTTAGCCATCTTTGTTGCTGCGGAGGCAAACATTTGCTGTGGCAGCAAAAGTTGTAGGGTTTTACCGTAAACCAAGTAGACATGCGAGAGCATGTGTTTAGCCTGGTTGGCTAAACCACTGGTTGTAACTGGTTGGAAGTTAATGAAGACAACGATGTGCAATGCACAGCACAAGAGTGTGTGGCAGTTTAACACGAGGCGTGTTCGGCTGCGGCGATAACATGGTGCTCTCGTGCAATGGCCAGCGAAGCTGAGCTGTTTGCGCTGCCGCGGGCTCTAAACCCAATCATGGCAATATTGATTTTATTTCTGGCTCTTGCTATGCTATGTTTGGCCAAGGTCACCCTCAAGGTCACCCTCCCGGCTACAGTTGGCACGATGTTCTTCCAAACTTACCCGAGCTTCCTCCCAATGGCTGCCGCTTACAAGATACTCCTCCGAACTAAACCGAGCTTACCCAAGTTACCCCGAGGCTTCAAACAAGATTCTTGATTGGGTTTGACCCCATTAAGTAATGCTTTCATATCAAAAGGATGCAAGATATGTGATGCCAGACTCAAAAGCAAAATCTTTATGAGCCCACACCTACTCGCACTTTAGCAACTGCCATTGCCTGAAGCACAGCTTTAACAGTTTCTGCTAGAGGTTCTAGGCAAACAATGTGGCATTAAGATAACACATATAAAAACTTCTCTCTGACTCAAAGCCCCGTTCCTTTCAACTGTTTACTATACACAAGCCGAAGTCTGGCCTTTAAATTTAACACTGCAGTATTTCACATACCAGAGCAAATTTTGAAGTCTGCACAGAGAAAATTCAGTACACGCTATCAAGATGTTAAGTAGCACCACCGGCGCCCCACAAGACAAATGTGGACAGGTGCTCCTTTATTTTTGGTGACACGAAGGGAAGGCTACAGGGGCGAAGCGTCCATAAATGTGTCATTTCAGTGAAATAGTGCAACCCCCCCAAGTTAACCTGACCGCTTTGTATGTTGCTTCCTCTGCAGCACCATCACACTGTCGCTGGGGCATCTGGCACCATCTATGGAAACTTTTTGTAACTAGATGTGCCCAGCAAATTCGTTGTAATCAAGAAAACTTACTTCCTTGACCTGCAATGTTGAAAGCTGTCAGCTGCGTTAAAAATATGCCTTAATGACAACACACTATGTCTTAGAAGAAAACTAGTAACTGCAAGCAGGAATTATATTGTGCTAAGAACAAAGAGAGAGGGTGTTTTGGCTCTGTAGTTTCCACTCCATTGCCAGAAAAATCTGGTGCAGAGTATAGCGCTGTGTGAATGAAGTGGGAATGCATGGTGGAACGAATTGGGGGAATACATCAGGAATTGAAAGATTACCTTATTTACTTGCATAAGAGATGTACTTGCATGTACTTGCATATTTACTAGCATAACGGAGTAAAACACATTGCCCACATTAGTTGTTAAAAATTGGGAAAAATCTGAATTCAACACAGTGTCATGTTTGCCCCCATATAATAATACTAAATGCAATACCAACCTTGCACCTTTTTTTGACAAACGAGTGCATTTATCACAAGAGAAAACTGATAAAGACATTACAAGCAAAACAGTCGTCGTCAACAATGCGACAGGGAACAGCGACACACAGCTCTACACACAAAAGGGGCAGAGCAAGGCCCCGCAACCCACCTGGCTGAGCAGCTTCTGCTGGCGGTCATTGTCGTCCTGAAGCTTCCTGATCTCGTCCCTAAACTCATGCTCCAGGGTGTGCATGCGCACTTTCTCAGTCTGCAGCTCAGCCTCAAGTTGTCTGCGCACAAACACACAGGGGCAGGTTGCAGCCCTCGGCAGGCCAGCGCTGAAGGCTGGCCCCCCCGGGTGGGACAAAAACAGGGCCAGGAGAAGCACAAGAAGGAGAGGGACACGGAGGAGGACGCGGACAGACCTGATGAGCTTCTTCTGGGTCTCAAACGCCATCAGCAGCTCCCCATCCTCGTTGACGAGATCCAGATTGCCACGATATGAATCAAGCGCCACCACCGACTTGAGGTCCTCGTTCTGGTTGGCCAGCACGGCCCGCAGCTGCAGGCACTCCTCACGGCGACGCTCCAGCTCATCCTGGATCGACTCGTAGTGAGCTGCACGCCACACAGGGGGCTCCTCAGAACAGAACCCTCACCAAATTGGGCGTACTTCACAGCGCTTGTGCGGTTGCAACAGTTAGGGTGACTGGCCTCTCACTGCACTACTCTACGAAAGTGTGAGAATGGGCTTGGACTCGGTATAGCCTACTGCTGGATTGTGGCAGGCCTACACTGAACTGTTTTGCATACGAATTTCCAGCTGCTAGAGAATTATCATCAATAAGGAATGCTGCTTCCTTCAGGCAAAGAACACTTCAAAGTAAGCCTTTCTTTTTTTTCTAGTTCAAGCCTGAAGCTGCACCTGGCAGTTATTAACAATACCAAACTTCGAAGTTTCACTTCTGAAAATTGTTAACAGGGTACAGCATTTAGAGCCACTCGGTGTGCAATCAAACACATACAGAGGCCATTTCCCAAGCATGTAGCCATAAGTCAGTAATAAATATTTTGTGGAGCAGTTTTTTTTTCTTTTTCTGCCCAAACGCAAATATTTTTAACTGCCTTTGGAACTAGTTGGCCAACTTGACAACTGCAAATAACTGCATGTTTGAAATAAATATAACAGATTAAAATAATGAGCTCAAGTAAATCTGGCCAGGTTTAGTGGCATCATAACAGATGCCTTCATTTTAAGTTTAGTAAAAACTCCCCATTATTTTTACAACAGGTCCTCACTATTCATATGCAATTTGAAAATGCACAACCACCATGCAAAGCAAATCCTCAAAGTGACTTCCATCACATCTGGCAGGAAGGAGCCCACTCACCCATCAAGTCTTTCTCACGGCTAGACTTATCTTCAGTTGCCAGCGTTTTCACCATTTTTTTCACATCTTCCTTCAGCTTGGCATTTTCCATTTCCAATTCATGGAGCTGAAGTCAAATGAAACAAGTCAGGAAGTCAAGATCTAAGAAGGCAGTGAAGGTTGCCTTTGCAATTAAAACCAAAACAAAAAGACTGAAGCTCATTTTGCTAACTGGAAATGATTCTTGCCAATTCTAATAGACAGCAACCTGCTATTCCAAGGCATGCCCCTGGGTACAATGATAGATACTTAAAAGAAACTGGAAAAAATGGAAGAGATGTTTTCCGCAGTTTTAGCCCATTTTGAAGCCGCTTATGACAATTGCAGAGGCCGCAAAAAAATTAATGCCAAATAATAATTAGGCTGGCTTGCATTACAGTGCTGTCGAGCGAAAATTGGGACGCCAGAATGAATGCTATTGCTGTTTTCATTCACAAGGGTAGAAACTTGGGCGAGTCACTGTGATCCATGGTATGAGAGGTAGCGCAAAATGGGACAAGGTACACAGAAAGACGCACACAACACAGGCGCTACAGGTGTTGTGTGAGTCTTTCTCTGTACCCTGTCCCGTTTTGTACCCTGTCCCGTTTTGCGCTACCTCTCATACCATGGATCGCTATTTTCATCACCTCCATCTCAGTCGATGTGAGCATGGGATGGCTACTGGAAGGTTACAACTGACTACGCCGCTAGTTTTGCGGAACTACAGAAGAGTACAAAACACACAAACGCATGTCAACTGCTGAGCTCTGGGATGTGCGAGATAAAGCGTGAATTGTGGAGTGAACGCTTGCCACACCACCATCAGTCACTAGTGTAGTGAGGCAAAGTCCGCTGCATGTCACCGAAGTGGGCACAGCCTGGCGCTCGGCAGTCCAGTATGGCTGCTTTATGGCAAACCATGTTCGATATATGAAGCAAGAATTGCGTGTTTGTTAAGAATATTTTGAAACAATTTGACACAGCCAATAATACACAATATTCATTTGTTACGCAGAAGTTTGACTGTTTCTACAAGATCATCATACAGGAGAGATCGTTGGCCTTCCTAAACTGCCATGCAGAGTCGGCAGAAAGAGAAACGGTATGAAAAAAAGGGGGGGGGGGGGGGGGGGGGGGAGTAGTGTACCCGCATCAGTTCCTTGCCACTGGCTTCCCTGGCTTGGGACTGCTCCTCCCTGGTCTCCAATGCTTCCACCTTCTTCTCCAGACGGGCCCGCTCCTGCTCGACTTCATTTAGTCGCTGCTGGAGCTTCAACACCACTGACACATCGGGAAGGGAAGCCTTCTGCTGCTCCTGCTGATGAACAATTGCAAAGGACAGACGCAGTTAGAAGGTGAGACGGGCTCTGTACCTTCCAACATTTCAAGCTGCCTTTCTAGAGCACTGCTAGAGGTTCTTGAGTGCCAACTAGGGTGGCTCGAGTGGTGATGCAAGCTATGAATTCACCCACTTTTCTGGGTGCGCAGCTCACCTGGATTCCGAAATTTCCATTTTGTGCTGGTTGAAATCCCTCAACCAACTCTTCGCCGCTATGGACATCGTTTAGGATTCAGTCAGATGGATTGGCTCGGCAATATCTGTTCACTGTTTCCACTTTAGAGAGTTTTAGTGCCATCGCATGGTAAATACACCAACAAGAGCAACTACGACTGCACAGCAAATGTAGCTAGGCAAGCACAGCAATGGTAGAGCTAAAACTCTCTAATGGCAAAATGGTCTTTGTTTCCATCGTGGCATGAAAAGAGTGCGTGAGATCATGTTGACAATGGGACAACAGCAGCATCCATCCCTGCTCAGACAAGAAGCATGCTCTGTGCAAAGGGCGTAAAGAACAATAAAATGCGGCACTCACAGCACCAGCACTCTGGTCAGATGGTGCTCCAGTAGACTGCCATGCAATCGAGTTCAGCATCCCGTGAGCAGCTTCTTTTTCCCTTGCAGACCTCACCGACCCATAGCCACCATCCTAGAACAAAAAGATAACACAGGGCTATATTACAAACATACAGATGCACTAAATTCTAGAAACTTCTCAAAACTACTAAAGAACTGCACAATAGCCTTTTTTAACTCTTTCCTTACCACGGGAAAAACGACCATTTTTCACATGTCTCAGACAAAATTTTTTTTTAGAAAAGGTGTGATAGATAAAATTATATAAAATGCATAACAATAATTCAGATAGAATGCGCTTTATAATGAAATTTATTTGAACACATATTCTGCTTGAAATGCTGTGAAAAAAAATCAGTAAACACAACAAAAAGTAAAAAAGAAGAAAAGTTTTGTGTTCATATGAGAATAACTTTCCAAACACTTGTACTAAAAAAATTCTAGAAACTACAAAACAATTCAAATTCTTTCTAAAACATGGCATTAAAGTTTGAAAATTATAACTTGAATAGTTTTCGAGCTAGAATTTTTTTCTTCATGCCTCTTCAAAAGGCTCGTTTGAGAGTGCCCTTTATATGATTTTTACAGTCCAACAAAAAAAAATTGGAAGTGTAATGTTATGCGCCAAATGAAAGCTTGGTAAGCGTGGTTTAAAAAATACAAATCAAAACTTATTTAATTTACGTTAAAAATTAAAAAAAAAAATATAAAACACAACAAATATAGGTGTGATATTGCGATATATAGTATGCGATAAGTATAGCTGCGATGTAGCTGCAGAATCGAAATCCGACGTTACAACATCATCGTCCGAGGCACTGCTGCTCGGAGGATCTTGAAAATCAGCTGCAGAAGCTGGAGAATCACGTGCAGCGGGACTCTTCCGAGCGCGCGAAGCGCCCGACCTCGACGCGACGCCATCCTCACCGCGTATTATGTCGCAATAAGCCTATGCTCCAAGGGCACTTCAAAAATGCACGACTGGCGGGGAAATTACGAACTAGGCCGAAAATGGAACTAACCGTCTGAACAACAAACCAGATGCGCCCGCACAAGCCGACAGGACAAAGAAAGCGAAACTATCAGGCCAACGTTCCGGGATCGGTTTGCGCAGTTACAGCGTCTGAACCAAAATCCGACAATGCAACATCGTCACCAGAGACTCTACTACTCGTAGCATAGATAATAATTGCAGTCAACGCAGTAGAATTGCGCGCAGCAAGGTTTTTCCGAGCGCGCGCCGTCTGCGCACCCGACCCGTACCCTCCGCTTCAAGGGCGTTTCAAAAATTCGCGCGTCGTGGGAAAATTGCTCTCTACGCAGAAACCGAAACTGTAGTCTCTGGAGAACAACTTAGATGGCGCCACATCACCGTAACGGCTACAATGAGGAGCTTCGGTTCGCACAAACAGACCGGAACGAGGAATCTGAACGCACAGGCGAGCGTTCTGGGCTCTCGTTGCCCCAGTTTGGGCTTCGAAACAATACCTGACGATACAGCATCGTCGTCAGGGTCCGTGCTAATCGATACATCAAAAATATGTGGTGCAAACGCAGCGGAATTGAGTGGAACGGGGTTTTTTCGAGCGAGCGCCATTCCCGATGATGACGGCTTGTTCGGAGCGCCCGACGCCGCACACCCAACTTCAAGCGCGTCTCAAAAATTGCCGCTTTTTGGCAAAAATATAAACTAAACAGGAAGTTGAAGTTTAATGTGTGAACAACAAACCGAATGACACAGCAAGTCCGTAGCGGCCGCGGTCGCGCTGCCGTAGCGCTTCGAATTTTTCGATCACCGGTGATCGAAGCACAGTGGCGTGGTAAGGAAAGAGTTAATGGATCTGCGCTATGCCCTTGTATTGTGAGGTGTCTCCAGTCCTCATGTAAAAAGTTCTGCTTCAGATATACATGGAGCTCTCTACATACATGCATGCAGTCATGGGCCAAACTCCAGTTAACTGACCCATGCATTCATATAGTACGTGGTTACTTCTATGATCCTCAAGTCAGAATCTATAAAAACAATTTCGCGGTACACAAAGTCTCCCATCTTCATCGCAGCAACACTTTTTGCGGCCAGATGAACTGACAAATGTCCATCGATTTCCATCAGAACTAAATACAATAGTGGCTCGTCCAATTTCACTGTACATTACATGGATCATGCAGCAAAATGATGTGGTGCCTAGTTCTTACATATACACTGGATCATGAAAATTATTTGTATCAAAAAAGTCCTCTTCAAGCTCAAAATCAGTAATTACTTATAGTACTTTTGTCACAGTAGTAAGACAATGCACTGCCACACCATGTTATCATTACATCATAAATATTGCCATCACAGAATGAGTCAACTGAAATGTGCTTGGCAAAGAATCATTGGGTCAAGCTACATTAGAACTGGAACGACAGGCTGACAGGGCGACAAAAATAGTCGTTCTCCACAACAACCCTGAATGACAAAAGCAAAGCCCACCTCGTCAGGCACGTCAGAAATGTCGTCACGGGTTGTGTCCCCAGTGTCACTGCGTACAGAGGCCACGCTGAGGTTGGAAGGGGTGCGCTGGTGGGAGAGGCCCCTGATCCGGCTGTTCTCCTGGGCCAGGTTCTCACATCGCTGCTCCAGCCGGTCACGCTCTTTCACCAGCCGCTGGTAGGCTGACCGTTCCTCGTCGAACTCAGCCAGCAGGCGCTGACGCTCACTTTCTAGCTTCTGACGCAGCATCTCTGCAAGGCGCAGGTCCCAAAGTTCATGTTAGCAAGGCTTCAGAGTAGCAGACGGAGCCTTAGCAAATAGTGAAGTAACATTTCGTTGACTTTATATCACAGATTCAAATAGGGGGACAGTGATCTGAACAAGGGCCACTGAGCTTATCTTGGCCTTTTTGTCAGTGCCAACAGTTTGGCCAAGCACGCCACTGCTGCATGCGAATTCCCTACTAACTGGCTGGAGCAATGCTCAATGCTGGATCTCTCACATCTGCTCCGAACAAGTCTAAATCCAGCGTGACAGTTTTAAGTATGGGACTGTACTTTCGTAAAGCAAGAATAACAACAATAAGCAAATAAGGTAAGTAGGTACAGTACCCTTTGCAAAGTAAATACTACTGGCCTAGATGGCTAAACGCATAACATTATGCTATGAACCTTTGAGAATTGCTAACAGCACCATGCATTAATAGACAAGATGAACAACTTCCCTTGCAATGACAGAACTGAAGGCTCATCTCAACAAAAATAAACAGCAGCTGCAGCTGCGCACAAAAAGTTCCACTCAACTGCAGATAAACTAGAAAACTAAGCAAGATTTAGTACCTCATATGACAATCACGGTGCTTTTTTTTTTGCAAAAAATAAAAAGGTGTGCATTAGGTTACTCCTCAACTACAGCATATATTTAAAATTTTGTTTTAATTTACACATCTCATATTAGCCCTTCCACAATTTGCCAGGCTGGAAGAGTGTATGCAGAACCCCAGGAATTATGCTGTTGCTTCCCTCTACATTGTCATTCTCTGCTACACTGCCTTTACTTACATAATGCTACATAGAAACGCAAACCAATCAGCCGAATGGCACTGTGGGATGTATTGACCTAATCTATGCACAAGCTAAATGCCTTATATCAGCCAGGTTTCTTTCACATTGTGCCCACGAGAAGTTGAAGTTCTACGAAGTGCTTAGAAAGTCCTAACACAGAAATCAGCTTAACAGAGCCTGTCCAAAAGCAGTCCACTGTACCTACCCTGGGCACTTTCTTGGTTCAACTGGATTGCCTTGACCATTTCTTCCAAATCTTGCTGAAGTCTGCTTTTCTCTTTTTCTCCCACTTCAATTTTCTGTAGAGAAAAACAGCGTGCAACACAGCTTTACTGTAGTCCATTCTAGATGAAGGATAGGCAAATGACACTGTATGTAGAGTGATACAGGTGTTCAAAAAGCCATGCTCATAAATCATTTAAAATTGTAAAAAAATAAAAAAAAGTTTGCAAATTCACTAGGTTATTTTTGTCAATGCAAAATTATAGTACACGGAGTATATGCTCAGATGAACTTCCCATGGCTGCGAGCACAGGAGCACCACGGGTGCTCACAAGCTGCACTGAAATGTCTTTATAACTATACTTCTTGGAATATATTCTGCCTTTCCTATTACAGCTTTCCATTAAGCAGAGAATTTGGAGCATCTAGAAGAAACTTTCCTGCTGAAAATCCCGTTAACACAGATGGCCTGCAATGGCACTCTCACCACTACCCTGAAATGTTCTTTTACCAAACAATTCCGAAAGTATTATACCTATGGTGTATTAGAAATAAATGAGGTATGCCTGCCAATGCATAGTTCCTGCTTGAAATGTATGGTAATCAATAAAGTGCTGTGCACTAAGAACTGAGAAAAGTGCAACTGGTATTCGCCACCTAGTTTTCTGGTTCAACTGCTGCCATCGTACCAGTGCGAAATTATTCAGTTTGGTTAATTCTATCAGTATATTCTAAATGTGCCTCTGTTTTCAACCATAATAGCCACTGTCTAACCTGCTTTCCTTAAACTGTAAATGCTACTGCCTCTTCCACGATTCTGCTTGAATTGCAGACGTGAAATTGGTGCCCCACTGTGCAAACTGACTATAGCACATACAGCAATTCTTGCATTCCCAAAACAAGCCAAATAAAATCAACTTCCCACCTCTATCGCAGCCACCATTACTGGCAACAGTTTAAGGACTTATTAATTGTGTGGTATTGTTCATCACCTCATGGTTACTGCACACTACTGTTTATAATGAACAACAACCTTTTACAATACTCTTGGGCTTTGATGGTGTTTTTAATTATGACCGTCTTACTGCTGGAAAGGCTGAACACCAGGCAAGAGAGTTGCTGCACCAATGACTGATGGGTTCCTGGTGAGGGTAAGATTCAAACCCAATACAGCCTGTACTTGGTGCAGAATATTTACCAATGGGCCATTGAAAATGTTTAACCTACGCAGCTCTCACCGAAAGTTCTCGCAAACGTCTTCTCTGGCCCGCCACTGTGCTCACCTGGCTGAGTGCGGTGTTCTTGATGAGCAGCTCCTCCTTCTCGCATGCCACCTCCCGCAGCTTCACCTGGACAGAGGCCAGCGTCTCCTCCAGGGCGGCCAACTTGTCATTGGAGACGCGCAGCAGGTTCTCGAGGTTCTTGGCCTGCTCGACCTTCTCCTGAAGGCCACGCATGTCCTCACCCTGGGACCGCAGCGACTTGTTCTCCTTGACCTGCGCATGATTGAGGCACCCTTCAGTGACGAGTCAACTGCACGTGGTCAAAGTTTCTTCTGTGGTCTAGTTTCAGGATTACGTTAAGAGCTTGGCAATTGCACTCCCACATGGACAGTAGTATGTCCGGCGTTTGCAGTGCCATAAGTACAGTGTTGAGACTTTCAGTGACCCATTTTTCAATGTGAGAAAAGCATACAAACAAGTGAACTACCGGTCTGATAGACTTGGCTGCACTCCGTGCACTGCAGTTCCATGACATTCCGAGGCGGTGTCATGAGTGAGCAGTACCAGTTTAGGAAGTTCAAGTGCAACTGGGCACTGGCACTCTATGGCTGCTTTGAAATCAAATGAGCCAGTGACAGCCTGGTTGTCTGGTTGCCATGGCACTGAAGCCAACAGCATGTGGCAGACATTGGCAGCTGCTAACAGCACAAACCACCTTGGATGGATCACACAAACACATTGGACCAAGATAACTTTATGCAAACCAACAGACATCCATCCTTCTAGTGTGCCGCCCTAGCAACCTATAAATGACATGCACATATTCTTGTGATTTATTTCAATGACTGCTCATGAAGTACATCCAAAACAAATTGTCGTGCTGATAGATTTTAATGGCACAAAGGCAACTTGGTGAAAGGGCATCACGGCACACAGCATTTTTTGTTAACCAAAAAAAAAAAGAAAAAAAAGAAATTTGCACTGTAATCATAATATAATGCGCGGTGTTTTCTGAGAATGAGATTATTTAAGCAAAGACTTATGTTATATTCGTGCAAATACGGTAATACAGTCATGCCTAATTAATATGGACACTTTGGTTCCTGAGTAAAACTGTCCATAAAGCGAGTTATCCGTAATAACGAATGAGGGAAAGAAAAAGAATATTAAAAAAAAAATGCTATGTTTAAGTTGTGCTTCTGTGCATGGTGTTGGCAGGTGAAGTCGAAATCAGACAATTTTGGGGCCTACAAGCCAATTATCGTGGTCGCCATTACGCTTGAAATACCAATTTGGTGCAGTGTGATATGCCTAACAGTCTGATATGCTACATAGTGTCTCGTGGCTAAATGACCTAACTCCTATTATGACTCTTCACATCACATAGACCACTCAGTTGGCTGACAGGTGCTCAATGTGGCTTTCTATGTGACACTAACTGCAGAGAGAATTTTCTTCACAATCACTCATGCAATATGAAAAATGGTGAGGCGCGTCTGCTGAGAAATTTTGCACCGTAAAGCATGAAACTGCAGACGAAAGGGGCTATCACTTAGTCATTTGCACTTTTTCACTGCATTTCTGTGGTGCCCTGCACTCAAAATGCAGAAAATGAAATATCTGGTTGGGGCAGTAGGGATTCTGCTCTCACCACTGTCCACAGTAACGCGACAAAAATACATAGGCCCCAATGAACTCTCTGCATTTTTCTGGACAGTGAGTTTCCACATTAACAAGGCACAAATACAGGACAGGGTTAATTGCAGAGACATGGGACAGGCCTTTGTCCTGCAGTGAGCTTAGTCAGACTGATGATGACGTGAAATGTATTTTAAAAATTTGCTTCCCAAAAAAATTGTCCATAATTCGAGTCATCCATATTAACGAGGGTTTTATTAATGAGGTATGACTTTTGCTTTCGTCAGACGCCGGTATTATGACCCTTCCCATACGCACATGTCAGCGCATTGCTGCCAGAGCCGCACCATTCAGTGCGCTAGCTTGCTTGGATGAATGGGGGAGATGGCATGTGAAGTCATCCGCAGCAAGTTCGACCCTTTACGCGAATTCAGATGATTAAATTATTCAGATTCCCATCATTCTTATATACAATACCATAAAAAAAAAAGAGAGAATGGGGCTTCTAATATGAAGTTCTCCCAAAAAATGTTGAGATCTGCAATTTTTCAAGGAACCACGGCATCACGAGAAACTAGGGGCCTTATCTATGACCAATGTCGGGTTAAAATATAGATGATGACCCTCTGCACAAGTTATAAGGAAAAAACTTGCCAGCTCCTCGATCTTCTGCTGCAGAGAGATGATTTTCTTCTCAAGCCCCTTGTTGAGCTTCTTGACGTGCTCCACAGACTTGGCCTCGATCTTGAGCTTGCGCAGCTCCTTCTTGGCAAGCCAGCGGCGCACGGCTGATTGGGCCACCACGACAGAGGACACATTGCGCTGGTATTTGCGCTTGGCGATCCAGCAGCGCACATTTTTCTGCAAAAGAAAATCCTCTGGTGCTCACAAGTTGGTGAGAACCTTCATCTGAAACCACATGCAGCATCAGTGAAGTTCACATTAAAATACAAAAGATGTCAGTCTAATCATTTGCTAAAGTGTAGATGTGAGACCTGAGAGTGAGCTTGCCGCCTTGAAAGTGCCTCAGAAAACTGTCATAGGTAGCTTAAAATCACAGGGCGCTAAGCAAAGGAACTTATAGGGCTCTATGTTATGTAATTGGTGAACACATATCATACGTACACGCCTACATGACAAACTTTAAGCATGCCCAGTTTCCATTAGGCATTTCAATGATGTCACTGTCCATTTCTCTGACCATTCCTTAATGCACCACCGATGACAGATTTTAAGCTTTGCCAACAAGTTAGCTTCGGTTTCAATAAACAAGCTTTTTGGAAACTGTACTATTCACTCCGAAAAAAAAACTTGCCAGCATTTCATGCCCACGAAACCACTGAGCACTATTCCAAAGCACTCATGATTCAATTGCTTGGTTTTAGAAAACAACTGACTGAGAAAAACAGTCAACTCTTGATAATTTGAACTCAAAGGGGACTGAAAATTTGTTCGAATTACGTGCAGCTATGTGGAAAATGGGAACCTCCTTAATACACTCAATGCTGAACAGACCAAAGCATCAGTTCTAACAAACTTAATGTTCAAAATAGGCGAATTCAAATTAATGAGACAAAGATGGGAAGTGCTTGGGATCGAGCCAGTTGGCAATGAATTGTACGAGAGCTGCACTGCTTGAATTACATGGACAGAGTTAATGAAAACACAAAAGAACAGTTAAGCACAATTCGTTTAACTGTGTCCATGAAAATCCAAGCAGCACAGCTCTTGAAAAATGAGAGACCACTGAAGTGCGCAGCAGCATCAATAGATCACTGCACACGATATCTGTCCGCTTACCTGGATGACAATAGCAGCTGCATTCCGCTGGAGTTCGACGTACCGCTGCCGGGCGTACATGCCCCGAATGCGACACTGGAGCTGCAGCACCATGAGCCTGAGGCGGAAGTAGCGCTTCCGTGCAAGGAAACCCCGCACGTGCTTCTGGATGACAGTGGCTGCCTTGGTGCAGCGCAGGAAATGCGCATGCCTGTTTACACAGGAGAATGGACAGACATGAGGAGGATTCCAACAGGCACGCTACTTAAAGGAAAAAGGAAAGCAAAGAAAACAAAAATAAAAGGACACCTTTCACTTATTGCCAGCAGATAGGCAGCTTTAACAAAACTAGCTGCTGAGCTGGTTGGTGAAGACTGCTATGAAATGCAAATAAATCTATGATAGCCATAGAAATGATAATGAATGGATGCAATAGTATCTCCTATCGCAACATTCTCTCCATATTGGCAATTTATTTAGGATAGCTTCAGCTGACTAGTACTCCTCTGTAGCAGGCAAGGCCTTTGTTTTTACAGTGATCCCTGCAAAGTCCATGCATTTATGTTGGCAAACATACTGTGCCAGCAGGGTCATCTGTGGCGTGTAACCAGCATTAGCAGGAGCTGAAATGCATGAGTCTCCACTGTACCTTGCATGTAAAGTGCATTTCCTGCAAAATAAAGCATCCCCTTCCCTGTCCTGCTTTCCTGATGAATAAAGGGCAAGGCCACAACCCAGTGCCACAAGGTAATGTGCATACCCTTGAGCAATTTCAATCATGTCGAGTCGAAACCATCTGGCCCAGCAGCAAGCTTTAAATGAGTGGTATATTGCGTCAGCCAATACTCGCACAGTGCTTTATGCACACAAATTATAACTCCATGAATAGTGAGACTGACACTACTGACCACGGTCACACCAAAGCTACTGGCTCAAATTCGTTCCTTTCAAGCATTATGATAATTTCGTGCTCAAAGTTCAAGCATTAACTATGCTGGTCTGGAATGGCTAATATAGGATCCTGTACACCAATATTTTTTGTAAAAGCTGGACTGGTGTCAATTTACCGAACTTCACACCAAAATTCCATTCTGACACTAGTATATGGCACAGAGAGGCTCCCTTGCAAAATCAAACCAAGGTTGCAGGAAGCCAACGGCAAGATGCTTCAGAGAGGCACGCAAAAAGGAGACTCACTTGCGCGCCAGCATCCCTCGGCCGTATCTCTGCAGTCCTCGTGCTGTGTTGAGGATCTGCCTGTAACGCCTGAACTGCAGGTAGCCCCTGATGTGCTTCTGGATCATTAGCGCACACGCCCTATGCTTCTCTGCTCGGAGCTTCTCCAGGTAGGCCACTTGGCCTGCCCGAAAGAAAATCTTGGTCTTGCCAAACTGGAACTTGTCTTCCTCCTGCAAAAGCCAAAAGGGGGGGGAAGGGACGCAGCGGCAGGAAAGAACAACATTTAGCAGGGGCAACTAGACATGACACAGAAACATGCACACAGCTAGGAAGGCATCATGCACTTATTAGTGATAACACAGGAATTTCACACGCTGGACTCTAGTGAAAACTTTAAATTGCTAGCTCATTATCACAAGTCACTCAGCATCAATGATTACGATTGCTGAACCAGAGTTTGCTTCTCAATGTGCTGTAAAGCAAAATTTTTGCCTCCATTACTAAGCAAGAAAGAAAATAATCCTAACACGAAGCACAGGTCGAAACCCTTTGAACACTTTCCCACCTTGTAGGATAAGACAATAGCCCAGAGCAAAATTGTCCGCCCAAGATCTCAGGCTCTTAGAACAAATAAACATCAGCACACAAGGAAACAGGTATTGTGTGCTTTCAGCTTTTAAAACAGCAGCATCACAGAAAAACTACCTTCTTCCAAGGCCAAACCACAGCCTTAGATATACTTTAAGACTCCACATCAAATACTTTCTTAACTACAAATTTCTGTGCAATGAAGGCCCTTTGTGCGCCAAACAAAACGGGGTGGGGGATGTTAGAGTGGGCCCCCAGCTTTAGCTGCAACTCAGGAGTTGACGAACCAACATTTATAGGTAGCTCTCCAAACAGAATATGAACAGCCATTTCCGACCCAAAAACAAATTCGGTTGATGCTTCTAAGTGAAGCTGAAAATGGCTCATGGGCATTATACAGCCAGGATAAAACTGCTCTGAACAAAAGAAAAGACTTGGTAAAGAGGCATGATGTGCTCAAAGGACACAGTTGCCAGAGTACCTTTATGACTTTTTCCAAGATCTTCCTACAGGTAACCTTGAGGTCGCTCCTGTCAATGTCTCGAGCGCAAGTGAGCACCCTATATCTGCTCAGGAATTCCTGGTAGCCCCATCTACGCAAGGAAAAGGCAATGAGTTATGAATAACTAGCTGCCGTTAGCAGGGTAGCTCGAGTGGCCCCAAAACAAAAGCACTAATCAGTTCTCAAGGAGCCACAAGAAAGAAAAACTCGGACGTTTAGCAGGCTTTGCTGCAAACCACACCAGAAATGCAACAGCATTCACAACATATTCAGTGCATTCTCATAGAATTTATTCTGGGACAAACATTGGGAAGTTTATTACAGAACACTACACTAAGAAAAAAGCAAACTGCACACCACTGGCATGGCAACCCAGCAATACAGTGTTTGGCATGCCTATTTTATCTGCTGAATGGTCTGTAAAATGCACAATGGACGCAACAAAATGCAAGGGCAGATTTACTGGTCACTCTTGGAGGGGATGGAAAGGGGGCAGTCTTATTTGAACCATGTATTTCTGTGACTTTTTTTTCGTACGAAAAATTGGGGTCAGCGTGGTTTTCTTGTGCAAAATTTCTTGCTTTGGGGGGAATGCTATCAGCACATATAAAATACAGTGCCGAAACTCAGTCGTAATCGAGATGCGCATGTAAAGTAAAATGGCCACACGAGTCCTGCTGTCCTAGAAAGGGTTTTAAGCATATTTTTTAACGTTTAATCAGTAGAATATCAATGATATGCTCTTACAATGTTTGTTATATGCAAGGACTTAGCTGAATTGACAGTTTTTGAATGGAAGTCTACAGTACTTTGAGAATGCCACATAGTTATAAACTTCAAGAACCAAACTTGAAAACTGTTCTGGAACCTAATGAACTTGAAGGTAATATTCAAGACAAATTCCATGGTTGTCCAGCTAACCACATCAGTTGGCTCTCTCATGCACACATAACAGATGACTGCTCACCTTGATGGGTAGCCAGCTGCACTGATCCGAACTGTTTCCAATACACCACATGCCCTCAGCTGCTGGACTGCTCGTTTAGTGTCGAAACTGAAAGCTGCCTTCTGGTCGTTTGGCTTGATGCAACGGACATAGTGAGGTGTCGTGGCATTCAAGGTGCTCATTAGCAAGCCAAGAGAGTCACGAAACTGCCAAAGAGAAACAAGCTTGGTACTAGAAGCAGCAATAGCACAGCATCCTAAAAAAAGCTCTTAGCATGCTTTTGGCAAGAATGTGGCAAGGTTGCAGTTATTGAGCCACCATGCAGACAAATTTACAGCACTTAATCTATCATATTATTTACTCCTTTACCCCTACGAGCAATTACTCCTTTACAGCATATATTAATGAAACAACTTCCCACAACCTAATGAGAGTTCAAGAGGAACCATGTGATTAATTTGCATAGCAAAGCAAAGCTTAACACACATCAAATGCCATTCGGAATTCTGCAAAACTATGCTAACAATTCAACACAGTGACATTGGACACCTAATATTCTGATGCCCTAAATCCCTTTTCAGATATTTTTTGTTACTACTGGCGATGCATGCAGCAAAAAATATCAATTTTCTTAAATTATACAGTCAGATGTGACAACACATGCATGACATTCTACCATATGTTGCATGCGGAACACAATTATTTTGCAAGGCTGGGAGAGCAAAGGGACTCTCGACTGCATTAATAAATAAATTCTTTAAAACCTTTTGCACTGTGTGAACTGTAGAGTCACCTGTGAGCCCACTGTTTTCTTGTGTTGCTTCTTTGAAGATGCGGCAGGCTGTGCAGCTGCAACTTTGACCGTTGGTTTCAGCCTCTTGTTCGACGACTGTTCATCTTCAAATAGCTCTGCGACCAGTTCATACTGCACAAGAAACACACACAATGTAAGCGTACACCAACAACTAGCAACAAAATTAGGCATTCCGAGCAAGAGCTGGTCGTGACAACAGAGGTTGGCTGCAAACCATTTGCTGTTCGGTTTGCCACTAGTCAGCCAGGCTGCACGCGAGAGCGCCCTGTTATCTTCTCCATTTGCCTCTAACTACCGACTTTGTGACTGTATTGCTGCACGTTCATTCCTTAGAGCTGCGCGCATGCAGTCATGTCATCCCACAGGGAACTACAGAATGTGGGGCGCGACAGGAGGGGCTATGCGTCTTCTATTTGAAGTCAACTTTATTTTTTTTGGCCAGCAAGGGGTATGAGTTGGGAGGTCAACGTATAGGTGGCAATATACAATATATATTGCTCGTTACAACTCTTGTAGAGGTTTTTAGGACGCACTGACAAAATTTTCGTATAATTAGTGCATCCTCTTTTGAAGCCTTAATTTAAAGAAAAAAAGTGCACAAACTACGTGAGTAAATATGGTAGTCACATTTAGTTAGCGGCCAACATTTAGCGATGGCATCAGAGCAAAAAGCTGATCGCTCTCACCTGACTAGCCTTGAGGATATTGATATGTTCTTCCAGAACGGTGTCCCTGTTCTTCTCGAGAAACCCATTTGACTCATAAGTGACATCATCCGCAAAGTGGTGGATGATGAAGGCAGTGTTGGAGAGGCGGGGCTTCTCAAAATGCTTCCACTGCTTGCACTTTTCAAACAACTTCCCGCACCACGATTTATCACTTCCCTTTGGAACCTGGAAGGAAAGGCCCACAACAACATTATTTGCTATGCTTCGTAATAAAGACGCCTTTACAGGAGCACTGAGAACAACTTCAGGTTGCCCTAGATTGATCAACAACTATTTTTCAAGAATGAAGCACCTATTTCCATAGAAAACGAAGCTTTTACAAGCTAGAAAAGACCAAAAAATGAAAGGCCGGTGTTGCCACCACCGGCCGCTTTCACAAGTCTGCTGTGCTGAAGTCAAGCAAGATTTCTGTGTTGCAGAGAACAGAAATTTAAGGACTGTAAGCCTCAGTGTTAATTCAACTTTTACAACTTTTGTATTGCAACTCGTGTATTGCTACTAGTAGGGCATTTTTATTTCAAAAAGGAGATGAAAACAAAGGCAAACAGCGAAAAGTTAAACAAAGCAAACCCACAACACTCAATGTCCTCACCGATACCATCGGTCTGAATCTGAGTGATGAGAAAAAATATTCCATTTTTAGCTGCAAATATCTCAAAAATGAGTCTCTTGCTGTGGAACAATAACAACAGGCCCGCTAAGGTCCACGAAATGGATTTTACTGGCAACAAAAAGAGTTGTTCTGAGTCCCTGCAAAGCCAGACAAGTGAGAACATAATTCAATAATAAGTAAAATCAAATACCCAGCTGACAACATGCTGCCATCTCTTCAGGCTCAGTACTGCAAGACCTTTCATTAATTAATGGTGCCAGCATCAAAAAGAGCATTAAAGCACATCATATTCACATTTTGCAAAAAGTTCTTTTAATATCATAGTCGTAACAATGAAATTTTCAGAGAACATATGTTTTTGTGTGCCGATCACAAATATGACATTTAATTTCACGTAAAACTAGTGCTTGTGCACTTTCGTAACGTGCTATGTGACTTTTCTGCGGCAAGGAACTTGCTCAAATGCAAGTAGTATTTTGTAACATCAAGGAATGCAGTAAGGATAAAATTATCATCATGCCTATCATAGAAGTTGAGTTATGAGGTTTTTAAGTTGCTACTCCAGAAACAGGACTGCAAACTTTTTGTCCTTTTTCTAAAGTATCAACTTTATGATAGGCAGGATGATATTTTTGCCATTATAGCATTCCTTTATGCCAAGAGAAACTAATCGTGTGCATTTCACCAAGTTCACTGCAGTAAAATTTCTAAAAAATTTTTCGGCAAAAAGTTACATAACATATTAATAACGCAGTGCACAAGCACTAGTTTTACAGGAAATCAAATGACATACCTGGAATCGGCACAAAAAAATATAACCCCAAAGATTTTAACTTGTGATTTCATATATATAAAAATTTTTCTCTAAGTATTTCCCTAGCTGCTGCACATTTCCACTGCTTGCACAGCAGACCTACAAAAGATTAGAACTTGTTTACAAGTATGGAGAAGGCCAACACCGCTACTCGTTCAATATTTTTCAACACAGTGCTCACAGCAGTCCAGTGTTGACTATGGCAAAGAAAAGTGTGCTTATCTTTGAAACTTATCTGAGAGATAAATTTGCCTTACACAAAGCTGCACAGAGAGAAAACTGCCTGTACTGCCGCATCAGCAGTAGCATGACTGTATCAGAAATAATATTGCAGATTCGTTCAGCGAAAAAGCAAGCATGCAGCTGTTTGGTTTTGGTTTTGTGGGGTTTAACGTTCCAAAGCGACTAAGGCTATGAGAGACGCCGTAGTGAAGGGCTCCGGAAATTTCGACCACCTGGGGTTCTTTAACGTGCACTGACATCGCACAGTACACGGGCCTCGAGAATTTCTCCTCCAAAGAAATTCTAGCCGCCACGGCCGGGATCGAACCCGCGTCTTTTGGGTCAGCAGCCGAGCACCATAGCCACTGAGCCACAGCGGCAGCTGTGCATTTACCTTAAAGCCACAAAAAAAAAAAAAATTGGACATTTATTTATTTACTTATTCAAATACCCTAAAGGCCCTCGGGGAGGGTATTACATAGCGGGGACACACGAAGAAATTTGATGACAATTTGTTCAAAATCAAAGGTGCAGAAAAGAGAAAATTAAAATACAGAACCAATTTCTGAAGTACAGAAAAAAAAAAAACAACACCAGAAATAGAGTGCAATAAAAGCTCAAAAATGCAAACAGCTGAGATTAAGAATACAAAAACAACGCAGAAAAAAAAACACTTACAGCGCAGATTAATACAAAAAAAAAAATCTGAAAGAAGGTAGTGGTATTCGGGGGAGCAAAAAAGAAGGATTAACTCTGTAAAGATACAGTGGAACACAGGCACGTCACATTCTAATGTGAGTAAGCAGCCTTTTGTGAAATTTGTCTGGGTGAACCTCGGTAGCAATATGCGCTACCTTAATTCCATAGTTAAATATAAAGTAAGGTAAATGTTGTAAATTCATATAACTAAAAAGTACAGCAATTACATCTTCCTGGCTTTCCTTCCTGTTCCACCGACAGGGGCACGCGCACTCACCCGACACTCTTCATCCAGCAGGTCCAGGACGCCCAGCTTGCTTTCAATGAGATCAATGCAGGGCTGGTTGTCGTAGAAGTCAATGAACTTCCACTCGATCTGCTCCCTCACATACTCCTCCTGCTCCAGCTTGAAGACATGCTGAAAGGGAATGGACTACTTGGACACGTGCACCTTTCCCACTTGCCGAGCTGCACACGACGAGGACGCTGCTGCTGTCACAGCCACACACTTTGGGCTAGGGGAATGTACCGACCCCTTCGGATATGGTGTTACCACAAGTGTATGCTAACATGATCTGTGTTAGTTTGCATTACTGCTGGGACGTAATGTGCCACGAATGGCTGGACCTTGCATTTCCAACCCTTTGAGACAAACGGCACGGTACCACCTCAAACCACACATGTGAAATGAATGCGGACGACTGCTTCTCGGATTGACGCCTCTGCATTTAATGCAAATGCCAGTGCAGCTACGGAGAGTTTGTGTTTTGGTTTGCTCGTCTTACATACATCAGAGCTTTAAATGGACTAAAATAAGCTGAACTGTTTACTTCACTTCCAACAGACAACGTGCACATAACTTCCGACATCCATTTAACTTATTTTGGGCTGCTTATGGCATTTTTACGGCACCATGTGTCGTGATGAATCGCTGAGTTCACATTCTGAGCCCTCTGTATCAAGCTGCGTGGTGCCATATGAAGCTAAGCATGTGAAAAGAATAAAGAAAACTACTCAATCGGTACAATCTTTGAACAGAACTAGACATAACTTAAACCAAATCAAATCAAACCACTCATACCAAAACTAAGCCTTCTCTATCCCAGCAGGATAAGCCTTAGGAGCTTAAAGGATAATGCTTTAAGATGTGTAGCACAGGCGCGACTATTAGGGTAGGTGCTATCAAAAAGGAGTGAAACTAGTGGCTAAAACACAAGTCCCAATTACTGAAGTTCTCTGAAAGGCTCATTCACTTGCGCTTACCATGTTAAACTGCTGTTGGAGTTTCTCATTTGCATAGTTAATGCAAAACTGTTCAAAACTGTTCGTCTCAAAAGTTTCAAATCTGCAAAAAAAAAAAAAAGTTTCAGGAAACATGACTGTGAATTGCAGGGAAATCGAAAACATCACTAATTTCGAGACAGGCATGAGAATACAGAACTGCATACTTGTTCGAATCCCATGTATTTTGGTTTAGCCTCACACAACTGCTAAGTACAGCCTTCCTTTGAAAACAGCCCCCAGCCCCAGGGTCTGGTTTTGATCCATATAGTGGGGCATCTACAACAGCCTAGAAAGAAGCTAGAAATCTCTTGAAAGTCAAAAGGACCCTCATCCTCACCTTTTTGGGCTGTTACAGCCCCATAGGCACCATAACTGCCCCAATATACGGTTCAAACGCCGACCCGGTTATTTCTATTCTGGACTATTGCTGCATCGCTTGAAATCCCCATAAGTTTGTGGACGTAAACAAAATGGAATCTGTTCAGAAAAAGGCTGTTCATTTCATTGTCCGCTAAAATGAAAGATTTCCTGCCTTTTCATCTGCCTGACCTGCAGCTCACGTCATTGCAGCGAAAGTGTAAAGCTCTTGCATACGTTCATTAACTCCCCGTGATTTGAGTCATCCGGCAATTATTTTAAATTTTCTGAACCATCACCGTCAAGAAGCTACCACGAACTAAGTATTTCATCACTCAGTTCTCCTACTGACTAGTTCAAATACTTTTTTTTGCACACTACACAGACTTCCCATAAAAACTCTCTCTCTGGCCATAATCATGCTCCACCATTTGAAAGTATTTTTAGATTCTGCGATTAGTAGCTGACATGTTTCTACTGTGTATTTCTTTCTTCTTCCATAGTATCTCATATGCTGCTGATTGCTATATCTGTATTTTTATCTCCTGCCATAGCTTCAAGTGAGGGTGCAGTATGGCAAAATAAACAGATAAATAAACACCTTTTTCTGTTACCCCATTCTTTTATACATCCGATCTATAGGCTGTTGTTGCAACAAGAAGACAGTCAGGCCGGGGTGCTCACCCGTATATGTCCAGGACGCCAATGAAGCGGTTCACCTTGTCCTTGAAGGAGAGCGCTTTATTGATCCTCGAGACGATCCAGTCAAAGAGGCGCGCATAGATGTGCTTGGCCAGGGCATCACGGGCAAAGAAGGCCTGGTCGACGGTCATGGGCTTTGTGATCACCTCGCGCATGCTCTCAATTCGGCGGTTGCAGAGCCACACTGAGATCTGCTCCTGGTCAATGCCCAACAGCTCGGACATGATCACAACATGGGAGTCCTTGGGCTGAAAAAGAAAGAGGAAGGGGAGGGGGGGGGGGGGGGGGGGGGGGGGCGGGGGGATATTTAATCAGCCCTCTAAAAGAGCAGTTTAGTGCATAAAAAGTTGCAGCTATTGCACCTGTCTTGATTTTTGACACACAGCTCCTTTGCTGAATGAACACTGTTTTAAAATGCAGCTCCTTTCTAAACATGCTACTGATGGCAGTGTTCAGTGAGCTCACTTGTCAAGCAAGCATTAGGTCAAACAATGATAATAGACGACTTGTTTTTATTCAATAAATAATACTGTTTATAAACTGCACTTGTGTTACACAAGTCCTCCTTTCTCCGGGTAAAATTCGGGTAAAAAGTTGAGAATGCGCAAATTACGAGAGTAAATACGGTTATAAACTTTTGATTTTACAGTAAAATATACTTCAGTCCCATTTAATTTCCCTCCTTCAAGCATTCAAAATACCACCTGCGAGACTTTGTAGCCTGAAGATTGAGCTCAAAAGATGGCGTATGAGAAGATTAAGTCCTCACCTGCACCATGCAACACTCTGCATCATCGCCCCGTTCGCCGCCTTGCACAACTTCCACGTTGCCCAAGTGCAGAATGGCAGCCAGAATACGGAAAATCATTTGCTGCTGGCTCTCTGTGAAGCCTTAAACAGTGCAAGCACAAAAGCAAGGATCGGTATGGTGGTTCTATCATCCAAAACACGAACGCTTTTTATTCCTTCATTCAACAGCGTTGTGATGCTGGGTGCAATCAAAAAGCGTACAAATGGCTTAACAAAGGAGAGCACCCCAAAAGTACTGGAAAAAGCAGCAGCAACAGAGTACACACAGAAAAAAAAAAAGAAGCAAAAACAGGTATGCCTAGCTACACAATTTGAACATGAAAACTCACAAATAGCCACAGAACTAGCACAAGCAAGACATGCAGAAGAAACGCCCATATGCATTTTGGAAAGAAACTTCTCAAAAGGCATATAAACAGTGGATAGATTAAGTAACATAACCTGTAGAGTTAGATTTTGCAGTTTATACACACAACATTCAGTTGATCAGCTGGCACATGCTTCGGGACACTCAGCAAGAACACTCTAGTGTGTCATAATATTAAGCCATTCACTCACCGAGGAGTGTGAATGCATTTCTGGTTGTTTGAAATGAATTTGCATCATCAACGCCTGTTATGTGTGGTGAATCGCCCTGGTTTGTATAGTGAAATGTAGTTTGGTCACCTGTAATGCACACAGAAGAGCACTGCAACAATGAACACAACCAACAAAACAAAGGTAAGACGCTATTCATAAAGTCAGTTGCTAACATGTTTAAAATTCAAGAGCTATAAGACATTTAATGTGCAGTGAAAAAAGCACTAAAGTGCACCTTCAATTAAATGCAAACAAGCATATATGTGGCCCAGAAAAAAACACGACAAGAAATCATTTATACCAATTTCAAATATTATCTGCAGCGCTCACCAGTACAATGTGACAAAATTCCGTACCATACAAACTCATATCATTGCAAAAGATCAGTTTTTCTCGACCAAGTTAAAAGCTATTTGACTTTGGTTCGGTTTTTTGGGGTTTAACGGCCCAAAAAGATTCAGGCTATGAGGAATACTGTAGCAGAGGGCTCCGGATAATTTCAACTACCTGGTGTTCCTTCACAAGCACTGACATCGCGTAGTACACGGGCCTCTAGCATTTCGCCTCTATCGAAATGCGACCGCAGCGGCCAGGATCAAACAATCTTTTGGATTAGCAGCTGAGCACTGTAACCATTTAGCCACCGCGGTGGCTTCATGTTTAAGTTTGGAAATCATGGACTGGCTTCGTTATTATTGCTTATTTTTTGAGCTATTTGATATGCTACTGTTAACATCCCTTGATGTGCTTTACACAATATTTTGTTCTTATTTACTAATGATCTTGTTATAGTAGAGACCTTTGCCTTCAGACAATTGAAACAAGTGAGCACTGCTTTAGTATTGTTGGAACTTATCTTGCATTAGGCAGCCCCCTGATTGTTAAACCATGGGACCTCCTAATATACCACCTTTGGTACCCATTTTTGATTTTATGCTTAATGTTCATTAAACTTCACTTGACCAACACACAACATTATTTTGGGTCTCTTTTTTCTGTTATTTCAAGTGAAGTTATGGTTGCAGTGTTTGTAAAGCATCACAAGCGATTAACTAATGACTTTATGACAAAGGCACTAACTGCAAATCCTACTGTGTTTGAGGGGCACAGAAAAGACCATTTTGCTCACTATGCCCAGTCAAGCATGTCGGAAATGTTAAAGAGTCCTTGCAACTGTCTTTGCTTAGCCTGGAAGACTGAAACAAGGATGCAGGAAACCACTAAAACAACTTCCTACTGCAAGACTCTCTTCCTGACCTGCTGTTTGAGGGCAGCCTCTGATATGAAATAGTACACCTCAGGTACTGCTGCATGCATGCATCGAAACTGCGCAAAGTTCTTACAAAGGTGTGCCACAGCAAGGTTGAGTACCTTAAGGTGAACGTACCCAGCTGCAGATCTTGCAATTCGTCGAGATCCGCAGAAGCGCACAGCTGGTAGAAAATGTGGTAGTTGCGCTCTTCGGGGGCTTGGAAAACAACCCGAGATTTTTCTAGTAAGTATGTCCTCATGTTGGCACCAATGATGTTGAACCTAGAGTTGAAGTCTATCTCTATGTACTTCCCAAATCGAGAGCTGTTGTCATTTCTGGTTGTTTTTGCATTGCCTATTGCCTGTTGCAACACAAAGTGAAAAAGAGATTCAAATGATTGGCAACCAGAATTCCCAAAGCGAAGCAAAACACTCACACATCCAAGCACACTGCACGAACTGTGTGTTCAGCAGCGAGAAACGCAAGTGGACTAAACGTCATAATTGAATGCACGCAATGCGAAACTCAAAAGGCGAGACATCGCCCTCCACCATTTTATGACAATCAAAGCAGAGGGCTGAGTCGGGCTCCGTACCATTCAACAATCAAAGCACCTATAATAATTCTCAAGCACGAATACAAATTTCACATCTCTGTGCTTCACTATAACGTGGCATAGAGTGCAAAAAGATAAGCTTCTAAAACTCGCGATACAAAATCCACTCTTCTGAAAAAAAAAAAAAAAAAAACTTCTGCCCTTGACACTAGCAAGAACTACAATTCTAAATACAATGAAATTTCAGCGCAAAACATGTTCCGTGGATTGACATCAACATTAAAAGAATTTGAAACATCTGCCTTCATGCTTATAGTAGCAGACAACTTTCACAAGCAGCGACACATGATTGTGTCTCAGTTCCCGACATTCAGTACAATGAGCATTTAACAGGTATGCACTTACCTCCATGATAGGATTGGATGCCAACACTTTCTTTTCAATGTGGGTCTCCGTGGAGGAACCTCCAACAGTAGCGAAATAGCGCATGGCATACTTAGCAGACACAGTTTTTCCAGCTCCAGATTCCCCACTGACTATGATGGATTGGTTCATGTTTTCTCTGGAGGAGACCAAAACACACCTTCAATTGCAAAACAGGGAGCAGAACTCTGGCAGGTAAAGACTGTGGGCCTCGCTAAAGAGGGCCTTCCATTGGTCCATCTGTTTTCTTGCTTATCTCAATCATTTGTCTACCTGGAAATTTGTCAAGACTAGGGCCCATACCAAGTGTACTCTAATGAATATGAGAGCACAGTGAAGCTCTACATCGTAACACGTACAATGCACTATCATGAAATCCCAAATAGGCCACCCTTGAAGAAAAGCCTCTCCTCCTCTGCACGTTCTTTCTCCCTCAGCTACTATATGGGCACACAGCCCAGAACACAAATACTGATAAGTGACACCACTCGGGAAGATCGGGAGTACATGGTGGATATACACTGACAATCCGTTCTGAAACAGCACACACAAAACGGATGAAACAGGAATAGAACTGGATGAAAGAGGAGTTCACTAGTAACTGACATGAAAATGACTCGTGCATTAGTCTGGAATCAGTTGTACTGTTGGACAGAAACGCAAGTTATTAGGAATTAAGTAGGCTTCATCGCACGTGCCAACATGATGTTTTCACCTAACCATACTATAGCATCACTTATTGGCGCCTTTCACAGTTTGTCCATCTCTCCATCTTTTCTTCGTATTTTTTCAGTTCTCAAAAACACAGTCTCTTCATGTTTAGTTTGGTTTTTGGCCGCTGGCGCGTGCAGAAAGGAGGCCCGCTGGCACTACAAGGGGGGGGGGTTCTGATTTTGCATCAGTTGCTAGCGCACTCCTATTTTATCCAGTTCTACTCTTGTGTTTCTGTTCCATCTCTTTGTGCATGCTGCTTCATGATGCATCATTACCAACTCACCCAACATTCGACATTACCAAAGATACTGACAGTACACCATGGTGGCCACCAAGGAGTAAATTGTGTATGGTTTGGTTTATTGGTTTATTGGGGTTTAACGTCCCGAAGCAACTGAGGCTATGAGGGATGCCGTAGTGAAGGGCTCCGGAAATTTCTACCACCTGGGGTTCTTTAATGTGCACTGACATCGCACAGTACACATGCCTCTAGAATTTCGCCTTCATCAAAATTCGGCCGCTGCAGCCGGGATCGAACCCGCGACTTTCGGGCCAGCAGCCGAGCGCCGTAACCACTGAGCCACCACAGCAGGGCAGTAAATTGTGTATGTTCACATTTCATATGTCCAAGCATCACCTCATACAAAGAGCAAGACTACGAGAGCAGTCACTACGATTCATCACCAAAAGGCAAAGACAAAAGTGGCACACAATGAAAGTAGGGTTGAGCCAATCAATGAGCGATGCCAGTAATACCAAATAACCTCAAACACTCATTTTGGTTATGCTTACTTTCATCACTGGCTAATCACGGATCCAGAATATGCTTCTCAATTACACACCCCAGTAAAGCGGACACAAGTTCAAATATTTTGCCTTAAATTGCAACACCCACTTTCTGTCAGTAGAAAGAACTAACAAAAGTGAAAAAAAAAAGTGAAAATTGCAACGACTAATGCTCCACTCAGCTAAATCAGTTCCAGCACAGCTACTGTGAAACACTTACCTATATTTGAAAGTATTTGCACGCTACCAATATTTGTTGCAAAGTTCCAATAGCAAGAAATGTCTAAACACACACCTTTCCATTTTTGTGTAAGCCTCCTCAGACACAGCAAATATGTGGGGGTCCAGGTCACCCATAGCTTGCCCTCTATATGCAAAGATGGTGTCATTGCCATAAATAGGCAGCTCCTCATATGGATTGATGGCCACAAGCACGATCCCTGAGACATGCAGAAAAAAAAATGGACAGAAAATGTTAATCAGAAAGTGCTAATAAGAGGTCAGTAAGACATGCTCAAGTGTGCGTAGCATATCAGCCGACTTTGAACCATGAGACACAGCATTTATGTCTGTCAGTTTGGAAGACTAATTTCAAAAATAATTATTTCAAAAATAATTATTTCAAAAATAATGACACACTAATTGTTTGTGATTAGATACATTCTAGGTGGTTTGGAGTATACACCATTTCACGAGGAGCGGGCAGGAGAGGGAGGAATAACACGTGTGCTGCGCGACACCCCACTGTTGCCGTCCTCTCCTGGGCTGATAATCCGGCGCGCGTAGCAACGTCCGGACGCTTAGCCATCGGTCAAGCGCGTTTGCGTCTGTACAACAAAAGCAGCAATGTTGTACGGAACGCCAACGCCCTCTAGACATCATTGTTTTATTGCCGGTTGCGACATTTGTCAACGAAAGTAGAAAAAAAAAACTCCCTCAGTATGTACGCGCAGCATGTTATGCGAAGGAAAGGTCTCAGCGCGTTTGCGATGTCTATTTCTGCACCGCTTTCTCGCCGGTCTCGAGCTGCATTGCCAGTGGACATCGTTGAACAAAAAATACCTGCGCCAACAACAAGCTTACGCATCAGCGCACTTTGTGAATGAAATGCATACAAACGAAGCGCAGAGCCTGGCTTGCCAAAACTATACTCTGTGCATAATTTTAAGAAATGAAGCTTTTTGACGCTCTTGCCAAAGCTGTTTTAATTCAACAGTACACGATGCAAGGACAGCACAAATTTCCCACAACTTCGTTTTGCCACACCACACGATCGCCAATGTCGGGAGCATGTGGGCATCACCACCTGAAAAAAAAAAAAAACATGTCGTTAGTACAAAAATACTAATTTAATTTGCATAGCATGGCATGAATGGAAGCGGCGACACGAAATTTTACCCAAATGCAAAGTGAGCAAAAATGCAGCTACGGCAACGTAACAAGAAAAAAACACGGTATGCATGTGACGGTAAACTCTGTCATGCATTTTACTAAATTATTCTACTGAAATCAAATCGAATGCACAGTAAAAAAGTCCACTATGCATAACCGTACCAGAGATACAACAAACGCAACGACTTGAGCAGTGCCCTTACCCGATTGAGATCAGAATTCTCAACACAGGTGCGGCGATTCGGCCTGTCGGTAAGCAGCAATAGTGATCCATTAGCGTATCAACCTATCAGACAGTATAACTGCGCATTTTCTGGTATTTGCAAACCAGCGAGTACTGGCGGGAGCGGAGTAGGCGAGAACGCTAATTGCTTTCAGCGAACTGGCTTGTATCGCTCGTAGCACGAACAGTCCACCGCGCGCGAGCGACATGGGGACCAAATTTCAATTTCATCGTGCATTTCTCCGCAAACAAACACTGCAGTGATCAAACATGGACTCGTCTCAGTCATGTACTCGATGTTGTTTCTGTAATGTTCAATTTGTGAGCGGGGTACTCTGTCGCAAGCTCTGCATCATTGTCACACTCACCATGGCCAAGCAGACAGCGAAAGCGTTCAAAAGAAACTGCTTCCCGAAAAACTAGATATTCGATTGCTCTCCGCGATCTTGAGTTTCAACACATTTTTCTTTAGTTTTTCCAACATGCAACATCATACCACATACGCCCTAGAGGCAACCGGCGACAGAAACTACATGCGTGAACTGCGAGCATGGCACTCACCGATGCTGATCGCTCCGTTGAAGAATGGCCACCTGCTCCCGGTTGGTTGTTGCAGTCGCTAATAGCATAGCACACACGTGGATGAACATGAGGCAAACCCCCACGCACAATTTCTAGGCTTGGAAGGAATAAAACGGGCGGATGACCCCTCCAGAGACCACACGCTACTTCGTCTGCAGCCCACGGGCTGCAAATTATCAGCCCAAGATGGCGTCGGCGGTATGCGGCGCTCGAGTAAAACAAACATGGCGGTGCCCAGGTATCGAAACTAAAATCAAGTATAGCATAAGGCCAGTCGCATGCTTTTTATGCCATCTCTGTAAAAAATTGATGGCCGTTTAGCAATGCTAAGCACAAAATATTGTGCCAAAGCACATTTTTGCAGGTGGGCATCACTGCCATCTGTTGTTTGCTGTACAGCTTTCACAGAAACTTTGTAGTTAAAAATTCGTTCTTGTCCGGAGTTCCAACCCGCGACCACTGCCTTACTGGAGCAGTCTCTCTACCAGCTGAGCTAATCGGGACAGCTAGTATATGGCAGGGCAAAAGCAAAATGATCAACTCGAAGTGAGAATGGTGCTGCTCCATTGTTTAGGGGAATCCCCCAAGGTGGAGTAGGTTTGTAATAAGGTAGTAATCACTACTTAGCATCCACCCAAGCGAAGCCATATGGCTACAAAGGAAAGCTATACAGCTTTCACAGAAACTTCGTAGCTGAACGAAAAAAAAAATGGTTTTGAATCCGAATTTGGAGCGTTTGATGTAAATCCATATTAAGAAACTTTTACCAGCAAGTGTTTCTTGAGTTTTCGAGAAATGCAGAACTGTACTCGAAAGTGATGTGCTGTTTGTGACACAATGTACATACATTTACACAAAGCTGCGATTCCTGCCACACACAGGTGAAATTATCAACTGCTCCCAACCACGCTGCTTCATCTGCGAGAACTAATCTGCAAAATTCTTTACGAAGTATCGTGCAAACTCATACATTAGGTCGTTCAACACTAGCACTATAGAGCTTACAGAGTTCAATTTCACAAGCTGTTGTGGCTAGCAAAATCTGCAAAGCAATGTATAAGCGAGCCCATTTCAGCACATCCTGCATTTCACACACAGCTTCCATTCATAAGGTGCAATCATCGAGCAAATTATCCTACCACGATGGCAGCCAAAGTCCATCAAACCTAAGAGATAACACACAATAAAACAACCAGCCATCCTTATCTAGTGCAGCAGATAACAAAGACAGCATATTGTAAAAGAGAGACTTTCAGTCACAGCACAAAAACTAGCCAGTAAAAAAATGGGTAGGAAAGCACTTCCTTACCACAGTATGTGTAGATGACATTGTTGTTGCAGAATCGCACTTGGAGGTTATGTAAAACTGAAACAGGAAAACGAACAGACATTATAAAGCACGGCCATTTTATGCACCAATACAAATTGAACAATGCACTGCACCTAACTACTTACCTGCTCTATGTATGCATCACAGACAAGCAAAAACAAGAAAATTCAAAAGCAAGCAATAAACTTACCTGCAGGTTCATGCAGGTATGAGAGTGATGTCAAATCATTTCCGCCAATGAGAATCTCTGGATTGCGAAGTGGTGGGAGTTTTTCTGGCGAGTCAATGGTGAGTGCAACCCTCTGGCAAAGAAATAAAATCCTGTACGTGTTACTCCCATACATGCCACATAGCAATCCTGTACATGTCGCATAGCAACACAAAGTTTATGCCCTCCCTGAAGCACACAGCATGCCACAAGATGGGAAATCTGGGGTCACACTAACAGAGATGCATATACACCACGCAGACTGGTTAAAGTGCCAGGACCTCAGCTATCGTTTTGTCAGCTCTTAGTATAATCTAGCACAAAGGTGTCCCCGGTCATCAACTGATTACACGCACGAACATATATGAACAGCTTGAAAATGGTCCTCAATCTTTCTCTGAAGTTTCCCGTTGTAGGCATAAAACATAGCATTGAAATAACCTATCACTGCTTTCTGACTGGCAAACACGATAACACAATCTCTGCACAGTAAAATCTAACTATCACCAGTTAGGTAATCCTTCGCTGCTATGTTAACAATTATTATTTCAGACTGATAAACACAACCTCTGCACTCGGATTCAACTACCACCACTTTGATAATCTTTTAGTGCTTTGCAGCAGTGTTACGACTATTTCCTGTAGCTTTATAGCCACACTGAAGTAGCTCAAACAGGACCATGAGAATGAGTAGTATACTGACTTGTTTCTCTTCATCTTCCACCTCGAGTGTCTTGCCATCAAAGCCTTTGACAACCTCAGCAGCCTTCCAAACAGTTGCTGGGTCTGGTAACCAAACCCGAGCACCCTGAAACAAGGACCACAAGCAATGTGCCTCATACAACAGGTATATGTAAATAACAAGAGCTTTCTATCGCAGCGTGCTGATGCTAGGCACAGAGAAACCAAAACAAGCAGGGCTCGAAAATTGCCGTAAGGCATTTCCGCTGAAAATGCACTGGACTACCACTTCTGGTTTGGTTTGGTTTATGGGGTTTAACGTCCCAAAGCGACTAAGGCTATGAGAGACGCCGTAGTGGAGGGCTCCGGAAATTTCGACCACCTGGGGTTCTTTAACGTGCACTGTTAATGAGCCTTCCGAACTTAGAAACCATCACTTACACTAAAGATATGAAGCGATAACATACACACGACTGCTCTTAGTACTTTCCAGTTGTGAATAAAATTACCTTTTGTAGATGCAATATAATGCTAATGTTTTCTGTCTGCTTGCTTCATTATTTATCTTAATCTCATCACTGATGAGCTAGTAAAAGCCTCTCATTCATTCATGCAGAGCCTCAAATATTGAAACCACAGAAAGTAGAAGCTGACAACATTCCTACATTGGTCATATTGTGCTCACCTGATTTCTAATTATTATTCCTAAAGCTGCAAGGTCCTCTTCTATATATTAGCCGGTTACATTAGATGGTAACCAATGTACAACTAACACAGGCTCAAAATAAAGAGTTATGTGGCTACTTGCATTAAAGAAATGCGCGACGTGTACGTTCAGGGAAAAACACTGCCAATAGAAATAGAGATGGAAAATATTACAAGGTAACGAAAATTAACCTCTAGGTGCGCACAAATTTCCCTTTCAACCCCAAACTGAGACATCCACATTTTAATGCCCCAGTTATCAGCCGCTTGCACGAGTGGACATAGGTAAGTCGTTTGAGCTTTAAAATATTTTTAGCTCATAAAGGTGCATGATTGCATGAACAGTGCCGCGATATATAAAAAGCGCGAAGCCATCAGTGTGGTCATAACAATTCCAGGTTTCGCAACTAGTGCGCAGTATAACTGTATGAACTGAGGCTGCAACGACGGCTAGTGCGAATGAGTCTCAAAGCCAGGGAGAGTTTCATGCAGTTTCACTCAGACAGCGTGCGGCGCGGTTGCAGCTATTTCCGCATGCGCAATTACCGATTGTCAGCCGGCAGGTTACGAGCTGACAATCACCCGACGAAGCAGATTAGGCTACGCTAAAGCATCGCTGCCGACGCAGTGACGTCGGATACGTTCGCTTTCGTTCTTTTTTTTCTGCACACACAACTCCCCTGCGCGCACTGCCACGAAGAGATGACCAACATCAACGCCCACTGCTGAATTACTCACATATTTTGCCTCCTCGCCTCAGCCGATACTTCCATACACGGACAGCCTCACACCTATGAGAGGCCCGAGGCAACAGACTTTAAGATAAAGGCGCAACATCACGACGTTAAACCCCGACACAAGATGTAAATCATGATGACAGCTGTCTCTCGTAGGGGGCATCGCGGTACCGGTCAGGACTTTCTCGCCCGTTGTCGACAGCTTCCAGCGACTAGCTACGCTTTAGAATCATTCTCAGTATTTGCTAACTGTACCACCATGAACGTTATTATTCCAGAAAGCATCATGATATCAAGCACTAAATAACAAACAAGAAAGTATCAAAAGGAAGCACTAGTGAGAGCAATGCTCAACTAAAGCCACAGACCTTCGTGTAAAGCTCCAACGTCGACATATCTTCTCCTACCAAGGCTAAAGAGTTGAACGGTGAGAAAATGACATAATGCTGTGCCCTGTGGTGCTTTTCAAAAGCTATCTAGTCAAAACAGGGGAGTAAGGCCTGCCCATCGCCAGCATTACATTAACCCGTATACATGGCCCGTACCCCGTACAGTTGCTGGACGACCAGCCGCAGAAACGTTTGCGACACTCTCCCCAGCTTCCTCCTCTCCGGTTCCCTTGCTGCATGCCTTGCTGCCCTTGCTGCTTGCTGTCGCCGTCACCGCCTCCTTTCTAGCCTTTTGAACTTCCACAGTCGGAATGATACAAAACTGCTACAACATTTTTGAAAGCAACAAGAATGAAACAAAATTCAAAATACTTTGGGTCAGCTACGAGCTAATTGCGCTGAGTTCTACTTTATTTCTAATTAAAGGAACAAAAAAAATGTTTTTCAGTTTCACTTTTGGTTTTCGTTTTTATAGGGTGCAGTTAACCACGTTTAACTTCAACACCCTTTCATATTGCTATAAAATGCACATTTTTCTAGCCTTCTCATCTTACTTCAGCTGTTGTCATCAGAGCTGTCTCGATGGCGACTTTACTCCGACGAGGATGCACCCCGCCACCGCGTAAACGACTTGGGAAGCTGTTGATCGTATCAGCTGGTTTATGTGACCTTACCGTCTTCCAGGACGTAAGCTGGTAACGCGAAGGGCGTATTCGCCGTCTTTGGTCGTCACCAGCTTCAGCGCCGAAGTTGCACGTGATGATCTCGTCCGAGTGTTGGAAATTATGAAGACAGGAGTTGCCCATCTGGGTTTCGCCAGACATCCCTTTCTCTTGTGGCCGCTGGGCATACACGCGGATAATATGAGCCAGTCAGTCCATATGTAGTCATGTTAAAGCGTGTGTAGCGTGTTTATACAAGCTAATATGGTCAAATGCACATACCTGCAACGCACCTAATGACGCGGGCAGCAATGCATACACTGTTCAGGTTCCAAAGGCGCTCACCATCGTGGCGACGTTACCTACAGCGATTCAATTTAGAATTAAACAACTACTACCTATAAGATGGTGGCATCCATGTAGTGACTTTCGTCTTCGTCTTTATCTGTTTAGCTTTCATTCTTGTGTGTAAGCAGGTCATGACTAGGAATAAACGAATGTTCAGGTCCAATGTCAACATACAGTATGCCATCCAGCAACGCCAAGCTGCGACAGAATGGTTTAAGCAGTCATGAAGTGTCCGTGAGCACTGTAAAGTCCTAAACTTCATAGCAAATATTCGGATGCAACAGCCAATCTTTGAAGCCCATAGCTTACGCGGCTGCCATGTTCCTCGCCAATCCAGAAACGAAACACGAACCGTCAAAACTCGAGCTCGAGAAAACAAGTGATGATGATATTGTCAATTTCTCGCTCCTCCTCTCCATATGCTCATGGTGTAGAGAAGAGCTCCAGCTTCCGCGGTCTGTGCGCCGGTCAGTCCTTTCGGCATACTTGGACTTTCGGTTGCTGGAAGGCCCTGTGGACAATACCAGCGTCTGCGCTATCAAAGACCAAGGAAGCTAGCTCTCACAAATCACTGCCAGACCATGGTCGTCAAGTGAGCACCCCTCTTTTTTCGTCGTGCTGGTTATGAAAAGCAGTGGAATACTTTTCGATTCCGTCTTGATCTGATTTTCTGTACTAAATGCTGTCAGAAATTGCGGTTTTTGCCATTACACTCTGAAAATTTCCCAGTGTGAGCAAGTTTTATGTGAGAATTTGTTGCTTGTGTGTAACAGAAGGAATGCAGTGACATTGGAAATGACTTTCGCCGGCGATCTTAGCATTATTGTGTACTTACATAAACGTTTACTGGTACTTTGCAGAGGCATTTTCAAATTAGGCGTGCTCGGTGGGGCAATCTACGCGACACAAAAGGCTGGCGTCTGGGGTGATAGCACTCAGACTACCGAAAACATCAAGGCGTATATCAACTCCAATCCAACCCTGAAGTACTACAGCGCTTTGGTGAGTTTTTTTTTTTTTTTTTATCGTATTTAAGTTGCTGGATGGTGATATAATGATTGTCAGGTTTTCAACTAGTAGAGCGCATATAGATGCTTCAGTGTTCTGAGCTCTCTGCCGTGCCTGCCTCTGGATCGTACTTTGCATTCAAAGATAAATTCTTACTGTGTTGTTCTATTAACCCCTCACTTGCTTTGCTGTGCTCTAGACACCAAGCAGGAAAGAACTTGGCATGAAAGCTGTGGACTACTGGAACGATGGTAAGGATCCACACTTTTCAGAAGTTTGTGCTTGTAGCATACCACTGCAAGCCGTTCTCTTTGCCGCTGCAACATTTACATTCTTGTCGTGAGCTGTCAGCACGACTTGATTTGTGGATTGTGTGACGTGAAGTGTAAAAGGAGTCTTCTCTTCATTTAATAGAGCAAAAAGTTGACCTCGTGATCTTCGCATTATGGCCTAGTTCCCATTTTGTCACTTAAACTACAAGCAAACAAAAATGGAAGATTGTTCAGCTTCAGCTGTTTTTCTGCTCATAAATCAACTGCACTCTCAAAGAACCCTGCAGTGCGTAGTCCGTGTAAATGAAATTTTTGCAGCAGTTGAGTGCACTGAGAATGTTTCTGACATACTTCTATGCAAGCTTTGAAAACAAATTGTACTTTCTTTCTTTTTTTGGGCGACAGGTAAGCAATCCATTGCCACTTCGCAAACTTTGCTTCTCAGGAAGAGAGTCTGGAAGCAGAGTGCTTTTCAAACAAGTCTCCTTTAGATTTCAGTGGCATAGGGAAACTCACTCCTTCGCAGCTATGCAAACCACATCATTTTCAAAACCTGTACTTTGTTCAAGGGGCAGAAATTCAAAGTACACGAAGCACATGAGTTGCGAACCAACACTTGTGTATTGCATGGAGCAGTACTGGCTGGACAGAATCGCGACTTGGACGTAATATGCAGAGGCAGCCAAGTTCGTTAAGCTGCGTTCCTTCTGTTGCAGCAAATTTATGTCATCTTTTGCAATGGCACTCACAGTTCTCCACTTACCATGTGCATACTTTGTCATCACACATGCATTTTGTAGTTAGGATGTGAACTCATTCGTGAAATAGCTCTCAAGAACTTTGGCATTTAAAAAAGAGCTCCCAGACACCTCCTTCTCCCCCATGGCAAAGTGACAGGAGTAGCTGTAATGCTCTACCACTCTACAAAGCTGCGTAAAGAAGAAGCTGGTGAATATACACATGTGTATGCGTCTATCTGCTAGAAGCACTTAGATTCTCCATGCCTATGACAGCATGGAGAAATACTTTGCGGTACACAGTTTTGCAGTTCTGCATGAGCAGGGCGATGCAGCTAGATGATGTGACATGAACAGTAGGTATACACATTTTGAGCAGTGTTCTGTATCTATCTGTATCAGTGGCTTACAAAAGCTAACAAAAAGATCCAGGCTGCCATAGTACCAAATAGTTGGTTGGTTGGTTTATGGGGTTTAACGTCCCAAAGCGACTAAGGCTATGAGAGACGCCATAGTGGAGGGCTCCAGAAATTTCGACCACCTGGGGTTCTTTAACGTGCATTGACATCACACAGTACACGGGCCTCTAGAATTTCTCTTCCAAAGAAATTCAACCGCCCGGGCCGGGATCGAACCCACTAGTACCAAATAGTGTGATATTCTGTTGGTCTTCAGTCTACTGCAAACTAAGCCAAACACATAAAAAGAAACGATAAAGCAATATATATATATATATATATATATATATATATATATATATATATATATATATATATATATAAGCAAACAAGGGAAGGGGATTGAGGGGGCTCGTTATAAATATGAGAGAAGCCAACAGCCACAGAAACCAAGGAGCACAGGGGATTTTTTAATTAATTTATTTTTTTGTGGTGTTGATCAAGTAAGAAAGTATTATTGAATATGTTGTCGCTTAAAGCTAATTGATTAGAAAAGCAGAAGAAAAAACAACCACATGCCGCCGGTGGGATATATATATATATATATATAATTCAAGCATGTGCATTTACCTAACCTATCGTAAATCATCGAAGTGAAAAAGAAGGCCACAGAGTAGAGAACAACAGTGATGGTACCAGGCCGTGGCATTCAGTCATGGACAAGGCTGACAAAAAATATATACGCCATACTGTAACAATATAATAATTCCCAAATTTCCGGAGCCCTCCACTACGGCGTCTCTTATAGCCTTAGTCGCTTTGGGACGTTAAACCCCATAAACCAAACCAAACCAACCAAATGGAAACCTGGCGACTTTATAGCAGTTACCAAATTATAAGGACAAATACAAAAATAGCAAACAGCAAAAAAAAAAAAAAAAACGAAACTTGGGCAACCTATGGGGTAAAAACAATTAAAGCTCTGTCAATTACTTGCGAGAGCAAAACAAGGTTATATGTGCAGCTGAGCATTAAGCTTGATGGGTGCCTTTTTGTTGTAAACTGAGAGGTAATGCGACATGTCCTTTCATTTTTGTGGAGTGTACTTCTATATGCTTACGTGTAGTTTGGCAAGGAAGGTTTCCACATCCCCTTTGTTCAGAATTGCAACTTGTTCCCTGGACCTTACGTTTATGCAGCTGTCTGTCTTCTCAATGTCGGGTTTACAGCGTGTCGGGGCCATCTGATGTGCCACTGCAGTGATAAGGCTTGGCATACATTTTTGTGCATCCATGCCTGTTCATTGCTTCAGGAGAAGCAACCATTTTAGGAAAACATAATAATAGTGCACTTTTACTGTGCCGCTTCATAGTGCATGCTAATAGTTTATACCGATTTAAAAGTGATTAAAGCAGTTGTGGCAAATTCATTTGTAGCTTTCACGTTTGGCCTTGGAGCAGTAATGTAATTGTTAAGCCCTGCATACCTTTGCACCGTTTCTGAAAGCCACCAAGCTCAGCACTTATACAGCGAGTTTTTATTGTTGGGGGACCGCATGGTAACCGAATGTCATTATTTAATGAGGTTCTGCAATTGCACAAATCCACATTTTTTTTTTTTTTTTCTAACACTCCTGCAGGTGTCAAGGCATCGTTCAACCACCTTTTGAAGACACCACAGTACACAAAGCAAGCTGCATCTTGGTGTGCAGATGCCTTGTCGAAGCTAATGGAGGAGCCCAAGGAGACACCCTCTAAGGACACAAAGAAGCCATCGTAGTAAAATTTCAGAGCTTGAGTGCCGCACTTTAGTAACATAGTTGTGACAAGGATGTGCAGTAAAAAGAAAATTCAAAGGTTATCCAAACTTGCTCTGTTCAGTTGTATATGAGAATTGTTGCACGGGCACATAAGTGCTGCACTGGTCAAGGTGGATCAGCTCCAACTCAACTGATTTGTTAATAAATTCAGTTTTGAGAAAGCTCCAGCAACTGCTCACATATTATCCCTTCCCATTCCGCACTTTGCTTGTAAGAACAGCATGTGGTGGCGATAACTGTATTCATTGCTTTGTCTTTTTTAGCTCATAAAAGCTCAGTTTTCAGTTAGAGTAGCTTCATAGGCTTCCCTTGTATTAGAGCATACCCATGGTCATCTCGAATGGGGGGCAAGGGGGTGTGGTGATGTCATGAAATAAATGAGATCAACCCGTCCCTCGTGAAATTCGGGTCGGAGGGCGCGCTCACTGCCGGTTGACGAAAGCTCGGGCTTGCGCGTGAGCCGCCTCGTTCCCCGGATTAGACGAGTAGGCCGGGACCCAGATCAGTTCTTCTCTAATCGGAAGGGGGATGTTTTGAAGGGTGCGGAGTGAGGTAGATATGGTACGGCTCCTCCCTAAATTGCGAATGGCTGTTTTGGAGTCGCTGAATATAATATCAGCACGTGTGTCCGCTATAGCCAATATTATTGCCGCTTCCTCTGCCGTCTTGGAGGAGATAGTTTCTATTGACGCGGCCACCAACAGGGCGCTGTTCCCATTCACCGCGACCAGTGCAAACGCTAGGAGGCCGTGCTGGTCAGCTCGCCGCCAGCCATGGGCTAGCGGCCATCTATTACGTGTCTCCTGCAACCTGCTCTTGACGCAATAAATTTTTTACAATTCAGTTACGGACAGGAGGTATGTTTGGATCAGCCCATAAGGGACCAATCCTTACAAGCACTAAGTGGAGGTCTCTAGTTTCGGACCCCAGTGGCGGTGGCCGCCATCCGGGCACGCCCGACTAAATCTTGTTGGGCCTCGTGGCAGCCAAGCAGGGTCGCCTCCGAGTCCTCGTGGGCTGGGTTGGGGTGAATAGCCAAGTTGGAGGGGCAGGCCCACACCATGTGATAGGTGTCCAAAGACACCGCTCTACAGTGCGGGCAGCTGCCGTTAAAGGAGGGGTCAAAATGTTTTAGTGCTGCCGGGCACAGCAATGTATTAGTGAGAAGGCGAAGGAGCAGCTCATCCGCCTTCTTGAGGCCTTTACATGGGCGAGGTTAAATGCGATGACTATCTCGATAGTAGGTTGTAACATCTTTGAAGGTATAGACCGGATTAAAATCTGGTTCCTGACTGGGTCGGGAGAAGAAAACAGCCCGGTGAGAGAGCGCGCGGGCAGCTTCATCTGCTGCCTAGTTTCCTGCCAACCCCTGATGAGCAGGGGTCCGCATAAGGTAACGGTGTGCGGGGTCTGTATTCCGTATGCAATTTTGGTAGATTCGATAGGCAGGAAAGGAGTGCAGCCTTGTTCAACGTTCTGATGGGCCCCTCGCGAGTTGGTGATTAAGTATTTTGAATCGGAATGCGAGGCCGCGAGAGCAATCGCGACCTCGTCTGCTTGAGACAACGTTGTGGCAGACACGCGACACTGCAGAGATAGGCTGCAATGTTCAATGGGAGAGCAAACTCTTGTGATCAACCATTAACTGCCACCTGCCAGGGTGGCAGCTAGGGTGGGCGCACTGCCTATCCAGTGTCCGGAACACACTCGACGTTACAGACGCCAAGCTGCGTACAGTTGCCCAATATGTCATAGCTTTCGCTCTCTAACTAGGTTCAGCAGAACCGCAGCTCTTTGGCGCCCGTTCCTGCATTTCGCGGTGTTGCCATTGTCCCTCGTAACCAGCTCTGCAGCCGGGGCAGTGCACTGCTTTAGCTGCGCGCGCTCCTGGCGCCATTTCTCCCGCACGCCCAAGCTGAAACGCATAGTCGCTGCCTTTCTTCCACAAAAGTTCATGAAACCTGAATTTCATATTTCTCCAGGAAATACCTACAACAGCTGCTACAAACACTGCCTAATCTGCACAATTTTGAATGTGGTGTAATTAGTAAGATTTTTGTCCACACTCAGCTCTTTAGGTAGCAAATTTTGTCTTAGCAAATGAAATTATATGTTGTTGCACTTCACTTTTGGATATAGTCTGCCAGCAGAAACACACTTTGCCACAGGTTCACCAGTCTTGTAGAAAAAAATTGGCTGCCACCAGTGGTGCACTGTACAGCAAGTTCATCAGATATGTCCCTTTGTCTAAGGAAAGAGCCATGTCTAATGACTGCAATAAAACGGCTGCCCTTGTTCACCTATCATGGCATGGAGAGACCATTGCCCCACTGATAATATACTGAAAAGTTGCATAGTACTAAAGAGAGCATTCTAAACCCCATGTGCAAAATCTTTAAAACATGTATCTTAGTACGAGTGTGAGAGCATAGCAGGCAGAATTAGTTTCATGCAGCACCCAAAATAAATTTTTTGCTGTATAGACTAACCCCAAAGCTTCTAAAATGAACTTGATGGGACCTTGTAGTTCCATTTTTTTTCAAAATTGCCCGAGATATCAAGTTGCATGAAACATATGGGAACATTTAGCAAACTAATGAGACTGCCTAAATGTAAAGAAAGGGAACACTAAATCACAATATAACAAAGACGTTCAAGACTTCCACATAGCACCTGCATTCAACCATTCAATTTTCAAGGATTTCTGACTTTTCTGCTGTAACTGTCCCTTTGTTACATATGAAATTACCTTTGCGATGTCTCCCAAAGACTACTCGCAACCTTCTTCCTCCTGTATTGTGCCTAGAACAGCAGGTGTCTAATTACATGTCGCATGCAAGGCCACTGACATTTACGACTAAGGCCTCTAGATCCTCACAATACCACAAAAAGTCGTGGATTTTAGCATTTTTTTACGGAACTGCGTAAGCAGCCATTCACTCTTTGCTTGCCAGGAGTCAGAAGCTTAGCCTTCCCATAGTCACCTTCTGATTGCACATACTGAAAGCAAGGAAGCCAGATCCTTACCTATGGCATTAACACTGCAGATTTTAAAATTACACAAGTGAAAGCCATGCAACTGTGCTCAGCCATATGATAGGTAACACAGCAGTATTCGCAAATAGTAATGAGACATCACACATTTTTTTTTTTTGTTTCAGCAATGTTTATGCTTAAAATGCGCACAGAAACGACATACAAAAGGCTTTTTTCTTCAGTGACTACACTGCCACAGGCAATGTTTTCCTCGAATATGTGACAAGCATGGGCTGCTAAGACGATGTAGCTAGAATTTGCTCCCATGCTTACTCTGAAGGACTCTATCATGTATCCTATAGAAAAATATTCAGCCTTCCGTTTCGCTGCTAGTTCTGTGCCGCTATCAATGCATTAAAGGTTGCTCACCAGACAGGGCAAAACAAACATCTAAAACACGACTTGAAGCTTTGATGGTACAGTGCTCTCGGAAGCACTTGAGGGGCAGCCGAAAAATGTATAAACATGCATACAACGTGACTTGTGCAAATGAAACAGACAGCTGCACTTCACAATGACCGCACAGACGCCTCATACAAAGCTTGACATCAAAAATATAAAACTTCTAGCACCCGTGTGCAATGTGGGGTGGGGAAAAAAAAGTAACAAATGTTTGAGTGCAAAAAAATAAAAAAGACTGATGGCGCAAATGCCCTGCTACTGAGGACCACTCAATTCTGGAGCTGACTGATTGATGGAATCCATGGCTATCCTGGGAATTTCACTGGTCCTGGTGCTGGCTTCTGGAGCTCGGCCTGGTGCATCCTTGCTTTCCTGGTCAGAAAAAGCACCGTCGCTCCTCTCCTGCAAAAGTGGTTCACACACAAAAACCTCACGCATTCAAATCTGCACAGTCCGAAACTTCCTGCAGCGTTTAGAGTGAAGCCAAATTGAACTATTTCCCAACTCAATATGTACGCATTATCCTGAGGAACCACTGCACTTAAAGGGTCCCTGAAAAGGGTGCTTGAGTTTGGCTATAACACGCTTGCACAATGTAGAGTATAGGCCCCTGAGCGTTCATACCGCGTAAAAGTCTTTCAAAAGCGAGCCAATCATTTGCAATATATTTTTAAAAGTTTTTGCTTCAAGGCCCCGGGACGACCATTGGTGTCGGGCTTTCGTTCACAATTCCAACTCTTTCTGGCGTCATGCAGCTACCATGGCCACAGGTAGAAGACCCCCCCCCCGAGGAACTCCCATGCGCATCGGCAGCCGGTGGAGGGGCCGGAGGGAGAGCGCCAACTTTTCAGTGTTCAAGAGAGGAGAGAGAGAGGCGCAAAAACGTGGAAATTCAAATTTTAACTATAAATAACTCAACTTCCACAAAAAGCATTAAAAAAACTTGCTGGGGGATATTTGTGAAGCAGAGTCCTTTAACATCCTAGGCATACCGCAACATTATCAGAGCCCCTTTCTAAGCAGTTCACCAAGACCTTGGAACAACGGCTCAAGCAAGGCCAAATTTGCAAATCATGCAGAAGTGCTGTTCTGTACATAAATCTTAGTACAAATACAGTCGAGCCCACTTATAACCTGATGGTTAAGTGGATGGCGTTCTTTGTATCCGAAGTTCGTAGTAAATGGATTTCCTATACTACTGCAAAAAATACGCCGTGACCATCGATTAAAAGTTAAGGAAATTAACTGTAAATCAGAGATGTACAAATATGCCTTTTTCCCTAGGTCTATAAGAGATTGGAACCGGCTCTCTGAAGAAGTGGTATTAATTACGTCAGGTGATTTATTCTCTTCATCTCTGTGAATGCTGTTTTTAGGCTGTATTAATGTTGCATCATGGTTGCATTGTATGTGCTGCACTTTGTTACCTTTTTTTTCGTTTGTATGATGTGTTATTCCCCCCCACTGTAATGCCACTTGTGGCGCTGTGGGTATTACAATAAACAAATAAACAAAACATACCAAGTCCGACAGAAGTGGTGCCAGTTTCGTCAATTACACCCATCTATTTCTTTAAAGCAAATCTTATCGTGGCACTTTCCAAGCTCACGAGCGTGATCATATTCTCGTGCCGAGACCTTTGCTGCCAACAATCTGATTTAGGTATGCTATATAACTAATCACAGTTGAAGTGTTGGCGGCAGCTAATGGCAAGTCGGCTTTCTTAAAGGTGCACTGAAGAGGAATCTGAACTCGTAGTTTTACCGCTGGAACTCGACCGACACGTTCTGAGCGTTCTTGGAAACTTCGAATCATTGCCCTGTGCGGCCGATTTCCCTAATTTAAAATGAATTAACATCGGGCTCCTGCCTTTGTTTTAATTCCCTGCAGACGGTGGGAAGAGTCGATCAACTTTTCACCCAGTCCCGTGGCGGCTTGCCGCTCTGCCATCGGCGGAGTGATACGTAGTCATCGGCGAAAGCAAAGAGTCCACGAGTATTTTTATTTCCGTGGGCCTGATTTGCAGCTATGTAGTCTCCATACTTGCCAACTCTCCCGAATTGTCCGGGAGTCTCCCGAATTTTGATTACATCTCCCGATTGTACAGACGCAACCTCAAATCTCCCGAAAAGTGGCCGCCAGAACCCAGCGTTTTTTTTTTCTAATTTTTCTTATTCTTTCTTTGCACGCTATAGCTATAAACCTATAAGGTCCTATAATATAACCATGCCAGAAAGCAGCGCGGGAGCATTCAGTCACCAGCATGCACATTGAATCGAGGTAGCGGCCGCCGGCACCACAACGAACGCGAGCAAACGACGGGCGCTGCCATGTTGGATTTTCCGGATTGGATCGTCTCAGGATGGCTCGCGCATTTAGCAAGCCAAGAAGAAGTACTTGCAAGTATTTCGGAAATCGTACACGACTGAGTTTCCGTGCTATGTCAGTTTGCGAAAAGGTGACAAGTATGGATTCTGTACCACGTGCGCCTGTGATGTGAGCGTTTCGCACGGCGGCAAGAACGACATCAAGGTACAGCTGGCCAAATCTTTCGCTGACGTGCGCGACTGCCGCTTTTTCTGCGCTCGTGCACTTTGTGACGAAGCAAACTTGATGTGCCATTTTCATATGGTGAAGAAGAAGAAAGCTCAATATTAAGCAGGGGTTTAGTGAGCCTGTGCTTAAATTTGATATCTTAGCAAGTTTGCGCCGTCATAAGCTGCAGGAGTATGAAAAACGCAGCCGTCGCGCATGCCAGCTAAAGATTTAGCCGGCTGTACACATCGCTTCACAAAAGCAGAACTATATTCGTGCTGCAGAAGTGCAGGGCACCATCGGCAGTTTCTTTCAAAACAACGGCGAAGACAGTGTGACCCGTGCAGAGTGCCTTTTCACGGGATTTCTTGTCGAACACAACCTGCCGCTAAGTGTGAGTGATCGCGCGGGACCGCTATTTCGGAAAATGTTCCCGAAATGTGACGACGCGAAGAGCTACAGATTCGGACGTACCAAAGCACCCCCCCCGCTGTTGCGGCGGTCTCCCGAATTTTCATGTTGCTAGGTTGGCAGGTATGAGTCTCTGACTAGACCTATTTATTCATGGAAACCCAAAACAAACAAAACAAAAGCGAAAGCAAAGTTGCCACGTGACTGCCTGAAAGGCACTCCATGCATTGGTCGACTCCTCCCACCGTATGCGGGGAATTCAAGAAAAAAGACGGGAGCCGGACGTTAATCTGATTTAATTAGGGAAATCGGCCGCAAAGCGACAATAAATCTAAGCTTCTAAGAATGCTGGGAACGTGTAGATTGGCAAAAAGACGAGTTCAGATTCCTCTTCAGGTCACCTTTAATCAGACTCTTAGCGGTCGGAGTGTGCTCGTACTTAGCTTACACTGACTTCTTAGAGCAATTCTCGCCGACACTGACACCCATACCAACGAAGCCAGCCCGGGAGACATCCGATCAGCTGTCTATCAATGATGCATTGCAGCAAACCCACATGCCTCTGATCACCCGTGCCTTCGACAGCATCGCCTGGCATTTGTGGCCCCATGCAGCGCAAGGAAGGTAGCCCAGCGCAAGTGTGCACAGAACTTATAAGCGACACACTCTGCGGTCTGCGCGTTCTCTGGGCATGGCAACAGCACAAAATTTGGAGAGCCGCAACTAGGCAGGCGATGCATACTTGACCAGTGGGGCCAGTAAGGAATTCAAACTGCTCAAGTCGTTACCGCTGGTTTCTCCCCGACCGGGCACTGTAGCTTCGCTTTCGACAGTGCCCCTTCTTGTCGCTTTGCTTTGCTTGTCACTTTGATGGCATACATGCATGGATTGAGCGACTTAGTAGGTCACTGCCACGCGCTTGGCCAGCGTTTACATAAGGTTTCAATGCCGCCTTTTTCATTTCCATTGCTTTTCGGTCCGCCAAATTCTCTCCGAAGTGGTGTCATGGGGGCTGTACGGCTCTTCAGTCTCCGCGCTTGCTGGAAGTGCCGGTTTTTTTGGCTGCGAGGGAGAGTTATCAGCGCCTCCTCGTTTGCTATAACCGAGTGGTGCAGTCAAAGTTGTAAATTGTAATATGCATTGTCACTGCCCTAATACAAACGTTCGTAATAAGCGAGTGTTCATTATAACTGCGGCCGTTATGAGTGAGCTCGACTGTATTTCTCCTCGCAGTATTCAGCACTCATTTATGGCCTCTGCAAAAGCCGATGTCTCCTCTTTCTAGCTTCCTGATGAGGCGAAATGAGGTTGTTTTAGGGGACACAAGACTCTCTTATGTAGTGTACAACGCTGTTGAAGACTTGCTAGCAGACATGCTTAAGGGAGTGAATGGAAGGCTCATCAATACTGCTACACTTTTATCATACGACTAATACCCCTGTCACACAGGCACTTTCGATCCTCATCGAACTCTATCTGCATCGAGATTTTCGAGCACGCTCGAAACATCCGGTGCTACACGGACATTTTCAATGCTCCTTGAGAAGTTTCCTTCATGTGTGGTAAGTGGCACCAAATGTTCCTCCAACAGCCAGAACATAGTGATGTCCGGCAACACTGTGCAGTCGGGTGCAGCGGCAGCCAAATCCGTAGCCAGACGTGTGGCGCGCCTCCTCTGCTGCTGTGCGATGGAACCCGAGGGTACGCAACGCCTCCGCGATTTCTGCGTAGACTGCGGCGTTTCTCTTCTGGTGCCGCAAATCATCTAGGCAGTCTTGCCAGCAGTCGATGAGAGCGGCTGTCTCGCGCTCGCTCCACAGTTTGCGCGTCGACGAGCAGGAGGACGCCATCTTTGTTTATATTGACGGCGAAGCTTGGAGCGTGATTGGCGTGGTGTCGAGATTATTTATAAATATGTTTGCATATAAGCAGGCACAGTGCCTGAAAATGTTCTGTCTTGCATTTAAATCAATTACAACAACAACAATTGTGGTTTTGTTTTGTTAACTAGTGTTAATTTTTATAGCTTCGTGAGAGTGCTTTAGATTGTGCTTGGAACCACAAGCACTCTTGAGGAGTCGGCATCGAGTCAAGCAGGATCGAGCTCGATTGCGCTTGAAAGTGACCGTGTGTCAACCGTCGATCTGCATTGAGTTCGATCAGCATTGACTCAATGAGGATCGAAAAAGCCCGTGTGACAGAGGTATAACATAACTCTTAATAGTCAGTTCTAATGCAATCTGCTGGATGTGCACACCAGAAGGACAGAGTGGCAATGTGTGCAGTATACACACTGAACCACATTATCTGTGGTGGAGGTGAGAAGCCAGCAACAAGCATCCACCTAGAGTGAGTGCCCAGCTCCGATTCCCTCACCTGCGAGTCCTGGCTTTCTGCTGTGTCCTCGCACTCCATGGGGGTGGTGGGAGGCTGTACAGGAGGAGCAGCACTGGCGGGTGGTTGAGAGTCCTCTGGGGGAGATTCCTTGCTAGGGGCGGCGGTCCTGTTGCCCCCTTCTTCGTCATTTTCCTCCTCCTCCTCGGGCACGGCTGCTTCTGCCTGCTGCTGCCCCCCAGCGGGGGCACACGGGGACGTCTCCATGGGCTCGGAAAGGCTGCTGTTGCCCCCCTTGGCGATATCCTCGTCCCCAGGGGAGCCCCCCTCAGCACCTTCTTCACCCTCTTTCGCCTTGTCCGTTCCGCGCTGCTCCTCCTTGGCAGCACTGTCCTTCTTGAGTTGCTCCAGCGCACGTTCCACCATCTTCTGGTAGGTCTCCGCATCCACCGTCTTCCCACACCGCTTCATTCGCGAAAGGGAGACACACAACAGTCAACACTGCATGACCTCTTTGGCACCAGAAATGTTTGCACACAGTCAACGGAAAACATGCACTGCAACACAGTTGTCATTCCATTATCACATCTGATGATGGTGATAGAGCTGATGGTTCATCCTCTCAGCCAACATGGTCTGTTGAGGCAGTGCGGTATGTAATTTCAAGCACTTCTGAAGTGAACGCCAACAGGAGGTTTTGTTGGACAGAAAGGATCATTATGCTAGCGCTGACCCTTGATGCAATCCACATGTACAAGGTCACCTTTAAGCCTTTAATGTGCTTAATATCGCAATACAAGGTACCAGCTGACCAAATTGACAGCAAAAAAATAAAGAGTTTTTAAAAAGTAACAAAAACTAGTATATAGAGCAAAAGTACAAATGTAATAAATAAAACATGGGTCACCTGCAGGCTGGAAGTTCATGCAAAATGCAGGAAAAACAGTAACACTACCTTTTTCAAATCTGCTTGGAAGAGCTCACTGGCTTCAAGAAACTTTCGCTTTTTCGCTTCAAATTTCTCCTCTATCTGTTGGAGTTCAGCTTCTAGCTTTTCCTGAAAGAGCACCAACAAAGACATCATGCATTATAATGCACTGAATTGCAGCAGTCTAGCAATACACATATGAAAGAACAATAACCGAGCATGCCCACGCTAAAATTATTTGAGTGACAGCTTCACTTTCCTTAATTTCTTTTAGTTATGCACTTGCCCCTCTTATGAGTACATAGGTACCGTACATTTGATGCCCCAGCTTGCATAAATGATTTCTGCTGGCAGCCCTATTCAGGCCAAATCACAACTTACTGATGGGAGAAAGGCCTACGGTTAGCTCAAATGCAGGTTCTCAACCACCGATAGCAAACAAAAATTTCTCCTATCGTGTACAGATGCCAAAAAATAAAAAGTGATAATTCAAGCAAACAGTATTCAGTGATATCTTCGCATGGCCCATGCTAGGATCTGTGGCAAACACAGGGCCTCTCTGTGGTATTCCTCAAGCTTTGCCATGAATGCTTTCGCCCACAAGGACTCATTTCTGCCAACTGTCTGCATGGCAAATGTGGAACGTGACGAGATGTCGTAGCAGATAATATAGCCCCTGCTCCACTGAAGACTGACCTATCAGCTAAAATACAGAATTCCTGCGGTCACCCACTCAAAACGACTAAGGTGCACCTCCCAGTCAGGATCAAGCCTGGTGCTGTCCTTTCCAGGGTGTAAAAAATGAAACGGCAATCCTCCCTCAAAGGAACCTCACAGTAGCTGTGCCACTTTGACTTCTTTAGCCAAACGTAACTGAAGGTTCAAAAGGTTCAAAGATGCAGCATCCGAAACTCCAGATGTATTTCAACAATTTAAACTTTTTTTTTTTTTTTTTTTCGAGCACACATATGGCACCCACTGTCACAGTCCAAAAGGATCAAACACAACTGCCCACATACCTGGTGCATAGTGAGAGACTGCACTTGGCGCTTGAGAATACTCATCCGGTTTGTTGTGACAACTGACCTGACGTCAGGCACTACAGCATCACTGAAGATTTCATTGATTAATCTGTGATTGCGCATGTACCGGGATGCTGCTATGTGCTTGACAGAAAACTCATCTATATCTGAAGGAGAGAAGCAGCAGTGGTAAAGGTTATCCAAAGAGCAAAAAAAAAAAAAAACAATAATAATAAATCATTATACTGCAAAGCACAGTGCAATTTGTAATTCACCAGAGGACATATAAATTTAATAAACTTATTTTTCTTTGATTCAATCTGCAGCTGTTCACCTCGTGATCAATAGTAGGTTCTATATGCAGGAAATAATTACATCCTCATCTATTTCAACTAATTCTGGCTTCCTGCATACACAAAGCTGATCTCTACATCACCTTACAAGTCCATCGCAATATGAACATGCCACCATGCAGACACATTAAGACGTTGTCTAACATTACCACTATTCACTGAACAGCACAGAACGCTTGCATGTCATGGTTTGCGTTAACTCTGCCCTGTCACAGTGACACCGATGTCGCAAGGAGTGACACCCTTGATTCAGTCGCACATACCGGTATGACCTCTCAAAACTAACTGAATTATGTTTCAAGCTATGTTGGACACTGCCATTTTAGATAAAATAACTGTGTACTACATAAATTCAGTCACAGAAGAAAGCGCATCTAATAATTTTGCGTCAGTGTTAAAACACCTTGTCATAAAATTTCACACAGCCCCGTCCAGCCGATCTTAGCAATCCTAGCATCTCAGTGCTCCTAGCACATAATAAGTGGCTTGTAAGCTACTCAACTGCACGCACACAAACATGGAAGACAATTTTGACCGCCAAAGGAGCGGGCCAACGTGCAGTGCTGTTGAATGCAAGGAAGGCATTACTGCACTACTGTTGAAGCAATTGCCTTGCTTATTATGACACTTGGCAAACAAGGCACTGCAACGCCCAGAATGAGCGCAATGCAAAGAAAACAGACCCCAGCACCTTTCCACTGATCATTCTGTTTTAAACACTGACAGCAAAACTCACAACAGCTCACACATAGTCATAACTTCACAAGGGGAACAATGGAACAGCTTGATAGTCATTCTAAGAAATGTGTTCTAGCCTATTTCAGTAAGCCAGCACAGATTCATAACCACACAGAGAGGACACTGCAGGAGGCCATTGCCATTCGCTGCTGCAATTAAGAGGCATGTGTTCTGTTATTTTCAATTAGATCATTGTCAACTGGACGAGGCCAATAGTTTGCTGCACTGCGTTGCTTTTCTGGTTGCTTCAATATTTTGCATGTCAGTATGGAAACTGATGCACAAAGAGTCTAAATTTGATGCAATGCTACAATAGCACTACAAAGAAGTTCTCACTCACTTTCTTTGTTTTTGTTTAATTTTTTCCCCCTAAATAGTGTCGAATACATTACACTTTACACAGAAGAAGCAGTTCCCTGCTTCAGCATTTTCCTGTACAGCACAGATAGTAGCGGGCAGAAATAGGAACCAAGGACTAGCAACGTGTGCTCTGGACACTAGATTTCGCAAGATGCAAACCACACACGAGGCAAGCATGTAGCCAATGATGACAGAAATCGAACTCGGTCAGAATTCTCTTCTTGCAGTAAATAAGCACACAGCTCGCACAACTGTTTCCAAGTTTACTCAGCATTAGCTTGCCGACAAATCCCAACAAGAAAGACTTGGAAGGTGACCTACCACTCAAACCCTTGACTTCCAAAAGGTAAATGCTATTACTCATCGAGCCAGAACCAATCCCTACACAAATGAGACAAAAAATGGTCGCAATTACTCCTCAGGGCAAACTTGCTCTCATAAGATTCACAGGCAGAGAAAAGGGCAAGGTGGGTTCAGCAGATGCAAGCCACATTTAGCCAGCTGTTGCCCAATAGCTAATCCTATGCTCAATACTATATTCACTGGAACAAATTTAGATTCATCGTTTAACATACACTGCGCGTAATTAATCATAACTAATCTATCTGCCTTTACTCAAAGCACCTGCTTAAAATTTGAGACATATACCAGCCCCCAAAATGTGGCTTCCAACGTACTGAAGCATCTCTCATGCGCACAAATTCCAGGAAAAGCAATAAGAGCCAATTACCACACAGCTCTCACGCATCTGTTTTGTCTTATTGTGTTCTTGAATGAGCAGCTTTATACAAACAATAAAGGAAAGAAAAAGCCCTGTGGAATGCGGGTTAGAAGGCACAAGATTAAATGCCACTAGTTACCCATTCTGCAATCGTGCTTGGCATACAGTTCATATGAGACCTCAAAAAAGAAAATCCAGTTCCAGAAAGTTTCTGCATGCCCAAGGTATGTACTTCTTTGCATGAACACATGCATTATAGTCATGTCTCAGTGGATTTCTTTTTTCTTCTTCTGCGCTACCTATTACATGAAATGTAGTACAATCCGACCGGTTGTTCACGCACAAACCAAAGCTCTCTAATCTCTACAGATGCCTTCTAGACCAGCAATGCACTTTTTAAACAAAAGTGACAATGTGGAAGTAGCTACTGTCTACACACATACACATGCACACACAAAAAAAGTTCTAATGCAGACATCCAAGATGGAACACTATCCAAGTTAAGCTCGCAGAGTGAAGCCTCTTGAAGAATAGATGCAACTGTCTTGTAAATACTTTTGAATGTTCTTATAAAAACAATAAAAAAACTGCTATGCCAAATCTCTCAGATGAGTAATCTTTATAAATTATTCTCCTTTACAGAGCTCCATCATAGAGTTAAATGCTGGTGCACTCTGTGATCTGACAGTCCTCGGACCTCTGCATTGTTTGAGACCATCTAATGGTATGACAGACCAAAACTCATATTTGCCACCATGGCAAACAGGGGGTGGTTACTGTTACCTATTTGCGATCAATTACAGCCATTCATTACTTCAAATTTGGCTTAGTCGCCTTCAGTCAATTTATAACTGTTTTGCACAATGTGCACAAGAGTGCAACACACCTATTCAAATAATTTTGTGCTAAAGATCATCAGCCTATCAAATGAGTTCAGATCTATGATGGTGTTATCATCTGTAAATAACGGATTATAAAACCACACCCAGTGAACCTGTTACTTAACTGATATTAAGTTTTTGCCTTCATACTTTTGAAAAGCAATAATGCGTAACTTAAAAATGACCAGCTAGATTGCAGTTTGGTAGTCACTAACAGCTCAACAAAAAGAAGGATGAAGAAGTACTGATGGGTGATTCAAGTTAAACTACTCAAATATTAAACAGCAGCACATATCTTAAGTTCTCCAACATAGACCAGTAAAAGGTCTGTCACCACTTTGCTGCATACATAGCTAAACTGGGCAAGCTGTCCGCAATGATGCGTACAAATCGGCATACTGAATATCAGAATGAAACCAAACGACCAACAATAAGCAAAATAGCTCCTCGAGACAGCAACATTAGAAAACAAAACAAAAACAGTCAGGCAGGTAGGAATAATTTCCAGGACCAAAGGAAATGAAAATACAGCTTCAAATAATTTGTCTACAATTGCACACCAGCAGCAGCAGCAACAGCAAACTAAGAATGCCTTTCCAGTTGACAGTGCTAGGCTTTGAAAAATGTTCCCAATTTCACCGAAAGGAAAGTTTGCTTTGCAGCGAATTCAAGGTCAAAGCAGGGAAGAAAAAGGACAATCAAACTTCACTTGCACAAGCAACTATCAAATCTGGGCATTTTGGAAAGCATCTGGTGCCAAGCCAGACCACAGCTTTGCCACCAGTACTGAAAAGACATTACCGCTCCAACCAATACATGTCTCCTGCCAAGAGCCCTTACTTAAAAAAGCTTGACCTGAACCATTATCGAGACATAACTATAAAGTATGTGTTCAGCACGCAATGAATGACATGAGCCCAATGCAAAAGGCCATTCTTTTTTTTTTCCCCCTTCATGTTACATTATGTAGTGGACAAAGATAGGTAGAGAGAGAATAGGGTTTAAGCTTTGACAATAAGACAAAACAAATTTCTGGCCTGTTTGCAGTCAGCGAAAAGAGGTTTAAAATGAAAAAGCAAAAGAAGGACTGCGCAGCCATGCATGAAGTCATACACCTTGGTGACCTTTATATCATGTGACTGGAGATCACACTCCTTCTGAGACACTAATGCTAAACTCCAAAGGCATATTCAGAGCACTCTTGGCGCAAGCATTTTAGCTTCTTTCTAACAGTAAGGCTGAACTTCATGGCAGATAAAAAGTGACCATTAAGTGAATGTTACGCCACAGTGCAGTGAAGACTGCTCTGCAAAGGCCAGCAGAGTTAACCACAATGCAGTGCCTCTCAGGATGTTTTCGCATGTAGCAGTGATGTTTAGCAGGTGTTCCTGCAGAGACTTTCAAAAATTCCCAAAAGTTGGGTGGTAAAAAACGACCGAAAATCTTTTCCAGGAACAAACCGTCAGCCGCGGCAGATGTATGAAAATCATGAGAATTAGGTTCCTAAAAAAAAAATAACTAATTACTTTCATTTAGAACAGTTCGGTGGTTAGCACCGATGACAAGTTTGTAGTTGCAGGCAAGAAGACAATGCCATAGCAGTTTTTTATACGAAGAAAATGTCACTCTCTAAAATCATGCAGAACAAGAAAATGCTTTTTTTTTATTCCGACACAAAATGAAACCGAGCGCATGAGGAGCATAGGAAGTACAGTGCAAATGCAATCAATGTCTGCTGCTGACATGCTGCAACCACTTCAGTGCCAAATTCGAACTGCCCCAGCTTTTGTACCATTGCCATGCACTTAGTACTCTTTGCTTCACCACTCGGTGCGAGAAAAAAGGGCAGACATTGCCAATTATGTCACTGTAGTTTTGGAGAGCTGATATGGTGTTAGTATAGCATCAGCAATGTGGCAGAAAATGATGTGGCACCGCAGCTGACACTTCGTTCCTGATAAGATTTTCTATATTAACCACTTTACCATAAAAACCGGCATATAGGTCAAACTTCAAGAAAAAACAACACACGGCGAAAAGTCGACCCCCAACTTATATACTGGTCACTGGTGGAAAAACCTTGGAGTCTTGCATCAATGAGTGGCCTCCATTGCCACCATTAGCACAAGATACAGCAACGTCCTTTTGCGTCTAGGATGATTCCGAGTAACGCACGTGGACATCATGCCCTTCTTTCATGCACTGTACGCACGAGCAGCATTTATACGCAAATGATAGAAGCATCATTGTGCAACCGGCTGAGTCGCATTTTTTTCAAGGTAAGGGTGTCTTTTGGTACTCATTCAGTGATTTTCTTTTCATTTTTAGAATTCGTAAGTTGGGGGGTTGAACTATATTCCGGGTTTTATGGCACTTTAAAGAATTTTTTAAACTGCTCATTGAAACACTTGGTGTACATCAGCGGACACTCCATGTTACCGCTCCCCCTAGCGATACAGAGAGACTTGCATCCTGGCCAAACTGCTAGCTTGTTCACGCTCGAACTTCGTGCAGGGGCAACACATGGCGAAGGGTTTTATTATTAATTTGCTAGCGATACTTGTTTTGGAACGAGTAAATTAAAAGTGCACTTAGCAAGCAGCAATGACAACCCTAAAGATATATCCTCACAATGGCATCCATCAATGAACAGGTCAAACCCTCACAAATAAGCCACAACAGATTGATTGAGGAGACAGCTTCATTCTGAAAATGACTGATGGCGCCCCAGCTCTTATCAGGAAAAAAAAAGAAGGGGGGGGGGGGGGGGGGGGGGGGGGGTTTGGATGACCGCAGACAACATGCCCTTCCAATTCTGTCTAGGTGAATCGGGTAATTACAGTAATCACCCTACGATCAAACAAAGCCTGCCACTAAAACAGCCTCTACACGCCGTTTCAGTGCAAACGAGCATAGGGTTGGGCCAGAAGCATTATTACCTTGACCTTAGCGACACAATGGTGAGTTGCTTGAACAACATATCTGAGCATACTGATAATATCGAGAAGACATCAAACAATGTGTGCATGTAAAAGCTCACCATCTTCATCCTCTGCGGGCTGTATGCTAACCTTGCCATCGCTCTTTTGAGATCCCATCAGAGACTGTAAAGAAAAAAGCACGCAAAGACACTCAGAGGGCAATGATGGAATGAAAAGCTCCACAGCTGCAATCTTGAACCACTGCTACTTCAAGCATAAAATCACCAGTCTGTTAAGTTACCGAGTCTGCACTGTAATAAGAAACAGTTATGTTACATCTGATATCAGCGGTAGCCTGGTACTATGACCCCGCCCCTTAAATTCCCTAGGGCTTAAATTGAACCCCTGAAATTTATGCTTCATTAACGCAACAATCAAACAACGAGTCGCCTGATAATCATCTCTGTTTTCTGGCACAGAAAGACTCTCAGCCATGACACTTGTGATTAAAATAAGCAATTCTTTATTCTGCCAAACAGCTAGACCAGTGAGATCAACTGCGTTACAATAGGTCCTGGCGTCAGCACCAGATCAGCAGAAATAGGGCGCACTGCCTATCAGAGAAGAGAGAGAGAGAGCTTTGCCACTCTGCATTCTCGTTTCTGCGACTGCTGAAATAACTACCAAATTACGTTGCTGTTTGAGTTGGACTGCTCTTTACCACCATGTTCTCAAATGAAGTGCGTTTAGCAATGCCACAAGCTTTTCTAGCGTTGGGCCTTGCTTCTGCCCACGACAACAAGGTCCTCAATATCAAGGCAAGGCTGCAATGCAGCCATAGAAGTTGCAGAAAGCTCAAGATGTCAACATGGGTGCCTGCTCGGCAGATTCGCAGTGCTCGCTTAGCACTAGCACAGCAATAACGCAAGAGAATTAAACGGAAAATACGACAGCATCATACTAACCGAACTGACAACCGATGGGCTTCGTTCAAGAGCTTCTCTTTCCTCAGCAGCTTGCTGGGCTGGAAAAGGAAACAACACTCATCAATACGACCAACTTAGTGGGCACAATTAAATGTCACAAAAACACACTCCTGGGAAAGCCAATTATGGGAGAACCGGGTGACAGGTTACACATGAGCATTTAATGACTGCGTTTGCATGAATGCCCTCCACAGTAAACTTCAACTCCACTCATAGTATGCAGGTCACTGCGCTCAGTAATATGCTGGGAATGTTAGAAAATTAGCTGCTTCTAAAATGGGACCAGATATAGTGCCACTGCCAGCACAGTGACGCAATGCCTGTCATTTAGAGTGTTGAAGCACACACACACAAAATCAGCCTGTGCAGTGCATTCCACTTCCCATAACAGCCAGCTAGTTGCCTGGACCAGAAAGCGTACTTGAAAGTGTACTTGTAGAGAGAATTTGATGGATCTTGAACTATTCCTTCTACAATAAAAGCCATGAGCTCTTAAATAATACACTGTTTCACAGCACACACTTGACCCTCCGTCTGCTAACAGTACGGGGCAGTGAACTAGTGGATTGATTATCCTGTGCCTGTTTCACCTTCTTTCCTCTCCTTACTCTTTCAGTGCCTTCTCTTTCCCAACGACTAGCACTGCCTTCTTTAAACACCCAAAGACTCCTTCTCCCTTGCACTTGCACACTATGCACTTTGCCCCAAAATCAGTGAAAAGCTGGCTTCTCCTAGCTTTTGTGAGCCTGATGGTGAATTTGCTTCAGCTACCTTGAAAAGCCCGGGAAAAAAGAAAACCCACTATATCCAAAACTTAGTTAAAAAAACATAACTCGAGGTGCATTATGAAGCGTTATTTTACATTTCCCACCAAAAATTGTAACTTGCTATTCTCAATTTGCCGGATTTAAAATTTTCCACCGCAGAAAGTTAGGGGCCTTACACATGGTCCAAGCGACATATTCTGCTATAATTCACACACATGCTTGTACGCACAATCAAGCTAAAGTTGTGATAAGATGAAAATATTCAGAAGGCCATGCAAATACTAGCAGCAAAAGTGATGAGACGCTGTTCCAGCTGCTGTCTGCCCTTTAGGCCAACACAGAAACAAAGCAGCTATATAGTGGTCCTAAGTAACCATAAGCATAGTGTGAAAGACGCCACCACTGTTTTTCTGGTTTCACTGTTTTTCTTTCTCCATTTCTTTCTTTCTTTTTTCTTACTGAAGGAACACACCATTTCGTCCATGCTGGAGCTGCCTAATGCTGACAGAACAAGCTCGGACACAAGGTCACTACCTAAAAAGCTACAGACATCACTTAACTCTTTCCCTACCATGGGGAAAATGACCATTTTCTGAAGGTTTCAGTACATTTTTTTTTTTCTGTAAAAACTATTGCATTCAATATTGATTGCAATATCCAGAAACAGAGCTGAATAAAGGTGCTTTCTATTAACATACGTTTAAACAATAAATTGCATGTTGGAACAAATAATTTTATTTGCTAAAAACAAGATTTTAGAAAGAAAATGTTTGTTACTCTATTGGCCACTCTCTGCAAAAAAAAAATCATTTCTATCTTGAATAGTATTGTTGCTCCAAAATAATAACTGTAAACCCTATAGTCGTACATCGGAGCGCGGCCGCCTGTGTTTCAGGCTGGTTTCCATCATCACCAATGTGAAAACTGAATCATCTTCAGCACCTTGCAACATTTTCAGGCTCGTTGTTGCACAGGACGTCGATTAAATCACTCGCAGACGAAATGGAGTCCAGAGATTTGCTATGTCTTAGAGCACGTGCCACGCATGCGGAGGCTGCCAAGTGACTTTGATGAAATCGCATCTTCGGAGTGCGTTCAAAAGATGCCGTTTTGTAGGGGCAAAAAAAACTATATCGGAAACAAAACTTCAGTTCTCCGGCTACAAGCCAGATGCGCATCGTGCCTGTAAGCAACGCGGAAGGCTCCGAAGTCGAGCGGCGAAGGCGTCATCTGAGGGCAACATGGCGGGCAAGGAGCGCAGGTCCGCGTCTTCATTTCTTCGCAGCACATCAGAAAGTGCCCCCTCGCGGGACAAAAGAAAACTACATCGGAAACAAAACTTTGGTTCCTGGCCTACAAACTACATCTGCAGCGTGGTCATTAGCAACACAGAAGGTTCTGAAATCGGGGCATGAAATGATCGTTAGCGGGCTAACGATGCTCAATGGGCGCGGTAGGGAAAGAGTTAAGTGCTTCATAACACTCCAATTAATAGACCAAGCAATACAGAAAACTTGCCTAAAATTCATTGTTGAGGTGCATAACTACCCCCAGTAAGTACGCAGCACTTGACACAAAATGCCAATGCACATTTTCAAAAACCCAAATGGGCAGATTTATAAGGTAGTCAGGAGGGTTTTATAAAACTCACGAGGAGGCAATGGAGCCATTCAAAAATAAGCACGGCCTATAAGCCTAACGAAGTAGCCAATTAAAAAGAAAAGAACGCACGAGTCGACCACCATACCAAAAGATAGATGTGTGTGATGCTCACCCCTAACTTTCGCCGCCACCCATGCTTGGTAAGCAGGCGAGCTGTGGTAAGATTTGAGTGCTTCATTGTACTCCATCTGCAAAAGTGAAATAGGCAATACCCATGACCAACTTTTGAATAAAGGACTGGCATACACTGCCGGAAAAGTAGCACACAGAAGTGCTCCTTTGATTAAGTCAGCCAAACCTCAAGCATGTTTACGGCATTATGCAAAAGGCAAGAACAAAGTAAATGTGGTAGTAATATGAACCAATGATATGAGGATGGGAAGGGAGGCCAACAATGAGGAATCTGCATAGGCCCACAAGGCATTCGCTAACAGTTAGTGAGTGTTCAGCAAACCCAGGAGGGGGTAGGGGAAAGGAAGGAAAAGTGGCAATTAGGATGCAGTGGGGTTCTTGCTAAAGTCCACTTCAAGCACCAGTCCTCAATAAGGCCAATAAACACGAATCTTCAAAAACGATGACAACTGGCATAAAATATTTTACTGCACTGACTACCACAGGCTTTGGCTCTGCTCAAGACACACATGTAATTCAGAAATCATAATCATAAATTCAATAGGCATACTTCCTTGCCTTAGCACTTCTCGCTGCAAGGCACTATATATCCTACAATATAAACCAACAAATACTAGCAAGGATCAAATTGTTAAGTAACAGCAAAAGTGCCCACCACAACAGTGTGAGCATGTTGCCAGAAGCATACAAAAGCAATTACAGAACACTGTCTTCAGGGTGGAAGCTCAACAGGTAATGAAGCAATAAAATGCAATAAGTGCCAGTAAGCACAACTGCCGATGAATGCATGATGAGATGTGAGGGATTTAACCCGAGCAACAATGGCCTACAACACTAAAAAGACAAAGAGGGAGAGCAGCCAAGCAGGCAAGAGGTTGCTGACACAAATAGGAAAATGGTGCATCCAAGCAATGACACAAAACATGACAGTAGAGTAGGGGGGGGGGGATACAGGTGAAGAAAGGGGAGCCAGCCATGGGGTTATGTGGCAGCTATGGGTGTGTGTGACAGTGCCCACCTTCTCAGTTTCGTAATCATCGACGTACTCCTGCTTTGCCTCGTCTGGCAGTTCTCTCCACATCTGACCAATTATTTTGCCGATCTCCCACAACTTCAGGTCTGGGTTTGTGGCCTTCACCTGATCCCACACCTTAAAAAAACACAGGTCAATGAAGCCCGACAACTTCTTGCCTCGGACGCGCTGTCAAGAATTTCGCTCGCAAAGCGTTAGGGCATCCTCTGGGCCACTGGGAAGCACAAGGTGTGATGCACTACCTGTCACCTCTGTTTGTGCCAGATTACACCTGCCTGTACCACAACCAGGCAGTAACGACAGAACGCGGTGCCTGTTGCACCACATCTAGCACACCGACAAGTTACATGGTGCACAGGAGTTATAAATGGCGAAATAGATGTCATACACAATAACAACTAAGCACAATAAATTTCATGCCATGAATTATTCTTTTCGTTATCACAGACGTCAATGCAGTTTTCTTATTCTCCTCGTTCACAGGCGCCGCAAATTAGTTTCCGCACAGAGAAAGTCATTTATGTATTTTATGTAGCACACAGCGGATGAACGTGAAGAAGTTCTTTAAATCAGATGACATCAAGGAACTCCTACAAATGGCCACGTACTACGCTGTGCATAAGTGGCACCACTACATAAACTGCAAATCCATTTAAAGGAATGCAAGCCTTTATCACTGAAAAATCATTTTACAAGAATGCTAATTTTGAACTTCCAACATATTTGCTTTCAAGTAGTTTTCCCCACACACGTCTAAGTTTCGGAGCTGAAAACTGCACAGTTACTAAGAAAATGTGAAATTAAAGAAGTTCTTGTGACACAAGAACTTGCAAAAATGCATCCAGAAGCTTCTAATTTTCACACCTAAACCTTTTAAAAGCAGCCTTCCTAAAACAGCCAATTTGGTCCCATTCAAAAGTGTGACGGTCCGGAATTTTTTCTGCTAGATCAAAACAGCCTTTGTAGCTTCAAGGATGCAAAATAATGTAAAAACCATAATGAAACCACATAATAGGAGACCTCGCTGCAGCATACCCTGTGCCATGTCTATCGGTCTTGGCTTAATTTTTTTCTATGAAACTATCTCGTGACAAGCTTTTCTAAGCTTCCATGGATTCGGTACTGACAATTCATTTTCACTACCGAGATATGCGCTTGATAAATACAATAAGGAAACTAAATACCTCTGAGGAAATTAATAGGTTGCAAACGAACAGGCTTTAAGTCAAAAGTGATTTTTCCTTTTTGCATTTCTGGAGCATCATCGGCTTTTAGACCTTAGAACTGCAGCCCCTGGAAAGCATCGCTACAGCCGTCAACATCCAGAAACCAGAGGCATATTTTCTTTTGCAAGTTCGACACAACACTATTTAAAATCTTTTCCCAAACATTTTGCATAATTTAAGGAAACAAGCACTTCTTTACATCACAATGATCAGGATATTAGTCATCAGCACACATACTATATAATCCTGAGCTTTCCACCATCACAGCATTAGTAATAAAAATGAATGTTCAGTGAGAGGCCTTCTGCTCTCCTAAACATTAATCAAGCTTAATGCTATTCGCATGGCACCAAGAAATCTATGAAAAGCAATGCTGACAAAATGAGCCATTGCATTAAGGGGAGACGTGGGTACTGAAATGGCGAAAAAAACGCAAATACTTCGATTCTTCAAAAATGACATATTTCGGTCAAATATACTCTCAAGTACCTATCTACAAAGTTCCAAGGTCTAATTCGACCTTCAACTGGTATAAAATTGATATATTTGACACCACCAAAGCGCCGAAATGATTCAGGACAAAATGACGTAAAACTTTGCACCTGTCGCTCCCCACAACTGCGTCCCCAACGGCCGCCATCTTGATCTTGTTCGGAAGCTGGTGCTGTTCCCTACATCCTGGTATTACTCAATATTGTGAAATCCTCTTGGAACATCTGCATTCAGCCATTTTCTGAGACCTGTACAACGACCTCCGAATCGCTGGCATGCGCACTTCAAATGCGATTTTCTCAACTTCGTGTTTCTTGTCAGCACGACTAGATTTAAGGAAGTTTTTTTTAAGTTCTTATGGTGCAATTTAATCTTATACCATTGAATTCAGAAAGAACTAAACTATGGAGCTGTGCTACTTTTTTTTTTTATGGCTGAGTAGACCATATCAAATTTTGTTATGTGGTTCTAAGTGGTTTAACGTCCCAAAGCAACTCGGGCTATGAGGGACACCATAGTGAAGGGCTCCAGATAATTTCAACCACACAAGGCTCTGTACCATGCATTGACATTGCACAGCACACGGACCTCTAGCATTTTACCTCCATCGAAATGCAACATCCGCATCCTTCGGGTCATACCGAGCCATCGTGGCGGCTATCAAATTTTGTTACACGGTTCTAAGTGGTTGAACGTCCCAAAGCAACTCGAGCTAGGAGGGACACCATAGTGGAGGGCTCCAGATAATTTCAACCACATGAGGCTCTGTGCCATGCATTGACATTGCACAGCACACGGACGTCTAGCATTTTACCTTCATCGTCGAAATGCGGCACCCGCATCTTTCGGGTAAGCAGCTGAGCAGCATAACCACTGAGCTATCGCAGCGGCTATCAAATTTTGTGAACAATAATGTAACAATTATATTGCATAATTATGGCGCTTCAACAAAACTGAACATTTTTTTAAATGATGATGTACCTCAATAACAATATAAATAGCCCAGCTCCTCATGGCAGGCCTTTAGCTGCAGCTCCATTTTAATTGGAACCAAAAAATAAAGGGAAAGTGTCTTAACGGCCCATAAGAAACACTACTTAATTAGGCTGCAATTATTTTCCCTTGATACCAGAACTAACTGAGATAGGCTGAAACATTTATATTTTTGAAATCAAAAGGAACAAATACATATCCACACCTAATTTCCTTACGATATCTCTAATAATAAAATTTTCGTTCTGAGACCCATGTCTCCCCTTAATTGCATGCACAGAACATTCATTCATGCACTGAGGTCTGTGTATTGTACTATTTCGAGGTAATTCTTTTCCCGGAAACAAGTTCACGGCACTAGCCCAAATAGGGCACAAACGTGTGACCCCATCCATGCGCTCATGCCCATCTTCCCAGAGGCCATTAGAGCTGCCTCTCACCACAATCTTTTCTACTCTGGCCTGCACAATAAATGATCCAGACAGCGCAAACGCTAAACTGTAGGAAGTCATGAAGCTACACAGGTTTTGCCAGGTAGCAGAGGAAGTCTCCTACATTTACCACTGATGGCACTGTGCAAAAAGACCAGGTGTGTTTGCCGTCTGAACATCATTGGGCAAGACATGGTGAGAGTTCAGCTTCTGATCAGGAGTCTGCAACTCGCTAGCACACACGCATACAAAGACACTGCATCAGAGCACAATACATATAGGTAATGCATTACCTTCAAAGGCTTGTAGCATAAATGCCTGGGAGAACTCTGACTAAGCTTTTCATCTATAAACCAACTTGTGAGCAAAACTGCTTTTCACCAGTCCCTTTGGCACTTGGGAATTTATTTTCTCGCAAACAACCAAGGTGTCAAAGTGTACACAAGTCACGGTATTAACTACCTATGTCATAATAATAATTGAAAAACCCTGGCACAGGACCACCAAGTGACACCTACACAATATATGAATTTCACTATTATTCTACGAACATCTTTTGTAATTCCTGTAAAGATCCATAATTATTCATTTTTACGCCAAGCAAAGGCTTGGCATCGCTTGGCACATACTACTGACATATGAAAAGGAGCATCACTAAATAAGCTGCCATACTCCTTACATATGAAAAGAAGCATCACTAAATGAGCTGCACTGACAAGCCCATACAATGCACCTATGGGTCCCCCAGCACCAATGCTATATGGCTACTATGGGAACCAGAGTGCATCATAGATAAGCAGAACAGTTAGTTCCACAGCTGCCAGATGGACTCAGAAATGATATGCAGCAATATATGTCTACACGTAAGACTTTACAGCTAAAACAAAAAATGTGTCAATGCCTGGCCCACAAACCTTGGCCCAATGCAAGTACAGCGTAGCCACCTGAGCAATTGAAATAACCATGCAACTAGCAGATAGTAGGAGGCTGAATTCAACACAAACCGGAAGCAAGAAAATATGGCAACCAAAAAAGTGTGTATTCACAAATTTTCCTTCACTTTGAACATCACAATGTCAACAGATGACTAGAGAAAGAAACAATCCCTTCTATTTGAAGGCATACAGAGCTGTTAAAGGAACAGCTGTCCTCATCTAGGGGCAACTTTCTTACAGGTGCATATGAGAATTATTTTCTGTGATGAAGCTTTACCTGCGTTATTGGTTGACACTGAACTTGAAGGTTAGGGCAGAGATCTGTGCAGCTCATATCATTTGCCATCGGGAGTTTCAAGAAAGCTATCACATGTTTCTGACACTGGATTTGCAGGCATTTTTTAAAGCAATTACTTTTTTTTTTTAATACTTTAACTTTCAACACACTAGCTACATTTGCAATGGGAATTTGTCGTTAAGGCTGCACACTTGTCCACAACGCAACTGCACCCTAGACATAGACTTGGACCGAGCTTTTATAACTTCTATGCTAATGCTGTTATTTCCAGAAATGTAAGCTCACTGAACAAAAATATTAAACTTAGTGGGATAGTGAGGTCAAACTGAACTTTATCTATATAGATGAACCACAACTTTCTATTGACAAAAAGGCTACTAGCACAGAAAACGGCTTTTATAAGCTAGAAAAGAGTAAGAGTGAAATATGAAAGTCCAGTGTTGACACCACTTGCCATTTCCACTAACAGCCTGAGACAACATCTGAAGAGTTTGTTTTGTTTAACAAGGCAGAAAATGCTGAATTGCACATCAGAATATTGAAGCAGTTTTTGCATCACTACCGCTAAAGCCCTTTTATCAGACATGGAAGGTACGAGAAACATTGAATCAAAAAACTTAAGTGAAAGGAACTCAAGACACTCAACATTATCTCAAACATCAGGAGTTGACATCCGAGTGAGGGAATGGAAATACTCCTACTTTAATTCCGCTTTTTTTTAGTGATGAAAGCATCTTTTGCAGTTTTGTAAATGTCAACAGAGTCATGTCAGGGTTCACTAGTAACAAAACTCTTCAAGGTTCCCTCAAGGAAGACAATAAAATGGCGGGAGGCATAGGAAGAAAGGCTGAGTTGCAAACTGCTGGTCCAAGGCAGAGGTGCCATGTCCAAGTTAAGAAGCAAAATGGATAAACCTGGGGGGGCTGTAATCCTTACCATTTTTCTTACCTTTCTACTGTACCTCATGTAAGGCATCAGGGGTTTATCAGGAGGCTTAGGCGGTTTGGGCACACGGCTTTCGGCCTGCACAAAAGACAGCAGCAGCATCACCATGGAATCTTCTAAAGCAGCCAAAAGTGAAGCAGCAGGCGAGACAAATGTCCCAAGGCTGACTACTAGCATTGTTCCATAAACAGGTTACAGGCAAAGAGCATTCAATATGCTCTTAGAAAGGCCGAATGGCCCTCTACATGAGCAAACAAAATTGAATGCATGGTTACTAGATGTCTCATCACTGGGAAAAAAGAAAACTAACGGCAAGGCTAGAAAAATGCTTGCGAGCACTACAGTGGCCACTGATATCTGCTGTTCTGCATAGTGTGATTGTGAACGTGGCAATTACAGCTGCTGTATATGGGCTGCACATGACGTCACAAGCGCCATGATGGAGTCAAAGGCATTGCTTCCGCAGGCCAGGTCGGAGCAGGTGGTGATAAGTGGATTATAAAAACATGCAGGTTTCCACCTGGTCTCAAACATGGTGGCCGCTATGACGTCGGTGCAACCCATGTCTTCTCACAGTGAAGCAGATGACATGCTGTCTAGCATCGTTAGCAGAGCAGCAGGGGAAGTTTTGCATTGCGCATTCATAGCCCTCCAAATACATATTAAATGACTCTGCATATAACAAGCACCATACTTGCCAGCAGGCATACCACCTGCTTACCTGTCACACTGATTAGCCTACTGTATCATCTGTAAAGCCCACTAACGCCTAGTAAGGTAAAGCCCACCTTGTGAAAGCAAGCTCATGGCCTTTACTCTTCTCTGAGTGACAGTACACATGGACGACCACTAAAGACGGTCAACAGCACTTTGCTGGAGAAACAGGTAACTGACACATGAGCTTCAGCCAATATCCTATGCAACGGTGCACAAGGGCAGGTTTTTGACCTAATAGTGACCATACACCGTCTTTATTTTGCCAGTATTTAGTTCACTTTAGTATCCTTGTACAACATAACAGTACCAGGGACAACCAGCATGGTATACGTCAGAGAAAAAGATATGTCCACAGCTATGCACTGATGTACAGGCTGACATAAGCAGAGCACTAGAATGATGAAACTTACGCCTCCGACGCCACGTGAGCCCAACTTGAGAGGATTGAAAGAGGGGTGTCCATGAGGAGATGGCACAAATGGGCTGGCGTTTGCAGAAGAAGGCTGCAATTTGGATGATACCCAATGAATGAGCAGCGCTCTTGATCTGTGTTCTTCATAATGTTTTGTATTCAGTTACCAATTTAAGCAAACATTTGTGAATAGGAAAACGACAAGCGCATGCGAGATTCATACACAGTCGAAACAAGAATCCGATCCGAACGTGCAAACTTCGCTCACAGCTCCTGTGTAACATTACAACCGATCACATTTTATCTCCTGGGCAAGTAAAAACAACAAAAACAGGTTGTGCTCGATGCAACTCAAAAACGGCACTGCTGAAACTTTGCACACCGATTACCCGAGAAAAAGTTAGTGGAGGGATACTTTTACAGCGAAACACAAACCAGTACTATTCCTTTAACACGCGATTTACACCTCAAACAACTTCGTGCAAATTCCGGACAGTAACAAAGGCTAATAACAAAGCGTGCACTTACCATTGGGGAGCTTGAATTCGAAGTTGCCCCTTGAGTTCTCGGTCGTTCTGTAGAAAAAGGGGGAGAAATGAGGCACTGTATGCTTGCCTTCAGATCATTACATGTCATTTTCTTAGAACTAAGATAGCAAACATAAAGCCAGTCTTAGGATAGCGTCGTACAAATGCGTATCGATTTTCCGCCACGCTCACTGTTCAGTCTCCCTTTATTTCCTTCCGGAGACGGACCTTGCGGCAATCGCAAGCTTTCCGAGACGGTAAAAAAAAACTCAAAGTAAATCATTAGTCGTTAACTGCAGCACATCTGCCATAAACACGAAACCAATGTTCTGGCCAAGAGCACTATGACAGCCTGCTCTGCCGGCTTCTGTATCGAAGAACGAAAAAAATGGAAGACATTTTGTGCTGCTTACGGGGTGTTGGCGGTGTTGCCGCAGTCATCTGTGCCTGCCGGTAGTTGGGCGGAAGGGCCATTGTAGGGAGTAACACGACTAAAAATTAAAACTGTACATATGAAACATAAGAACCAGCAGACGATTTAAAACCGCGCGATTAAGCTCGCGCACGACCGACCGTTCTCATGGCGGCCAACGCCACAGACGTGAAAATAACTAACCAACAAAACAAACGACCAACATCGGGCTTGTCAGACCTGAACATCGAGAGAACAAACTCCGCAGAACTGCGCATGCGCGCCCAGAGGGTAGGTGGAAAGGAGGACGGTTGGCGGATGTGACGCCGGAGGGCTTTTCGGTTTTCTTTTTTGCGGCATGTAACTCTCAAACCCAGACGCCTAAAATTATGCCGAGGCCGAGGATGGCGCGCGTTTCAGAGAACGGACGAACACGTGTATGCTCCAGCGCCTCGTTGCGCTATCTGCGCTTTCGTTTCTCTCTCGTGAATCGGCCTGCTGCTGTTTTGGTAGATGCGAGCTCGGTGAATTTTGCTCTCAGTTCATGGTTTAGGCAGTCCTACCTTCAACCTTTTCCAGACTGAGGTGAGTGCTGTCAAAATAATTCATTGTGCACGCGCGATGTTGTTTCGTACTTGCCCGCCAACTAGATAAAAAAAGTATTCGTCGTCGCTCTGTCATCGCCTTGTGGCTTGTTGAAAGAGCTGCTGCACGACTGCACAAGTGTGTGACGGTCTCGATTATTAATGCAGCGTCTTCTGATGTAAATTTCGCGACATCGTGCGGGTGAAGGCGCGCGAGGAGACCGCGGAGTGGCGTCGATGAGGTCGTTTTTTCGCGCTTGAAAGGACTGTTGCATGTTTGCTACTGTGCACCTATCGATAGTCGGTTGCCTCTAACGAAGGTTTGTCTTTTTCAAGATTCATCTCCTTCGCTCATGGCCTCTGTACAATTTGGCCGCAGCTGTTATTTCTGTGTGTGCCAGCGTAAACGCGCTGGACTGTGGGATTTTACTGCCTTCCTCGCAGCTGCAGCAGATGGGGTACGTGACTTGCGCTGTGATAGCGTCGGGGTTCGCGACAAGTAGGTGGCGTTTACCTGTGCGGACCAGTTGTATGTTTTCCTTCCTTTTTCACGCGGTGCTGCAATGCAGGAGATCAGCCTCTTTGTGATACTTCCGAAGAGCGAAAGAAGGGGTTGCTGGCCAGCGGGGAGCCCAAGTTTAAATATGAGCTGGCTCAGTGTGAACAAAATAACTGGCGTACCTCGGAGTGCCACGAACCTTCTGTACAGCATGAGACTGCAGCAATGCATTCATTGTGCTTATCCGCTCAGGCCCGTCACGGCCAAGTAACTCATGTGTAAGGCGACGGATGCCGCAAGGAATACGTGACTTCATTAGCCTTCAGCTAGCACTAGGTCGATGCCCATGGAAATATTTATCGTTTTACAACCGAAATAACTGCATTGGTACAGTTCTTTGAGTTTGTCTAAACACTTGGGATGCCTGTCCCTACCATAGTTTCCCAACACTTGTTCTGTGTGCTCCAATGCATTCGAGGAAGCTATGGGAAAGATTTCCGGAAAAAAATTAATGCATTTATTTTTTATTTATTTATTTATTGTTACCCTCAGGGTATAAACATTACAGAGGGGAATGTAATGCATAAGTAACAGGCAGTGCGTGCCTTTAAGCCACTGCCAAGGGCACTGAGAGGGTATTCAGACAAACCAAATATGACGCTGAGCCAGCATGGCTTTTGGAGGAGAGCTAGCGGCCACTGTGTGGACTTCACAGCAGCTGCTATAACCACTTTCCAGTGCAGTTCATCCATGCAAGCAGCATATGCAGCACTTACCGTATCAGTGAATCCACTACACTGTTTCGTTTTGTTGTAATTGTTTTGGAAATGCACATCTTCTGCATTTACAAAACAATTAATTCAAGTGTGTATCAACCAGCAGCTACCAATGCCGTTACTTTGTTTTTCTGCTGCAGCAGGAGCCCTCACTTGCTTTACTAAATTCTGGGAGTGAGTTTGTTGAATTCATCTGTGCAAACTGGCCGTGTTTGTAGCATTACTCTGATCTGCAGCGTGCGCCTTTCCTTATTTGCAGATCCTTCCACCAGCTGGATTCTACCTTGACCTCATTACCACAGTGAGCTGAGATTGGTATGGCGTAATGCATACTTTCGCTGTTTCCACCGGTTCAGAGCGTGCTCCTGGTTAAGTTTGAAAAAGTTCGAATTTTTGAAAGCATGCCCGCAATGTATTTACTTTTATTGTGGAGTGTGTATTTTGGCACCTCTGCATTTTACGGTACGCTGTTGTTTGAAAAGTTATTCTGAGCACTTTCGGCTACATGATTTGCAGAGAGAGAAGTTGGGGAAACACCAATGTGCATGTGCAGTTCCTTGCCAGGTTCACAATGAATGGAAGATTTAGGCCTGCGCAAATCTGCACTGGATTCATAAGCATACAGTGTGCCATATAAACAAGCTAGATTCGGACTCCTGTCAAAGCGGGGGTTTTGAAGATGGGCTCCTTTGAGTACTTTTTTGGTTCCCGAGATCAGTCTCCTTTCTCTGCCCTCTTCCCTTTGCCCACTTTATTTTGGGACTGATTAATAGTATGGCTACTGACAGCAGGATATTTCACTGTTCATCCAGTTGTTACAAATAGCATTTGGGTATTTTTGTCCATGTTAGGTAGGAAGGTGTGAAGTCGGGACACAGGGTTCCGCAGCAACTTGAGGACCCTTGTTCCACAGGCATGACCCTTGTTCAGTATGAGCACTTTTACAACTGATGGGTGCCTACAGAAGTGACAATCTTTTTTTTCTTTTCCTGCGGCCCTGCTCGCGTTTATGACCTGTGTTATCGAGTCAAACACTGGTCCGAATAAGAAAGAAATGTTAATGCGGTATGTGGCTGGGCTAAGTAACATGAGATCCTCTATTTATAATGTTCTCATCAAACAAGGGAAAGCGATAGAAAAACAAAAAATCTTGTTTGAGCAAATTTCCGGGCCAAAGTCTCACTAATGGCACATAACACATTGAAAACTTGTAAACAATTAAAAAGAAAATGTTGTATGTCGGCAGAAAAAGCGCATTTGATCTTACCTGAAGTGTAACAGCATGAAGTGACATTCGTTGCGACGTACTGTACAATGACAACGGCGATTGCCTACCGTTGCCTCTGGTACACCCGTGTGAAGCGAAACTTGGCAGCAGAGCGGCGCGTTCAGCAGTGTTGCTTGGTTGTGGCTGCTTCAGTGACCTTGTGTTATCAGACACCTGCACTAGTACACTGCACAGTGGTGCCTAATTACATTTCTGAGGTGCTATGAAATGTAATAAGTGAGAGGTGCAGCCTATACTCCCTTCAATTTTCCACAACTCCTACCAAACTTTCAGTGAATTGTGTATGCATGTTGGCAGCTTGTTCGCTTAAACCATGCTGAAAACACACTCTTCTTGCAAAATACGTATCATTGCTGGGCTTGCCGAAGTGAATTGTGGATGCAGCTACAGAGAACAGTGAACTGTTGTCTTTATTAACTGCTGGAATCCATGCCTTTTGATCCAAAGGGGTTCGGGAATGGCGAATGACCCGACAAACAACGCAAGTTCAACAAAAAAGGTGCCTTTATTATGGCAACGTAAAACAAAGCACAACATAAACGCCCGCGCCTGCGCGAGTTCGAAAAATGAAGCGCCTAGGCTAGGCAATGGTAACCCGTTTGAATAGGCATAAAGAAATTGGGCATAAGCGCCCGAGCACACACTTATGTATGACGCAATCGGACAAGCACTCCCGCTGTCAGTAGTACTCTCCCCGCGAAAGAGCCCCTGACCTTCCCAGGCTATGGCCGCCTCTGTGCCCGTTCCGCATCTCTGCCTTTCTCGTGCCGCTTGATGCAACGCGGCTATTTTTAGTGCACTCTATACGTAAGAAGGCGAATGCGTCATCGTGCATCCGACAGGGGCACGCTCCCTACTGCTGGAGCCCATGACTGGCGCACATGCGTGTGCTAGCACAAGCAGATGTGATAAAAACTAGTCACATTTGTACCCGCAACACCTTTTTCTGTTGGCTACTTTGACGAGCCATTTTTTTCGGGTAATGGGCGATAGATAGATACAGAGAGGGCGGAAAGGCACGGATGTTAACCCACATCCTACAAGTTCTACAAGCGTTTTCGGGCCTTTTGCAGGGAGAGTTTGTTGATCATATGTTCAACTTTGACCCGCCTCAGAATCTCCGTCTCCACGCTTAGCAGCGACAAATCGCTCAGGCGGCTGTCAGTCATCGTTGATCAAAGCCTGTTCTTGATGAGTTCTAGCTTGCTGAATGATCGTTCGCCTGTGCAGTTCGTAACCATCAAGCACAAAAAAAGTCTAATAGCGACGTGAACATCCGGAAAGGAACCTTCAAGCTTTTCTCGAATTAGAAGTTTCAGCATGTCTGTCGCAGAAGAACAGCCTTCGTTGCTCGCAAATTAAATAAACTGCTCACGCTCATCGGGAAATGTGCCGGCCAGATCAGAAGAATACTTTGTGACGAGGCCCATTGCCTTAGGCCGCCGCTGTGCTGGGGAAAAGCTCTTTCAATCCACAATAACAGCAAATTGCGAGCAGACTTCGGTGTAAGCATTCAAGCGAGCTGTGAGCGCATGCAGGAGGTTGTCGATCATGAAGAAAGTCTCACAGCGAAATTTAGCTGAAGGATCTTGCGTCTCTGGTGTGCTTGTACATTCAGCGCTGTCGTGTCGTGTCGACTGTTTTGGTTTTCTCTGGGTGCTTGCCTTGTATGAAGCATTGTTTGATGCTTCCTTCACACAATGATTTCATCAGGCTGACAGCAGCATTCAATGAGAGCGTTGGGCTTTGAAGTGCCTTGCTGGTGGCATCGAAATGTTGCAAAACTCTATCCCAGAACTCGGCCATCAGTGCAGTTTCCAACGTTGTCGTTGCCTTCAGCAAGCACTTTGCCTCGTGCTTCGTTCCTCCTCTCTCATCTTGACCTTCGGATAGTTGCATCAAGGGGGCTATGATTTGTTTAGAGCCAGCCACGAGAGCCCTCGTTGCATCTGCTAGAGCTGACCACCGCGTGTCTGAGACTTGCTTTGGGATTACCGCTGTTGCGTTTTGTTTCAGGTGGGTCTTGAGCACAGCCCAGCGATGAGTAGATGCAGCAAAGAAAACATATACACGCTGTACAAACCGGAAAAAACTAATGGCTTGCACACAAGGATCTACAGCATGTGCCCCGACCAGGTTTAGTGAGTGGGCAGCGCAAGGGATAAAATTAGCTTGAGGGTTGATTTTTTTCAATTGCGCCTGCATGCCGGAGTACTTGCCAGCCATGTTGCTTGCATTGTCACCAGTTGAAGAGGTGAGATAGGTATTCCTCACCTTCATTAAAATAGACCTGGCCGGTATCACCACAGACCTAGCAGAGCCTGTTGAAGTCACTGAGCCATCTGTGTAGACATGTATGCGGTGTTTATGGTTAAAATGCAGATGATGCAGTGTCATTTGTTTGAGAGCAGGCAATGATACACCAGATTTCTTAGTAATTCCCAGAGGTCTACCCAAGGTTCATGGAGACTCCATATGGGTGAGCATGGTCTTGAAGCATGAGTGAACTGCGAAGGAAGATAGGCACGATGAGCTTGAATTACTTTTGCCAATGCAGTATGTGGTCTGAGCATTGGAAGAGCTTCAAGATGACTCGAAACTCGTGTGACGTGCCGAATGTGTGTTCTCATGGTTTCAACAGCAATGCATGAAGTAACGGGATGCCCCCCAGCGACAAGAATTGTGCCTGCTGTTGAGGCACATTTAGGTAGTCCAAGGCAGATTTGTAGAGCTCGCACTTGAACACTATGAAGTGTCTGAATGTTTGTTTTTCTAATATTGCTTAAAATGGGAAAGGTATGCCGCATATATCCCAGGGACAGCGAACGGTATAGTAGAAGCATCGAGTGCACAGATGTGCCCCAGGGCTTTCCCCCGAGGAGGGAGAGAATATGAACAATCGCTGTCAGTCTCTTTCGCATGAGGTAGAGATGGGGACTCCACGAGAGGTTCCTATCGATAATAGTGCCAACAAAGCGGTGACTTCTCTCATAGGGAATGGCGTTGCCATTAATATATATGGGGTAACTTGTCATTTTTTTTTTTCGTGTGAATGCCACGAGGGAACAGTTCTCTGTCAAAATATTTAGGCCCTGTTGACGAAGGTATAACGTCAGTATCGTTGCCGCCTTTTGCAGTCTTGCATGAGCTTAGGGACGGGTCACGCTTGATGCCCAAATACAGATATTATCGGCATATATAGAGATCTGAACAGATTGTGGCAATGAGCCAACCAGGCTGATGAGAGCAAGGTTGAAAAGTATTGGGCTCAGCACTCCACCATGTGGGACTCCGCGTGAATTTAGATGCAAAGAGATTGTTCCGTCTTGAGTCTGAACAAAACACGACCTCTCGACCAAATAACTGCGTATCCAGCTGAACATGAGGCCTCAAATCTCAGCAGTTTCTAATGCATCCAAAATGGCCTGTGTTACGTTGTTGTAGGCGCCCTTTATGTCCAAGAACAGCGCCACGGTCAATCTTTTAAAATTTTTTTGGTGCTGGACGAATGTTACAAGGTCAGCCACATTGTCGATGTAAGAGCGGCCACGTCGAAACCCAGACATAAATCCAGGGTAGATTTGGTATCGCTCCAGGTACCATTCCGCATGTGTTAACAACATTCTTTCCATGATTCTCCCGACACTGCTGGAGTGTGCAATTGGGCGGTATGCTGAAATGTCGAGTGGTGATTTTCCCGGTTTAAGGAGTGGAACAAGATGACTGGGCGATGGGCGAAGTTTCCTACAAACCTAGAACCTGAGTGACAGTGGTTCAGCGGCCCTCAGCTCATCGCTGCAAATCATCACCTCATGCAGTTAGTGCTTTACGATAGAGTTGATGAACTTGAGAATAGGACTCCAAGAAAGAACTTGGTTGCGCATAGTTACACGTTGGCTTCTCAGTTAAAAGCAGAAAAAGTTTATAACAGTAAGCCAAATAGATTTTTCAAATTATACTTTAATTGACAAAGGTCACATCAGAATATTGACATGGATGCCACAGGTAGGCATCCATTGGGTATCCTTTACACGGAATCCCGAGAGAGAGGGAAATGCAAAAGCCACGGGTGTGTTGAGACGACGGGAATGTTGGACTGAACAGCACCATTGCACATCTTGACACAGTGCATCACGACCTCAAACACACAGGTAGCCAGTGCCAGAGATGTACATTATGTGTTACAGGTAATTGATTACCTGTAATTTTGTAATTAGAAGTAATTACAGTGGCCGCAACTGGCGAAGGTTAGGATCAATTGGAGAGACATGGGAGAGGCCTTTGCCCTGCAGTGGGTGTAGTCAGGCTGATGACGATGAACCTTTAGTATGCAAGACACGCAATTTGGCAATGGTTTTGTTAGAAATGGCATAGCATTTTATGGGTAAAGTTTCGTTCAGCGGTTACAGTTGTTTGTAGTACTCCCAATGTTGGAAACAATGAATGGTGAGTGCAGTAGCAATTGCACACTGACAAAACTAAGGAATCAGAAACTGAGCTTGGCAATCAGTGTTAACCTGCCTCTCTGCATTTGAAAGCCAGCACTCTCACGTATGTCTTGCTGATGAGTTTTAGCACACTGACAGACTGACACTGACTGACTGTGACTGACAGATGCAAAACACAGTGGCACTTTAACTGTGACCATTTAACCACATACAGGGTGATTTTTTTTTACCTTTACAGATTTTTTTTTCTTCAAAAAACTGCGATTTTTGGTGCAGTCTGTTGAGCTACATTAGTACTGTAAGGCGGATATTAGGTACCTCATATGGATCAAGAATTAGACGATTAGTTAACCTAGATGAACTATTTAAGTTTTCATTTTAGGGGGCAAAGTTCTACTGCGAAATTGCTGGCCTTCAACATCGAAGGTGAGTCCTGTTTTTAGATTTTCTTAATGTGCGATATCATTCGAATTATCATCAAAAACGTGCATTTGAAAGCTTGTTGAGCTGATTTTCACACACTAATTATAGAATGCAGTCACTGCACCTGGCATCGCCGAAATCAACTTCTTCTACATCATCAAATGCTCCAATTGCACCTGCTGTTTCTGACACGTAAGAAGTGTGGGAGAAGGCTTGTTATAAATATCCAATGCAAGAATGCAAACTCGGCTAGCTTTCAAATGCATACTTTTGGTGGTCGATATTTTGAACCACACTGGTAATTAATAAAATTTTTAAAAAATGCACCTTACCTTCAATGCTGACTGCCATCAATTTTGCAATATAACCTTGCCTTTTGCTATAAAAAATTAGTTGATTTTAATTAATTCATCATTAGTCTGTGGAGATGAATCACAAGTCATTGTTGGGTCTCCACAAATTTATTTGGCAGGACCCGCTCAGCCAGGCAGAAACGGGACAGCGTGCCGCCGGCATCCAGTTGAGCAGCCCTGAAATCCAGTCTGCGTGTGCTTGGCAGGCGTGCTGGGGCTGTCGCCATCTTCTGCGGCCGGACCAAGATGGCACGCTATAGGGCCCCCCCTCTAGCGATGAAGCCATGAGCAAAGTGTGAATGGCAAAAAGCGGATACTCTTGGCGCAAATCGTACGCGACGAGGACTGGCACGGTCGGGTGAGGATGCAGCTGCACAGTTAGCGATGACGTCGGTGTCAAGGTGAGCAGGTTCAAGGCGGTCAACTGAGATTGTGTCCTCTCGGCCGTTGATGAGCTGAAGAAAATGCTTAGAAGCACACCGGAGCACTTGAACGGACCATCGTATGGTGGCCGCAAGGGTGGGCGTACAGCGTCATGGCGAACAAAGATGTGAGTGCACTGCTGAAGGTCTGGGAGGGACATGGACACGACGGAATAGTGGCACTGATGTGGTAGAACGACAGTGCTCATAGCGCTGTGTAGATGGTATGTGTAATCTCAGATGTCAGCAGGCATGGGTGGCGAGGTCTAGAAGAATTCTCTAGGAACACTGAGAGTAGTGCCAAACGTTAGCTCTGCTGCACAGGTAGAAGAGTCACTGCGAAGTGCGGTGCGGGAACCAAGCAGGAGTAGGGGTAGGCACTTGATCCATGACAAAGGAAAAGCGGATGCCATAACTGAAGCCTTCAACTTCCGGTGAAAATGCTCAATGACACCATTCGAAATTAGGTGGTAAGAGGTCGTGTTGATGTGACTGACGCCGGGGAGCCGAGTTAGGTTGGCAAGTAATGTGGAGTTGCACTGACAGCCACGATCAGTTGTAATGGTGGAAGGGACACTGTAGCTGCTTACCCAGAGTGTGATAAGTGCTGTTCTGATCGACTCCGCGGTTATGTCCAGAAGGGGCATCGCTTCAGGCCATCTCGTGAACCTGTCAGTGCAGGTTAACAGGTAGTGGTGGTTGCCGCAGGGAGGAAGGGGACCGACAATATCACCGTGCAGGTGGCTGAAGCGGGGAGGCGGGAAGGTGCCAAGTGGAGTCGCAGTGTGTCAATGCGCTTTGCTTTGCTGACAGCTGAGCCATGTGCGCGAGCACCAGTGAACGTCGATGTTGATGCAAGGCCAGACATAACGAGCCGTGACAAGGCGCTGTGTTGCGCGGATGCCAGGATGGGCCAAAGAATGGGGGCATCAAAGACAGTTTGTCGGTATGGTGGAGGCACGTAGGGTCGAGGGCGACCTATCGATGTATCACGTCCGGGTCACCAAATTTGTGGAGATGAATCGCAGACACAAGTCGTTGTCGGGTCTCCAAATATATCTGGCAGGACCCACTCATCCAGGCGGGAACGGGACAGCGCCTCCGGCATACAGTTGAGCAGCCACGAAATCTAGTCTGCGCGTGCTTGGCAGGTGTGCTGGGACTGTCGTCGTCTTCTGTGGCCGAACCGCGATGGCATGCTATAAATTCATATGAGGCACATAATGTCTGCCTTGCTGTACAATCCAACTCAACAGGCCACATTGATGTATCTCTCATGCTTTTCAAAATAAAATTGTGCAAAAGTTAAAAAAAAATCAACTGTATATCACATTTTACTGAGATGTCGTCACATGGTTTTGCACTGTTTTTGGTCTTTGAGGAAAGGAAATGTCTCGTATCCTGGTGGGCACCCGAACAGCACTGCAAGGGAAGGGATCAAGGTGAGAGTGGAAGAAGAAAGAGAGGAAGAGGTGCCGTAGTGGAGGGCTCCGGAATAAATTCGATCACCTAGGAATCTTTAACGTGCACTGACATCGCACATGGGCGTCTGCGTTTCACCTCCATCAAAGTGCGACTGCCACGGCCGGGTTTGAACCCGGGAACCCCGGCTCAGTAGCCGAGCGCCAAACCACTGAGCCAGATACACCAATAATAGCACAGTTTTGCTCTACGGAATGTTGCTTCAGCTTGATTTATGCAATTTTCAGTGGTAAATAAAAATTATTCCGATTCCACGTGTATTATAATGCTTGGATCTGCCAATATGAGGCAAGGTCATTTTGTTTCCTACTCAACCTAGTAGGGTGTTTTGTTCAGTTAGTCCTTTTAAGTCCGTAGGCAGTCATTGTCCATGCATGCAGCTTATCTCATTAAGTGTTGATGACAGACAACTGATTGTGGGTCCCAATAATGACAGGTTAGGCAAGCCATTGGGCAGATCTGAAGCAGCGTCTGTGTCCCTACCTCAGAAGCACTAGTTGCACAAGCTTTACATGGGTGCCACTTTCGGTGCTGTGTGCGTGCCACTGTCCAGTTTCAAACAAGGAACTGCTGACAACTGTTCAAGGTTTAGGGACACCAAAATTTTCATAGTGTATTTTTGCATTTCAATGATGTGTAAGACATTAGCAAACATAAATCACCATGCGAAATTCACCTGCGCTCAGTAGTGAACTTATATACAGGTGTCAGGCTTTTCGGTTTTTATTTTCTAAAATTTGGCTGACTTTTTTTGGCGCTTATTTCGGAATGAATTTTTTTCGGCAACATAATATGATACTCTTGTGTGGTAAAAAGTCGCCTAGAATTTCTTTTAACCTTTTTTCAGCCAGAGATTTGATTTACTAGTAATCAACACAAAAATGGCACAAAAAATTTACAGCTATACTTATAGGAAGAAATGCCATCACCTATAAAAAAGAAATGGAAAGAACTGTAAGTCAAAAATACAAGTGCAATTTGACTTGCAAAAGCTAGGTTGTCATGCTGATGTTGGGTTTCTGCACTGAATGGAGAGAGAGGTTGGGTCTCACGTGGTCTGCATGTTGACAGCGACGGAACTGCTGCTTAACCATCGAGGTAGCCGGAATATCATACTTTTTCATGGCGCTTGTGTATGGCTTCGCATGAGTGTCCATACATACAGTGGAGGAGCCCACTCAACTAAGCAACTGCACTAAGTGGGTGATGGCAGGTAACAACATGCAGCAGTTTATTTACAACCTGTCTACAAATCAACCAAGGCGGTTGCTATCATGCAAATTTAACAATCAGGAATGTTGGGCCAGAGCTCCCTTCTCACACAACTCCATCAGCCTGACCAACCTAACAAGAGCAGAGCGCAGTGGCTCCTCTCTTTTGGACTGGCGTCAGCACCCTGTCTTGGCCCTGCCTGCTCTCTCCGTCACTCCACCAAAAGCAGGCTCGAGTCTCCCCTTTTGGCGCCAGAAAGCCACCTTACCTGTAGCACGCTGATGCCCACGAGCACCTTGTGCATTCCACGAAGCCATTTAAGTACAGTTACAGCACAGACCACACACTCAAAACGATAGCAGCAACTGAATGGGAGCCACCATGCAGCCAGGTCTGAGCGCACGACTCTGCCCGCGCTCACTTCTTCACTGTTAGTCTCTGGAACATGTGGTCCTCATCACGCGGTGTGGTGCTGAAGTGCCACATTTCATGTCCCTTTCCAAACCTGAGGAGTCTGTGTGTTGACTGTGCCTTGTAGGAAGGAAGACCTTCCAAGGCCTTGACTTTTCGTAGACCGCTGTTCCTGCAGTTTACAGCGTTTGTTTTCAAACAAGCCCACTCATATGGCACAAGGTAGGAGAAGGGAGAGAGGGCCTACCTAGACGCTTACCTAGACGAAAATTCTCCGTGCAGACAACTGTAGTTTTTCGCCGATTCCAGACAATTCAAGCAAGTTCTGATGTTTAAACCAATTATTGAAAAATGCAGACTATCATAAGCTACGTTATGGCCAGTGCTCAAGTTCAAACAGGTAAGTAGTTTGCGCAGGAGAATTTTTTTTACAACCCCGACTGATAAATATGGAGCACCCTGTATATCAAGGCATACCACTTCTGTAAACAGCAGCTTGCATGCACAGTCTCCTATCAGCCGTGAATGTAGGTTGCAATGCAAGCTGGGCTAGTTGGAGGCAGCACATAAAACTGTGCACAGTGTGAGAAATTAGACAGCAATAGAACAAACACATATGCGTGCCAGCACTGTCTTGTAGCTGTGACAAAATAATATCTGAAGCCTGAACTTGTGAGGCAGAGCTGGTATGTGTATGTGCTCTTTCTATTGCCATTTGGTTTCTCATGCTGCACGCAGTATGTCATAATTGGAGCAATCGATGCATTGCTGTAGTCCTCGCAGAACATTTTCAGAAAACAACATCCTCCTTGACAGAAGGAACACAACTTGCCTGGATGCTGGCAGTGCAGCACAAGGGCTTGAAGAAGCTGATCTGGACCTGCAAGCACACAAAAGAGCCATGACAGCTGCCCTGGCAGTAGAAGTGCAACTTTCCCCTTGTGATTACCCATGCTTCCCGACAACTTGAATAAGTTTTTGTTTAGCACAGTGAAATGCGTAGTGGATGAAGCAATTGCACTGACCGCCACAATTAAAGTATGCAGGTTTTTATGCAGTTGATAAAAAATTATAGCAACCGAAACAGAAGGAATTGCAGATTTAGACCATGACCTAGAATAAGAAAAATTGGAAGGGACACTTAATCTTGGCCCTAAGGGTATGACACGATAGCGTTGTTGGTCTCCTGGGACTCCTCATGCCCCTCCTGGAGCAGTGGTGCAGCAGTTAAACGATGCACCACTGCCCTCCGATGACAGGTACTCCCAGTGGTGAGCCCCAGGTTGCTCTTCCCGAGCGACCAATCATTAATTTAACTGCCACCTGCCAAAGTAGGCAGCTTGCTCACTATCTGGTGGGCAGGTTGTGATGACGCCTCAAGGTCACGTGACCAAGATGGCCCACCTGCCTCCTAGGTTGCTCTATGGGCACCACCTGCCCGAGCCATGCACGTGGTTTTTCGCACACAATGCCGACGCTGACACCGGATTTTCTGGTGACCACGGCAGGTGGCAGTTAAATTAATGATTGGTCGCTCGGGAGGAGCAACGTTTGTCGCTCAAGTCCCACCGGTGACAGCATCTGCCATAGAAGAGCAGTGGGGCACCTCTAAACCACTGCACCACTACGCCAGGAGTGGTATGAGGACTCCCAGGGACCTCTGAATGTTAAGTGGAGAATGATGTTCTGCATTTATGGGAAAGAACCCACTTCGTTCAACTCATCGCGTCATACCCTTAAGGTGGAGCTTTCAATTTCTACCTTACTCCTCCAGCAGCAAGTGCCCATTTCCCATTGTTGAACATGACGGCCAAGTAAATGAATGAATAAATTTAATTTTGGCATGACTGGCACATTCATATAAGGGGGGAAGGGGAGTGCTAACAGCCAAATAAAGTTTGATTTTCATATATAGCTGTTATGAAAGAAATGTTTATACAGGTTACTGGAATGTTCACTGTATTTTACTGTATCATGCATGTATTCATCACTTTCTTAAATATACTGTAATACACATTAAGGACTAACTTAATATATGCACCCAGATGAGATTTCTGACATTCAGTTTTAGGACATTATTAATGTAAAGCACAGCGGGGCTCAGCTAGTTGCTTTATATCCAGTCATATAGCATTTCATCTGAGTAACCTCAACCAATCACATCCCTGCAGTACTAGTTGATTTACTGACCCCTGTTCATGAATGTAATTTGCAGAACTCACACAGACTATGCGCAAACTTTCTGAATGCAGTTGATCACTCCTTGCATCTACATCTTTATCCCTTTTTATCCCGAATTTTTGTGGTGAGCACAAACATTTGTGGTGGTTTTATCTCGTTAAGAAGCTATTAAAAAGCTGGTAAACAAATTACGAGGGCAGTAAGTACAGCGGTTTTCAAGGGAGAACCATGTCCAGTGTACTGAACACTGGGATTTATTTGTTGCCCTAGGAGTAGCACATTTTCATCTGCACTTTAAGAATTGCAGCTACTTTCTTCACTATGAAGCACAGACTGTGGTTGGAATTTTTCCGCTTTGCCGCCTGAGTACGAATTGACATCAAGGTTCGAGTAGTCTCCAAACAAAATTTCCTGAATTTCCTCATTAGTGAGAGTTTTTCCTACAAATAAAACAACCAAATGGTGCTCAGAAGCATATTACTTGCACGACAAATCCACATCAGGGTATTTCTTGAACGATAGTGGGAGTTATGTAATTTTGGCACCAAACAATATTGAAAATCAAATGTAACCTGCTTGCGCAGGGATTAGAACAATACGAACAATTAAATCCTAGTGACCAGTAGATTGGAGATAAAAATATTATCACATTGCGAAAAAACTACTCACAACTAGGGCAAACTTTTAACCACATTGTTTCAAATGAAATTTGATTCACTTGCGAGAATTTATATATTTGAATTGGATGAAGAGGAAACTTTAAAAGAAATTGTTTGCTTGAGCACGTCGCGGTATGCTCGTGGAAGCTGCCCTCCTAAAAAGATGCGGCCAAGAGAGGAACTATCATGATGGAGATATTGCTCGTCTCTTCCAGAAGCCATCAAAATGGTTTTGGTTTTGATTTAGCTTTGTTTGATTTTTTTTCATTGCTTTTTTTCTGATGTCCAGTGTAGTGGTCGCTAGGTTGGAAAAGGTTATAAAGCTGCCTATTTCAATTTAAGTTTTACTGCTCAAATATATTTTTGAGCAGTAAAATATAAGAGTATAAACCAAAAGTAAATAAAATTCAATAATAATTTTAGTAAAACATGGAATAAATAAACAAATAACTGAACAAACTCCAAGTCCTGCCCCCCAACCCCCCCCCACCCCCAAAAAAAGTTCCGCAGTCCCTGCCCTCTAATGACATTGCTCTTTTGCAGCTGAGCTACTCCTCACCAAAGTATATGTCTGTGAACCCAGATACCTTCTTCTGTCCCAGAGTTCCCCATGAGTGGTGACTATGGACTTCAGACTGCCCTGTTCCTGCTCATGACTTACGCCTGCACCGACCTGCCCACTAGGACTGCTGCTGAGAGAAGCTCAAGATTCTGGCTTACTTCCACGACTGCCACTGATCAGCACTGGCAACTGATCTCTCCAATAGTGTGCTGCCTTCGTTGCCGCCACCACTGCCTAGAACTACTCTAACTGTGCTTACGGTGCACTTGCAAATGCCATACAGAGCTGGGTGTATCGACGGTACTGTTGTCTGCATTGATGGTGGCCCGGCTAACAAAGCTGCTGCTGTCATTCTATATTCAGAGCTTGATTTAATAAGGTTGCACTCCAAAGAGTGGAAATCAAATGCATTTTGAAACAAAGGGGACAGGTGTGTTACTTTATCCCACACAAGTACATGCACCATGTCATGGTGCATGTACTGCGAAATTGAGAATTGTGGTTTACAACTGTAAGTTCACATCTCAATTCCAAACTATATACTCACCTATGCACAAAAACTTCAGTTCCTCAAAGACCTACATGTACACAGGAGTATAACGAAGAGACGGAGGGGTATTAATAAACTGAGCATGTCACCACTCTGTTTGGGAGGGCGCACTTTCATGGAGATTAATCTTTCTCACTAACAGAGCAGAAATATACAACAGAAAGTACAAAAACATGAAGCAGTTAACCAGCTCTAGAGATTTAAAGAATGGTACAACAGCCTAAGAGAGCTAAATAAGGCCCTGGAGTTTTGGAAGAAGAATCATCAATATAAATCGTGCAGTAATAATACAATAATAAAATATTAGATATTACAGTAAATTTAGTCCTCACTTGAAGAAACAGAAGTTTCAATTCTTTGTGTTCGCACATTACCTACAGAAAAACTGTTCAGGTGAGAAAACGCATGAAGGAAAACAGCAAAAATGCTGCCAATGAAGTGGGCTTTCCTTTCCTCTCTGTAGCACTTCCACAAGAGTATTTCACAGGGTGCCTAAAATACTACAGACACCAAATTTTTGCTTCATGTTTTCTTTCAAATGATGCATTAGACATTAATATACATGTACCACCGTGCGATATTCGCCTATGACCGGTAAATAATTTAGAATTGTATTTCTTCCCGACGTTGTTTCGGTTTCATCAACTGAACGATGGCTGTGATGTGTAGTTGGTATCTAGGTCACGTGAGACACGATAAAAACAGCAATACAACTGCTGACACGTCATTTGTTGCCAATCCATTTCTAGAAGCAGGCTGGTTTAAGTGTTGTAGTAAATCAAACCTACGTAAAAGCATGTATAGTGAAGTTTCTTCCTGCTGACGCAACCTAAAGGCCAACTACATGTCACCGCCATTGTTCGGTTGATAAAACTGAAACGAGAACAACATGAAATAAGAAATTCAGTAATAAATTATTTAGCAGTTGCAGGCAAAAGCAAGTGATGATCCATAAGTTCAATGTCCAAAGCACCATTTGCAAGAAGAAAACATGCAACTAAAAATAGGTGTCTGCAGTCCATTAAGAGTTTCAACTTTGAACCACTTGGGCACCTGACTCAAAGGCAACCAGATGAAGGGTTGTCTTGAATTCTAGTATACCCAAGCAACTGCAATACACGGCGACAGATCTGGGGGCATGTTGCCTCATACAAGTTGCAACAGAAGCTGTGGCATATTACATGCCAAGTTACCTTCAACAAAGCTATGTTTTGAACACCACCGCACATGAAGGTTTATGGTTTATGAGGGTTTAACGTCCTAAAGCAACTCAGGCTGTGAGGGACGCCACAGTGAAGGGCTCCGGAAATTTCGAACACCTGGGGTTCTTTAACGTGCACTGACATCGCACAGTGCTTCCACACAAGACTTTTTTTTAGGAATTTTAGGCATTAGGAAACCCGCATCCTTCAGATCAGTAGCAGAGCAAAATAATCACTGAGCCACCACAGCAGCTTCACATAAAGGCTGCTCCCACAGAACAATAGCTGTTATACATGTACAAGAGGCTGTGTATAGCTTGTTCTATACGGCACACTGTCTGCTTATGAATCTAGTACAGACTTGTACAGATCTAAATCTGCTGCTTTCATTCCGTAGGCAAATTACATAGGTGCATTGGTGTTTCCCCAACTTCTCTCTCTGCAAATCATGTAGCCGAAAGTGCTCAGAATAACTTTTCAAACAACAGCGTACCGTAAAATGCAGAGGTGCCAAAATACACACCCCACAATAAAAGTAAATACATTGCGGGCATGCTTTCAAAAATTCGAACTTTTTAAAACTTAACCACGAGCACGCTCTGAACCTGTGGAAACAGCGAAAGTATGCATTACGCCATACCAATCTCAGCTCACTGTGGTAATGAGGTCAAGGTAGAATCCAGCTGGTGGAAGGATCTGCAAATAAGGAAAGGCGCACGCTGCAGATCAGAGTAATGCTACAAACACGGCCAGTTTGCACAGATGAATTCAACAAACTCACTCCCAGAATTGAGTAAAGCAAGTGAGGGCTCCTGCTGCAGCAGAAAAACACTTTAATGTAACGACATTGGTAGCTGCTGGTTGATACACACACGAATTAATTGTTTCGTAAATGCACTAGATCCATCGCCTTACACATGAGTTACTTGGCAGTGACGGGCCTGAGCGGATAAGCACAATGAATGCATTGCTGCAGTCTCATGCTGTACAGAAGGTTCGTGGCACTCCGAGGTACGCCAGTTTTTTTTCACACTGAGCCAGCTCATATTTAAGCTTAGGCTCCTCGCTGGCCAGCAACCCCTTCTTTCGCTCTTCGGAAGTATCACAAAGAGGCTGATCTCCTGCATTGCAGCACCGCGTGAAAAAGGAAGGAAAACATACAACTGGTCCGCACAGGTAAACGCCACCTACTTGTCGCGAACCCCGACGCTATCACAGCGCAAGTCACGTACCCCATCTGCTGAAGCTGCGAGGAAGGCTGTAAAATCCCACAGTCCAGTGCGTTTACGCTGGCACACACAGAAATAACAGCTGCGGCCAAATTGTACAGAGGCCTTGAGCAAAGGAGATGAATCTTGAAAAAGACAAACCTTCGTTAGAGGCAACCGACTATCGATAGGTGCACAGTAGCAAACATGCAACAGTCCTTTCAAGCGCGAAAAAACGACCTCATCGACGCCACTCCGCGGTCTCCTCGCGCGCCTTCACCCGCACGATGTCGCGAAATTTACATCAGAAGACGCCGCATTAATAATCGAGACCGTCACACACTTGCGCAGTCGTGCAGCAGCTCTTTCAACAAGCCACAAGGCGATGACAGAGCGACGACGAACACTTTTTATCTAGTTGGCGGGTAAGTACGAAACAACATCGCGCGTGCACAATGAATTATTTTGACAGCACTCACCTCAGTCTGGAAAAGGTTGAAGGTAGGACTGCCTAAACCATGAACTGAGAGCAAAATTCACCGAGCTCGCATCTACCAAAACAGCAGCAGGCCGATTCACGAGAGAGAAACGAAAGCGCAGATAGCGCAACGAGGCGCTGGAGCATACACGAGTTCGTCCGTTCTCTGAAACGCGCGCCATCCTCGGCCTCGGCATAATTTTAGGCGTCTGGGTTTGAGAGTTACATGCCGCAAAAAAGAAAACCGAAAAGCCCTCCGGCGTCACATCCGCCAACCGTCCTCCTTTCCACCTACCCTCTGGGCGCGCATGCGCAGTTCTGCGGAGTTTGCTCTCTCGATGTTCAGGTGCTTGTCAGCGCCGACCACGCATGCGCAGTTTGCCTGCAATGCCGCTGCAGCTACTACGGCTACATGGCTACGACGAGTGCTGCGCGCTACATTTTTAAATATATATTTATAAACGTTGCGCTAAGCTGTTTGTTACATTGGCTGCGTGCTCGACTGGCTGTAGCCATGCTAAGCGCGGCGTTTAGCGGCAGTATGCAAACAAAATAAACATATGCGGGGCTCCAAGGAATTCGCCGTTTCTGTTTCTAAGGGCGCCATGCATGTGCAACAAGAGGACAAGAATCCAGCATTAATCAATGCTTAATGCTGGATAAGATTGCAGTAAGACTGCTGCAATCTCCTGGCTATCCCAGGCGAAAATGCAAGTTGGTTCCCAGCTGAGTTGCCAACTGGGAACCAACTGGAATCAACTGGTAACTGTGCCTTAAACCACTTGACCAGTTAGGTTTGCTCCGCGATTCAGTGTAAAATATGCAATGAACCCGCTCTAACTTACTGTTCTCAGGTATTTGATGAAAAGGCGCATAATGAACTTTTAACACGTTCATGGCGTAATGGGTCACGGGTGGGTACGTCATTTATTCATGCTGTGTGGCCACGAATACTGGGTCACACGATGAGCGGTCGGGCAGATTTTGTTTTGGGATCTAAAAAGGAGAACCTCTTAATAAAATCTGTCCTACGGCCTCATAATGCGACCCAGTGCTTCTGCCAGCACAGCATGGATAAATGACGCGACCTACTGGTAACCCGTGAACGCGTTGAAGAGCCAATAGCTTGCAAATTTATGCGAAAGAGCCCATACACTGAAACACCTTCAAAAACTGTCTTATTAGATAGCTCTCAGTGGTAACTAGATCATGCAACCTTTATGGTGCCATTAGTATTCCATACCATCTATAGGTTGAATTCTTTTAGCCACCTTGTTGCATATTGCATGGGTAAAAATAATGCGAGACAGACAGGGGGAAGCACCGATGATTTTGAATGTGGCGTATAATTAGGCCAGTCTAATATTCAAATGAGACATATTTGCAGAATCAAAAGGGCAGCGCACAGTCTTTAGCAAATGCTGGCCAAGTGTTTTGCTATGACAGGAAACAGAACTGCTTTGCGACTGTCCATTTGCATTTTGGTTTATGCGCCTGTGTACACCGAGAAGCATCTCCTCTGGGCTCCCAAGAGGTAAATGCTCCTGATAAGCAACAGAAGGAAAAGAAGAAAAAAGTCCCTGCATGCAATTTAACAGATCTGAGAAATGGAAGCGAAACGAAAATGCTGACCACACATGCCTCCCTAGGCCCACATGCCAAGACCCGATTTCGGTTTCGCATATGTAATGATACATGGCCAACCAGACAGCTTGCTTGCGTTGCAGAAAAAAAAAAAAAGGCATGATGAAGGTATGCAGGCTCCCCAAGGAATTGATGATGAATTTTAATTGTGCAAGGGAGGCTCAGCCAAAGAGCACCATGGCGCAAGGTGTTTTTTGTCAGCATAAAGGGGAGTAAAAACCGATCCATTTTCCAAGCATTTACCACAGAAAAGCCCAGCATCTAGCCAAGAGAACGCTCGCACCCATTTTAAGCCGGCAAGTACCCAGCAGTGCGAGTATTTAACCCCACACCTCCCGCACACGAGATGGATGCTCAAACCACTTAGGTGTCATTGTGGTTTACATTGAGGAACTATACTTCATCTCACAAGTTGTTGGCAGTACTGTGGAAGATAAGAGCACCCTTGTCCAATCAGAGCCAAGGAAAACAACAAATAGTGCCTCAAATATATGAGCAGTGTTGACTATTTTTAAAACAATTATTGCAGTAAATGAAAAGGTAGGTCACGATGGTGTTATGAAAGCAGAGTGTTTCATTCACTGGTTATGTTAGCAGAGAAATTCCGCACAAACACAGCGCTGCAGATGTATGCTGCGAAGTGGTGCACCACCATTCATAAACATGGTGTCCACTGCACCGGCTGAGCCGCCTATGCGCAGCAGCTGGGCACTGGTGCTCTTTCTCTCCCAGTGATGGAGCCACCAGTCACTGGGTGAGGGGCACGGAGGAGCAAGTTTTGCAGCACACTCCGCAGCTTGCACAGCGCTGCAAATTGCTGGTGATGTGAAGTAGAGACCGCACATTTGTGTCGGGCAAGCATTTGACAATTAGGTTCATCAGATATTTTCAAACTCCCCTTAAGTTGCCGATTCAGCATTGGAAAGCCAGAGAGCTGAAAGAGAACAGTAGCAGGCGCAGCAGCAGAGCTGCTTGCTTGCATTTATACAGACACTGGGAACGGCACAGCCCCTTAGTGCAAATACATATGCATGTAAAATATGGTAAGAGTAAAAAAAATATCACCCTTTTGTTGCTTTGTGTCCAAAGATTTTCATCTTCTTTGCGCTACTATGTCCCATTTCTTTTGAACACTCTTTTCACTGGGGACGTGTGATGATTCCAAACTAATTAATTAGCCCGAGCATGGAATATACTCCAGAACAGATTTCCCAAGGTGTTCCTCTGATGCAGTCCCTACCGTTTTTATACCTACCGCAGCTTTGCTGTCAGCTCTTCACAGGCACACCCATGGAAAATGTTTTCAAGCTAAACAAAGCTAAGCATGCTGTACAAATTTTATCAGCACAGAAAGAGAGAAAGACTTTAACGAATAAAGGAGAGGTCTGCCTGGTTATTAGCCTAGCATGCTACTCCAGTTTATCAGCAGACTTTCAACAAGAACTAATGGAAAAAAGTGAAGTTTTTCTGCACATGGGTCACATATGCCAAACAGTTATCGTTGAGTTTGCCACATTATACAGCATTATGTAAATGTCAATTTTCATTTATTTCTTTCGTCGACACAGTTCTCGTTGGTACACCCAACTAAGTTCTTGGTCTCCTCTGAACCATGCCGCATTACACAATGGTCGTTTGTTCTGCGTTCATGTGTTTGTGTCAACGTGCACTGCTTGGGAAAGAGCAAGACTCCTTTGTGAGCAGTGGTGTTGGTGCTGGAATGGTGTCCTGGTGCCAGGAACTCCTGTGTTCTTGCACAAAAAAGTTGGGAGTGTTGTGCTGGTGCGGGTTGCGTCGTTGTAGCAGCAGGGCTCCCAGATATTCCACGGCTTTCTTCTTCTACTGCAAAGATGGGACCCAGTGCCAATGGCACAAAATTAGGCCACAAGCTGCCAATTCCAACGAGGATCCTTCTTATAAATAGATGCTATCGGGCTAGATAGTTCATATTTTGAAAAGTTGTGAAGAATTGCATGGACTGTCTCCCAGTGATGTGATTGCCTGAAGTCACTTGGAGCAGCTTTTGAAGCAGCCAAAACTGCACTTGGTGCAGAAAAATGAGCATTTAGCTCTACCGTATTTTCCTAAGTAACGTGTGTGTGTGTGTGTGTGTGTGTGTGTGTGTGTGTGTGTGCGTGTGTGCGTGTGTGCGTGTGTGCGCGTGCGCGCGTGTGTGCGCGCGTGCGTGCGTGTGTGCGTGCGCGCGCGCGCCGGCGAGACTTGCATACGGCGCAAAATGACGCGCAACCACATGCCACCTTTTGCCATTTCTGATAACTGTGTTTCAAAAGAAAATTGATGAGTAAAAGAAAAAGAACCGAGTTATTAGAGTTTTAGTTTAGCGCAGTGCAATCCACTACTGTGATTCTGCGAGGACTGAACTACGCCTGTGCAGTGGCAGGTGTGTGCTCCTTAAGGCCATCTGCACAATTCGCAGATAGCTCAATGCAGATGCATTTCACAGCAGTGGGACGCGGATCACACTATGCTAAAATTGTATTTAAAAAAATTTATCCTACGGCTAGAATTCCCTAATCTCGCAACAACCAGACTGAATGCAACTGGAACACGAAGTGGGCACCGCACCCTGACCAGTCATGTTAGCGAAAGTTTAGATTCCAGTGTCATGGCCTTGCGCGCATCATGCGTTCTTATTCATCATGACGTCACCTGCGAGGTGAAGAAGCTACGATGCAAAATTTAAGTCGCGTGCCACTGAATATGCACTAGAGAATTGGAACCATGCAGCAGGGAGATGGTTCGACATGAATAAAAAAATATCCGCCACTATTCGTCTCTCTTTGATAGGGCAATGAAGCAAACCCCAAAATCTACGCCCACTAAGAACTTCGAGGTAGCTTGCTGCTTCCCTGCTTTGGCCAAACAAGGACATGGAAGTCAACACCGGCACCATTTGTGAATGTTTGTGCCATGCGCATTTCCGGCATGCCCTCCACACCACGGGATGGCGAGAGTAAATTCCTGCATGCTGCAGACCTATTTAGTTTTCTGTTTTCATTACGCGGTGTGGCGATGTGGTAGGATAACAAGCGGTAACTGGTAGGATAAAAGACTGGTAGGATAACATGCAGCGCTCGAGAATTTCGTTAGTAAGCAAATACAGTTTTCGCAATAGCTCGGCGCAGATTACTCGTAATTTGTTGTAACGTAGCAGCATGTAGCAGGCTTTGCCTTTTAGCACAGTTTGATGTAACTGGCACAGAAATCACATCACTGGTCTTTTTACTGTGTGCTTTCAGTTCACGGAGTTCTTCATGGTATTACTGAAAGGGCAGACCCGAAACAAACAAAAGTGTGTGTGAATATTAAAAATTTCAAAAAGTCCGCAAGCAGTATCTGATATTTACTTAACAGGCATCAAATCAGTGAGGTTTTACTGTATCACAAATTTATGAAAAGTTAATTACTTGCTATAACCAGCTCATTAACAATTCTTCACACATAAAACTTGCATTTTATCTTGGCTGTGAAACATATTCAAGATCAATTGTAAACATTTTTTAACTTTATTTTGCACTTGCAAAACACTAATCATTAGCATTTAATATTCTGGAAATATCAAACAACATATGCATTAAAAAGTTCACCATGTCCATCTTCTTCTGGCTGCATGCCAACCTTGCCATCGCTCTTATTAGATCCCATCAAAGGCTGCAAAGACAAAAAGCAAGCAAAGATGTTCAAAACAAAATGGTAGAAAGAAAATCCCCACAGCTGAAATCCTGGACCACTAATATATCGAATGCAAACCACCAGCCTGTTAAGTCATCGAGTCAGTATTGTAATAAGAAACAGAGTTACATTGCAACACAGAGGGAGACACAGAAAGACTCTTTCAGCCATGAAACTTACGGCCAAAATAAGCCATTTTTTATTTTGCCAAGCAGTTAAACCAGTGACATTAACTGCGATGGAATAAGTCCTGCAGCCTGCAGTCCTGCAGCCAGCGGAAGCAGGCTGCAGTGTATCACATAAGATAAACTTACTGGCAGAGAGATAAACTCTCTGCCAGGAACCCAGTGCGGCAGCCAAGATAGCGGCTCACATTATTTTGCTGTTAAACATGAGCTGCTCTTTACTACAATGTTTTCAAATAAAGTGTGCTTAGCAATGCCATATGATTTTCTTGCATTAAGCCCATGACAATAAGGCCTTCAATAGTTGCACAGAGCACAAGCTGTCAGTATGAGCAACTGCTAGGAAGATTCACAGCACTTGCTCTGCAGTAGCAGAGCAATAAGGCAAGCAAATTAACCAGAACATATGACAGCACTGTACTAACCGAACTGACAACTGACGGGCTTTGTTCAGGGGCTCCTCTTTCCTCGGTAGCTTGCTGCACTGGAAAGGGAAACAACACACTCATAAATATGACTCGGTAGGCACAACGGACTGCCTTAAATGCACACGCCTGGGAATGCCAAATGTGCAAGAAATGGTGGACGGGGGACTCACTGACTTAAAGATTAGCAAGACTTCTCTCAAGAGTAAATTTATAAAGTGCAGGCTACGGCGCTAACAGGATTGAAATTTTAGAAAAGCAACTGCTTCTAAATGTGGGATCAGATAGAGTGCTACTGTTCCTGACAGCCCAAATGCATCCAGAACAGTGGCATAGTTTCTGTAATTTAAAATGTTGAAGCACAAAAGTTGAAGCACACAAATGTTGAAGCACACAATGCATTGCAGTGCATTCAACTTAACAGAACAGTCTATTAGTCGCTTAAGGCCCGTTCACACTTGCCCAAAAATCCGGCGAGCGAAGCGGATTCGCTCGCCGCAAAAACAAGGACCTGTTCTCACTTGTTCACTCGCGAGCGAGGCGGATCCGCCGCGCCGCTGCTGTTTCTCGCTTTTCCACACCGCGTCGCTGCTAGCGGCATACACAGATATAGTGAGAAAAGAGCATAAATTTACGCTGTCTACGTACCATAAGTGTATGCATGCTTTCGTACGTTAAACCCAGGCACATTCTCACTTTTAGTTCAGCGTATGCTAGCTCGGACGGAAAAATAAACTCAGCTATAGTGGCGCCATCTGGCTGTCAGGGCGGGAACCATTACTGTCAACAAAGCGACTATGCTGTTAAGCCTAGAAGCGGTGGAATCGTCACTCTGAATAAAAAAAGAAAGCAAATTTATCACTTATACGTTTTCTTGGAGGCGAGGTGAGAGGAAGCGAAAGGCCTGAGTCGCATTTCTGGCCAGTGAACGCACTGAAAAAGGCAGCAACAACGAGAATTCAATCCGAAGCGGGGGGTCCGGCTTCGAAAGGCGCCGCCATGTTTGTCGCCGCGCGGCGGAAATGGGCCCAGCCCGATCGCCCTCGCCGCTTTCCGCGTCGCTCGGCGTCAAAAGCGACCGAATCCGCTTCGCTCGCCGGATTTTTGGGCAAGTGTGAACGGGCCTTTAGTGCAGCAAGCATGCTTCCATACTGAGGTCACTGAAATGCTCCAAAATGCAAGCATCTCTAAGAGTCTCCAATGCCATGCAGAAAAAAATTAGCTGCGCTTCAACTACTACTGAACCTAGTTAGAGAGCGAAAGCTATGGCATATCGGGCAACTATACGCGGATTGGCGCCTATAACGTTGAGTGTTCCGGACACCGGATAGGCAGCGTGCCCACCCTGCCACCCTGTCAGGTGGCAGTTTATGGTAGGTCGCGAGAGTTTGCTCACCCAGTGAAAGCTGTGGCCTACTGCTGCAGGTTGTAAGCACTAACGCATGTAGCATGCAGCCCACATAGCTCTCTCACCACCCCCCATACCTCAAAGCACAAATGGCGTCCACTGACCCAGGGAGCCAGTGATGCGCACTTCCTTCCCTTAAAATCATCAGTCTAAAACGCTGGCAAAGCCAATGAGCCAATGAACACAGCGAACGGGGACTATCATTTCTGCCACAACCACATCAATGCCAACGCATGCAGCGCACATCTGTCACTACTGCCAGCCACATAGTTTAAAGCGCAACTAAGGTGTCCACTGTCCCAGGGTGCCAGTTACCGTATGTGCCTTTCCTTTGCTTTCGAAGCTCAAGGTCATTTGAAGGTGAAACCTGGGGCCACCACGGAAACTGGCTTTACCTAGCATTATGAAGATTTCACTTCAAAAGCTTGCTTGTTGCACCAGGCAACTAGTAGGCTGTTCTAGGAAGTTAAGTGCACCAAAGTGGTATACAGATAGACAAGGATAAGAAAGAATACAATAAAGTGATAAGAAAAATGTTCTGACAAACTTAAAACAAGGCAAAGTTCTCCAACTCCTGCAATGATAAGCCAAATGTCTAATAAAATGAACGAATCTGCTGTTCCAGATGCCGTGTGCCATCTACGGCTAAAAAAAGAAGCTAAGTCGCTATACAAGGTGGCTTTAAGTAGTCAAAAGTGTCGCAGTAGATAACATCACTGTCTCTCTGCTTTCACTATTTTTTCTCTCTCCACTTTCTTTCAATTTTTCTCACTTAAACACAGCATTATGTCCATGCAGGAATTGCCTAACACCAACAGAAGCACGGAAACGACAATCATTTCGTCTAAAAAATACAAGCCCAGACAAAAGGTCACCACCTCAAAACCCGCAGACACCTTTTAAATACTTTATGGTACTCCAATCAATTCACCGGGCAAAATGGGAAATTCATCTAGGCTTCACTACCGAGGCGCATAACTATCCCCAAAATGCAGCATCACACTTGACACAAAGTGCCAATGCTCCTTTTCAAAAAATCAACAGGCTGACTTTTCAGGCTGTCCAGAGAATAAAAGCTCATAGGGCAATGAAGTTGTCAGTTAATAAGCATAGCCTACAAGTCTTACTAAGCAGCTAACCAAAAAGAAAAAAAATATGCATGTCACCAATTTATTTTACAACTAGTACCAGCCTTGTCACCAGGCCTTACGCAAGAGTGGCATTTCAAACAGTCCAACAAAAAAAAAAACTTGGAGGAGACACTTAACCTCTGCCTTAAAGGTATTATGCGATAGCGTTAATGAGTTAATGCCCATATATGCGGAATTTGTCATTCTCTACTTTATGTTCCTAGACCCCAGGGAGTCCTCATACCACTGCTGGCGCAGTGGTGTAGAGGTTAAGCGATGCGCCACTGCCTTGCGATGGCAGGTGCTGCCATCGGTGGTGCTTGTTACACACAGGTTGCTCTTCCCGAGCAACCACTAGCGACCAATCATTAATTTAACTGCCACCTGCCACGGTGGGCAGTTTGCTTACAGGGCAGGTTGTGATGAGTCACGTGACTGGCCTATTGTCTTGTGCCCCAGGTTGGCCACTTGGGCCACCCTACCCCGGCCAATTTTTTGCTTACAACGCCACCGTCAGATTTTCTGCAGAACAGGAGCCTTCGTGCCGTTGCGTTAAAAACAGTAAACAGATACCAGACATTGATGAGCATAATGCTACCATTATAGCAGATATAGGTCGGTACGTTACTCACCCTTGGATTTGGCCTCAACCCATGCTTGGTAAGCAGGAGAGTTGAGATATAACTCAAGTGCTTCTTTGTACTTAATCTGAAAAAGAGAAAGAGTTGGTTCCATGGCCAGGTTTCGAACAGAGGACATAACTTGTGTGCATACATTACTCTGCAACAGCAACAAGCAGACATGCTCTTTTGAATAAGTCAGCCAAAATAGAGGCATCTTACGGCATCATGGAAAAGGCAAGAAACAAAGTCAGTGTGGGAGTAGTATAAGCCAATGATATGAGGATGGGACGGGAGATCCGCAAAGAGGACTACCCAAAAAATTTTATTTGGAAAACCATTCACCTCCAAAAACAACATTGTGCACTGAGAAATCAACCAACAGCAATCAACCCCACCACAAAAATATGTCACTCTGCCTTATGTCCAAGGCACCAGCGAAACCATCACCAATAGCCTGAAAAAAAAAAAAGGGGGGGCCTCCAAGTAGCGGACAAGCCCACGGACATGGTGGTGCTTTGCCTAACTGTTCCCAAAGAACGGCCACGGAGGAGGAAGAAAAAAGCTTAGTGGCCAAAGAGAGGTACTGACTGAGATGATGGCTAGAGACCTCAGTGGCCTTGCCCGATGAGTGTACTAGTTGGATGAGCACTCGTTGGCTCTCCAAGATGACGCTGGTCAGTTGTACAGTCGGGAGTAAAGAAGATTACCACAATGATGTCACAGGAGCGGTGATAATTGCACCACCCGGCTGGCGCGATGCCATGCTTTGCTAACACGGCTGGCGCTTACGTTTTCGGCATGTTCATAGCCACAGCGCCGAGAGATGCTCTCTACCGCTCCTGTGGCACGTCACTAGAGCTGATCTTTTTCACTAGCGACTGTACCTTCCACTGCTTGAATGATGCATCCGGTGTCAGTAAATGTTGAGATTTAGCCTGGCACTACCATGATACGGACTAGAGCTGCACCAAGGGCAGGTGTTTTGGTATTGGTAGGGATGGATTCTGTGGGCTCCAGAAAGGTTTGGAAAACTATTTGTTTGAATTTGATACCAGGCATAGGCTTCCTCTGAGGTGAGACACCAGTGTGGTGGTGGATAAATCTGATGGTTGAGCAAGTGCCCAAGGCAATTGCTACAAAATTCCTCGCGCCCGCTATGACACAAGCTACATCAGCGAAACAAAAAACCGAAAAGAAGAAATTCGGCAACACATAAACGACATCCGCAGCTTCGCAAGAGAGCACAACCCGCTAGCCAAACATCCCAAGACGCAGACTGTAGAATCAACTTTGAAGAAACCACAATCCTCGGAACCGAAACAGATTACCATAAACAGCAAATACTCAAGTGTTGGCATATCAAAATGATCTCGAACAATTTCAGTCGCATAAAGGGAAACCTACCCCCGTGTATAAATGCAGGGACTTCGCTTCGCAGCCCACAGAAAAAGAAAAGGCGCCAGCAACCATCACCACACAGCAACGTGACTCACAGCCTTAACCCCACTGTCAACATCGTCTCCCCCATCCCACACCCTTCACACTGCCACATTTTTTCTTTCCACCCCTTTCTGCCCCACCATGTATAAAGATGCTAGCCACAGACCCAAAGCATACTTGAAGGAGCTGAGCTGGCTCCACAACGTTTGGTTTCAAATTTAAAAAGTTTTGGTTCGAGATGTGTCACAGTTTACTATAAGTTCTCAAACCCAACCAGACAGGCAATTCTGTCGAAATGTTTAGTCTTCATAAACTCAGATGTGTCTGCCTTTGCAAGTGTCAAATGGCATAGAATCTCTTACTGCATTGCCAAATGCAGGCTTTTAAGTGGTCACGGCGAGCACATATTTCAGAAATGAAAGCAAAGAATTCAATACCCCTAAACTAAAGTGACTAAAGTAACTAAAGTGGGCACATCTTCTCTATCTTAGTGCTTCTAGTTATTAGACACTACAAATTGCATATAAACCCACGAATGCTGGGAAGAATCAAATTGTCGGGTAGCCACAAACGCGCACTCCTGGACACTAAAAGCATGTCAGTGGAAGCACATAAAAAATAATTACAAAACACAGTTTTCAGGGCAGGAGCTTATGTACGCATAGGTCGCACAGGATACAGTGCCTAAACAATTAGACACATTGAGTGCCAGTGACCACAATTAGAAGAGAGTGTGCAGTGAGATCTGTGGCCGATGCTCTACAACACTAAAAATGACAAACAGGGAGTGCAGCCACGAAAGCAACAGGTTGCAGGCACAGTCGTGATGAAAAAACGTCAGCACTGTGATGTGCAGCAGCATCCGGGCAGCAGATAGCAATGCTCGGCGCTGCGGTTACGAACGTGCTGATAACAAAAGCACCAGGCGTGTTCACAAAGCACGGCGGCAGTTGCATGGTGCGATTTTCTTCGCTTCAATGACGTCACTGTGCTAATCTTTTTTTGTCGCGACTGTACATGTGAATGAAGAAATGGTGAAGCCAAGCAACCACACAAAAGCAAGATAAGAGGAGGGAAGGGGTAGAGGAAGAAAGGGGATCAAGCCACAGTGTTACGTAGCAGTAACGTGTGTACGAATGTGACAGTGCCCACCATCTCGGTTTCGTAATCCTCGAGGTACTGCTGCTTTGTCTCGTCTGATAGTTCCCTCCACATCTGACCGGTTATTTTGCCAACATCCGGCAACTTCAGTTCTGGGCTTGAGGTCCTCACCAGATTCCATACCTTGAAGAAACATAGGTCAATGAAGCCAAAAACCTCCTGCCTTTGCTGCACAGTCAAGAGGAACATTGCTAGGCGAGCAAAGCAGGTCTCACACAAGGTATGAAACAGTACCCTTCAGCCTTTTGTTACAGACTACATATGCCTGTACCATAATCAGGTATTTCACCAGAACACAGTGCCTGCTGCACTGCAGTGCATAGCCAACAAGTTATGAGGTGCAGAAGGAGTTATAACTGTTGACCATCTACACCAGATGTTACGGTGAGCAAGGACCAAGCACCACAAAAATTCATGCCATGAATTATCCTCTTTATGATTACAGACCTCAATGCAGTTTATTACCCTAGTTCACAGGCTCTCCACATTAATTTCCACACAGAGCAGGTCACTTACACAATTACACATTATATATATGGTGTACAGTCAGAAGAAAGGGAAGAATTCTCTACATCATATGCCACCAAAGAAATCCAAAATTTACAAATTGAAATATACCATGCTGTGAATCAGTGGCACCAATCGGTTCGTTGATGGGGGCGCCTAAGTCGCCTTCAGAGTGGAATGCAATAGCAATAGATTTCACATTTTTCGCAGGTCCAGTTGTAGCCTCTGCATATGTTTGCGTCAGTTTCTTAGCAATTGTCGATCCATTAACCACTATATTCAGACTACTAGCTGCTGTAGCAGGTATCAGCTATATGCAGAGATGTCACCAACATATCGCAGTTTTTTGGTTTTCTTTCTCTGTCTAGACTGCTATCTAGAAACTAGGTTGCTTACAACCCAGTGGGCAGGTCGTGATGACGTCACAAAGTCACCTGACTTCCCTCGACCAATTATTAATTTAACTGCCATGTGCAATGATGGCCAGGTTGCCAGGCTGCCACCTACCAGGGTGGCAGGTTATGACGACGTCACAAGATCACATGACCTCTCTCGATCAATCAAGGTGGCCCGTCAGGGCAGGTTGTGATGACTTCACAACGCGATGTGACCTCTCTCAATCGAAATTTTGTGAGATTTGCGAGTGAGATTTTGACAACTCTAATTCTATGGCACAAAAATTGTTTCAGTTCTAAAAACCAGATGGAGCCACTAGGCGGAAGTTATCGCTACGTCTCGCAACGTACAGCAGTATGCTTGCATTCAACGTATGTAAGCATGTATATGCTATTCTATAACTGTCCAATGTTCCTACAGTGTTCAGTATGTTGACACTGCCTATTTATATTCTTTTGCAACCATATTTGCATACAGTGTGAGCAGATGACAAGCAGATGACAAGCAGATGATGAGGCATGGAGGAACACGTTTAACGCACTTTCCGATTGGCTGTGGAGGTCTTTAATTTCTATAGTGCTGGAGGAACTTATGAGAGAGTGTATACATGTTCATACTCTAATAAAAAGGTTAATCAGTACATACTGTTTAAAAATTATGCTGCGCTGTGAAACTCATTAAACCCAGAGGAAGGTGTGTGATATGGTAATACAAATGAAACATTTTGCGCAGATGGAAAAGCAAAACTAGCGCTACACCGCATACAGCTTTCAATCGATTTTAATTATGCAGGATAGTGTAAACATTGCACAATTTTTGTTTCTTACCTTTCTACTGTACTTCATGTAAGGTGACAGGGGTTTATGAGGCGCCTTAGGTGGTTTGGGCAAGTGGCTTATGGCCTGCATAAGAGATAGCAGCAGCAACAGCAACATCATTAACACCATGCAAAGTAGCCAAAAGTGAAGCAGCAGGTCAGACGGATGCCCTAAGGCTGCCATCAGTCATTCCCAGCATTGTTCCATTAACTGGTTACCTGCAAAGCATATTAAGGCTGGAGTTTCACACCTGCGTGGTCACTCACCATTTTTTACAATGTTTGCATCACTGCTTCGGCCCTCCCACTTAAGATTTATGATAGAAAAAAATAATGGGACGATAGGACATGTGATACAACAAATCTACACAAGCAGTTGGATTTACCCTCGATTATTAGGTTGATGCTTTTACTCTAAGCCAAAGCTTCACACATGAGAAATAATTTAGCTGGAGAGTGAGTCAAGGGTGGAAGTGAGTCAAGGGTGGAAGTGGGATGGTGAGCAGCTCCTCGCTAGGGGGGGGGGGGGGGGCTGGGTGGGGTGGGGGGGGGAGATGGCTGGTGGGTGTTCTTCTGGAGGGTAGAGCTGGGTGAATGGGTGATACATACAATACATACATACAATGGGTGATACGAAAATGTGACCCACTGAGACCTGGGCGCTTAGTACCTGGAACTCCACAGATCACATTTTCGTGGCAACAGTTAACTTTGCACAAAGCAATCTAAAGGACTACTAGGTGTAGCTCAAAGAAATTTTGCTCATTAACGAATTATGCCCAATATAAAAATGTGCTAAATATGCTTGTGCATTTTCAATTAGACTGGAAGCTATTCAGGCACTAATACACATCATTTCTGTCACTCTTGGTTTTTCTTAGAGAGCCGGTTCTAAACAACTATCCACTGGAGCCAGAACCCGCTCAGTATTTAGAGAGATTAATGTTTCCTCTCAACGCTGTAGAAGCAGCTGTCTTTTTAATGCAGTATTTTTTCCCAAAAACCTTCATAAAATTAGGAAAGTCAAACAAAATATTTTTTTATACAATCAATTTTTTGCTCACTTCACTCATACAGTCGCAAACAGAAGAATCGATCAAGCTTTGACACTCAAAGTTTTCTGACGCGTTACCTGGTGAAAATTAATGGATGTTTTATGAACGTGCAAGTAAAATTTACTTTTGTGCTTGCACCTAACAGCAGTGAATATTTTTATTCCCAATATGCAATGCAGCTGAGGAGTTTGAAAGTGACAGCATGGTCCATATTATTCTGTCTGCCGCTGTAACACTGAAAAGTAAACACATTTTCTCCTTCTATGAGATAAAACTTGTCCGTCTATCATAAGCGGGAGGACCACAGCGATCAAACAAACATTGTAAAAACTGGTCATTTTCCGCACAAGTGTAGGACTTCAGCACAGGCATTGGAGTATGAAAACTGTTTCAAGACAAGAGGAAAACTGTTTATGAAAATCATTACGGAATATGAATCGACGACTTAAATACACTATATGCTTATGTTAGGAAGGGTCAAACAACCCACTACATGAGCACACAAAATTGGTTTGATTGTGGTTTAACGTCCCACAGCTACTCAGGCTATGAGCAATACTGTAATGAAGGGCTCGGGATAATTTCGACCCCCTGGGGTTCTTTAACATGCACTGCCATCACACAGTACATGGGTTTCCAGCATTTCGTCTGTCAAAATATAACCGCTGCAGCCGAGGTTGAACCTGCATCTTTTGGCCTGCATTTGCAACTGACACCGGCTATTCGACACTGAGAGAGGGCAGGGCTGCAAGGGAAGTTTCACTTTGTATGCTTACACACCTCTCTGTAGCGCAAGAACATAATGACCGTGCTTTTATATAACAGGCACTACATTTGCTTGCTGGTGCACCACTTGATTCCCTATGGTACTGATGAGCTTACTCTATCATCTGTTGCAAATTAATAAAGACCACTACTGCCTTGGTAAAAGCAGCCTCTCTACTTTTGCTCGTCTGCGATTTTCATCAAGTACGGATGACTACAATGACTGCCCTGCGTATTTTCTCCAAAACACCAGGTTGTACAAACACGATTTGAAAACAGCACTGCACTGGAGAAACAGGCAGCTGACACACAAGCTCCACCCAATATGCTGTGCAACAATGCCCAAGCAAGTGTCAAGGCCAAACAGCGTGGCAAAAGCGTGAAAAATACGAATGTCCACAACCTAGCACCTATATGAACAGGCATGTATGCGTAAAGCACAAGAATAATGAAACTTACACTTTCAATTCCTCGTGAACGGCGTCTACGAGGCGATGGCTTGAAAGAGCTGGTGTCTGCAGGAGGAGGCTGAAAATGGGACGATACCCAGTGAATAGATGCGTGCTCTTCCAAGTGCCTTATTCAATCATTAATTTGCCTTTACGGGAACCTATGCAGCATTCCAACAGCAGCTTGCACATGAAAATCAACAATCGCATGTGAGCTGCATATACACAATCAATTGATTGTGTTATGCAAAATCTTTAGCTGAAGCTAAACAAGATTTTGCATAACTGCAGAACTTAGCCCACGGCCCTTACAGTACGAACAAATACTTGTTATATTATAACCTCCTTAACTCGTGCTCGGAGCAAGTTGAAAACAGCACGCAGAAATTTTACGCACACATTACACACGAATAAGTAGCTAGAGAGAATTTCCTTCACCGCAAAACAGAATTAAAACAGCATTTAATAGACACGTGATTTCTACCTAAAAAAAAACTTAGGTACACATACCTCTGGTGTACCAGAAGTAGCCTCTTGCGGAGGTCGCAAGCTTTCTGCGCCGGTAAAAGAAGAAATGCCAAAATAAATAGAGTACTGGTTAACGGCGGCCAGGCGTGACGGTGACAGAGGTGCCATGAACGCAAAACCACGGTATAAGAAATGTCAATATTCTTCCGGCTGCGAGTAGTAACATGACAGCCTGCCGGCCTCAGTCTAAAACAGAGAAAAAAACAGAACACGTTTTGTTTGGCTTACTGGGTGCTGGCGAGGTTGACGCGGCCATCCGTGCCTGCCCGTTGGGTGGAAGAGCTAAAATGTAAAACTATTCATATGAAACAACTTGAAACCGCGCGAGTAAAGCTCGCGCACGGCCGACCGCACTCACTCGCCGACAACGCCACGCACGCGCGAATAACAAGCTGTCGAAGAAAACCTGAGGAACGAGGCTGCTGTGTAAATCGAGACTGAGGGAATTTCGGTTTCTCTGAGCAAATCGAACCGATAGCGCCTTCTGAGGCTGTGAAATACGATAGCGACGGTACACAGCGTGATGTTTCCCGCTTTCTCGTAGTACCTTCCACTCCCAGCACTCTGCGCATGCCCGAGCGTTACCATAACAACAGTGGTAACAAAGGCGACACTGGGCCTCTTCGATTTGCCGCGCTCGGGCAGCCCGCTGGCTGCTAGAAAGTTCGCCTCTGACAGCACGGTCACGTGGGCTGGCGGCAATCACGGCGGCCATGGAGGTAAAAAAAAAAACTTCTTCCTCCATGACCGGAGGGCGTATTCAGAGGAAGGTGATCCTCGTTGCGATTGGCCAACCGAGAACAGACGTCACTGCTCTACTCTACGTCACTCTGTGGGGACTTTTGGGGAACACTGCGCTTCAACCGACAGGGAAAATCTCAACTCTTCTTGAAAATCCTTGCTCAATATCCCAAGGTATCCCAAGGTGCATTTCTTGCTCGCTTGTTTTTTTTTATTTTTTTGCCTTGAGCATGGAGACGGACACGTGCGATGGCGTTGCTTCAGCGGTTTGCGACAAGGCGTTCTTCAATACTAGTAATTTAAAAACACCCATCAAGGATATTCATGGGGAAGGACGCGGTTGTTGCTGCGACGCGTCTTTTCTTTTTCTCTTTCCTCTGATCTCTCCTCTATCTGCACGCGGCAGCGGTGGTGGCTCGGCTCCAGCCAGTAGGCAGGCCCATGCAATTTCCTTTTCATCCTTCTCCCAGTCACAACAACAACAACATGTAGTAAGGCACGGCCGTTCTTGTGCGACTTACGTCCGAAGCATTTTGTCGCCCTTCGTGACCTGCGACGGCACCACAACTTCGAGGAAGAGGTGGAGAATCTAGTCTTCGACTCTAATAAAGGTAAGAAACGAAGTCTGCATGCACGCACGCTGTGATTAAAGCAATAAAGGGCCAAAGCGGGATGCAGTCGCGCGCTTAGATTACCGATTGAAAAGTTGCAGTTTATTGACTTTTCGAGTGCGCGCATTTTAAGTTTGTAAACACAAAGCGCGTTCTTTTTTTTTTATTTACGGGCTTACACTCACCTGGGGAAACTTGCACGTGGTTTTGTGCACAAAAACTTAGCGATGACATGCACGTTTTTTAAAGGAACCATGAAGATTTCAATGGGCTTGGTCTAGTGCGACAGATCTGCAGAGGTAGCCTTTGCGGGCATTCGAGTGAAATGTGAAACGTAACGTACTATAACCTTTGAAAGCCATGACTTGTCATAGTCATTTTGCACTTATTTGTAATGTAAGGTGTATAGTTTGTACAAAGTTTAGGTAGTCATAGTTTTGACTCCTAATCATTCTGAAGTGTAGCATGACTCAGCACTTTACTAGTAACATAAGGTGTGCAGAGTTTGTACAAAGTTGCGTAGTCATGCCTTGCACTCATGACTCGTCATTCTGCAACATAGCATGACTGTGCACTTTAATGCTTTGGCATTCTCGCTGGTAAGCAGTCTTATGTGTGTCTGCAGAATTTTTTTTTGGTGTCCTAGCTCCTCCATAAGCAAAGTGACAAGCAGTGCACTCTCTTTCATATTTAAAGTGGCCACTGCAGGAAAAAAACTGGTCCTTGCAGCAGACTCGCTGCTACAGGCCTTGCTTATGCTTTGTTGCAGGCATCTGCAATGTCTCGACAGGACACACAACATTGTCGCGGCATGCACTGGCTTAGCAGCGCTGAAGCCATGGCAATCGCAACATGCAGAAGTGTGTAGGAAGAATGCCCAGCATTGTTCTGCCTTTAGAAGTCAACAGCGCTGACCTGAATTTGTGGTCAAAGGACAGGGCCATGTAAAAGGTTGCTGTGCAGGAATGAGTTTTTGCAGGGTGTAGTAAAATTGAAATACTTCCATGTAACAGTCCGTGTAATAACTTAACCTGAACTTAATAATTTTCTCCAAAAATTGTTCCCCATGCGCTATAGCAGGAAAAAACAGTAAGCGAATGACTGATAAATTTTTAACAATAAAAAAGCTGGGAAATGCAGTTTTGCACTGCAGGCAAAAGGCTAAAAATTTGAAGCTAAATCTGTGATTGCCATGCGCACTTGGCAGAGGCAGAGCGCCAGTAGTAGTGCGAGAGTACTGCATATGTGCCCACTCCATAGCACATGCATTTTTCATTAGTGTATGTAAAAAGTACAAACTTTAATTTGGCCTTGCTTTTCAAAAAATGAAAGTAGTGTGATACACAAAAAATTGACAGAGAAGTTTTGCCGAAATTTTATAAACGTGCAAAAGCAGAATTTCATGAACATTGCCTTGTCTTGTTACTTTACTGTTGGCTTTCTAAGGATGCCTTATGCCGTTATTCATGTGCTATCATTGTGTACACGTTTTTATCAAAATGGAGCCCACCTTTGTTCACGCCTCAATTTTTAAAAATTTCTTTTTAGTCATGAGTGGTCATGGACTTAACATCATATGTTGGCATCGTGTCATAACTATGTTGCAATGCTGCTGTGAGGCTGTGGTTGCTGTGTCGCCGTTGCTATGCTCTTGGCACAAACCCACATACACATTGCAGGATCTTGCTCGGGGTTTACCGTTCGGAATTGTGCTTTCACACTAATAATTAACTAATACTATGTGGAGTGCTTAGTTATGTTTACAATCTTTCTGTTTCAGGATTTTGCGCCTGGAAAGACGGAGAAGAAAGCAAAACTTGCTGCCATTTTATAGCTTCTACAGGAAAGAAGGAATGTGCACCAAGGGTTTTTAAACGCTACCTGCACTGCCACCATTCCGGCTCGTACGAAGAGCTTCCTATAGAACAGCGCCAAAGGCAGGAAAAGGGGCAAGGAAGCTGCAAAATCAGCAAACACTGCTTTGCTACTCTAGAGGTCATGGAGAAAGAGGGCAAGGTATATGTAGTGTTTCAAAAGAAACACTACGGACACTTCAATGAGGCCTGCCACCAAAGGCTGTCCCAGGATGATGCCAGAGGGCTTGCAGGTTAGCCACTCCTCTTGTACAAAGCATTTGTGCATGCTGTGTTGACTGTACCGGAATGTGAAAACGTTTAGAAGCTACACTCCACCAACCTTTCATAAATGGGAGACGAAAGTGCAATAGAAATGTATTTTAGGGGGAAGATATTGCTCATTAACTCGAGTGATCATTTCAATGATTTTTATTCTTCTGCGATGCATCTATGGCACAAAAGAGGTGGGACAACACGAAAATGCCTATTGTAAAGTGGGAGAAGGCATGTCCCACAAAACGAGGGGGCGGAAGAAGTTATAGTAGGGCACAGCTTAAGAACCCAGTGGCCAATGCCCCTCAAAGGAAGCCTGCCATCCAATGGCGTCGACCGATTCTCATGATGTCATGGTTAATCCTAGGGGGTAGCACTGCAGGAGGGTGGCAGATGAAAGGGGATTAGTTATGGCTTTAATTGGGTTAACTGATGAAAATCAGCTGACGCCATTGACTGGGGGGGTCTTCTTTAAGGGCCATCTGCCACTTCGTTCTCGAGTTGTATCTGACTGTAGTGCAATTCACTTGAGCCTACTTGGTCGCATTGAAGGGTGAAAAACAATTGATCCACGGCACATTGCATGCACAGCACAGTCTGTACGAACTTCATGCCGTTTAGTTTAGAGATGCTTTGTGGAAGGGGTCCAGTCTTTCGAACTGAACATAATTAGGAATGTCGTCTAGCACTGAACTACTCCAATGTCTGTTCTTTTGTTTTTCTGCTGGTTTCATTGACTACCCTAGGTCTGTCGCTCAATCGGCTGACGTTGAACTTCATCCGTAAGAAGTCGGCTTGAGCTCTATGAAACGTGTCTTGAATGACTGACAGTTGCACTCGATGCTAGCCTCTTTTTTTGGCTGCCTGTCAAAAGCGTAGGCATTTTGTTGCTGATCAAAGCAACGCCACCAGTCTAATGGTTGTATAAGGGCCATGTTTTTTCTCATAAGACAGATCGTCTGCAGTGAACTTTCATTAATTAGAATTATTTGGCTGTTTTGGCACTTCATCAGTAACGCTCGCAGGAACGGCTGTGGTTTGAGTGTCCAGCTACTAAGCTGGAGTACCCGGGTTAGAACCCGGCTGCGGCAGCTGAGTTTCGATGGAGGCAAGAGGTGCCCACGTGCTGCGCAGTGTCAGTGCCCAAAGATCCCCAGGCGGTCGAAATTATTACGGAGCCCTCCACTACAGCACCTCTTTCTCTCTTGCTTCTTTCACTCCTTCTTTCCTTCATGGCATGGTTGAGGCAGTTACTGCACCATTTCCTTTCCTCAAAAACCACTAACATAAAACACAAGCCTGCACAAGAGTTGAAATCGCAAAAAAAAAAAAAAATGAACAAGCAGCATTTATATTTCAGTTTATGTATGACTGGCATGCCCTCCAATTGTCTCTGACTTAGCAGCAGTCATTCAGGTGTTGAAACTGAAACAGCATGAGAAAAATATTCACTTAGAAATTATTCACCTGGCGTAAGTGAATTCTACATTGTGACTCGTGCACACTATTGTCTTGTGCACAAGTCCAAAGAAACAAAGTTCGCGTTCAAAAATTTGGTGTCTCTACTCCTTTAAAGGTTGCTGTCAGGCGAATCGGTGCATTTTTTGAATATGCAGAATGAAATGGGACAGGATGAGAAGCACATGTCCTTATTCTTTTCTTGTCCACATTTTCAGTGCTGTTATATTCCGCATTTATAACATGCTGTATATAACTTCCCTGTTTTGCATTGCAGTATGCAAGTTTAAACACTCAAGCTCATAAAAATAAAGTCCATCTGGCTTTGAAACAACCATTTTGTTGTGTGCTTTGCAGTGCCACAAAAGTGAAATGAAAGTAAGATGAACTGTGTGTCACCTGTGAAAAGGAACAAAGTGGAAGACGAAGGAATCCGACCAGAAGTATTTGTCACTTTATTACATGGCTGTAGGCAGATGAACCAGAGATGTTAACAGTTTTTTTCTGTACCATTTTCAGGCCGGTTAGCAGAAGGAGTGCCAGAAAAAACCATTGTGCACAACATCCGAGCAGGTACAAGTGGATCAAGCCCACGGATGCAACTTGTGACCACTAAGGACCTCCGTAACATTGCAGATAAGTTTAGGATTGGAAAAACAGAGCAGAGAGATCCAGACGATTTTAAGAGTGTTGAATTATGGGTCGAAGAAATGAGGGCAAAAAATGAGTCGCCACTGTTGTATTACAGGAAGAAGGGTGACCCCAACAGTCATGATGGTGACTTTGAGCTAGCATTAATGACGTTCCCACAACGAGAGCTCCTTTATGAATTGGGGGCAGCGAAACTGTGCACTGACTCCACCCATGGCATAAATAAGTACTAACTCCAACTGACAACCCTGCTCACAATTTCTCAAGATGCCTTTGGTATCCCGTGTGCCTACTTGATTTCAAAAAGGGTGAACACGGGCACTGTGGTGAGGTTTTTCGAGGCCATCAAAGAAAAAAACACAATACCATGTCAGGCATTTATGTCTGATGATGCCCCTGTTTATGGCAGTGCATGGGAGCAGGTGATGGGTCCCTTGAAGAGTCGACTGCTTTGCAGCTGGCAGGTGCTACACAACTGGAGCACGCACCTGAATACAGTCACAAACAAGGACTGCAGGAGTACAACAAGGGACATGCTGCACACTCTGATGAAGTGGACAGATGAGACTGAGTCTCAACAGTTGCTCCCTGCACTTCTTGGTATTCACTCCAAAGAGCATCAGCTTAATTGCCTTTGGCTTTGTCAGAAATTTTGAGAAAACATATGCAAAGAGGGCATGTCAGTGGGCTTACTGCTATCGGCAGTACATTGGATTAACAACAAATAATCACTTGGAGTCAAGGCACTGAAGTACTCTCACTTTGGTGGCAAGGTAAATGGGTGATTGGATACATTAATCAAAGTACTCTTCAATTTCACATCCGAAAAACTTTACAACAGGTGTCAAAGGAGGAGCAGACCACCGCAAATCTGCCCTATTTAGGAAGCATTGAGCTTTCTAAGTCCAGTACTGAGAGAGTGGGAGATGGCCAGTGGCATGTAAAGTCACAAAGTTTGGTGAACTTCAAGCACACAGTGGAAAGAACTAGCAAATCGTGCAGTGGCTGTGAGCTTCATTGTGAGCAGTGCGAGGCTTGCGACAACATGTACACAAGTACGTGTTGACCATGCAACGCATGTGCACATGTGCAAGCACATGCATGCTGTTGCTATAATGGAGCTACACTTGTGTCAGATGCAGAGCAGCCAGAAAGTAGCATTTGACTGTGCTGGCATTTGTAGGCCCTGCCAGCTGAAGATGGCAGATTTCAGGTGAGGGATTAGGATTATGTTATGAGCTAGTTGGCAGGCTATTCTGACAAAGTGCTTTAGCATAGCAAGCTCAAGACACAGCAGGGAAGAGGAGTGTCATTTGCTAATTTTCTTGAAGCCCACATGGTCATGAGAAAGGTGCGCCATCATATCCCATATCAAGCAGCACCATTGATGGTACACTACAGGCCTCTGGTATTTCTCTTCTAGTCATTCCTTTTTCCCAAAACTTTCCTCCTAGGAATGGAGAACTCATCCCGCCACGGCGCCTCAGTGGCTCTGGCGTTCTTAGACTGCTTACACGAAGGCTGTAGGTTTGATCCGGCCATAGCGGCCACATTTCAGTGGAGGCAAAATACAAAGATGGCCATGTGCTGTGCAAAGTCAGCGTGCATTAAAGGGCCCCAGGTGGTGTAAATTAATCCAGAGACCTCCATTATGGTGTCCCTCATAGCCCATGTGCCGCTCCCGAATGTTAAACCCGACAATTAAGAAATTGAGATATTTCAGGCCCCTCATTCCCTACTCAGAATCTGCTTGTGTGAGTACGCCCTCTCTGGCACTGCTCAACAGAGAACTTCTGACAATTGGCAAACATTTTTCATCTTTGGGAAATTAGTGCACTCATTTTCTTGTTCATACCTGCCTTGCATTCACTATAATTTTATTTCTTCGTCATCCCTGCTTGATTTCATTTTGTCTGCATGTGATGCACTCATAGAGGCATGCGCTCTTCAATAAAATTAGTATGAAGTGTCGCTCCATGCTGCATTCCTCTTTGTTGCGTCATGCTGTCACAGTGCACCGCCCTTTTAGGACATCTTGAGAAAAACAGCGCTTGCAGACAAAGGACCAGAACAAGAAGGACACACAAAAAAAAACAGCGCAGTTGTGTGTCCTTCTCGTTTCCTTTGTCTGCAAGTGCTGTTTTTCTCAAGATGTACCCCAACCAACTCGCCCAGCAACACACCTTGCCTTTTAGGACAGTTGACAATATGTGGTTCTATAGTTCTGCAATGCATATGAGAAAAAGTATTCTTGACAAAAGGCTAAGCCGTAGCTGTCATCTTGCACACTGAAAGCTGCAGCGCAAAACTACTATTCATCTTATTTTGCAAAGAGAATACTGCTGCAACAGAAAAACAGTATTACTCATTTTTCAGAACATTGCTGGTGCAATTTGTGACACGAACTTATATTGCCATGGTAGAAACAGCCGTGAATAGCCTTCCCTCATATGATAAAGCACTTCATAAATGAACTTGCTTGGCTCTTACACAGTGTCTCTCCACCAGCCTTCCAAGCAATGAGCCTTCTGTTGTGTGATGGGAACACTGTGCCAACTTTGTTGCCTAGAAATTCTAAAATGCCCCTATTTGTCGAGAAGGCAGCTTAGATGAAACATATAGTGCCCAGTTAATGTCATTTCCTTTTTACTCATTAATGAAAAATGCTTCAAAGCCCAACTGCAACGAAATTATAATTTGGCTAGAATGCCTGTTAATGTGCTGGGTGTGTCATAAAACTAATCGTAACAAAGTTTCATGCTTCTGAGAAAACTGACACTGTTGCTACAAGTGTTTAAAAAGCTGTGTAGTAGACAACGTGGCATGTCCATATAGGCAGATACGGATACCCGAGTGCCATACGGCCTCATGTCTGGCCCATTGGGAATGAACAGATTAAGGACAGTGTAGAGTGAAAGGCTAGGGGCTAAAATGTGGCTTGGCAGTCATGGGTATGGTGCTGCGCCAAAGTTGTTAGGAATTTGTTTCAATCCTGCAGATGCTGATTTCTGTTTCCATTCCAGGTTTTTGTACACCATATTTACTTAAATAATGGATGCATTTGCATAATAAATGCTTTCCCTACATCAATCATCAAAATCTGGGGAAAGTTCAACTGACCACACCATGTTTTACACCATGTAATAAATGCACCAAACTTACCATTCTAATTTTTTCCCACAAGAAACTGCATCCATGATGCAAGTAACTGCAGTATTACAGGTTACAGAATGAAGCACTGTCAGCTGTATTATGTGGCCGCAAGACTGCCTGGCACCATGTGAAGAGAAATGCTCCCAAGGCTCATCATATCACATTTACTCCAGTATCCACATATGGCACCCGTTTCATCCTGCACGTCACATTCACCTCGGGCTGGTGATAGCCTGCCAGGTCGATTAAAAATGTCACAAATAAAATGTCTACCTAACTGAAAACTGTGGTTGTATATATCGGAGATTTTTATTGACTTGTGGCAGTCTACCTGGACAGGTTATGGTAATGCAAGGCAGCCCAATATGCACAGCATATAAGTGCATAGGCGCCACAACTTCGCATCTTTTCCAAGGGTTCATGTTTTGCACTATTGGGTGTGACCCGACCCATCTTTCCACAATCCTCGCGTAGTTAATAATAAAGTGCTCCTAATCCTTTTTTGACAGTCAAAATGTATTTTCCTAGGCATATTGGCAATCTTCAATTTGTATTTCTCCACAGATTTGGTACTTCTGAGAAGTTGGACGGTCATTTTATAAATGATATATTTTTAATAAGCTAGCAGATACTATTCTTGATTTAAACATTGCAGACGCTGCCATTGTTTGCCTTGATAAATACTGTGTCCATTGTGTAATCATAGTACAAACACGTTAATTGATTCTAAAGGATGTTAATGCTGGTTAATTACGCTGTACAAGCCCAGCTGTGGCTTTGGAAAGCTGCCCTTCCTTGGACTCTGACATTAAATACAACTTGTACTTGGGAAAGACTAATCTTACTGTGAGTGTAACGACAAAATTAAACAAATTCCATTAGACGCTGGTATGACCCCGCCTGCGGCAGTTGTATTCCGATGGTGACACACAACAGGCCCAGATGCTGTGCGATGTCGGAGCACGTTAAGGGCCACTGTTGGTCGAAATTACTGGATCCCTCCACTGTGGCGCCCCTCATAGCCCGAGTCGCTTTGGGACGTTAAACCCCATAAGCCAAAGTTAGCATTATGTTCCTGCCGGACGGACCGAGCAGCCGCTGACAGGGTCAGACTGTACGAATGGGTACCATCAATCACTGCGTGACACCCCCACTCCACTCACCCGATGAAATCCCATCCATCAGTGACACATCCACTCCACCCTTCGACTCAGATTTGCAACCGCTTGCCAACCGCCTCCTCCCGCCCTCTCTTCTTCCCTCTTCCCTGCAATTTCGTGAAGGTGGATTTCACTCCCTCCACTCTGTCACCTGAGGCTTCAGACCGACGGATTATTCCAACATGGGGGGTTCTGATGCTGATGCACTAAAATGATATTTTTGAAAGACAGCTACAGTTTGTTACATGTTAAGGAAAAGAGTACTCGCTGTACCATGCAAAATGCGAGATCATTCCCTGGTGTGCACACACTGCATCACAAGGAAGTATATTTGGCACCTAAATTGAAATGTGCAGTATAGCGAGCAGTTAGCACCAGGTGCTGTACACAGACACGAGCACAAAATGAACACGCTTATTACCAGGCCCTCTCTGTGCACCCTCCCTATACATAGTGCGAAGACTGCTTTTGAAGCTAAGGTTGGTCACATTGCAAAGAAATAAAGACAGCATGAACATGAGAACCGGACACACAACACTGACAGAAATCTCGACAGTCGGTGCTGTGTGTCTGGTTCCCGTGTCGTCCCTTTCTGTTCGGCGACCAACCTTAACTAGAACAAACAACTTTCCCGAACCCTTGCTTTTGAAGCATTGCATGCAGTAAGTAGCACGCAGTACAATGCACAGACTGAGCCATGTGTGTTATTGTATCAGCAGTAAACCACGTGCAAAAAAAAAAATCAACAGCCAATAACTACAGTCGGTAAAGCGAAATTTGAGCACAGCTCTTCACATATTTTAGTTTTGCAGTATGCTGAAGTAAAGAATTCCAGAGGGCCACCTGCCCCGGCGAGAGGCAGTGATAGGTGACATTTCGCCCTGAGCACTTGGCTATCACATACTTTGTACACAAGTTCTGTCCCGCCTCATACGAACACCATCATATCTTTTTCAATGAACTTTAGCAAGGCTTACACACTTTAGCACTGGCTTACACAAACATCGAAATTACTTGCTATTACATCTTAATAAAGTGTTCAGTGTCACACTGTCACGATGCTATATATCAATTTATGCATGCCAGGACATCATCTCTGGCTGACAAAGATCTGACAAATCTTGCTTTTTGACAGTATGTGGGCACAGAGTCATTGATTGCACAGACCAAATATGACTATACCAGCAGAACGAGAACTCGGAGGATTACCTTAGAACTCGTGTGCCTTTGAAAACATGCAGTGAACATGGAAACAATTTTATTTTTAAGGTGCGCCGCCCAGCGTATGCACATGCGTTCAGTGCACTCTTTCTGCGCCATGAAGGACGACTCGGTCTCAAGAGCAGAAGTACACACTGCCAATGCATTCCAGAACATTTAATTCAGATAGGTACTACATGAGACGTAAGCAACGTATCTATAGCGTTAGCACCATGCAGCTTTATTGCTTCGCTCTGTCCCGAGCATTTTTCAGTCCACTGAGGTGGTTGCGAGCCACAAGTGGGTTAGTCTTGCGATTATTCTGCCGGCAATTGCTTCTCTCTGTAATCTAGCAGACCTACGCCACCTTGCACCCACAACAGTCGTCAACTGGTACTGTCGCAATTCGGTGTCCAGATCAGTGTCTTGAAGGATCGAAGGCTGGCTGGAAACGACATGCTGCAATGTTCTCCAACCCTTGCATCACGAGAAAGTCAATGCGACGACATATCACAGCCCACGCACTGCATCGTGATGATTATAACAAGAGTTATATGCACAGATATTTTCCAGAATGAGCTGGAAACACCCAGATCAGGGACGCCAGTACTGGACGGCGCGGGCTTGCGTCCTGCTCACTCACCTTTAGGGACGCATGGGAGGTAAACACGCATTGCATAGGCGTTCTACTGGTTACAAACAAAAAAGTGGCAAATTTAAAGAACTACACACGCCACAAAGACGAGACACCGACGAATACTTCACTCGCAACAGCCGCCGACCGCGACTCGAACGTACGTAAACAACCGCCATGTTGTTTTTTTCTTCTTTGCTAACTGACTGTAGGGGGCGCTGTAAGAGCGCTAGCATCATCATCATCGCGAGCTCCCTCAAAGAAAATTAAATACAAATAGCCGATACCAGCAATAAACTAGAAAAAAAAAGCATTGAACGTTAAAAATTGCAACATAAATAAGAAAGTCATTTATGCAGTTGACGAAAATCAACACACTCATTCAAAGGAAACGCCAATAAAATTGATTCATAAAAATAAAACAAAAATATAAATATGCATGTTTTCTTTTCCTTGGTTTTGACTAAAGCTAGGACGTGCGACTATTTTTTGGCAGTTTTCTAAATCGGGTCGCCCAGTGCGACCATAAGAAAATTAAGGCAAGAAAACTGAAAACGTAACAGGGGCACTTAAGGGTCAACATTGCGTCGTCAACAATATGCACGCTTTCTCTCTTGCTGCTCATCCCAAGCTTGAATGCATGTCAATTAGCTGTTTCAAAGCAGAACGGTCTTCTATCATTGTAGCGGATTGAACCGAACCAAATGTACTGTCATGAACAAAGCGGTCTCATAACTTTCACTTATGCAGCTCAAACTCACATTATTTATTATTTGAGTTTAGTTTTAATGACATGAAAGAACCACAAGTACCATTATAAAAGGTATTTTTCATCAGAGCACTTCGGATGGACTAGAAGCCTTACTCCCAACAGTGTACAATAAAGCCATTCACACAAATCATGTTGGCAGCAATGTTGGAACTGTGCGCGTCCACCTTACTTGAAACTGCAACGGATGCAAGACAGACAAAATTTTACCATTCAAAATCATAATGTGCCGAGATATTGCTGCAATCTTGAACGTAACCACGCTTGCCATTACAATCAAAATGACTCAACAGCACATGCAAACATGAGAATTTTTTCTTCACAGACATTTTGACACTACATTTAGTTCACTATTTATGCAACTTCCGTTTATTTGCACGATGGACACGAATATTCACATGCACGCCAGTCTTAGCATGAGTGCCATGCATACGTAATTGTCGATATGCACCCCGTCACACATTGTGCATTTACACATAAAAATACCCATGAAAACTCAACAAGTGCTCAGCAATTACTGCAGCTTAAATGGTCAAGCACACAGAACACGTCAAAGTTATGGTATGGTATAGAATATGGGGTTTAACGTCCGAAGGCAACATGGGTTATGAGGAACGTCATAGTGCAGCGCTACGGATTAATTTTGACCACATGGGGCTCTTTATCGAGCACTGATGTCACTCAGTACACAGGCGCCTAGCATTTCGCCTCCACTGATAGGCAGCTGCCGCAACTGGGATCGAACCCGTCCTTGGGAACAGCAGCGGGCACCGTAACCACTCAGCCATTGCAGCGGGGCAACGGCTGACCACATTATAAGCAACCAAAAGTCCAGGTCTCTGCTTTATGTCTTACATGTTGCCTAGGTATCGTCTACTTTTACTAAATCTGCAATCTAAAAATTAACGATAGACAACTTCCCCACTCCATCTAAATTACTATAATTGTCCCATGCCCTTCTTGGTTTGCTACACACTTAAGCTTATAATTTTTGGCTAGTTTTATCAAGGTGTCATACAAGTGTAACAGCTGCCACAGTATGAATTGTGGATTCTAAGAGAAAAAAGAACTCACAAATTTTGCACTACTTTGAACAAAAATATTCAGCCAATATATGCACAACAGGCATACACCAATAACATTTCTACCGCAAAACCGTGAACCCACCGTACCGAGGGCCAGTAATAGAAAATCACTGGCCGCCGCGGTGCCTCAGAGGTTATGGTGCTTGGCTGTTGACCCGAAAGACGTGGGTTCGATCCCGGCTGTGGCGGTCGCATTTCGATGGAAGCAAAATTCTATAGACCCCTACAAAAATTTTATTAGTCACCCCTTGTCATGCTAATATGCAGGTACCAATTATTTCTGTAACGTACCTCTTATCATTTCTGTAATACCCGTTACTAGGTCTTCAAGAAAATAATAAACTGAAATGTAGCAAAGAGCTGATGGTTGTCTTTTCATAGAACATTCTTCACAGCAGCTCTGCTTCTGAAAGGAGCACCTCATTCTTTGTGGACTCAACTAGTTTTCTTCTATTTTAATCACCATGAGGTCAGAGTACTCCAGTAACACTCTGACTCCTGATATGCTACACTCTAGTGAGCCAGTTTCACAACTCTCATAAAAGAATGATGAACTCAAAGGTCTGCCACAAGCATGTCATGGGCTACATCTTTAATGGTGTAGAGAAACCAAATTTTTGGATGCGCATTTCTCTTTACACTGATGCACTAGGCAATGCTGTACACAAGCCACCATGTGGATTTTAACTTTGTCAGCTAAATAATTTACAATTTAATTTTTTTTTCTCGTGTCATCTGGTTTCGGTTTTTAACAGCCGAATGACTGCTCTGAAGTCAGATACATGTTCAGGTCACATGAGGCATGCAAAAAGAGATATAATCGCTGCCTGTTCACTTTATGTGACTCCAACTCTTAGACAGGTTTGTGTACGAGTTGATGCAAATAACAATGAACAAAGCTGCAACAATACTGCTGTCTTTGTATGCCTCACATGACCTGAACACATCCCTGAAACCACAGTCGTCGTTCGGTTGTTTAAGCTAAAGCAGTGCGAGAGAAAAAAATGCAATTATAAATATATTGCCTTTTGTTGTCGCAATCCATGCAGCTGTCTAGTCTTTCTAAAGTACTGCACATCATTCTAACCGAAAGAAACAACTAAAATTTTGTTGTCTCTACTCCTTTAATACCTACTGGGCCTTGACAATATAAAAAGCACCTAAACATATCTGCGAACTGAGCTGCCAACCTTCAAAAATGTATCCACAAGCTCTTTTCACATTGTGCTTTTAAATATGTTGCCTCATACTCGTGATATACATATGTTCTGACTGTGCACATATACAAAAACAGTAATTCAGGAACCAGCAGACCCACCCATTCAGCAGCATGGCAAGCGAAGAATGAAAATTAGAATGCAGCTAGAAAGAAAAGGCACACAGCTTTTTCAGACCTTCTAATTTGAATACCTCAAACTTATGTGGCCAACTGTAAATGTTTCCTTACTGAAATCTCACACTCCTTTAGACATTTGCCATAAAGCAGAGAAAAATTTGTCAACATGCTTCCCTCTAAAAGGAACAACCAAATATAAGCAGACAAGCCATGTTTACATTTCATGCATTTTTAAGCTCTTCACTGTATGCAGAGAAGCATGTCACATGCATGGCGTGTTGATGTTTGGTTTATGCTGCTTCTTCACTTTATATTGAAAGGTCATGGCTACTCTTTTTTTTTGTGTGTGTGTCCATTGCCCCACAGAGCTACCATCTATGGAGCAAGCTTATTTGCATTTAAAGGTCGCTTGCCTAGTCACTGCTGACTCCACACAAAACAGATTTTCCCCTCAAAACTGGCAACGTGCAGTAAAAGCAGGCGTGCAATTAATGTGACACCTCATACACTTCGTAATGATGCAGTGGCCTACAAGGCCAAGCCAGCATGCTATTCATGTATGCGCACAAATTATATTCACTTATACAATGCTAATGTCAAAAAGAAACCCTTCTAGCTACAAATGCTAGCACAAAGTTAACGCAGCGCATTACGGCATGCATGGCATCCAACGTCCCTGTACGTACAACATACTTTTACTAATAAGGCTAAAACAGTGCACCTGCACAAGGATAAAGGAAGATGAGACAAAACGCAGCGTCTTCCTTATGCAGGTGTGCTGTTTTTGCCTTATTATGTCATACCAACTTGCCCATCAGTCTGTGTTTTCACTAACTGGTGCAGCAGAAAAAACAGCTAGCTGTGAAATTTGGAATGCATTCATGGCGTCTAGAAATTGAAGCTCAGAAAATGTAACACACAGAAAGTGCAAGAAACTGATCATCCCGAGTGTTTACGTTTCTCTCTGTGTTGTGTTTTACTTACCCCTCAATAACCCAACATCGTTCCCAAACAAACCCAAGGGCCACACTGGCTACGCGGATGCTGAAAGCCTAAGTCAAGCCTCCCACTTCATCACAAACCATTACAGAAATGACAGAGCAAGCAAAACAAGTTTCGGCCTTGTCTGGCTTTATTCCAATGCTGAACGTTACAAGAAATACACCAAGAACCACACGTTCTACTTAATGAGTATAAAAACACTTCACCAAATAGATAAAAGAAAAGCAGCTTTCTACATATTCAAAGGTTCGGTGGTGTGACCATACTACGACATTCGCTAAATGCCTATCAGCGAAGAAAGAGGCGAACGGATCATAGTTCATGTGGCACGATGCGTCGCGTTAAGTCTCTCCGTGGGCAACGTTACGGCGTCGTACAAAGCAGCTGTGGCCTACCGTGTGCTTTGCGCAACATGGGTGTCAACGCGAAGTAATCCATTACAGCTTGGCTAGTTGGTGGGTAGACACTGCAGGCATATTAAACATTAAGACGGAAGATGTGTTGTCCTTTCAAAGGCTAGCGTGTAGTACGTCCAGTCCGCCTTCCTTCCGCATTTTAATTTTTTTTTAGCATAGCTTGTCGCCGGTGGGCATACATGCAGGACTCCAGGAACATAGTTTATATGTACCGCAACTGCCAAATGGCGCGCAGTATCCACCATTTTTATGCATACGAGCTCATCCTATCAGTACGTACAGGTCAGAATCAGTTACGCGCAACACAAGGAAACATAATTTTCGACACTCATCCAATGCTTCAAACCATTGCCTCCTTCTAGAGGAGGCAATGTTCAAACACGAGATACAATACCGAAAGGTGCCGAAGAGAACTGAAGTGACCTCAAATTCAGTCAAGCACCGCCTTGCAAAACGTCTCTAGGGGCTTCCGATATCATACCACGGCTGGAACAGGTCGCACTGCAAACTTGCATAATAAAGACAACACTAGGGCACTGGGGCACAAGTCCGGACGTTAGCGCGGTCAATATTACTCGCCATTGCACCAACCTTTGATGACTTTCACGGCAGCACTTACTCCACACGTCAATGCACCGCGCGGTAAACAGCCATCGCAGCCATGTCAACAAACCACCGTGGCGTCGGCGATGACAGCGATGGTCACCGTGGCAACCGTAAAGACTCCAGCGACCTAGAAACTATGGCTAGGGACGTTTCAAAATTTTGCGACGCCATTTTTACCTAATTTTGCAACAAAAAGTACCCAGAAATGTACCTAAACAAACGCCATTTTGAAATGACGTCATTAAAAGTCACGTGACATGAGGATCGTCTTCCTCCATTTAGCCTTACGCCTCCATGACGGCGGCAAGCAGGGCGCAGATCACAGAGGACCGTGCAGAGGACAGATGCTCTCGGTAGCAGAAATAGACCGCTTGGGATCGAAAGCAACGACCTGAAGTTATTGAGGGCTGCCGCAGACTGCAGAACAAACAGCTGATCGTGCTCGCGCCCGTATAGGCACCCTGCGCATCTAACTCCAGCGCGACGCGCGCGCCACTGGCGGCGGCGCGCGCGTCCCTGTCAGGAAGGCGGGGGCAGCCCGACAGCTCCCGCTCTGCTGCGCGCGCCGTCCCGAAGCAGTTTTGGGCGCCCTTACCGAGCAAAAAATGGCCCATAACAACAGCAGGACACACTGCTGTGTTGCAGGATGCAATAATGCATATATAAATTCGCCTGGGACAAGGTTTTGTGGATTTCCAACGTGACATTGGGAGACTGCCCACCCTTCGCGACGGGCAACACGCACGCGCGGTTTCTGGTCAAGCAGTGGTCAAACCCGTGCAGAAGCTTACTTGACTCATGCATGGCTGTAAACAATATGTGGTCTTGAAAAGCCACGCATAACTCGCCCGCAGTCACGCCTGTGGAAGAAGCCGAAATTTTGCCCAGTAAAGAATCGTTTACCTTACTTCCAGTTATGCGCGGAATCCTTGCTCGCTTCCACTGCGCCTTGTCGTCCAGCGTCTTTTTCGACAGTAAAGGCGCGTTTTCAGAGGCAACGGCAACATGTTCCTGATAAATCTTTGCCTCCACATCTGAACGACTGGGTGATAATTTAGTACAATGCTAATGTCGAAAATTTAGGGTACTTGTACTGAATGTGTAGAAATTAAACAAAGCTTGCAATGAAATCCCGCTTTCTGAGCACACGCATTCTGCAAGAATCCTGCATGAAATAGCTGGGATACTCCTTTTTTGCACAATCCCAGTCAAAAAGTTTTGTTTTCCGCAGGAGTTTCAGTGAGCACAGGCGCTTCGCCGCAGCTTGGATCCTTTTCTGCTTGCAAAAGCTCGTTCATTGGACATCTCATATCATCAAAACACTGACGCACGTGTTGCAACGATAAGAACCTGGCAGTTGCTGGAAAAATTAGAAAATATGAGCGGCAGATTACGCCATGGGTACATCATTTCAAGGCGTAGTTTGAACCGGACATTTCACATCGAACACCGAAGTTGCGGCAGACGAGAATGTTATGAAGTCAAGTTTGCGCCGCTCGCTCAAAAACTGGGCTTTTCTAATTACCTTCAATGTTATGCCGCCTGGCCGTCTTTGAAAGTTTAGGGTAAGTTTTTTTAAATGCAGGAACACTGCAGGCTTGCGGGTGGCTCGTTTTGGAGAGCGTTTCACACCGCTCCAAAAACACGGCAACGGCAGCAGCGCATTTACATTTGCCTGCGATGCCTGCCTTGCAACTACAGCTTGCGGTAACAAGCTGTCTACTGGAATATAGCTACATAAAAAAAATGAGTGAGAGTTCAGCGGTAACAGGCACCAGATACAAATATTTCTTAGCGTTAATTTGATGGTTTTCGGTGGCGCAGCGATGCTTGTCTGCGCAGTGCACCGGGCTGCTACTTCGCTCCCGTCGCAAGATACCGCCTCTTTCACGTTGTGTACATGGCCTGCTTCAAAAAGCTTCGTTCCTTTCCTGACGTTCGCTCCCCGAAAGAATTTTTCAGCCTCATGAATGAATAGGTCGAAATCCCGCCTCTACGAACAGCGGCAGCCGCTAGCAGACGCCATCCCTTCGAAGTCGCGGGGCGAGCCTTCCTGACAGGGACGAGGAACTGGCCGCGCGGGGGAGCTGAACGCAGCCTCGACGGTGGCGGTGCCTGGCGGGTGCAGGGTGCCTATACATCGGCGACGACAAAGCGAGCTTATTGAAATATACCTGCGCTTAAAAGACACGGACTGTGCACACGAGCGTGTGCCTTCGGTGCACAGTGTTACAGTGCTCTAGAATATTGGGATAGAGCACTGTACAGTGTGCTGCGTAAGCTTCGAGCAATCCTCAAAAGCATGCGATGAGCAATAGTGTTTCAGTCGACACCTCATCTACAGTGCTCTAGAACACTACCTCATCGGAGGGAAAAACTTCCCGTGCGTTGCTTATCAAACGACACGCCGTACTCAGGATTATCGCGTGTTTGTTTACTGCGTATGAGGTATGACCGCAGACGATCGACCTTGCATGACTCTGCTGTGGTCGTTGCGATTTCTACGCTCGTGACCTGTAAGCTGTAATCATAATCGGGATACGTTCCGTTCAACTGCAGTCAGTCGGCCGCCGGCTTTTGCTGCTGGCAAGGAATGCACGCATAATCTCGACAAAAGCGATCGAATATCAGCTTGTTGAACGTTCATCTGGAACAAGCGGGTGTACTGTACAAATTTGGTTGCGTATCGTATCTGTAATGCCACAGCTTTACCGCAGAAAACTGTCACTGGAATGAAAGGCGCCCTGCGTGTCTGCGCCTCACGTACGGCGTGTGCTTGCATGAACAGCGCTGGGAGATTATTTTATTGTGAAAGCAATACTACTCCCAAGAACGGCCTTTCGCGTAGCGGCGGCCACTTGGCACGTTTGACCTTTCGAATGACCCCTGACGTCATACCATGCCGAATGACGTCACAGCGTGACGTCATTCCAGGAGGTCAAACGTCACAGCGTGACGTCATACCAGGAGCGAGAGACTGCCTACCAACTCGGCTCGTCGGGTAACGGCAAAAACGTTGGCTTGGCACGGCGCGCTCGGCTCGGCTCTAACATAAATCAAACAACAAAATGGCCGGACGTGACGTTATTTTTTAAACCGGATGCGACGTCACGGGTATAAATAACGCTTGCGCGCGGGTGACTCAGAGGTGCCGTCGCTGCTGCGCCAATGCACAGCCGATTTTTTATGCGGAGCATATTACTAGAGCTACACTACAGCCCGTCGAGCGCGGCGGTGGAGCTACCATTGACCTTTAGCGTGACCACGTGACAACATGACGTCACAGCAGAGGAGAGATGGGCTGCCGGCTCGCGCGGTCGGCCGCGGCGGTGGAGGCTCCACATCAGAGGCGCGGCGGCTGACCACGTGACATGGCGTCACAGCAGAGGAGAGATGGGCTGCCGGCTCGCGCGGTCGGCCGCGGCGGTGGAGGCTCCACATCAGAGGCGCTGCCTGCTGCTGCTGGGGGTACATCAATACAGTCTATAGGGAATGGTGGCGGTGGTGGAATAACTAAGGGTGTTTCCAATGTACTTTCCATGGGTGCCAAGAATGCTGGGGCAGCGGTGTACACTCTGCATTGAATTCACCGATGATCCCGTATATAGCTGCCACGGCAATCCTTGCTACACTGCTAGTGGTTGTATTAAAATGACCAAATATTCAACCAAGGAAAGCCATGTATTACCAAGCCTAGCCATCAATATGCTTCGCACCTGACTAGGCTTAACCTTAGCTAAGCCTCAGCCATTTTTTTCTTCTCTTCTCGTTTCCCAACGCAGAGTAGCAGGTCAGATATTCATTTTTTCCGACCAACTTCTCTGCCTTTCACGTCAATAAACTCTCCTTCTCTCTCCGAGAACATTCCCGAGGAGCGGTGGCTCTGTCTGCCCGGTCTCGGCGACTTCACCACAATGTGCCGAGGCGGACTCGAGTAGGCACGCGCTCTGCTCCGCGGCGGCCGTGCGCGCATACACCTGTCACCATGCGGTCGCTTTTCTCCGGTGGTGGCCCCAGTTTTAAGGCGAAAGCCTTTAATGCCTCATACAAATTTCGTTAGCAGACGCGTCGGCAGCCGTGTCGACAGACGCATCGGCAGATTCGTCCGCCTTTCGGCGTCACTGCTTAAAATGCTCAAGGTTCCAGCATGAATAAAGGCGCATCTAGTGAATGCATGGCCTTCATAAATAAAATAAAAGGAGTAAAGTCAAGAAAAGGAAAATAAAAAAAATAAAGAAGTAAATAAAAACAAACAGTGGCCAGGAAACGCTTTCGCCTTGCAGCACTTCAGAGAGCCAAAGTGCCCTCTGAATTTTTAATGTTTGCTCAACGACTTCGGAATAGGTTTGCGCGCGCTCGTCCAGGTTCCGACAGTCCGGCGGTTCCACGGTTATCCGGAAGCAGCGAGCTCGGGCTTGTGCCTCTTCGTTGCCGGGATCATTGTCTCTTGAGACAGGTCCAATCCCTGAAAATATCGAAGTCCGGGTACTGGGGCTCTTTATACATCAAGACAGACGGTCAGAAACAACATTGGCCAAACTCCGTCAGGTGGGGGACCAGGTGGGCCGCTTGGTCCGCCGGGTTTCTAACAAGCGCGGGGGGTTACGATGTAAGGACGCCTTGCGGCTGGCGCATGCATTTGTAACCAGTCGAATTCTATATTCGACTCCATACCTCCACCTGCGGAAGCAAGACGAGGATTCACTCGAAGTCATCCTCCGCAAAATTATTAAGCGGGCTCTAGGCCTCCCCGTGACCACCTCCAACAAGCGCCTCCTGGGCCTAGGCATGGTGAACACATTTCGGGAGCTCCGGGAAGCCCACTTGACTAACCAATACACACGTCTCTCGAAGACATCGTCGGGTCGCCGCCTCCTTGCCCGGCTACAAATCCAACATACCACTCTCATGGAAGAGCGCGTACGTATTCCATCCCAGTGGAGATGCGCCCTCCACGTGCGCCCTCTTCCCGCGAACACGAACCGTGAGGACCATAATGGCCGGCGCCTGGCGCGGGCGGAAGCCCTGGCCCGCCACTATGGATCGAAACCCGGCGTATTCTACGTGGATGCCTCAGGCCCCCACCATGGGGGATGGTACACAGCCGCAGTCGTCCACCAATCCAAAACAGTGAACGGCCTTACTTTCCGAGCCCGTGACATAACACACGCGGAGGAGGTCGCCATTGCGTTGGCTGCATCTGATTCCAATTCAAAAACAATTATTTCCGACTCGCGAGGGGCATGTCGGAACGTCGAGCAGGGCTGGGTACCGTATCTAGCCTACCGCATTCTTCAAAACAGCGTCTACACCGGTGACCCCGCGCACCGGCGTATCGTTTGGGCTCCCGCTCACATGGGCCTTGAGGGAAATGAGGCAGCTGACGCCGCCGCCCGCGCGCTCTCTCACCGGACATTCCCCTCCGACCCTGACGATCAGGAACTCGAATTTATTCCAGCTTACACCTTCAAAGACATCGTTTTACTCTATCAATCTGGCCATGGTCTTTATCCCCGCCCGTGTAAAGGTTTGTCAAAGGCGGAGGAGCGGCTTCTGCTCCGCCTGTATACTAATACTTTGCTGTGCCCGGCAGCTCTGAAACACTTCGACCCTTCTTTCTCGGGCAGCTGTCCGCACTGTGCGGAGAAGTCTTCGGACATCTACCACATGGTGTGGGCCTGCCCCTCCAACCCTGCTATCCCCCCTCACCCCAACCCAACCCGGGAGGACTGGGAGGCGACCCTGCTCGGCTGCTCTGACCTGCAGGCCCAACGGGCCTTGGTCGCGCGAGCCTGGGCGGCGGCCGATGCCACTGGGGTCGCGAACTAGGGACCTCCACCTAGTATTTGTAAGGGCTTGCCGCCTCTGGGTCAGCTCATGCATAACCTCCTGTATTATACCTGTACATAAATGTTTTCCACCACCACCAGCCATGGAGGAAGAAAAAAACTAGGAGGGAGCACGACGTCACAATCTTGAAGCCTAGTCATAAAAAAATATAATGGAAAGCATCATGGGAAATAGGCCCTCACGTGACAAAGCAGCGGTAGCTCTTAGCCGGATTTCGGTTTCGCTCTACGAGCAACTGCGCGACCATCTGCTTGTGTTCACTGACGGCTCCGTGGTGAGCGCAAACTGCTCGCTCGCCGCAGCGGCCACCAACACGAGCGACGCGTGCGATGACTCCGGCGCAGTGGAGACCGCATGCTCCTTCGCTGTGCCGCTTCTGCAGTGCCGCGTCGCGAGATGCTCGCGGCCCACAGGGCGCTGGGAATCATACCGGACAGTCTCGAAGCGCTCCTGTGGCCGCGCGGCAGTGCGCGCACCCTGACAGAACAATGGTGAGCATGGAGGAAAAATGATGGTGAGCCTCTGTGCGTTCATCGAGCAGGCGGGCTTGACTTCCCGCTCGCTCTTCTCCAGGTAGTGCACGCGTGACACGAACGCTCCGTGGGTGCTACCTCGGACGGTATACGCGGCCGGGCGCCACACCCCGGCCGCTAGTGCAGTGTGCCGCGCGCGCAGCTATGTAGTACATACAGTTCACTTTTTTATGCGAAGCATATTAACGTAGGTTTCGGGCCTTCGCGCGACGCCCGGCGGTGGCCACCATTGACCTTCAAGTAGGTCACGTGACATGACGTCACGTGATGACGTCACACCGGCTGCAGATGGGGCCTCATATCGCGCCGTCGGACGTCGCCCGGCGGAGGCCTCCACGCTTCGGTTCGCGCCGTCGCGCGCGACGCGGCGGCGGCGCCACCATCGCTGCATCACGTGATATGTGACGTCATGCCAGGGATGAGGCGGCGCGCGCCCTCCGTCGCGTCAGTCTCTGTGCCCGCAACCGCGCCAGCGTCTTTGCGCCGGGCGTGTATGCGGTCAAGATGCCTCCAAACGCTAAGGACATGCTTCGCATCCACTGGGCTTAACCTTGATAAGCCTCTAATTTTTATGCGAAGCATATTACTAGAGCTACACTACAGCCCGTCGAGCGCGGCGGTGGAGCTACCATTGACCTTTAGTGTGACCACGTGACAACATGACGTCACAGCAGAGGAGAGATGGGCTGCCGGCTCGCGCGGTCGGCCGCGGCGGTGGAGGCTCCACATCAGAGGCGCTGCAGCTGACCACGTGACGCTATAGCAGCGGTATAGCTTGCCTCGCTCTCCGGGCACTTACGAGGCGGCCAGGCGCTGGGATGCCGCCTAGAAGCAGGGCTGATTTGAACGAGCTAGAAGCGAAAGCTTCAGCGTGCCACAGAGACCGATGAAGAGCGGGATGAACGTCAACCAAGGAAAGCCATGTATTACCAAGCCTAGCCATCAATATGCTTCGCATCTGACTAGGCTTAACCTTAGCTAAGCCTCAGCCATTTTTTTTTTGCAAGTGATTGTGCGTAGTGGCCGGGAGACCCCGCGCAGGGGCAGATGCATGGAGGAAAGGAGGAAACGTTTTTTTTCCTCCATGGGCAGACGTAAAGCCGCCGGCACTCTCTCTCGACAGCGAGAGAGAGAAATACTTCACTGCTGCATTTCACGTCGGGACCGCGTATGTGCGCGAGCGTATTCGGCGCGACGTGTGCCTCGAGAACGGCGGGCCCATGGGCGGGCCGAAGTCCGCCTGCCCGAGAAACAGAATCTTGCGCAGCGCGCCGGAGCGCTCGTTAAATACGTCCGTCCGCCGCGAGCGCTCTGGAAGCCACTGCGCCCTTTTTTAGACGATTTTAGTTTCGATGCCTGGACGCCACCATCTTACTTTGCTGGTGGCGCCCCGTATGAGCCAAGCCTAAAAGCCAGCACCGACGCCATCTTGGGCTGTGCGTACGGGGATAATGCAGCGGCTACTGCGCGATGCTTGTGAACGCTGCCCGGCAGCTTGGTGTTTTTCGGTGTTCGTGAAATGAGAATATGGCTGTTTTTGCTTAAGTGAGCCAACAACATATTCCGAGTAACAACACATATTCCGAGTAAGAGATCGTCACTGCTGCACGCCGGAAGAAATTGTAAGCAGCAGTAGCGACCAGAGCGACGCCGAAGGGCTTACTACCCAGATGACTTGTTTTATCTATTGTAGAGCCCATATTTCCAATTATGAATTGTAACTAACTGCAAGTGCTGTGCATACAAGTGCACAGCGCTGGAACTTCATGCGTAGCGACCGATCGCGCGATGCAGGTGTACTAGGGTTTTCCGCAGTACAGCTGCATCGCGCACTGATCATCGCGTAGTGAGGCTTGTTTCATGTATGTGTCTCCCGATGGGGCCTGTCACGACTTAAAAGTATGCTACCTTCATATCGCATGAAAGAATTTTAAGTTTAGCAGAACAAGTCACATGCGTATCGTTCACTGTTATGCAGTTTGTCATCCTGTCCCGGTCCACATGAAATCATACGTCGTCTCTTTTACCTGCTGGGCTATGCCGTGGTATTGGGCTGCTGATTTGCCTCGTCCATCTCGGGGTATTGAATGCGCGCCGAAAAGTATTTTAGCAACTCGTTCTGATCGAAGTCGATGATCGTGTTGAGCGGCAGCCGCAAGAGCTCTCCCATTTAACAAACGTTGGGGAAAAACTAGCATTGGGATTTAGCACCGAATTCAGGTTACTAACTTTTGTGTGCACTGTGGGAACGGGCACTAGTGCCGAGATGTTGCTTGTGTTTTGTGCCGAAAGATATTGATATTTTCACGATGCTCTCTCTTTAATTGTTTATTCAGAGATTGCTCGTATACACACAGCGCAGGAATTCGTCGAATTGCTGGATAAAGTCAAGGAGTGGCCAGAAATTTGCAGCGCACTGTATTGTGACGATATTGTAATTGCAACGTACAAACCGAGTTTGCGTTGGAGGACCTGCCCATAGTACGTTAAAGTGATGGGGAGGCACCGCGGTCATACCAGAGATAATTAACCAGGTGAAATTTAACACAAAACGGAGGTAAATTTACTATCGCTGTTACTACATGGTCTCACTAATTTCACGGTAACGAAAAGGACTTATTAAACAATGCGTGGCGCGATAAAAATTCAAAAATCAGTTGTCCAGCGCTTGTATCCCCGGTTCAACACCAGTACCGGACTTTCTTCCATTCGCCTATCATTCCCGAAATAGGTTGAACATATCCGAGGGTTTGTAATTGGTACGAAGACGTTCCCATTTGCCTAAGATGTCTACTGGCAATTTAATTCCTGGTCGGCGGGATATTGGTGTAACAGAAATATGTCGGAACTGCATTGGGACTGATTTTTGCATGCTTCCCGCACATGCTTTCGGCAATCCGTTTCCGATTTCTTTGGTTATTTGGGCAGTCTATAGTCACACAGTGCTGTCCCAACGACCTTGCAACCGAGAACGGCATTGATAAAGGGATAGAAATCTTTAAAACGGCAAAAGTCTGACGGAAAAGGCTGCTCTGCAATGCAGAAAGCGCGTGACTGCACAGCCCACTCGAGACTGGCAACAATGTAGCGGCGGAAACGGAAATGGGTTTTGAAGCCAAGGTATGCGGTTAGAGAGTATTTTCCTCCTCCCCAGCTTGCCTTCACAAAAATGGTGTATAGCATGCGCTGAAATAAACGCTCCGCATGTGTGTATAACGACGAAAGGAATTCCTCTCCATTCTCTTTATGAACCACAGTTGAACAGTGACGATCGAGGTCGCGGCCGCACCCTTTGATGAAAAGTTTACCTGCAGTTTTCTACAGTGCACCCAAAAACTCGAGTGTAATCAACAGAAGTGTTGAGACGCGGAGCCTTCAGACAACCTCGAGCTCGGTACGCATTCCGCCAAAGCTGCAACACAGGCGCTGCGCTTCTGCGCTACATCGGAGCACGGACGTTCACTAAAAAACACCGCTGGTTGGCTCCGCGCCTGCAAGCCGGAAATTTCGTTAACACGTCCTACCAGGGGAACACGAAAACGATCTTTGTAAAACGTGCGGGGAGAGGGGCACCCTCGACCACATAATATGGCAATGCGCCGACTCCCCTGGAGTCGAAGCAAATATTCATAGTAGAGAAATAAGCTAGGAAGCCCTGCTGCTGAGCGAAGATCCCGCTTGGCAGAAACAAGCTATCCGCCTGGCGGTTGAGGCTGCGAAGAGAGAAAATCTCTTTGTTAGCCTTTAGTCGCGGAGGCTCCGGCCCTGTCCTCCAGACCAGCGTGCTGGGGGCGGGGAGTAGTAAGGGGCCTCCAATTTCCGGTGCAAAAAAAAGTTGTCATCGTTGTCATCAAAATGGCCGTCGTTGCCAAGGGGAGGGGCTTGGAGCTGGTAACTTCAAATTACATTTCTAGCTCTACTTCCTTTTTAAGTACGCATAATAACGTCGTGGCTAGTACCTTTAACATAAAAGCACAATTCAGCGGTAGACCATGTCATGACCCCTTTAAAACTTGATCTTTCGATAATTTTCCCATTGCGGTGATTTTGCACATGGTCAGATTTTGAAAGTCGGTGGTATCTGGACATCGCTGCGGAATATTCGGCAATTTTCGAACATCAATATCTCAAATGAAACATGCACCGAATACAAACATGTTCGATTTGTATTCCAAATTTCGAATATTACCTTTAGCTGCTACAGTCAGGCCAGAATGAAACGCGAACAGCGCGCGTCAGCAAGACAAAGTATCTTCCCTGTCTAGTTTCAACTGCAGTGTACAACTAGCGTGTGTCATGTATTCGGGTAAAGCGTCTACCAAGATACATATCATAAACCATTTGTAAAGCAATATCTTATAGCAAAGCAGAAAAGTATGGCATATGCGTGTCCGTGTTTCATTCTGGCCTGACTGTAGATAATTGTGTACGTAGTGCCTAAAAGGGTCAAGCTAAACCACTCACTCTAAGCAGGTTTACAAGGCACATCATCTTTCTCTTATGTACTGCAGAAAAGGGCACCTCAAACAACATATTCAAACTGCTGTTTCAGTGTGAGCACACCTCAGCAAAAAAGTGACAATGGGTATATAAAAGGCATTATTTACATTTTTAATCATATCAGCAATATAAGTCTGCCAAAAATCATAAATCTTTAGGTTACATGCCATGTCAACACTGCCAATGCTGTGTGTCACAATTGTGTTACACAACATGATACATTGAAGAAACACACATAGCACCAACATGGAACTCGGTTCAATATGGGAAAAGAACAGAGAATGCATATAGCTGCTAGTTACCATCTGGTAATGACTACGAGGGTAATATGCATACGTTATGAAAATAAATACTGAATTTGTCTTCATCAGATGCACGGTGTAAGGAATCAGATGGAGAGAACTGTGCAAAAAACAATATGAACTGCCTGTTGATGCACGATGCATGCTTATAGTGCTATATGACTCTGCCAGAATGTGTCCTTATGTGGCAGGTCTCCTTCATGAAACCAAACAGTACAACAGCTGATGTTTAGTGTCTACGTAAAGCTGCTTAATGCATTCTTCTTTACCATGTTCTGCTGTGTCATGGTTTCTTCTTGCATCACAAGATTTTCCTAAGATACTTTATAGAAATGCCATAACAATGTGCATTGACCGAAAACATGCGTAACCTGATTTGTAAAGCTGTCAATATGAAATAATGAGGCATCTAAACAATAGGACAAGGTTTAGTTAAAAAAGCAAATATGGGCCATCTGCAAGTTCAGGGGGCCAACGACGTACATGCTTCTTTACAAGGTTTTCCTTGCTCTAAATAAAGTTGAGTGCATCTATGTGCAATGTGCAAGCTGCCTGACACAAGCATTGTTCAACTTTTTCATGTAACAGTCAATAAATAACAACAAACACCAACTTAAACCGAGAGAGTGCCTTTTTGCTAAAGGTCCCCTAAACACTGAAAATGTTTTGAAATGAGGGGCAGTGGTCTGTTTTGTGCACACGATTAGGAATGGGGGCAGACAGCATAGGTGGAGTAGCTTTGATCCCAGGTAGCACACTGACAGGCTGTAGACATATGCCGTTTTTGTTCTCCGAAGCAGTTTAGACACCAATCAGTTATGCCGTCAGACTCCTGACAGCAGACAACCACATCAATTACCTAGCAGCTCCTCAAGTTACAAGAGTAATGTTCGGATTTTGGTACATTGGCTATGCTTTATTTTACAAATGTAACAAGAACATCACTGCAATAAAATATTCTGCAAAACCATGTTCACTGCTTAGCAATATGACGACTGAACAGTTATGGAACAACCTTTAGTCTAACATCAGAACACCAGGTAAAAAAGGTGCCTTTCAGGTACTGACATAACAGCTTTATGTGTATGTTGAAATGATGGCATATGATTTTTCAGTGATGCTTATAACTGCACAAACATTTCTCGCACAAGTGATTTCCGATATCCGTAGGGAGATTGCAGTTTGGTCCACTGGCTCCATAACAGCGGACCATGGCACCGGAGTGATTCACCACCCGCATTTCTTTAGCTTACATTTCAATCTTGAGACACAGGCATTTTCGTATTTCGTGCCTCGCTTAAATGCAGCTGAAACGGCCAATAGTGGAGGTTGCCACTGTAGCCTTGGCATCCTAAGTTGACAAGTCAAGCTGCAGCAAGGGTCATGCTTCATGTGTCTAAAAGCTTTTTGGCACTGGCAAAAATAATTTAAAGATCTAAACATATGCCCAGGCAAAATAATTTTGACGTCGGCACACGCCACACAGCATTCATCTGCCTGCTGTTGCAATGTCGCGTGCTACCCAGGATCGTACGTGCAAAGTGTCCACCGTGAGCCCAGCAACTGGCTTCCATGATGGAAGTGCGACCTTGCACACACCACAGACTAAGCTGCAAATGTCATGTTGCTGCACCAGCTCTGTGCACGGCTGCAATTCAGAATCAAAAAGGCACTCAAATTGAGCTAATTGCAATTCTGCACAAGGTCCAATTTTCAACCTCAAGTTCTGTTGCAAAATGGCAAACTATTCACCAGTGTCCAATATGCTATTTCCTTGCAAAGGTGATTTTTTTTTTTTTTTTTCCTGAAAGAGGTGGGGCGGTGTAATTAAGCATCAATAAAGGTAACAGTCAGGAAGATCCATTACTGAGGTAGGGACTTATTCAGCTCGAAAATAGTACATAAAAACGAAGCGAACAAGGAAAAAAAAAAGAAACAATGTCATGAGTACCCCTTCACAAGAAGAAGGGAATGCGAAATAAATATAACAACTCAACGGGCCATACAAATTAAGGCACATATGCGATCTTGCTGAAACATTTTTCCTCATAAAATACCATGCATTGCAACCACAGTTTTTTTAACCTTCATTTTGTCATTTCACATTTTCTTCTCCTTTTTTTTTTGCAGCTTTCATAGTCGTGACTCTGAAACGTGCACACTGCAGGACTGCCTTTCAGACCAAACTCATCACGTCCGTAAATCTTAACACCGAGTTGTCTACACTCAAGGCAGGTAATGGGTGCTCAAGGCTTAACATCGCTCTCGACTCCAAATGTGTAGAAATGGTCTTTTTGCTTTGTTTTTTAAAATACTAATATGTAGCCACAATGAAAAAAAAAAATCAGCTTTTAGGTAACAAAAGACTACAGGTTTGCCATTACTTCATCAGCTGCTTGACACATGCTCAGTTTTGTGCAGTAAGTCATGCTTAAGCCTTGCACAATACATGCTCGTGCGACACTTTCCAACAATCACCATAGTTTGCAAAAATTTAATCTGACACAGCTCCGGAAAAAAAAAAAGCCTGGGTCCTGCACACAAAAAGGAGCCTTCAGCTCAGGCATAGTTTTTCATTTCGACACCTGCGATGCGTTCAGTCTAGAGAGAGCAGTCTTTCCTGAGGTGCACGTGCTACTCTGCCCAAGAAGAGGCCAGTGGCATTCCAGCCAGGAGACACCTTTCACAATCATCTCTGTCTCACCCTGGGTGTCTCAGCAACATGTCCGAGCATTTACAGAGGTTACAGGATGCCCATGGCGGGCGCTGGAGCATGTCTCCAGACACATACATCGGCTGTTTTACCTGGTACGAGAGAAACAATACACAAGCAGTGCCCCCCACCGCACGACAGACACGACATCTGACAGCCTAACCAAAGTCCACACGGGTTATTCTGAAACACGACAGTCTAAAGGACACCGAGTAAATGTAGATACATGCTAAGTCATGCACAAGAAATGGCTTCTCCCACAGCAGGGCTGACTGACGAAAGCACAGCTGTGCCGCAGGTGCTGAACACAGCAAAAATGGGAAGGGGATAGAAGCAGGCAGCTGTAACAAATCTCACTCATCGATCAGCTGTAGTCGCACTCAAAACTCAACAATGCTGCAATGAGGCTGGATAAAAGCAGGAGCTTTAGTCGGGCTTCAGCGTACATCTAGGCTGAGGACACAGCATATTAAAATGCCACGCTTATTTCCAGTCGCATCATTTGTCGATGTCAACCTCTTTACTGTCACCATACTAACTGCCACAGAATTAACAACCACTTCAATACCTCGTGCCAAGAGAAGTCCTTTGCCAAACTCTGTTTGTGATCCGTCAATAAATTGGCAGGTTTTGACTATGCCTCTGAGACAAATCTGCAACAAACACGCCCCTTTTTACGCACGTAACTTGTAATCCGTGGCGCAGTCACTATACAAGGGTACGGTTTGTGCTTTTGCCGTGCAAGTACACCACTGAGCACCAATGACTTCAAAAGCTTCGCAAGTCTGACAGCACTGCCATGCAACATGAATGGTTGTAAGTAAGGAGGCACAGAAAAAGAGCAAAAAGAATAAAAAACAAAGCACACTGCATGAAACATGCCCCTGCAGTATGCACCGTCGTCAGCCTGCTGTGGAAGCAGCCCTTCAATATCTCTCAGAAATGCACTTCCCCCTGGACACCTCAGAGATGAACATGCACTTATGCATCGAAAATACACATGCAGCAAGGATATATGCAAATCCGTGGTTAAACCTCAGAGACCGTTTACTGGCATGGCCGCAAAATCAGGTGACCACGGGACGACGCAAGCCTGAGTCTCCTGACCTATACAAGTCTTTCTTCCTCATTCTATCTCTCTCTCTCTCGTTTTTTTTTTTTTTCCTCAGAGGAACTAACGCCCACTTATTCACAAGGGATTATGTATATATATAAAAACAATCCTGGGAAACAGTGTGTGAAGTAGAGAAACAAGCTTAAACACAGAAAAAATGGCTCAACGAGCAGATACATTCATGTTTAAGCACGCCTTGAAACAACTCCACACTAGACTCCACCTCTGTATTACAAGTTCACCACCAGAGCAATGCCAAAGACAAGCAGGGGAAAAAAAAGTAAACGAAAAAAGGCGATGAAACAATGCATACACAACATTACACAAATGAAATGGCATTAGCCACAGGGCTTGATGATTTGTTTTTCTCTTTCTTTTTTTTTCTCTCTATCTGCAGTCTCTTCTGTGTTTACATATTTCCCTGAGAACTAGCCCTTGCTAAGCCACCTTCCAAACAATGCAAAGTGACAAAAAAAGAACATGACATAATCTACACATACACACAGGTATAAAACAAATTGAGGTAGATAGATTGAAAAAATAGCTGGCTCCAAAAAAATGCATGTCTTCAGTGGACACACAAAAACACACACGCACAAAAAAAACAAAACAGAAGATTAAACAGATACCCCTATAAAGCCGTGTGTCCACCCTGCTGCATAAATGCCAACAGATGAGTACAATGGAAAACTATTAACATGTGCAGAGTGGACCCGTCCACTTGTAGACAAAAAGTAAGCGTCAAACATACAGCCCTCAGAGAGAGAGAAAAAAAACAAACAAACATAATAATGAATCTCTGGTCAAACAAAAAGGCAGTACACAGAATGGGGTTGACAAAAAAAAAAAAAAAAAAAACTGAAGGAAAACAGAACCTGAATGTAACAGCGCTACATCAACTTGCATCCTTAAGTACCCTGCTACAATTTTATCAGCCTCATCTCTGCGCTTTCTTAGCAAACGGGCACATGGCCCACAGCAGGGTCCCAGCTCCATGACAGTCTTCTTTTCGGGGTTGGGCAACAAACTCAGCCCTTTGCAAAATGTTCAGGCAACACACTTTTCTCCAGCCTTCCTTCAACACCTCCCCCAACATTTTTTTTTTTGGACACTGCATCTTACAGAAGACTGTTAACACTGTAAGGCACAGGAAACAAGTGGACAACAATGAGTCTGATTGTGGCAAAAATCAGTGTGCACACTCAAGACCAACTGTTTTCCTGTCCTATGGCTCCTTTTCTTTATTTTTTTTTATTTTCTTCTCACGCTGTTTGTGTTGTTGGGCATTCCTGCCTGCCTGAATGCCATCGTTGTCATTCATGTGATTTACAGGCCTTCTCCTCCTCCAAGCTGCCAAGCATTGCGTGCGACCAACACTGTTTGTTCTTTCCACTCTGGCAAAGACGAAGCTCTTGCCCAAACATGACGTGCTTTGGCAGTCTCCTGTCGCAACCCATTTGACAGTGCATGGCACGTTCTCATAGAGCTCCATGCATCAAAAGCACCTGAGTTTAAGCTAGTACTTTAATGTAAAATATATCTTTTTTTTTTTACTTCTCAGCTGGAATGGACAATCTGTGAGGAAAATGCAAAAATGAAGAGCGAGAACGAAGGCAGCATGTTTTTTTTTCTTTTTTTTTTCACTCAAAAGTGTCACCTCCCAGATGATTCGTGAACAGAGCTCTCAAGCATGGCTGGTGACTTATAACTAACATCACGTGAGAAAAAAAAAAAATCTGCTTTCGGTTTCTTTTTTTCCCTCTCACTCTCTAAGCAGGTCCTTCCTCCTCTTTTGCTCCTCCAAACCTGCATCATTGCCTCAGCGCTTAACACACAGAAACCCTTGGCTAACACATGCTTCAGAAGAAGAAAGGGAAGGGAACTTTTTTTTTTCTTTCTTTCTTTCCAAATGACTACACATGTGTCGTTTGCTATGTGAGAAGCAATGCAGTTGGCACCTTACATGTGTTGTGATAGAGAGGAAAACTGTACATTAGCGGTCCATAGTGACACCATGAGAGATGAGATGGAGAAATGACACTGGCGTGCATGATGTGATGATGGGAGCTGTTTTGAGCATTGTGAGAAGGTACACACTGTAATTATATACACTGTCGTTGCATGCCTGACCCTTTTTGTTTTAGCTTATGCAAGTTAAACAAGCAATAAAAAAAAGGAGAGAAAAAATAAAAGGAATGAAATACTTTTTCTCCATTTTTTTATGCGACTGTGTCTACTAGCATCACCTTTCCACAGCGGCATGTGAAGCCTCTTTAGGGCATGGTCTTTTTTTTTTTTGTCTTCAAAATTCATGCCCCCCCCCAGCTAAATATATGCCAACAATGTTTTCCTCAGCTTAAGCGTGGCAAGGACCACAAGTGCCCCAATACAACAATAGCCAAATGGGGTCAAAGTTAAATTTTTTCATTAAGCTAATTTAAGAGCAATGAAATTTTCAGACACTGGCACTTTTAATTCTGCCAGAACTGTAACGCCCTTGCCAGACAAACTATGCAATTTTAGGCTTTAATTGAGCTATCATGTAGGTTATAAAAGCCCCAAACTGAAAATGCACTAAGGAGACTTCACATTTAAAATTTCTTAGAAAACATGCCCATGCAAAATATATAGTACTCTTCTTTTGAACATAACATGGTACAGTTTTGGAACAAACGGAAAGTACCCTATAGGCTGCCAGTTGGCTGCACTGTGTATAAAATGACAAGTAGCCATGTCTTTGGCGTACTGGGACAATGCAGTACTTTGTACCTTGGCAGAGACTCCGTTCGTACGAGTCCCTATGCGAGGGGTGGAGGTGAGAAAGCAGCTCTTTGTACGCTGAACACGTGCTTTGTGAATGTGCACACCATTTGCACTTCGGGTAATGTGTGTGTGTGTGTCTGTGTGTGCGCACCAAGAAGTCCCTCCCCTTGAACCTCCCCAAATTGAAATGCTCCTGATGAGCATTAGGAAGGAAACAAAAAAAGCCTCTGCACGAAAGCAAAATTTCCTTGAAAGCCAACTCTGGCATGACTTCCAGCTCCCTTATGATTCCTGTTGTCGTCCAATGGTGCAGTGCTATGTCTACAGTGGATCTGAGAAACGAAAGTAAAAGGAAAATGGTGACCAAGCATGCCTACCTATGCCCACGTGCTAGGCTCACACACTAAGTCCCCATTTTGGTTGCACATTATACTGTGATGCAGGAGTGATGGGGCAGCCCACTGGCGTTGGCAAAAAAAAAAAAAAAAGGTGATGAAAGTATGGAGGTGCCCTGAGGTGTTAGCCCATACGTTTCTGCGTCAGGCACGGATTTGGCAATGAGGTGCTTTCAATAAATTTTTTTTACACAACCTCCCCTTAAGTTGCCGATTCAGTGTTGGAGAGCAAGAGAGCTGAAAGAGAACAGCAGCAGCAGCAGCAGTGCATTGCCTGCATTTATATGGACACTGGGAATGGCATAGTGCCTGTGTATAAATATATATGTGTGTAAAAAATGGAAACAGTAAACAAAAAATACCCGCTTTTTTGTTGCTTTGTGTCCAGAGATTTTCTTCTTTGTGCTACTGTTTCCCATTTCTTGTTAACTCTGAATTCACCGGGGATGTGGTGTGATGATTGCAAACTGAGTAACCTGAGCGTGGAGTATACTGCAAAATGAGATTCACCGTGATGTTCCCCCTACGCAGTCCCTGCCTGCATTTAGGCACACTCCAGCTTTGCCGTCGGCTCTTCCCAGCCACCAGCGGCAAAGAAACCCATGCTAGAGAAATTTTTTCAACAGCCTTTCAACAAGCTCTAATGGGAAAAACCAGAAAAACTGCTGACAGTGGCATTGCTTATGAGACATATCTGTAACATGCCATACCATTAAACGGTTCCTCGGAAGTTATCCTAAATACCTCAGTTCCTTTTCCCTCAATGTGTGGCATACACTTGAGATTATCTGCTTCAGTAAATAAGCACACGATTGAAAGCCAAGTTAAATTATGTATCCTGTTACCTTGTGACCTTCTGGGTGTACACATGACACCACTCACACTCCACTTATAGAAGAGCATGCTAGATGTTGTTGGCATTGCCACTGCCAGCGGTCCTTTCAATCACTGTTGCCAATGCATGCATGCCTTGAAGCTTCTAACCTCCTGGCAAGTGGTGGGAAGTACGACGGGGTTTCGCCATGATGTGCCTAACAGCAAGTGTGCTCTGACTTGAGATGCTGCAAAGGTATCAGCTAGTCACCAAAACATCAGGTAAACCAAGCCCTGGACCTAGCTACTGATTAAGGTTCCTTGCACGCAAGTGTTGTTGCCACAAGGTGGTGTACAGACAGCCAAGTTGGGCACATGTTCCTGACTAGCACTTGCCGGCCAATGGACCCATACCTTCGAGGCTGTGGAGTGACAGAAATAAAGTGTCTCTACAACGTACATAGACAAGGCACAGAGCCTCTCCCACATGCGTAAGCTCCAATGCCATTTTTGTGCCTACCAGCCCCTTTCCATTCTTCTTTTTTTGAGCCAATACGCTCCATTCTCATGGACTCTCGGCTACCATAGTTAGCACACAACACTGTCAGCAAGGAACCTACATGGGGGGGGTTGCTGCACTTTGTACATCTCATTTTTTTTTTTCTTTGTCCATACAGTTCTTCTATTAGGTAGGTCCCACAAGGTTTTTGGTCTCCTCTGAACCATGCAACATTACACTGGCTGTCTGATCGCAACGTGCACTGCTACTTGGGAAGCGGAAGGAGCAACACTGGTCATCAGCCGAGTTGACGGTGGTGGTGTCGAGAGTGCCGCCGTCCTCAGTGGCGGATGCATCGTCAGCTTTCCACGTTCCGCTGGTGGACTCATTGGCGAGCAGTGGCGTAGGCGCTGGCACAGCATCTGGGTCCCAGGCACTCCGGTCTTCTTGCACGGAACAGTCATGAGCGTTGTACCGGTGCTGGCTGCGTGGTAGCGGAAGGTGGGCCTCCGGTTCTTTGCCAGCCTTCTGCTTCTGCTGCAAAGATGGGACCCAGCACCAGTGGAAGAGAATTAGGAGACAAACTGTCAAGGCCAGTGAAAGCAACTTTTAGAGAAAACTTGAATACCGAAATGAAATTAAGGGTGTGTAATTACTCTAAATTTCAAATACAGTTGAATTTTGATATAACAAGCCTCGATAAAACAAAGTTCGCGATGCAATTAAGTTTCTGTTTCTTACTTCCATTGATGTGTACGTAACTTTTCCCTCAATGTAACGAAGTAGTTTCATGCCTCGGTTTCAGTATACAACGAAATTTTCGTAAGCACAAAGAGAAAGTTTGGGCAATCCACCACTTTGTAAACTTTTATTAGTAAAAACGTGAAGGTTGCTACTGCTACCAACAAACAAGCAGCAGTAGCAGCACATAACGCCGATGCTCTTGAGCAAACGTCAGGCAAAAATAACTGACTTCATGACCGCACCGTGAGGTTGGTTGCCTTTTGATTGCGCTACCTTCTTGAGGAGATAAACAGAACTGATTTCTAGCTGCAGTGTGCCACGTGGTCTGCGGCTGCGGCAACGCCCTTTCATGGTTTCTGTTTTGCTGCATGATCACAACGAAGGCACGCGAAGCTTGATTTTTATCTTTATCGCGAACGCACTGCTGCTTCTCTTGACACCGACAGCGATGACTCTTCCAACTCTGATTTCATACATTTTGTACATCAAAAACCCAAAATAAAATAATCCGACGATCTGGGAAAGTAAAAAAAAAAAAAATCGAGTCTCAAAGGGTTACGGAGTGCACTCAAAATCTGCACCACAATGCAATCTGTTATCAAGCATAATAACACTGTATAATAGAAAGTTCTATCAGTGCAGCAGTGGCCTGAGTAGCAGGCATTCAAGACATTAAACAACTGAGCTACACAGAACCACAACTGCAGTAGCTCCAACAGCAGCACGCCAATAACACAAGAAATGATGCGGCTAGGTATCTTTAAGTGACATTAGGTGGTGTTCAGTTTCATGCTGCAAATACTTCACACCCCACATCTCCCGTCAGCGGCAGGGCGCAATGGCATTTTCTATTAATCTTACCGTGCCCGGAGATTTGATGAAGCAAACGGCGCTGCCATTTCCTAAGTGTCCATTTGGAGCTGTGCCATTTGGTTGTTTCCCGCGGGCATGTCCATTTGTCTTGCCGTTGCACTGTGACCCAGGGTAACCACCCTGTTGTGCAAGTAATACGAAAACAAGCACCACGGAATAAATTATTAAATTATGAGCAACACGTACTGTAAACCAGGCACACTGCTCAAGCTCGCCAAAAGTTGATAACAGGCTAAAAGAGTACCGTATTTGCCGGTGTATAAGACGCGTTTTTTTTTCTTCAAAAATCTTGCTGGTGCGTCCTATACAAGGGTGCGTCTTATATGCGTATTTTCCGTTTTTTTTGCGAGTTCAGAAATTACTCAGGTTCATGTTCAAGCTTTTTTCACCGAAAAAATATTACTACCAATAACGCGGTTGTAACATGGTTAATACTTCAATACGGAGACCACCGTGCGCAACTTTTGTAGGTGAACTTTATCATGAAACGGCGGGGTGAACCACTTCCGGGATATTAAACACGCGGCCGTTTCGGAGGCCCCAAGCAAAGGTAATGTGAAATGCCAAAAGATGGCGACAGTCGCACTTCTCGCCATTGTCAAGACAAGCCAAGAGAAGCCGATTTTTTTTTAGTCACCCTTTGCAAGTACGTAGTGCGAAGAGAATGCTTCAGACGTGTTGCCTTTTCTTTAGCGCATCCGAAGATGAAGACTTTGAAGGTCTTATGTAAAAATAAATTGTTATGGACATAAAGAGAGTTCTTTCGCTTTTTTTTTCTTTTGTGCTAAAACGTGGGCTGGTATGGCATGAGTGTTGCCTTTTTCGATCACTTAGCGTTGCTTAAGAACTTCTCACACGTACGGTGCATTTTGCGATGGTCGCATAAGCATGTTTAATTAAGCCTCACTAGCCTAACTGGGTAAATTGGGGTGCGTCTTATACACGGGTGCGTCTTATATACCAATTTTTTTAATGACAGCCTGCATATAGGGCGGGTGCGTCTTATACAAGGGTGCGTCTTGTACACCAGAAAATACGGTATATAAACAGACCACAAAAATTCCCTTCTAAAGTAACAAGCACCTGCTAAATCTTCAACCCAAACACAGTGACTGCAACACATCACAAACAATGGCATACAGAAATATTCATATTATCAGGACAATGATATATTATCAGGATATATTATGTGGAGCACACTGCTGTTGGAACACAGTTGGTAAAAATAACAAAATGACATTAATGTGGCTCGGAAGAAGAAAAAAACCCCGGTATTCCATTTGCCATTTAAAATTTATTATGAATGCTTGCAGGGGGTCTCAAAAGGTTGTTGAATTGAACTAAACAAAAAATAAATTAAGATAAAGCTATCATCTGATGTGCTCTCCACCTTAGAACACTAATATCAAGCATGATATGAAGAAAATTAGGAAGAAACATTGTCAATCACCGAAATATGTGTGTCTGCAGCTGTGCTCACACAGCAGTTATGCATGGCAGCCGCCAGCTATAGGCCATGAGAGCCACAATGTCAAAAACTGCAGTCTGCTCCACCGCCCTCACAACTAGCGGACGACACACTCTCTGTGGACGCAACTTGCGGACGACGCTCTGCTGCATTGCAGTCGTGACCGCCCTGACATAAGTTTGTGGTTATAGGGTTATATAATACATTTTTAATGCCCGAAGCTGCTTGAAATTTTCCGTTATGCTTTCGAGCCTCTAATACTCCAAGACGTCGCAACTAACTCAGCTGACAGAGGTACAGAAGCACAGAAGCGAGCGAATGATCCCAGTGTCAACGTCGCCAATCTGATTTCCGTTCTCTGGTTTTCTAGCAGCACCAATGCACAAAGCATGCGCACGATGGGGGCTGGAGCATCAATGCAATATCAATCAGCCTTATAGTAATGAAATCATAAATAAAAAATCATATTCTAGTGGATTACAGGGTGCCAAGGTCTGGATGCTCTTCAAATAATTAACCCAAGCATTCCTGCTAGACAGGGTACAACTTTGTATATTTCAATGCCTACTTTGGATTTTTTTTCAGGCTCCTTTCTGCTATGCTCTACTTGCCGACTAGAAGTGACGCAGTCGAAGCCAATTACATAAAATTACATAAATTACATAAAATCATTTGCAACAAATAATTTTAGAACAATAGAAAGCTGCAGTGAGAACATGTGGTTCAACTATGCAGTACAAAAATTAGTTGCCACATCTCATAGATCCAACTTCAAACACCAGTTGACTCGGAAAGTTGGCTTTCCCTCAACACATCTCCGAAGGTTAGCTTTCCCGGAAACATGGTCATACAGGTGACTAATACCAATGATGACGCGGATTTCCCATGGTGTAGGCGGCGGGTGTGTGGCAGTTAACCAGATTATTCGTTTTTTTGCATAGTGTGCATAGTGCACAGTTTTGCATAGTGTGTTGTGCTGCGATCGGCAATTTCATCTATTTTTTGTCACCTTTGTATGTGTGCACAATAGCAGCTGCAAAATAGCAAAAACCTCCCTTTTTCATGAAATTAAAAACTACCAAGTTAATTGGACAAGGTGAGAAGAAATCCAAATACGTATATGGTGCTGTGGATAACCAGGACGCCGATCATGCGAACTATGACAAGGACTTGACAGAACCTGTACCCATATGCTTCCACATACCGTATTTACTCGCATAATAGGCGCACTTTTTTTCCAGAAAATCCGGCTCAAAGTTCGGGGTGCGCCTATTACACGGGGTAAAATTTCCGGAAATTTTTCGACTCGCAAAATTGAACACACTGCGTAAACGCACTCGTGTACGGGCCGCACCCCGTTTTCGCGAAGAAAATGTAAAAAAAAAAAGGACCGTGTAAGGGCCGCACCCAAACTTTCGGAATGCACGCGCCGAGGCCTCCGCGATCGGCTCCGGCTGCGCGCAACGGGCGCTTGATCGCGGAGGCCACACACGCGCACAGGAGCTTCCAGACGCCGCCCACGGAGGGCGCCCAAGGCCAAGCTCATCATGTCGGCAGTGACCATAACCGCATCTGTCTGTCGCTGTCGGGTCCCGTGCGTAACACTTATGCGAAACAGACTCGCGATCCGGCACTACGATACCTCCCAGTGACTTCGTATGAAGCTGTGGCCGACGCTTTTGAGCAGAGCACAGCGCGCATGGAGGCCACCTCATACACCGAGTACATCGGAGAACTACAACAAGTCATACGCCAGCACGAAGTCTGTGTCCACTCCAGAGGAGGAAAGCGGCGAAAAAAATGGTGGGACAGGGAGGTCCAGACTGCCCTCGAGGCACGGCGTGCTGCTAACCGCCTCCATCGCAGAGCTGTAAAAAATCTCTCCGCTGAAGAATGCCACCTGGCCTGGCAGGAGTACCTCCGTCGCAAGAGGGAGGCCCAATTGCTGATCCAGGTGAAAATAGCAGCGTGCAACCAAGAACAACTACACGAGCTCAGAAGAGCTGGTCATAACGCCCCACGGAAGTTCTGGGCCTATGTATCCTCCTTGGACAGAAGGTCACCACCTCATGTGCTACGCGACGCCACCACAGGCACAACCATCACTGATCTAGCACAACACCTTACGGAGCATCTCCAAGGCATATATGGGTGCCAGGCCGGGCCGGAGGAGCAGGCCTGCGATCCAGCGGATACCGATGCAATATCAACACCGGGTAGTAGCAGTGCCCCATCCTCCGACTCGCGGACGGTGACAACAGAGGCGCTAAAGCGGGCCATAGCCCGTGTGGGAGCCAACACCGCACAAGGCTTGGATGGCATTCCCGCTGGCCTGGTGAAATGCCTCGGCCAGGAGGCACGAGAACAGCTTGCAGAGCTCTTTAATGGCATCATTGCCGGCGACCCTATACCTGAGGACTGGCTTCGCGGCAAGGTGTGCCTCCTCCCTAAAAAGGGCGGGGACCGAAGCTCCATCAAGGACTATAGACCCCTCACCATCTCCAGTGTGCTGTACAGGGTATTTGCGCAGGTTGTGAAAGGCTGGATAGTGGCGTGGGCCGAGGCGAAGAACCTACTCTCGGAACTGCAGAATGGATTCCGACAGGGGCGTCGCCTCGAGGACAACATCTTCACGCTGACACAGTGCGTGGAGATCGCTCGCAAGGAGTCGCGGGGACTGGTGGCGTGCTTCCTCGATGTAAGCAGGGCTTACGACAGCGTCCCCCACGAGCCAATGCTTCATCGAATGGCAGCTATTGGAATGCCATCAGCGTGGATCGGACTGCTTCGCCGCCTATACTGCAGCAGCACAGTCGTGGCTTTCTTTGCCGGTGCCCACTCTGAGCCTGTGGAGGTGCAGATCGGGCTTAAACAAGGTTGCCCGATGTCGCCGATCCTCTACATGCTCTACACGGCAGAGCTGGAGCACCTCTTGGTTCGGTCCGGCATCGGCTTTACCCTCCCATACACACAGAACGGCATCCCGGAGGTCTGGACACTCCCGGGCCTTGTGTTCGCGGACGACATCGTGCTCTTGGCCGAAGATGAGGCGCAGTTACAGCAGCTTATCTCACTGTCCGCCGAACATCTAGGGCAGCTGGGACTGTGCTTCAACGTGAAGAAATCAGCTGTGTTGCGATTCGCGGGCGACAAGACCAGCGTCTCCACGGTGCACCTGCCAAGCGGAGAGCCCATACCGCAGACCTCTGATTACCGCTATCTCGGCGTCACCATTGGTGCCCAAGGGGCCCTATACGATGCACACGAGGAGCGTGTACAGCTCGCCTCCCAGCGCGCCTGCTGCATTCTGCGCAGACGTTGTCTGTGGGGGTGTAGTCGATATGTGATGGTGCGTGAGCTGTGGAAGGCCGTGCACGTCCCGGGCCTAACTTTTGCAAATGCCGTCGTGTGTATGTCGGCCTCCACACGTGCATGGCTAGAGCGCGGACAGCACGAAGTTGGCCGAGTGGCCCTGGGGTGCCATGGTCGTGTCGCCATTGAGGCAATACAGGGCGACCTCGGCTGGTCGTCCTTCGAAGCTCGAGAGGCCAGCAGCAAAATCGCCTTCGAAGAGCGGCTGCGCATGCTACCCGACACCCGCTGGGCGCGCCGAGTGTTCCGGTACCTATACTTTAAAGGGACCGGAACGCAATGGCGTGCGCGCGTCCACCGGCTGCGCGGCAAATTCGGTTTCCTCGCCCAGACCACCGAGAGCACCGAAGAGACCAAACGCCAACCGAGCCGCAAAGTAAGGGCCCAGGTGCAGGCTGCGGAAGCCGCCCAATGGCACTCCGACATGCAGAAGAAAACGACGCTTCAGCTGTACCGCGCGCATAAAAAGGAAATCGCCCCGGAGCAGCTGTACGACAACAGCGGGGGCAGCGCTCTTCTCTTCGAGGCGCGTGCTGGTGCGCTGCGCACACTCGTGTACCGCCGCCGCTTCGACCTCTCCGCCGACGTACAAGCTGCTATATGCAGGGCCTGCGGAAAGGAAGAGGAGCTCCCGGAGCACTTGGTGCTTCACTGCGACGGGTTGTCCCCTCCACAGGCAGATGGCGCCACCTTCCCGCGGGCGCTGGGATTTGAAGCAGGCGAAGGGGAACAGGAGGGAGAGCGCGGTGCTAATAGGCGCACACCAACAAAAGCCGTGTCCACCACGAAGGCCCGGCTACAACGATGGTGGCAGATGACGCGGCGGTGTACTATTCCGCGAACTGAACCGACACAGACGTAGTCGCGGTGCACATACGTTGTGACTTCTGGTTGCGTATGCTTCGTTGTTTTTTTCTCTTCGTTATTTTTTTTTCTTTTCTTTCTTTTTTTTCTTCGGCTAGGACACAAATTCTGTGCCCGCCCGCTACAAAGGGCAATGCCACAATATCATCATCATCATCATCATCATCATCATCGTTTTCCTCCGCCGCGAGCTTTCGCTATCTATATCGCCATCAGCATCTCCAGCTCTTTTTTTTTGTTGTTGTTGCTGTCAAGTGCCGGGATTTGCGATAGCGCGATAGTTATCGTGGTTTATGGCTTTGCCGCGGAGCGTTGATGTTTTAGCTCGACGGGCAAGCACCTTAACAGCTACACGGCTGGGAGTTTGCTCTCGAACGCGGCAAGCGTGCGGCAGGTCGGAAAATACGACGTGGCCGAGAAGTGCGGCAGTTGCGACTGCGGCGTCCCTAAATTTTCGTACGCGACTCCAAGCGCCGAGGTTTTCGCGGGCCTAAGTCGGGAACGTTTCCGGCTGGAGATGAAGCTTTCCAAACAGACGTTTAAAGTGAGCATCCCTGAAAACTGTGTGCGGCTGTTCTACGCGATGTCGTTGTATGTGCTGTGGGTCCGCAGCAGCTGCGACGGCAGCAGCACTAGTAGGGACTAGTAGTCAGTTCAGCAAAAACTTTGTTAAAATAAAGATTGGGAAGCGGGGGGTGGCGAGGCGTCGGCTTGCAATCGTGTAAATACAGTATTGATCACAGTGCCAAGTTCGGGGTGCGCCTATTATGCGCGGAAATAAAAAAATCTGATTTTTCGCGCCCTAACTAGGGGTGCGCCTATTATGCGAGTGCGCCTATTACGCGAGTAAATACGGTACTTCTTGCACTCGGCATGGTTTGTTGCTGTCACGTGTTCTCTCCGAAGCAGTGTTCTCTCCGAAGCAGAAAAAAAAAACAGCAACTATTTTGCTCAGTAATTTGTATGCAGCAAGTAGCTGTCAGATAAAAACATTTTTTCCTTCTCAATGCATTTGCATGTTGTTAAATTTACTGCTACTTTTATATCGAATTGCATGTTATACTGAACTCGTAGGCATTTTTTTTTTTTGTGCGTGCTTACTTCAACAGCAACATCACAAAGCTCCTGGGGTTAATGTCACACTGTTGTTAAACCTCACTCCAATAACGTCAGTCACATCATCAGGCCCGGATCCTACGCTCACCTTTGTGTCAAGGTGGTTCCCCGAGCCAGGAGATGTGGTGGACAGCATTTCCAGCTCCCGTGCAGGGGGGGCGGGCATCTTGCACTGACCAAAGAATGCCGCAAAGCACGACCTGCTGCTGGAGGCACCTTGCTGCTCCGTGGCACTGCCAGCGCAACCACATTTGCTGCAAGAAAGCTTGGTGCATTAGTGCGCATTTCGATTTGCTGGCTTAACTTAACTTTGCAAAATTGGCAGACCAGTAAAGGTTACTCAACACTGATCATCGCCGCTTCTTTATTAGTAGGTAGTTGCCACTATTAACATGTCAAGGAGACACGATCAACTCTTTCCCTACTGCGCCCATTGGGCATCGTTAGCCCGTTAACGACGACTTCGCACGCAGATTTTGGGACTTCCCACATTGCTTACTGGCACGCTGTGCACCTGGTCTGTAGTTAGACAACTGAAGTTTTGTTTTCATTGTAGTTTTCTTTTTTCCCACTAGGTGGAATTTTTTTTCAAAGTGCTCCAAAGACGTGGAGACATGGTACCATGCTTATTTCCCACAGACAACAACTTCGCCGCTTTGCATTTCGCACTGCATACGGGCACACTGCAACATCTGGCTTTTAGTTAGACAACTGAAGTTTCTCTTTAGATTCCCCCCCCCCCCCCCCCCCCCACGAAGGGGAATTTTTTGCATGTGCTCTGGTGCTCTAAAATATAGCAAATCTCAGGAGTCCGCTTTGTCTGTGATTTATTTTAGCGATGACCCGAGCAGCAGTGAGTCAGTAAATGCCGCCTTCCCGTCGGAATTGAGTTCCAACAGTGACAATGACGGAAAATAGCCTGAAACACAGGTGGCCATGCTCCGGTGCCCAACTGTAGAGTTTCCAGTTACTGCTCTCGAGGTGGAAAAGCCGGCAATGCCGCCGTCGTCGCCGCAGTCTCAGGCTGCTGTGGCTCCGTCGCGTTGTTCATGGGAAAATTACCAGGAGCGCCAGCAGCGGAGGCCTTGCGCAGCTGCTCTGTCAACACACAGAACTGGCACCCCCCCCCCCCCCCCCCCCCCCCACCTCCTCTCCGCGTGCGGCTACGGATAGCGGCTGACGATAAGCTGCGGCTGCTGGATAACGCTATTGCATTCTACTTTTAAAAGCAAAGCTTAAGCATCCTCCAAGTTTTTGTAGCACGAATACTATTCAAGATAGAACTTTGATTTCTTCGCAGTTAGTGGCCAAAAGAATGACAAACATTTTGTATAATTCAGAAAATTTTTTAACGCTTTTTTTCTTTCCTTTTAAATAAATCAGTACCTTTAAAAGCTTTGTTCAATTTTTTTCTAAAATCTTGTTTTTGGCAAATAAAAGTTTGCGCTGAAAAGCAAAATTCGTTATTCAAGCTTACATGCCTAAAAAGCGCATTTATTTACCTTTGTTTTCATATGTTGCACAAAATTTTAAATGTAATTGTTTTTACAGGGAAAAAAAAAATCTACAGAAACCTACAAAAAAAAAAAACATTCATTTTCCCCACAGTAGGAGAAGAGTTAACTAAGTTAGCAGAGTCACTGCAACCTGAATGTCATGATGTCGTTACCATACATCACTGTTCCAGACACTCTGCCGCAATATTCAGTCAGCTGTATGCAAATTCACGTTGGTATCAGCAGTCCTCCAGCCAGACCCTGCCTAATGCAACAGGGCACTGCTACATTGTGCATGACGGTCTACCGCACAGTTGCTGCCACCATTACTGTGCAAGGGTTTGATGTGTCCCTTATTTTTCAAGAGAACCACACAAAAGGCTCTCAGATAAGGCCGATAAGAAGATGATTACAAAGTAACATCCATGCACTTGAGGCCTGGCCGCAAAAATGAAACTTCCATAATTCGCTCAGCCACGCAGCTAGTCATGCCTCCAAAACTTGAGTGACCATTCTGGGCAGGATTTAAGCGAACCGTCATCTTATGTGCAGAGGTTTTGAAAAATTTAAAGGCACCCCACAAGTTCGATGTATCCAAAGAATTGTCAGATACTGGGGAAAGCAGCAAAAATGCCAATATTTTTATGCACCTGTGCAGGGCTGCTGCCATTAAGATACAGCACCGCTTACACTGTGGTCGCTGAGAGCATCTTCTGAACTTTTAATAGAAAGAAATGCATTTACGTCTCGCGTATTCTCTTGAGCAGTCCGCTCAGCGTCTTTGCACTCTCATTGCAGTGCATCGCTCCCGGTAAAGAGTTCCTCTTGACGCTGCTGAAGCGGTGATATGTGACGGACTGTACCCACCATCTCAATTCTATATTGGTGGCTCAAAGCTTGCGCTGCTTGCCTTATATGACTTTTGAACTTTATTTTTCTTTCTCCAGTTTCCAAAGTTAGTAAGTCGGTTGTATACACAAGGTGTCAATCTATACGTGAATTATATATAGAGCAATCACATGTCTGAGCTGGTCAAGGCATTTACCTGTTCTTGTAGAGGATGATGACTGCACACAGAGCCATGCATAAGAGGCCGGCCAGGACACCTAGCAATATTCCCAAGGATGGGTCATTCACTTCCTGGCCTGCAGCTGCATTGGACAAAAAAAAAAATGGCATTAGTAGCTCCATGTTAATCAGGCACCGCTCACAACACTGCACAATGAGATATATTAATACCGTATTTACTCGCATAATAGGCGCACTTTTTTTCCAGAAAATCCGGCTCAAAGTTCGGGGTGCGCCTATTACGCGGGGTAAAATTTCCGGAAATTTTTCGACTCTCAAAATTGAACACACCGTGTAAACGCACTCGTATAAGGGCCGCACCCCGTTTTCCCGAAGAAAATATTAAAAAAAAAAGATCCGTGTAAGGGCCGCACCGAAACTTTCCACGACCCACGCGGGAACAGCCTTCGGAATGCACGCGCCGAGGCCTCTGCGATCGGCTCCGGCTGCGCGCAACGGGCGCTTGATCGTGGAGGCCACACACGCGAACAGGAGCTTCCAGACGCCACCCACGGAGGGCGCCCGAGGTAGAGCTTATCATCATCATCGTTTTCCTCCGCTGCGAGCTTTGCTATCCATATCGCCATCAGCATCTCCAGCTCGTTTTTTTTTTGTTGTTGTTGTTGCTGTCAAGCAGGGTGTCGAACCGGAACCGAACCTGAACCCGAAACCGGAACCGAACCCGAATTTTCGCCCGGAACCGGAACCGAACCGAACCCATATTTTTTTCGCCATCTTGGAACTGAACCCGAACCGGAACGATTGAAAGGAACCGTTCCGAACCGGTTCGGGACTCGGTTCAGCACCACTTCTTTTGCAACCCGGCATGCTTTTATTTCTTTTTTTAGTCAAAATGCGATAAACTCGCGCGTAGATTTGTCCACCGAAATCTGTTCGCGTTAGGCAGAGCGAAAATGACATCCACTCTATGCGACAACAAAACTCAAGGAAGTCTGGTGTGCAGGAATGGATTTTTCGGCGCTTCCGCAATGCGCTTTCGGCAATTCTAAACAATTGTATACTCCTGATTAATGTGAAACCTTGGGTTTGTTACTGCCTCCCTTTCTACATCAGTGCATACGGTTTTAATAAAATTGTTAGCACTGCTCTAACTCATCAACAACCTAGTGAGAATAGGCTCCCTTTCTTTGGGTCATGTAGCATAAATATATAAAACAGAGGCTCAACGACCTAACCACATTGTGCAACATTTACTTTCGGAGGTATTCGATATCTCAGACAGCATACTCAATAAGACCCCTCATGATCTCTCGGTGGCTGGGTCGGCCGACTGCTGAACCCAAGGTCGCGGGTTCGATCCCGGTCGCGGAGGCCGAGTTTGGATGGCGGCGAAATGCAAAAACACGCATGTACCGTGCGATGTGAGCGCACGTTGAAGAACCCCAGCTGGTCTACGTTGATCTTGAGTCCTCCAATACGGCGTGCCTGTTAGCCCCCCATGTCGCTTCGAAACGTTAAACTCCAGACATTACTACTGTTATTACAAAATAAAGGAAGTATAAATTGGCGCAGATTTTTTTTTTGTTCAGTATCTGAACCTTCTTCGTTGCACGCGATGGAAATAATCAATTGAAGACGGGCTTGTAAGCAGGGTAGAGATACTTAAGAAACAATAAAGAAAAAAAAAAGTAGAGATACTTAAGAAAAACATTTATTACGCAAAGGGGCAATGCGGATATCCATGCGCTCGCTGGCATGCGTTAATGATTAGGTCGAGAAAGATGCTATTCCAATGAAATGCAGCTTTTTTTTTTTTTTTTCCCGTTCTAGTTAAGGTTTGAAGGTTATTGAAGGTTTATTATTAAAACGAAATACAAATGAGTTGTAAGTTTCATAAAAAAGTTAGTACAGTAGGAGGTCCCAAAGTGAAAACTGTCTGGGGGACCTCCCATCAGGAATACATAAGGAAAGTGCATAAGCTTGGCAGAGGAGCTGGAATAAAAGTATACAATCAAGTTAAAACCTATTAGTGTAATGTGATGAAATGATTGTGTTACCCCGATGCGCTCAAATTGTTCTGCTTATATATATGTAAAAAAATGCAATCGTTAGAGGACGGCTTCGTCACGTGTTCTTGGGCTGCTGGATCTTGAATTCTCTCACGGGCGCTTGTAGCTTGTATATGCCTCTCGGTGTCGCACTTCGTGTTGTTGGTGTCTCAGATGAGAAGCTTATGTTTGTAGGCGTTCTTTTGTAGAATGCTTTGGCGACGGCTTACGTGACCGCGTTCTCAAGGCTTAAGCGATGTGTAGCTGTGTGTGTCAAGCCTCACAGTAGCAAGTGTAGCTGGCTCACTGGGTCATTGGACGCCTCGATCCCGCTGTGAGTAGTCGGTGGCGTCCACCAATTGAGGCAGTTATGCACCTTTCCTGTCTCAGAACCAGCGGGAAGGTTTAGTTTTTTTTTTTTTCGGGAGGGGAGGGTAAGAGGGAGGAAAGGGCGCAGTAACTGTCTCACTTATCTCGGTGGACACCCGAACCGCGGAGTAAAAGGAGAAAGGAAGAAAGAGGCGCCGCAATGGAGGGCTGCGGAATAATTTCGACCACTTAGAGGGATATTCAACGTGCACTGACATCGCACAGCACACGCGCGCCTTTGTGCGTTTCGCCTCCATCGAAACGCTGCCAACGCGGCCGGGTTCGATCCCAGCATTCTAGACTTTCACTCATCACAGACGGGGAATACGACCCCGTCTGCCAAAATTGTTACCAGGGAGAAATCGCCACCCAGGCTCACATCCTCTGGGGTTGCGCGGGAAATCCGCCCCCTCGAACCTTACTGCCAGCTCCCTCCGAAGACGGATGGAACCAACTCCTCAGAAGGCCAGACAAGAGCATCCAACTGGCACTCATTTCGTGGGCCCAGGAAGTCGCCCCCACCTGGGGGCCACACCAAGCCCACCTGCCCTAAATCCCGCCAATCTATGGCAATAAAGTTGTTTCTCTCTCTCTCTCTCTCTCGATCCCAGCAACTCCGGCTTAGTAGCCGGATGGCCTAAGATCTGAAATGAAAGAAAAGGAAAGGAAAGGAAAGGCGCATAACTGGCTGCCTGGTTCAGTGGACACCTCTGTCGCGCTTTAAGGTACAAGGCGGTTATGTGCACTGCAAAAAACCGTGCTTTTTCACAATATTTCGTGCTTGGCAATGCTAAACCAGCAGCCATTTTTACCAGTGAATGCCCGGATGTGCGCCCACCGAAGTGCGCAAGTGTCCAGTGTGCATCAAGGGTGGAGGCTGCCCACTCACATGCACATGCACAGGCCCGCGCGCGCGCGCGCGCGCGCGCGCGCGCACACACACACACACACACACACACACACACACACACACACACACACACACACACACACACACACACACACACACACGCACGCGCGTCGCCGCCGCCGCGGTGGCTCAGCGGTTATGGTGCTCGGCTGCTGACCCGAAAGACGCGGGTTCGATCCCGGCCGCGGCGGCTAGAATTTCTTTGGAGGAGAAATTCTAGAGGCCCGTGTACTGTGCGATGTCAGTGCACGTTAAAGAACCCCCAGGTGGTCGAAATTTCCGGAGCCCTTCACTACGGCGTCTCTCATAGCCTTAGTCGCTTTGGGACGTTAAACCCCATAAACCAAACCAAACCAAACACACACACACACACGCACGCACGCACGCGCACACACACACACGCACGCATACACGCACACGCACATTTACACGCGCGCACACACACGCACGCACGCACACACACACATACACAAAACACTCAACCCCTATTGGGATTCGAACCAGTCGCGGCGCAACAGGGAAGCTTCGATTTTCTGACGCCTATAGTGATGATGATAATGACGATGTCATCAGGCTTAATCTACTCGGCCATCTCCGAAGCTTGTTTTTCTTTTCTCTTATGGAAAAATTCAAGGGGCACTTTGACTGTCTAAAGTGCGTAGAGGCGAAAGCGTTTTCCGCACCACTTTCAGTGCTTCTGTGGCACTGGCGGCGTCACATGTAATTGAGTACTAATTACTAAGTGATGACAAATCAGTAATTAATGGTTAATTACTGATTATGCCTGATTACTAATTAACTGCTAATTAAGCTTAAGCTTCGCCTTTAGGAGTGGAACGCGACAGCGTGTTGTAGCGCTGCCAGGGAGTCCACGGAACGCCACCACCCGTTCGGCGCGATGCCTTGCCGTTTCAACGCAACGGTTTTTGAGCAAAGGAAATGGCGCAGTAAATCTCTGTCATCTCGGTGGACACCTGAACCGCACAGTAGAGGAACGGAGGAAGTGGGAGTGAAAGAAGAAAGAAGATGGCCTCGTAATGAAGAAAATGAAAATTGTATTTGAGGAAAGAAAATTACGCAGTAACTGTCTCACATATCTCGGTGGACACCCGTCAAAATTCAGGGGGGGGGTGCAATTTTTTGACCTAAAGTGTGGTCACTGATGTGTGGTTAAGATGTTAAGCTTCGCCTCTAAGAGTGGAAAGTGAGAGCGTCTTGCAACGCTGCTAGAACGCCATCGCCCATTCGGTTCTACCTCTCGTCGGTAAATTGGTTTTTGAGGAAAGGAAATGTATTTCTCTCTCATATCTCGGTGGACACCTAAACCTCGCCGGAAGGGAAGGGAGGAGGATGGCAGTGAGCGAAGACACCATATTCACTAGACGTGCCTTTGTTCATTCCAAACCATCGAGCTGGCATGGCGGAGTGGACAGCATGCTCGTCTCGCACTCCGAAGACCGGGGTTCGATTCCCGAGCTCGACCAATTTCTTACTAGGTTTTGTTTATTTATATGGCCTGACTAGAGAAGTTAATTAGGCTAATTGGGTAATTAAGCAATTAACTAAGCTCAGTTCCACTTACTTGGAGCATCACTATATGGTTCCTTCGATTGGTTGCATGGTTACTTGCCAAAGTACAGTTGGCCCCGTTTGAAATTGGCGCACTGTGACGTCACGACCGTTTCGACCAACTGAAAAGCGTGACATTCTCTGTCGACAACTGCTGCTTACAACGATGAGACATTAAAGGCTTTCGCCTTAATACTAGGAACTTCCCTGACCGCCTCGTATCTTACTTTAGCGGGTCGAATTCAGCGATCTCGGCATGCGCCCTCACGCCACCATCACTCCCTTATTCCGCCCGCACATCAAAATTCCGGTAGGCGCACACGAAGAAGCGGCAACCAGTCTGGAGGTTTAACTTGCGTAGCATATATCTCCTGTGCTAAAATGCACTGTACTCTGAACAATGACCTTGTTGAACGCGGTGGTTTTGCGTGTTCATCCATCATGCGGCTTTTCCACACTCTAAGCAGTCCTATTAACACAAAAAGTTCACACGAAATTTCAGCGTCTTTCATCACAAGAAGAAATGTTACAGTGTCAGACGCGATCTTAATGTCCTTTTTAAGAGTCTCCTGAAGTTTCTCTCAAATGAACCTAAATAGTTTTTATTGGATGCACAGGTAGCAATTCACTGACGTTGGCACAAACGTCCCTTGGAACGATGCACGGCCTATGCGCGTAAGTCCAAAAAAAAGATTTTTTTAATGACGCGTTTAGTCCAAAACACGCTTTGAAGTCCAAAAAAGGTTTTTACGGCACATTGAATCTACATCCGTTGAACTCACTCTAATACACCGTTGTCAAGAAAGGCTAGGTAAGGCTACGGGAAGAGGAAGTAATTACCGATCAGAACCTTTCTCATCTGCGTTTCGAGAGGCCGTACAGGTATTCCAAGGAAAAGCGGAGAGGAAACCGAATGTATCAGCGCAAAATTCTCTCACGGCCATGTCCATAAAAGACATATGAGGACTTAAAACCTAATAATCACAGCGGCCAGGAAGGGGTCGTTTGTGGTTTTTAAAAATTAAAAACCTTGAATCTAGTTGGTGGACAAAAACGTGATAGGGTTTTACAGTAGTTAAGCCGAGTAGACATGCGAAACGATGTGATAATTCCGTGCCTCATCTTTCTGGCATCTGCAAGTGCACACAATCTCGTTTCTCGATGAGGGTGGCTGATTGCGCAACTAGGTTGTTCATTATGAAGACTGCAGCGCTCGGAAACACGGACAACACGAAGGCGACACTACATGGGCTAAATCGCCTAATCTCGTTTCTCGCTCTTCACCTTCGCACCCTCTCTCCACTCGGCGGAAGTGGGCGCGACGCTCCTCCGAAATTACTCGGGTTACTCCGAGGCGTCACACAAGATTGTTGGTTGGGTTTGACCCCATTAAGTATTCCTTTCGTGCCAAAAGTACACGACAGGTTCACCAAACTCTATCAACATATTAAAAAATTCGGTTGACGCATAAGCTTCCTTTGATAGCGTCCCAGAGAGGTCACAAAATGTATGTAGCTAATTTACCTTTTTCTTCACACAATGCAGCACTTGCCACAGTGTCACAGTGCAACGTTGCAACCAAGATGTTGCTAAATATGTCCGTACAGAAACAAGGTGCTACCAACCCACCCAAGCTTGCATTTTATTATCATACGCTTTTTGTCAGAATTAAAGATGGCGACGACATGAGCAGAGGCCAAAGTCTTAATTTTACGCTGTCCTCGTGAGAAGCCACGATTTGCAGTGTTTTTGGAGAGACAAAGATTTAGGGGTCCGAGATGTATAACGCGCGCTACAGAGGCGGTATCCAACAGATGATTTAAATAAAATATTTTCCGTAAGCTCTTGACATGCATGTTGGAGGTGTGCCGGAGAGGGGGGGGGGGGGGGGGTGACTTAAGTTGGTTTTGTGATGAAGAAAACGTGCCTTCTCTGTACATACCTGCCAATACAGGAGAGCCTCCTCTCTCTATAGTGTAGGGTGACGTAGAGGGTTCCCGTGTAATATGCTGATTAGGAGAAATTCCGGACTCACAAGTTTCTCTTGGGAGACCTATTACTCGAGCGACGGATCGAGTCTCAGAAACTGCTCGGACTGAAGGGTTTTGCAGATGCAAAATCCACCAGCTTTTTTCCTTATATATCTCATTAGATGAATACTAAAGTATGCATAGCCAATTTACTTTAATTTCGAGTTAATTTTATTTCGCGGCTCTTACCGTCAATTCCTATCTTTTTGCCGCGGACAGTAAGCTGAAGTAGGTGCACTGACCACATTTTGCGGAGAGCAAATTTTGCATTTTTTTATTTAATATATCAGTGTCACACAGAACAGTAAACAACATAATAAGGTTGATTAAAATCCATCTACGTTTAGCACTTTTTTTGTCTGAACCCGTTCGAACCCGTTTGAACCGGTTCGGAGCTGACCGAACCGGTTCGAACCGGAACAGAATGCTGCTCTGGAGCAGAACCCGGAACTGAACCCAAAAGGCGTGAACCCGAACCCGAACCGAACCCGAAAAAATTCCGGTTCGACACCCTGCTGTCAAGTGCCAGGATCTGCGGTAGCGCGATAGTTCATCGTGGTTTATGGCTTTGCCGCGGAGCGTTGCTGTTTTAGCTCGACGGCCAAGCACCTTAACAGCTACACGGCTGGGAGTTTGCTCTCGAACACGGCTAGCGTGCGGCAGGTCGGAAAATACGACGTGGCCGAGAAGTGCGGCAGTTGCGACTGCGGCGTCCCTAAATTTTCGTACGCGACTCTAAGCGCCGAGGTTTTCGCGGGCCTAAGTCGGGAACGTTTCCGGCTGGAGATGAAGCTTTCCAAACAGACGTTTAAAATGAGCATCCCTGAAAACTGTGTGCGGCTGTTCTACGCGATGTCGTTGTACGTGCTGTGGGTCCGCAGCAGCACTAGTGAGGACTAGTAGTCAGTTCAGCAAAAACTGTGTTAAAATAAAGATTGGGGAGCGGGGGGTGGCGAGGTGTCGGCTTGCAATCGTGTAAATACAGTATTGATCACAGTGCCAAGTTCGGGATGTGCCTTTTATGCGCGGAAATAAAAAAATCTGATTTTTCGGGCCCAAACTAGGGGTGCGCCTATTATGCGAGTGCACCTATTATGCGAGTAAATACGGTATTTGGTGGGATCAGGCATATTTGAAAACATGCTCATACCAACGCATAACAACACCTGCATGAAAACAGAGCACGCACTTGCCAATTTGTGAACGGGAAAAAGAAAGATCTACCGTATTTACCCAATTCCAACGCGCCCCCGATTCCAACGCGCACCCAATTTACGGCACCAAAAAAAAAAAAAAAATTTTCAAGCCCCGATTCTAACGCGCGCCCGATATTGGTAATGAAAATAAAAAAACTACAAGCCCCGCTTCTAACGTGCATGTGACTTCCACGAATGAAAATAATTTGCAACCGTTTTTATATTTTAAGGGGAGATGCGGGTGAAAAAACCGCGATTTTTTTCGATAAAGTCGATTTTGTATTTTCTTGCGTTTTGTATTCCCCCAAGCCTCTTCTTTTATGTGTAAAAAAATCAAAGCCAATAATCAATGGGAAGTTAGTAAAAAATACTATTAAAGCACTCGCGGTGGCTCGCGAAAGTGCGAATTTGACCGAATTTCGGGAACGCGGCATTTCGCTCCACGGCGTCGCCCGCTCTTGAATATTCGCGGGGAAGTAGGCCTACCCATCGTCTACGACATGGTCTACGAGAAGCCACTTCGGCAGCGGCGCATTCTTGATAAAAATACGAAAAAAAAGATTGTTTCCCGCCCGAGTCGAGCGTCGCGACTGGCCCTTCAAATCACGTGGTACGATCGGAGCCGTTCCATTGGCTACGAGCATTCCACCGCACGGTCGGGCGCAGACGCTCTTTCTTCGTTCTGCCGCCACCGAGACGTGAACCAACGCTTCTGCCCGGGTTTTTCTCCTATCTCCGCTATGGATGTGACTGAGAAACGAGATTTTCGCTCACGCAATTTCCTGACAAAGCATCAGTATAAAGGAAGACGCCCCAAGCGCAAGCGGAGAGCTCCGGTTACGGGAGGTTCGTCTGCTGCTAGGCGTTAACTGCGGCAACGGCGATGCTTCTTGCGGAGCATCCATGACTTCGTCAGTGCGTCTGAGCGAAAGATAAAGATCTTCGACTGTAAAAACGGGCGCGGGAGCGCTGTTATCTGTGAGATCGGCATGATGCACGACCTCGTCAGCGGCGCGGCGTGCCCCGCCTGCGGACGATGTAATCTCTGTCAGAGAGTCGGCCGCAAAACAGAAAGGAGTCTCATCGTTTTTGGAACTTTACCGCCGAAATGACGCGTTTCCGACAACCGTTGTTTCATCAACACATTCTTCGATCCGCGTATCTTGATCGTGCAACGGCAGTGATGAGGCGTCCGCCCGCGGCAGTGCACGGGATACCGTCGTCGTGAACGCGGTCCGTGGTCGCTGAGCACGCGACCAATGACAAGCGCCACACCGGTTGAAAACGGCTCCTGCGACGCAGAAAACGACGAGCAAACGTGCTCCCATGTTTCCAGCAGTTAGTGAGCTCCCACATCGTATAATGGCGATGACGATGGGCAGCTATGGGGCAGTTTCGGTTTGCACTCGAATCCAACACGCATGCGATTTTGAGACGTATTTTCCCCGAAAAAAGGTGCGCGTTGGAATTGGGTAAATACGGTAATTCATTCGGCGTTCACAGTGAACAAGAGAACCCATACAAGCCATGAAACTTCATACACTAGCTTATTCCCGCCTCTTGACGAAGACATGTTTACTATCTAACACTGGATTATAAAGGTTGCATGACTGTTTTTAGTCATCTCGCAAGGCACCTAAAGCAACTAGTCTTAGATGGCGGCAGCGATGTGACCTTGGTCCACGAATGTCATTCAAACAGCAGCGGCATGGCAAATGGCACAACAATGTGTCCCATCCATTCACCTCTGACTTATACTGCTGTCACACGGGCACTTTCGATCGCGATCGGTCTTGAGCGCGGTTAAAGTTTCAAGCGTGATCGAGATGGACAGCTGCTACACGTATCCACTCGATCGCGATCAACTAGTTGAAATGCTACATACGAGATGGCGCTGCTTGTACTATCATCATCACCATTGATTTTTTTAATAAATTTATAATAACAATAGTTAAGAAAACTTTCTTGTGAAAATATCAAACTGTGAGCAGAAAAAGCACCCTAATTACTTTCTGCTGCAACCAGCAGTGGACTCGATAGCGAACAGCAGCAAAACAACGCTCGGTGCACGCGTGAACGGTAGCGCCATCTAGTGACAAGGCGCCAAAGCACATCAACGCTGTGATGAAGAAGTTTTCTTCCGTAATTACTAATAACTAGGGTCAGTGCATTGCAAGCCTTTTTTTCGTTGCAAGAAGAAAAACTGCAAATAGTAGAAAATGTAACAACTGACTAAAAGCAAGACAACTGCTTCGCCAGATGTCGCTCTTGCGAGGTAAACACACTGCATTTAGTTAGGCCTAAGAGCTTGAAAATCGCCAAATTACCTGAAAAACAGGGGCTAGTTGTCGCTTAAATCTCTACGCGCGGGCGAGAGTGTGTGAAATAAAAGCGAACCGCTACCATTTGAGCGAGCTATCGTGTCGAAGAATCCAGCGGTGACATGTATTTATTCCGAAGCGGGCGAGCAGGGTGCCGCCATCTTGTCAACGCATCCCCTCGATTGTACTCCATGCGCTCGAGCAGGATCGCGGTCGATCGCGATTGAATTCGCCGTGTAGCAATGCTGGATCTGCATTGAGTTCGATTTCGATCGACTCGATCGCGATCGAAAGTGCCCGTGTGACAGCAGTATTAGTGTCCATAGAACACCACGTATTTTGAGCTTTAATACAACGAAGTAAATACTAATTAAACCTGCGATTTCAAGCTGGTACTGGTTCATGGTTTAACAGCGCAGGAAGACATGGCACGTGTTATGTGTTCTTCATATGTCGCATCCCCCCCACACTGCTAAACCATGAAGTACATTTCGAGTATGTGAGGCGTGTTTCAAAAGTATTTATTTTATGTTTCTTATGATTCGCATGGAATATTGCAGATTCTTTGTGCTGAATGCGGGGAATTAAAAATTTTTCATGGCAAAAACTTAGGGACACTGGCCATCAGTGTGCTGCCACGATTCAATGCCAAACAAGGAATGCACATTTCTTTCTTTTTTTTTCAAAGGAAACATGTTGCACTGCAAGCTCTGCAATGGATGGACCTGCAGTTTGTATTGGTTGGGAAAAAAACGTTCCACATTCAACTCCACATTTCTCAGCCAAAAATACATTTTTTTTTTGCCAAACGAAGGCAACGGAGCCACAAAATACCGAACTACTGAATTTCACTTCGAACGTAAACTGGATGGAGTCGTCCCCAACATCCTTTTAAATGAAAATGTAGCACAGAGAGAGAGAGAGAGAGGAAAAAAAGGAATGTTAGCTGTTCAACTGTGAATTATCTTCTGTGCTAATGATGACGTGAGCAAGGACGAACCTATGCACTCCCATCTCCTACCGCCATGTCATATTAAAACATACCAAAGAGCAAAGAGATTAACAGTGCTTACCCTGTGGGTGAGGGGAGATGGTGCTGCGTGATGGAACACTGATGACAAACTTGATGACTTGAGTCAGGGGACCAAGGCCAGCCAAGGTCTGGGCTTGCATACGCAGCGAGTACGCCGTGTTGATGGAAAGCCCATTCAATATGGATGTCAGGTGTGAGCCTGCAGATACAGAAATCATTCAGTATTGCCTGCTATCAGAACAGCTGTGCTGCAGAACGTATAAGCTCAGTCATTTACACCAAAACTAGATGTAATAAACATGCTTGTGTTTCGCTGATTTTGCAAGCACAACCTGGCACTTGCCTTTAGTCCTTTTTTTTTCCCCATATATTTTTCATCATTTACTCCACCATCAAGGTCTTCCTGCTTTTCTGTACTTCTTTCATTATTATTATTACATTTTTCTACAAACCTATATGTAAGGACTTTAATGCCTTAAGGCCTGCTCAATATGCTACCAAAAGTGCTGACCAAAAATTATTCCCTGTTTGCAGCTTGCAGTCCAAAAGTTAAATGCAGCCCCAAATGCTCTTTTCTGCTGCCTGACAATTCGTCTGTGTGTGCACCCTTTCTCCTCTTTTTTTCCCAGATGAGTACTTCCGCAGCAGCTAATCAGGTTACTCTTTGATCTTACAAAACGCTGCAACAAAAGGCCTTTTCTGTGCTCTCAGTCAATGTGTTGCAAATACTGCTAAAAAGTGCACAGCAAAACAGAAAAAAAAGAAATTACAATACTAGTCCAAATGAACAAAAAAGGTCACAAAGTGATCACTTTTTACATGGTGAGTAAAGTATAACACCACTCCGCTTGTTTCTCTGCATTGCATAGGTATTGGAACTACTCAACTACTATCGCATTTACTTCAATGAAATGCAGGTTTTTTTACCAAATAAATAAGTGACAGGTCACCCCTCGCGTTACAGTTGAGTATTAAGCACAGAAAAAGGCCTAAGATATGGAATTTTACTCGTGCATTGGCTGATGCATTGTATAAGTAGAACTTTAACTCGGGGAAATGAAAAAAAGTGGTAGGGTTCTAATGTAGTTAAACCGTGCGAAAGCATGTGTTTAACCTGGTTGGCTCAAGGTTTTGCTTTGCTGGGTCGTTGGCACGTCTGGTGACGATATTAGACTCAGGTTAAGCTCTGATCGAGGTCAAGCTGACCTGATCTGTTCGCGCCGCAGATGGAAGTTGATGAGGACGACGATGTGCAGTGCACAGCATGAGAGTGTGTTGCAGTTTTAACAGGAGGCGTGATTGGCTGTGGCGATATCACAGTGCCCTCGTGCAGTGGCCAGCGAAGCTGATCTGTTCGCGGTGCTATGGGTTCGAAACCCATTTGATGGGGGGGGGGGGGGGGGGGGATGAGCGACTTATTTGAAGATGCTTTCTCTGCTGTTTTTGCTCAATATTGTTAAGAAGTCACATAGACCGACCACTTTTACTCGCCTCTGAACATTTTGCTTGCTAACTGTGTGGCTATGACCCGACACAATGGCGTCAACATCAGCAGAACCTTCCACAAGTGCCGCTACTAATCGCCACGAACGTGACCACCTTCAGGAGCGACAGGCGAGACCTTTAACCATGGAAGGTGACCAACAGTGTGATCGCCTAAGGAAAATTCAGGAAAGATCTTTGACAACAGAATTACGTGTCTTACTTCAGGTGCCACATGCCGTTACTCACTGTCCTGGGCAAGAGCACAAAACACACACATGAATAAAAGTAAATTTTCTTAAAAACCGTTCTTTCTTTATGGCAACAAAACATATGGGTCAGCATGTATGCATTCCTGCTTTGGAGTAGTCTATGTGTAGCATGGATTACACCACTTTTTTTAAAAAGTCGTACAGATAAGAGGAGAACTGTCATGCGACTTGCCTGATTCAGTTTTTGTTTTCCACTTGTCGACCTGCGTTGTGTCGGTTACGCTGGCATTGTAGAAGATGTGGTAGGCCAGAATGATGCCGTTGGGGAACTCTGGCGGCAGCCAGTTCAGCCGTACGGAGCCAAGGTCGATGGCATTCCACGTGATTTCTCGTGGTACACTGGGCTCTGGAAAGGCAAAAACGAATGAAGAAAACAAAGAACCGGGTAAGTTTTTAGTGGTTACAAAAGACTTAGGACCTGCTGAAGCTACCTCGCACAGGTCTGAAATTATAAGTTCCCACTTAACACGTGTAAGCTTTTCCTACCAAGGCTTAAAAAAGTGTGTGCATGCTTTGACCAAGTATAATAAAAAACAAAAATTTCTTGATGCCTTGAGAAAAAAAAAGCACTTTTCCATTACCCGCACTTAAAAAGTAACCAGTGAATGGCGTTATTGACTGCCAGGGCAAGCACACCATGACCTGCATGATCACCATGACCATGACCATGGACCTGCTAATATGGCCCATTTTTCAATATGATCAGATGCAACTGCTGGAAATGCGAGGTTCTCTTAACCCAAGGGTTCTCTCAAACTTGCCCCAAAAATCCCCAACAGCTTTCCATATGTGTAGAACGAAGCAGACAACTAGCACACGTGAATGGCAGCACACAATGCATTCCTGCTGTAGTCTAGTCTAGCACTGTGGACATAACCTCAAAATTTTACGCTGACAACCATGATTACAGTTAAATGAACTTATTAGACACATCGGGTCCTTTGATAAAATTCAAAAATATTTCGTTCCTTCATTGTACACCCGCTATCAAAAGTTTATGGAAGGAGTGACTGTTGAAGAAATTTAATTTTTTTTTTTTTGCACCAAAAGCATATTGCCCAAGATTCTGCCAAAGATTCAAGGTGCACGAGGTAATTCGCACAGCGACAATTATATTGCGCACACGTCTTCCAAGACACATGGAAAGAAGACTTCGAAATTAAATTTTTTTGCCAACATTTCCCATTAACTTTTTACTGCAGGTGTATATATTTTATTACCCCAGCCAGTATCATCACACCAAGCAGCACACAGACCAAAGAGTAAAGAAGAGGGGGGGCTTCTTACTGTCCTCACTGGTCCTGCACTCGATGAGCTGACTGAAATGGCCGGGGCGGTGATCAGCCTCGTGGGATCTCACAGCAAACCCATAAAGCGTGAATGGCTGGAGGCCCTTCACAACCACCTCAGGAGTTGTGCTGGAATTGCAGGGAAAAAGGAAAGGACAAGGAGACAGGACAACTTTAAAATCACATGGCAATGCAACAAAAAAGCTCGCCACATGCACAAAAGCAGAGAGATGACCTGCGTTAGGACTAAGGCATATAACATCAGAATTTAATGCGCGGCAACGCTAACTTGCCCACATGCAAACTGCACTTGTTCAACAGGCTAATATTTTGGTTACCTTCGGACATACTGCACCACGGTAGAGTTTATATGATTCTTGGGGTGGACAGCACTGTATCGAACTGTGTAGTAGGTGATGTTGTGAACTGAGTTTGGTGGCTTCCAGGACAGGCGTATGGAACGTGGCGAAGTTGGTTCAGCTTCCAAGCCACCAGGTGGGTCTGTGCAGGAAACATGTGCCGTGTCAATGCAGAGACCACACACACAGCAGTTGTACCAATTCAGCTTTGCACACAAAAACTCAAAAGTATGCATAAACATATTCTGCAGATTACATAAGTTGGCCTTGAGCCAGCAAAAGCAATTATCAAAGCACTGGCACATCAGCATGAACACATCTGTCACAGTGCACAAAGTAGATTATTCTCAGTTTTTCCAGCCCAACTGGTTTATGGAACAATTTCCAGTGGGTTCCAGTTGGAGCCATCTGGGTTCCAGTTGGTTCCAACTGGAACCAGCTGGAAATTGTTCCATAAACCACTTGGGCTGGGAAAGATTTTCACCAGGGATATGCTTACCACAGCACCACAGAGCAAAACAGGAAGGAAAAATGTGTAAATACAAACAACACACTACTGAACGTCAGAATGCACAACATCAGCTTTAGTTTGGGCTCAATTAGATGTGAAGAAATGCAAGTGATGGGTAGCAGTTACAATAAGCGACACATTTCATCTCGAATGGCTGTCTGCACACTGGCTTCCGGAATTATTCTTTCGTTTCTTGGGCAGGACAATTCCCCTATCAAATGCTCATACACTGTATATAAGCATCGCATACTTTTGCAGAATATCTGGTCATGTGAAGTGAAGAGACGGCAACCCAACTGTTTATTGCTCATATGTGCCCAAAGGTCTACATGTGGGAGCCAGATAAAAGAGCAGGACGAAGATGCAATTACATGCTCCGCATTTCACGCCTGCAAAGTCGGCCCTCATGTTACAGTCATTGCATTATATTTGAATCAATGCGGTATTATGGTCCTGCCCTGTGACTTCAGCTATGCGTGGCTGGCTTCTCTGTGAGGTTGGCTTGTGCTGAGACAGTGATTTTTCACTTCTACTTTTAAATGACAGACAATGTCTCCACAAGTGGTGTGTTTAGCCTCACCAAAGCAGCTTACAGACAAAGCAATTTGAGAGCGAGCATACTTTTTGCACAAAATTGCGAATGTTTTGGTTATTTCTCCACTAAATTTGAGAAATTTGAGAGACTTTTGAGTACTATATGTCCAGAGGAGAACTAGTGATAAAATGAAAAAAAAAAAAAAAGAAAAGAAACTGTGTGTGTCACAAATAATTATGCATTAATCAATAAATGAATGCTGAAACTTTGTTCCCTCTGATATTGCTCATGACTGCACGTTTGCCTTAAATGCATTCATTTTCTTTAAACCGCCTTCCTTCTTATTTGCACTCCATTCTTTCTTTACTTCTTTCCCTTCTTTTTATACCACGGGGCAATACTGTAAAACAAAAAAGAAAACCTCCATGCAGGACCGACGAAATTTGTCCCTGTACCACAACAAGCTGTTCCCTGTAATACTGCAACTAGTACATGCACATGTGGCAAAGTTTATGTGCACAGACAGAAAGATCAGTAACTAAATTTAGGCATGCAGTGTGAAAAAAAAAAAGAAAAAGAGAAAACTGGCAAGCCCACTCACCCACATCGCCCTCCACTGTCAGGTTTTCAGGGTGGGTCAAGATTGTCTGCACAGCCTCCTGGCCGTCCACGAGCTGATTAAAGGAGGACACGTGCACCTCGTACCAGGTTTGCGGTTCTGCGACGAGATTAACCGAGAGGTAAGGGCGTTCTTAGTTCCATCCTTGATGCATGCTTGTACAGTGATTAGGTTGGTTGGTTTATGGGGTTTAACGTCCCAAAGCGACTAAGGCTATGAGAGACACCGTAGTGGAGGGCTCCGGAAATTTCGACCACCTGGGGTTCTTTAACGTGCACTGATATCGCACAGTACACGGGCCTCTAGAATTTCTCCTCCAAAGAAATTCTAGCCGCCGCGGCCGGGATCGAGCACGCGTCTTTTGGGTCAGCAGCCGAGCACCATAACCGCTGAGCCACCGCGGCGGCTTGTACAGTGATTAAAACTCGACACTCACATGCCTTTGTAAAGACTACTACTGGTGTGAAGAATAAATGCCTCACTGCCGTCAAAAAGTGCATACAAGCTGTGCTTTGATTGCTATGGCCTGGCAAATGTAGGCTGAAGGAAGAAGACAACATTTTTGCAAACAAACAAAACTGTCATGTGTACTAGTTGGTAACGATTAAACACTGATGTCACAACACACAGGTGCTATATGTGTCGGAGATATTCTAACCATTTTATATGTAACTGCCCTTGTACACTGCAAAAGCGCTGGACATATGGCTTCTCTGAAATGATAACCCACCCCATTATAGGCTGCCGTACCTCTTTTCATGGACACCTCAAACACTGCCCCCTTCCCCTTAACTCTATGAATCCCTCGCCCAGAATGGAATAGCGCATTCTATGCCTGCACACTTGACCAATGCAGAGCACTTTTCAGTCCCAGGTTCCATGCCACGGCTGCGACAAAACTTTTCCTCTAATGGCTTTCCTGTTCTGTAAATTCCTACAGCTGTCACGGAGTGAGGATAATCAAACAGGCCAGTGCAACTGAAGTTACTGGCTTCACAGAGGCAACGCAACTCACTCAAGTTGTGGACCACGTAGGAAAAGGTGGTGTTGGGCAGAACAACGGGCTCCGGAAAGTGGCTGCCCTGTTCACGAAAGCGCAGCTTGAAACCCGCCACTGGGTTCTTCTCCTCGGAGGACACAGACCAGCGGGCCTCCAGGGTGGTGGCATTGATGACAATCAGGTACAGAACTGGAGGCATTGGCACTGCAACAAGCCAAACAACAAACTTTTCTATTTTTTCCCCTGCACCAACAACAGCTGCAACATACTTTATTTACTTGCGTGATTTGCGCACTCCTAATATGTTACCAGGGTTGTCAAAAAAAGAACTTTTTCTCGCATTTTTTATGCCCCTGCTTCCCAAGGCAGTCTTGAGAAGATCGGTGATGCCACTGCCAAGGCGAAACCAAAGCGAAGTCATACCTGATGCCTGCGAGGATCGAACACGATTGGAATTTTTTTGGATGAGGGTGCGAGACTAGTGCGCCAGAAAAGAGGTGGCCAGTATGGAGCTGTTTTGGTGCAAAATTGTATTTTGGAGCAGGATGGCACAGGGATAGCAGTTTGGAGCAGGACAGTGCAAATGGGGTAGCACTCCCACCCTTGTTTAAACGATTACTTTGCTGGCATACAACACTGGTAGTGCTGCAGACATTGAAGGGGGCTTGCCAAACTAAAACACAGCAAAAGCTTGCTAATTCGATCCTCGTCAATTTTGAAAAGTGGATAATTCGAGCACCCCATCTGAAACATGAAACTCTCGTCGATTTGGAGGAATTTGGCTGCACTTTGATTAATTTGGACAGGCGGGGGTGACGATGTTGGTCAGCGAGTGACTCTGAAGTCTACCCCCCATAGCCTGAATGGTGCTGATGTCCAATCGAAATCTTAAGGCGTCGTACTCATCACTATGAGCACCAGTTGAAGAGTCATGACGGGATGCTTTCTTTTTCTGTGCTCCTCCATTTTCTTATTTGATTTTGTTGCATGCGTGTCACACAAGGCACTGTCAGAATTCTTTACGTCACTGTGCACCCTGTAACAGCTGAACATTACGTAGTGTGCGTGCATTCAAGATGCACATTTCCCTGTTCTTCCCCACACCTGTTACAAAAATCTTCACACTCACCACATAACACCAGGAAAATGGGTGCAGCAATTTCGCATGGCCTACATCTGCAAACTGGCTTGAAAGCTATACGAGTGCTGTCAGTGCTAATGACAAGACAGTGGAAAGAGCCACTACAGCCACATCACTGGTGAAAGAAAGTGTGAATTTTTACAACTTTTGCAGTGCAGTATTTTAATAACAATGGTGCATAGCACCTTGGTAGTATAATACAAGTATGATGTACAGTATTTATAATTTCAACTCAAGGCAGTGCCGTGATAGTCCACGAATGCATCTAACAACGGCATACAAACTGTAGTCTTACGAGGCAAGATGTCAAGGAGTGAATTTTGAGCAGTACGAAGTCAATATTTCTTGCGATAAGTACCGACTGAGGCAAGGTCTATGAAACAATGAATCTGAATGATTAATGATTAAAAAAATGAAGAGGGAGCAAGAAACTCACTGGTTGAAGAGGACTTCTCGGGCATGCGGTAAGTGACCCAGGGCCAGTCTTCATCGGAAAGGGCTGGAAAACCTTCAGCTGTTCCGGCCATAACACGAACGTCATATTCCTTTGTAGGTTCCAGACCTGTGGAATGTAAGAATTCGGTGCTGTAAAACTCTTCTCTTTGCACGGTTACCCTCTTTCTTTAGATTACCAAAAGGAAATTTGATTTCTTTGTTTCAGCATTCTACACTAATGGGAAGGGTAATGGACCTTAAACTGCAGTTTGGCTGCACTGTAAAAAAAAATTTTGGAGACACTAAGCTCCGCCTTTAAGGGTATGACATGACAGTGTTAATGGGTCCCATCAGCAGCTCCTCTTCCCCACGAAGACACGAACACTGTTTCCATATTATGTGAAACACCACATGACATACATATACAGCTCCCCTTTATAACCAAGCCATATGAGCGCGCTTGCATGGCTTAGGAATAGCATGTCTGATTCGCAACACAAGGGTCCGGGGCTCGATTTCTGACTAATTACCTCAATTTTCTTTTCAGTGCAATTCATTTACTTTAGATACTTCCATATCGTAGTGACGTTTGAGTCATATTGTGACCTTCTAGTCATCAGTTTTCAAATTTTTTAATCACTTTTCGTTACACAGTTCCACACGTGACGTCATAACCCTGTCAACCAATCTGGCTTTTCCACACACACCAGCAATAATGCCCAACTACACCAGGCTCTCCGCTGAATGGATCCCTAATTCTCTCGCATTAAAATCTAAGGAAAGCCTTTTGTTTTCTTTTCTTCAGTCACAGACATGTTGCTAATACTTGGCAACTGTCTAAAGTGCATGCACTGCTTTGAGCACATATGCGCTCGGCTGTGTTTGCGTTACCTTTCTTTTGTGATTTAACTGAGATCATTACAAAAGCTTGACACAGAACAAATCAAACTTAGATAAAAATCCTTGCGTAAAATATCCTAACACTTATGTAAAAGCTGCATCATGCAAGGTTGTTTATGTATGTTTTGCCATGCACAATGCAGTACAATTCTTTTTTCTTTGTGTCATGCCTTGCCATGACAGAGTTGAGCCTGCGTTGCCTGAAAGAGCACAGAAGACGTTGAGGTGATATTAAGCAAAACAAACTTTCATCCTACAGTCATTGTTATTTAATTTGGCCATGTGCCTTGGGGGCTGTGTGTGTGTCCACATGCTCTCTCTTTATGCGAATCTCGGACAGGAAGGAGCAAAAGCCATGACATGCGGGGCCCCTCAGCATTTTTTGAAAACTGTTTTGGGTTGCCCAATGCTTAAAAGACTGAGAACCCCTAATCAAGAGCACAACAATACTTACAGCAGACACCCTCAAGCAAGACAAAAGACACTGTGTATGGGCTGACTATGTAGTTCAAACATGCTGACTGCTGAAATTTTGCAACTGCAAACCCTAAACCCAACACACATTCTGCAGTTTGCCACTGGCAATTCCAAAACACACAGAATTTTGCATTACTCCCAATTGTGAAAACACGCAAGGACTTAAAAAATGTTAGCAGCTGTGTGACCTACCAGTGATGGTGTACTCGCGGACAGTTCCCTTGACTTCCAAGACGTTGTTATAATTCTGCCCATGCAAGCGGTAGTGGATGCGATAGAGCGCAATGTGACCCCTGGCCACTGATGGCGCCAGCTCACTCCAAGAGATGTGCATGGTCGTCGGTGTGAGGCTCGTCACGGTCACCGAGGGTGCCCCCAGCGGCACTGTGGGAAAGCAACGTCAATAAACATGGAGCAAGCATTGCACTCCAAGGCTGGACTGCAATGAAATGAATGCATGCCATATAAACAATACGAGTGGAACAAATGCATGTAATATAAATAGGGGTATGCGAACATGAAATTTTCGAATATGAAGGAAAAAGGCCCTTGAATATAGAATTGAATACTGAACCTGTCCAGCATGAAAAAGAATTTCATAAAAAGATAAGAAGGCAAACTATGCGGCTAGGCGACACGGGCCCTCTGATTGTTGTCATGCCTGCCGTAATGCCCACTTCGGAGGTGCACGGGTCACAATGCACCATGCAATAGGCAGCATTCTTACACCATCACTTGCCCTATTGTGACACATCGACTCGTCCTTCCGGGAGCCCCATGAAAAGTTCCGCAAGTGGGCTTTCCCACATATCGTAGTTGACCAAAACAAGATGGCAGACCTCGGGCTAGGAGAGTTATGAAGGTGACAGCACGCATGTCACGGGTATGGGCATGAAGTATGTAACACATTATGAAGGGATCAAGACGAAACAGCGGGCACTCTTGCTCACATCAGGCGTCATATGTGGGAAAGCCCACTTGTGAAATTTCACACGAGGCCAAGCCTAGCAGCAGCTGAATGCAATCGGTCCACACTACAAACGCCAGTGAAGAAAACAAAAATAAATAAATAAATAGTCGGATAATCTGCCCAGATATTGTGGTTTTACCATAGTCGAAATTAAGAAAGTCAGCGTGGTATACGACCGCTAACAATTATTCGAAATATTCAAAACATTTTAATATTTGACATTTCTCGAATATGAATGTGAACTGAATATCAAACATAATCGATATGTATTCAAACTTTCGAATATTTGCACACTCCTAATTTTAGGTTCAGTTCAATGTGTATGCTTGGTTTAACATTGAAAGTCCCAAGGTATTCATTTATTAAAAGCACTATTTATTTTAATAAAGTATTTGCTTTTAAGGATTTAATATTATTTATCATTATTTATGTATTGCTCAACAATGTTATCTGTGCATTTTAGGCAGTCTGTTCAAAATATAAGGAATGTCGCATGAACTCTGTTAAAAATAAAAAAGAAGTATCCAAAACATTTGCACCGAAATTGTTTTTAAAGTATTAATAGCATTTGCTTACAATTTTATTTGAACCTAAATCCTACCATTCAAATAAGCCAAGAAAATCAAATAGAGAACAACTCACGTGCGACACAACCGAACTCATTAAAGGGACACTGAGGAGAAATTGAAGTTGGCTTGTATCGACAGAGTACCAGCTCCTGATTACAAAAACGCCACTCATACTGACAACAAAGCTCTTGTAACGTAGAAAAGAGCAAGAACCAAAATACAGGTATCGCCGCCACAGGCCAAACTCGCAAGTACAAGTGTGATGACGTCATAGGACAAAACAGTGTTGCTAGAACCAATGAATTCATATCCAATGCTGGCTTCTAAATTTCAGTTCTAGAACCAATGGTTCTAGCAACACTGGGACATGAGAAGCCACGAATCACTGACGCGCAACCAATGCATGCTCAAATCTCCTTGACGTCGCCAGATGGCGCCACGTACCCGGCAGCTAAGCGCGTGCCTGCAGCATCAGGACCAATGCTGCAGGCGCGCGCTATAGCCCGCCTATAGCCTGCTCACCGGCTATAGGCGGGCTCCCGGTATTCTGCTAACGGTAACAAGGTACACGGTATGCTAAAGGTGTCTATTTGCTAGAACTTCGTTGACGACTTCGAGAATGGAATCCATCATAACGCTGGCAAAACGCCGGTGCAAACGTAAACGAAGCGACGGTAGCGACGGCCACAATAGCCGATAGATGCCTTCAACGTGCGGCCGGCGGTAGCTTTCATTTCGGCTGCTGCTAGGCCGCACTGCTAGCAGCCAGAAATCATGGAGTCTGCGTTACGTCATGTGCACGTCATGTTTCACGTCACTTAGTCCTGTGTCGTCATAAAAAAATCCAAAGTTTTAATCAGAGCGGCGGGAAAAACTTTTTCAACTTCGAATCCAAATTTCTTAGAAATAAATGCATCTTTCGCTGCCGGCCAAGTGGCAACAAATCCATGAAATGCCGAACTATCGGATTTTGCTATAAAAAAATATTAATACAGTGGAACCTCGATTATACGACGTTCAGGGGACCGCGCGAAACCGTCGTATAATCCGGGTGTCGTATAATCGAAAATCAAGCGTGATATTTTTTAATGTCTGAACTTCATCGTCGTCTTTTCTTTTTTTTTTTTTTCGGAACACAAATGCAGCACATTTTTGCCGGCAGACGGCTAGTCTTCAACAAACAAGATAAAAATGGCCGTTGAGGCTGCCGTGAGCAGTGGGGCAGCGGCTCGCGCGGTTTTCTTGATGGGTGGAAAGATTAAGGCGCACTGGTTATCGACTGGCTAAAGTGTGCCTGCCGTATTTACTCGATTCTAAGCACCCCCTTTTTTTCACGATCGCGATGCCCAAAGTGAGAGGGGGTGCTTAGATTCGAAAAATCTAATCTGACCCCCCCCCCCCCCCCCCCCCCCCCCCCCCCCCCCCGGGGTCCTCTTTTCGCGGCGAAATCTCGATGAAACGGGCGCGAGAAAAAATTTAGGAAACATTCAAAAGAAAAATAGCTGCAGACAGTTCTGTGCCGCCATCTGTCTTGTAGTGTGGGAACGCAGCAACACAAAAAGCGCCGTGGACGCCGCTGTCCTCGCTTCGGCGAGCGAGCGCGGCCTCGCCCGCTTATCTGCTTTTTCATCAGCGTCCGCTCCGGCCGACGCATTTGTTGCTGCGACGACGCCGCGCGTCTTATCTTTTATCTTTATCTTTCCTCTGATCTTTTAACTGTCCTCTATCTGCACTTGGCAGCGGTGGTGGCTAGGCAGGCCCGTGCAATTTCCTTTTCATCCTTCTCTCAGTCACAACAACAACGCGCAGGCCGCGCCTCCTCGGGACTCCGACTGCACAGGCTCGACGAAAAAGAGAGCAAGTGCACTTGGCGGCCTCGGCAACTCTCTCTTCCGCGCAAAAAAGGGGATGCTTAGATTCGCATGCAAAGTTTTTTTTTTTTTTTTCAGAAATTTTTTTCCGAAAATAGGGGGGGGGGGGGGGGGGGGGGGGGGGTGCTTAGAATCGCGAAAATACGGTACATCCCGGCCTGCGTTTGCTGACGACCTTTTTTGACGGATGGTACGAGCCAAACCAAACGTCGTACGAAGCGAGGTCCTTCTAAAATTTGCGTCGTATAACCGAGGTTTTTAATGCATTGTCTCTATGGGGGTTTTGCCGGGACCGCACAAATTCGTCGTAAAATGCGGGTCGTCGGGGACGTATAATCGAGGTTCCACTGTAGAGCCCTCCTCACTGTCCCTTTAATTGCTATCATAAGGGTTTTTCAGAGCAGCTAAATTCATAACCAATGCTGGCTTCTAAATTTCAGTTCTGAACAGCACTGTTTACGGCATCCAATAAGAAATTTTTAATGATAATGAACACGTAGCCTCTAAAAACATGCTTTAGCTATGATGCATATCGACATGCAGTGACAAGAAGTAAGATTATACATTACATTTTATTGAATGTAGTGCGACCATGATAGTAACATGAATGTTGCTTTTGGTGACACAGAACCAGATCAAAAATTATTCAATCATTCAACGATATTCATTGAATTATAACACAAGGTATGAGTTCTCACTTTTACAATGAGTACAAAAGCATTTGAGTAAATACGGTAAATAGGCCCTTTTCATGGCCAATAACACTTTATCTCACTTTTTGTTTACTAGTGAAAAAATATATGGAATTTTTTGCATTTACCTGTTTTGGATAGTGAACTTACTTCTTTTAAGATAATTGTGGTAGCCCTAGAAACTGCAGCCCACAAACGTGTTGCAAGAATTTGGGAATCCTCCAGGTTATAACAAACAGAAAAGTTATAGTATTAGTAATTTAAATGTCCCTCAGAAAAACAGAAATCATGTACACTAAAACTCAGTGCAACCTCAACGCAGCCGGAAGAGTAGCCAGCTAAAGAGGCACGGTGGCATACCATCCTCTCCAGTGGTCTGGATGACTTTCTCCGACTGCTCACTGGCACTCTTGCCGCTGTAGGCTCGCACATAAAAGGTGTAGTTTGTAAAGGGCATCAGCTTCTCGATGAGGAGGGACGTGTTCACAGAAACCTTCTGAAGCTCATTGCCACCTGCAGAGTGGGGAGTTTTTCAGATGCACAGCACAGTGACAGCAACAGCATCAAATTCAGGAGAAAGACACTTGGTCAGAGTGGCACTTGCATGCTTTTAATGGTCGTTGGAAAGCGCACTGGCAGTGCCTTTAGCTGAGTTGATTGACACTGAGTTGAAATAAATGATAACTGAAAAACAATAACAGTCCAACAGCACCTGACCACCATTTTGTAGTTCTAAATGCATTACTTAGTCTGATGATAATTGTGTTTACTCCAATATCCGTCGTATTACCTGTATTCAGTACATTTTCTGTACATGCCACTATATTACACTCCATGTTTTTACCACTATGCTAAAGTCGGCAAGTGGTGATTGCAGTATTCACAAATAAGCATAACTATAAATACTAATTCCCAATGTTCCCATATTACAAGTGGCATATATATCAGCCAGCCTATGCACACAAACGCCCAGTAGAAAAAAATCTTTCCACATCTCTCAAAACAGCTCAATCCATCCAAAGGAGGAAAAGAGAAGAAACTGTCCCCCAGTACCTGATGTGGGGAGGTAGTGGATTGAGTAAGCCTGGATTACTTGTCCCGGTGATATAACAGAGGGATTCCAGGAAAGCAGAATAGCTGTGCTTGAATTTGTGACAGCTTTCAAACCAGTGGGAGGGCTGGGCTGATCCCCTGCATTGGTAAGAAAAAATATTATATGATATGCTGGCATCCTGCAGTAACTACGCTCACAGATAGGTGCACTTCTTTTTCTCATGGTTCATATTCAAGACCATTTTCAAGTAGGGCAAAATACCCACCCCGTTTGCTAATGCTTACAAATAAAATGGGCGCTTCATTATTGTCAGTAAAAAATAAGGAAGTTATTTCAGGTTCAATATGTTACAACTGTAACGCGAGTTACTTTTACACTACTAAGTATTTTCATTTGTCAACAACTAAACAGTTTTGCCAAAGTTGCTATTCACTCCAATGATGGAGACATTGATACGAAAGAATCTAGCCAAAAATTGAAGCGGAGAACTCAAAGCCAAAGCCTTGCTCCCGCATTACCAAAACATGTCCCTAGCATCATATCGTCAGAACAGAAAAGAGTAAGATATTATAAACAGAACCAAAAATTGTGTACATTCAGTGCAAAAAATAAAGCAAGGGAATAAAACACACTGGACAAGTGTGAATCAGGTGCATCTTTAACTCTTTCCCTACCATGGGGAAAATGACCATTTTCTGAATGTTTCAGTACATTTTTTTTTTCTGTAAAAACTATTGCATTCAATATTGATTGCAATACCCAAAAACGGAGCTGAATAAAGGTGCTTTCTATTAATATACGTTTAAACAACAAATTCTATGTTGCAACAAAAAATTTTATTTGCTAAAAACGAGATTTTAGAAAAAAATTCATCAAAACTTGCAAAAACACGCTTGTATTTAAAAAGAAAAAAATGTTAGAAATTTTCTGAAATATGCGAAATGTTTGTTACTCCATTGGCCACTCTCTGCAAAAAAAAAAAAAAAAAATTATTTCTATCTTGAATAGTATTGTTGCTACAAAAAAAAATAACTGGAATCCCTTTAGTTGTGCATCGGAGCGCGACCACCTGTGTTTCAGGCTGGCTTCCTCATCACCGATGTGAAAACTGAATCATCTTCAGCACCATGCAACATTTTCAGGCTCACTGTTGCACAAGACGTCGAATAAATCACTCGCAGACGAAACGGAGTCCTGAGATTTGCTATGCCTTAGAGCATTGCCGCGCATGCGGAGGCTGCCAAGTGACTTTGATGGTACCGCACCTTCGGAGTACATTAAAAAATGCCGTTTTGTAGGGGCAAAAAAAAACTATATCGGAAACAAAACTTGAGTTCTCCGGCTACAAGCCAGATGCGCATCGTGCCTGTAAGCAACACGGAAGGCTCCGAAGTTGAGCGGCGAAGGTGTCATCTGCGGGCAACATGGCGGGCAATGAGCGCAGGTCCGCGTCTACATTTCTTCGCAGCGTGTTAGAAAGTGCCCCCTCGCAGGACAAAAGAAAACTACATCGGAAACAAAACTTTGGTTCATTGCCTACAAGCTGTATCTGCAGCGTGGTCATTAGCAATGCAGAAGGTTCTGAAATCGGGGCATGAAATGATCGTTAGCGGGCTAACGATGCTCAATGGGTGCGGTAGGGAAAGAGTTAATGTGTGTCCTCATCTCTTGAACTGCACGCTTCCAGCATGCTACAGCATCAACTAGACAAGTCGCCTCTACCTGAGGCATTACCTGAGGCATTTAGCACCAGCCGGGCAGCTAGGGTGTTGAGACCAGCCATGTTTGATGCCAAGCACTGGTAGAAGCCCGCGTCCCGCTTGATTGGGTGCGAGATGACCAGCACATTGTTTGCAGCACGTCGTTGCTGGTGTTGTGCACTGCCACCAGTTTCGTCAGCCATGTGGCGTCGAACCTTCCGCAGGTACTTGTTGTCTTCTGACCGCATCACCTTCAGGCAACGAGACGACATAATGACACTTCACTGTCAGGCTCACGAGTGTGATGCTTCACCAGAAACTGGCACAGACTTATTCTTTTTGCACTTAAACTTTTGAATATTCGCACACCCCCCTATTAAAAAAAGTCCCAGAACTTAAGCACCTTTATTCTTAATTCAGAGATACTATTACAACTGACATGTGACATTCTGTGCCTTGAAGAAAATTGGATATTTGCACAGTACACTGTCTAAGGCCCCAAAAGAAACTGAAATTCTGGTGTATAAATCTGCAGTCTGCCTTCTCACTGAATATACGTCCATGGTCTGGAGCCTGCACTTGGCAACTGAAATTAGGAAACCTGAGGTGGTGTAGAAGCAAGCAGTTCCATATCATTCTTTGGTGATATGTCCATAATTTCTCACCTTCTTCCATACTCTCGTCAGTGAATTTAACTTCTCTTTGAGAACCTCGCTGCACTGATTCTCTAAAGTTTTTAAATCACACTATCAATTCCCATTACCGCCTCTCGCAAAAGGCTTATCTAATGTTTGCTAAACCAACCACATCAAGGAGCTACGATCCTTTAAGCATTGCACCTTTCTTCACACGGACTAACTTATTCCAATACAGTTTTTTCCTGTGAACAATAGAGGACTGAAAGTCGCTTTCTGGCTGGAGCTGTGCACTTCCACTGAACCAGTTTCTAGACAGTACTAGACCTAGTTAGTGTAATATATGAATGTGTCTAAATATGTGAATGGTGTGTGTATGTTTTATTTTGTTTGTTTATGTTTTTGTCATGGCAAAAGGCATCCTTATACTGTTATACCTACTCCTGCTACAACCCTGAAAGGGCTGCAGTATGTATGCACATAAGCATAAATAAATAAATGGACATAAAATATTTTAAATACCGCTCAAGCTTTTTAGGTAAGCCAATGTCTTCAACAAACTTAGAAATTTGCCCGTACAGAACCTAGTACAAAATGCAGGGTGAAATCAGACACACTGTATGCAGGGACCACCTGCAATCACATTCTTTAGGTTTCCGTGATTAGAACAGGCTTTTTCCATTGGTCCGAGAGATGTCATTACAGTCATATATATATATATATATATATATATATATATAAGGAAAGAGTTGAAGTACACTTCTTAGAGAAACATTTATTTACCGATGTTTCTCTAAGAAGTGTACTTCAACTCTTTCCTTATGTTATCAGCAGTCGAGCAAGTTTTTTCATCGTAACATATATATATATATATATATATATATATATATATATTCTGAGAATATCATCACAATCACCATAATATTCTAGCAACTAATTCTGATGTCCAAATGGTGTTTGCAAGATACGGTTCCCTTGTGGCCTGATCAGAGCAGTGTGAAGTGACTGACGACCGTGAAAACTGCGGACTCTGTCTACTCCTCGTTACCCGCTCCCAAGGCCATGCGCCTTGCTTACCTAATAAAGGACTTTTAACTCAATTCATCCTGCAGGCACTGAGACATTGTAAAGGAACCTGCTGGTTCCTTTAAGAGCATAACACCGTGTAATTTCTCAGTGTGCAACATAAACTCATCATTCCTAGCCTCTACAAGTACAACAAGCTCCCTGCTCCTTCTCTGACTTGCACTGCAAAAGCATAGAAACCAGTTGACAATAAGACTCTATGCGCACCTTAATGCGTCCATTGATGACTAGGGGCTGGCCATCTTTAAACCAGCGCACTTCAGGTGCAGGAAATCCCTGGGCATTGCAATCGAATCGAACCGTGCGAGCAGCAGGGCGAACTCGGCTTATCATCTCTGATGCAAAGGTTGGGGGCTCTGCAAGGGATCAGGGCAGAACAACAAGTTATGAAGTAACACACAGACCTCACCTTCGCAATTTAAACGAATGAAACAAATGCACGCAAATAAAATAACTTGCATCTGCTTAAATGCCATAAAATGTACAAATGCCATAAAATATAACAAATACGGGGAAAATAAGCGATTTCAGAAAGCTCCTGCCTCGCTTATAAGTAGCGCAAGAAAAGCAATCAGCCCCTGCACTAGAACCAAAAATCGCATCTTACAAAAAAGACATCCTTGCACTTGTATGGACTTCCAGCTCCAGTGTCCTGCATTACGCTAAGCATACACTACACCACAATATTTACTTTCCAACCTCACCGCAACACTCTCTGAAGCAAAAAGGAGAGCTGGGCAATCATGCTTCTTTTAAAGAGTACACCACAAAAGGGCGTGAGATTATGAACAAAAGCAGCACCTGTCCTCTGCCTTTCTCTGTCTACCCACAAACTCTTTTGCACTGTTCTTTTCGGCTTTCCAAAAAAGCACACTGTGAGCTTCCATTAGATGTGAAGTTGTGCATGCAAGAGAAGCAAACAAGAATGGTCCTAACACATGAGTGAAAACAATAATGAACTTAAAATACAAGGGCATATATAGCAAACCTCATTCATAAGTTTCTCAAAAAATGTGAGAAGAAGATGTATTATCCAGGAAAACGTACAATCCAAACCAACAGATATTTTTGAAAAATATGTGTTGAATGAAGTAACACACGCACTTACTGGCAATTTCACTCCATAGAATTGTCGATTAACATTTCCTGGCACAAGGTCAGAAGAGTCCCGTTTCTAGTGCTCACAGAATTCAGGCCAAAATTGCACTGTCCTTAATGCGGAAGAAACTTCGCAACACATCCTATCCGTCGACGGTACTGGTGAAAATAGCAGACATCTTGTCCTTGTTTTCGGATGCTTCGCCCCCTGGCATAACTGCATGGGGGGGAAGCCGCTGCAACAGCTGACTGCCGCAGTGTTCTTACTTTTCATGCTGCGTTCCTCAGACCCAGCCTGTTCGTATGTATCATTGTTATTCCCAGATGCTCGTCTCCCTTGCCCTTAGGTACCGCGAAGAAGCCGATTCATTTCTTCCTTTCATGTCGCGCCCCATGGTATAAGCCCAGTATGTTATCACACTTTTTTCTTCATTCTCCGCCCCTATGCACCTAGGCACTGCAGAGAAGCCACAACAGCCTGTGATTGCCGCTGCATTCTGGCGTGTGTCACAGGCCCCAGGTTCGACCAACCTGTATGCCTTCACCTATGCGGTTGGTCACCAAACATATCACGTGACCAGAATTTGTTGCAATTTTGAACGTATTAGCTAAGAAATCGTGCTATCCACGAACACATTAACCAAAAGAAAAATAATGTAACTCTGTGGGGACATATCAACGAGGTTTTACTGTATAAATGGGTTGCATGAAAACAACTTGAAAACTGTGTGTTGAAGGCAAAACTTAACAGCAATGGTGAAAAAAAAGATCATCAAGGAACCACTTACCATAAATGATCAGTGTGTGTGACTGGGATGCTAATGAAAGTGTCTCGGTTGCCGTGATTCGTGACGTGCTGATAAGGCATTTATAGGTGCCAGCGTCGCTTCGAGTCAGGTTAGTAATCCTCAGATTACCTCGACCGAAATAAGTGCTGCGGCCTTCGGGGCAAAACCACTCCCCCTGGAAAAAAAGAAAGAGAGAAAACTCAGATGAGAGCTGTGAGAATCAATAAGAGAAACGAGAACATTTTAATGAAGCTGTCACCAACAATCGATGACCAGAAAAGCGACCCCCATTTCAACATTTTTCCTCAGTGGCTCTCCCCAGTCAAGTCTCACACACTATATGAAGTCCAGCAGCTTAAATCAGCACAAAAGCTCCAAATGCAGTCAACTTGTAAAGTTCATATCAAATGTGTGATAAGTAGAAGTACAAAGCTTATAAAACTTTATCATTCAGTTCCATTGGCTGTTTACGAAAGATAACTAGAAATAAAACGAAAATTTTGACTAGGTCAACACCAAAATCAGAGAATTTCTCATTCCTTTTTCCTGTCCGAAATGGCACTGCACGGCTCAGAGTCCTAATAAAGCTCAAGGAGCCCGGGTGCAATAAAGCCCGGGTGCTATGAGTGTTTTCAAATGTACTCTCCAGAGCTGATGTGGCAGTGGTGCCAGTGATTCCATTTTACAAATACCAACTGCTGGTCCAAGCACTGACCATTAGGGACCACGGCCTTTAAGACTACACCAAATCTCAATGAAAACCTTCAGAACAAAGCAGGATGTAAGATGGGCAATAAAGCAACTATGTACTTGTGTGTACTTGTGTAATATGCGCACTCTTTTTCCTAAACTTAGGGTTTCAAAAAGATTGCGCGAATGCGTCCTAAAAAACTCCACGAAGGTCATAATGCGCAATTTATACGGTATACTGCCATGTATAAGTTGACCCCGCAATTCGTGTCCCTCGCTGCCCCCCCCCCCCCCCCCCCCCCCCCCCTCCTCCTTTAAAGGTTGACTCCATTCCCTCTTCCTTCCGACCCACGGCAAATGGCAATACAAGGCAATAAAACGGCGCCTTTACATGTGGCCCGGCTGAGCAGAGGCAAACAGAACAGCCAGCGGTTCGGCAGTTTCGGATTCTGGCATGATGCACACGCGGAGGATACCGGAAGGTGACCGCCGGTGCAATCGAGCCGGGTAAATGGCACGTAAATTACTTTTCCTTACCGAAATAAATTTACAAGCAAATTACTGACTTCTTCTGATGCCGCTCGCACCTCTGGCAGCCGCACATGGCCGTGCCGATCTTCTGAAACCTGCCCTGCGCTCACCCACTTGCATGCCGGTGTGCTTGCACAGCAGGAAATGCAAAATATGCGAGTAAAAGGTT